>NC_141695.1:716811748-717411748 GCF_964263255.1 Lissotriton vulgaris
CACAGAATCTTTACTGATCCTCCCTGTCCTGTAAACTGGTTGTTCCTTTTGTCTACAAGATCCCTTCTAGGCATTCTAATGCCTTTCAGTAGGACTTCGTAATTGTTTTGATATAAAATGCTTTTTGATCACACCGTTTCCATAGGCAGTTTCTATGAGTGGCTCTGCGTTTTTGGAGCGGATAATAGTAACAGAAGAAACGGACTCCCAACGTCACATCCAGTGGATGTCGCTATGGATTCACTCAACACCCTCCTACAGAAGCGAAGAAGAACTGCTGTAAAACTTTTTACAGATACAGTCTGGCACCTGGGTAGAATTCAAAGGTAAGGAATCTGCGGCTCTATCCTGCCTCTACCAGATAAGGTGTTGCCAAAAATAAGTACATTATTCATTCAATCCGGCTCGTTCAGGTCTGCCTCCTAGCTCAGGCAAGTGCCATGTAGCACCATTTTCGCTCTTCGGAAGGTCCATGTCAAAGCTGTCTCTCTGATCCAATAGGTTAGTGAAGGAGTTTCTTCAGTCTTTTTTAGGACCCATCCTCCAAGTAAGAAGCTGCCTGTCTCTTGGTAGCTAAGTACGGTCCTCTCCCAGGTAATTAGGGACCCGTTTAAGCCTATTCATAAAGCACATCTCAAATATCTGTCCTGGAAAATTGCCCTGTTTCTGACTTTGACTTCTGCTAGGAGGATTAGTGAAATTAAAGCGTTCTCTATAAAGGAATCATGCCTACATTTAAAACTAAGACGGTTATATCAAGAAATAATGTGTTTAATTTGAGTGATCCCATCAGACTTTCACCTTGACTAGTATTCTTAAAACCTTCCTGAAATCCTACTAATACAGTGGAAAGAACACTTCATACTCTAGTAATGAAGCATTGTCTCAAACTCTATCTCGAAAGAACTAAAACTTTGAAAAAGTCTGATCAGCTTTTTAGACCTATGGACCTCCAAGACAACCATTTACAATGCAATAGATCTCGCAGCATTAAAGTTTAAGTTATTGGCATTGTGTATGACAATACGTTGCATAAAATGTTTAGCAAACTTTGAATTGCTGAGCCGTGAGAGTGTGTGCTGTTCTTGAAAGCAGTGTGGTAGAGAGTGCAGGAATTTGGGTGACCTGAGCAATGTGTATGATGCACCTCACGCACGGGCCTGTCACAGTTATTATTCACACAGCTCTGGTGATGCACCTCCGACACGGGCTCACAGCTGTTATTATTCACACAGCTCTGATGATGCACCTCAGCACGTGCCTCATAGCTGTTATTATTCACACAGCTTTGATGATGCACCTTAGGCACGGGCTCACAGCTGTTATTATTCACACAGCTCTGATGATGCACCTCCGGCACGGGCTCACAGCTGTTATTATTCACACAGCTCTGATGATGCACCTCCGGCACGGGCTCACAGCTGTTATTATTCACACAGCTCTGATGATGCACCTCAGCACGGGCTCATAGCTGTTATTTTTAACACAGCTTTGATGATGCACCTCACGCACGGGGCTGACTACAAGGGCAATAGTTTTTGAAAACCCTGGTTTCCTCTTTATCATCAATTCTCCATCCTATTTTTTTCGCCATAGTCTGCAGATTTGTATTTCATTAGAACTTAATTTTTGGAGTGTGGCATAATATTTCTATACAGCAATGATACCACACTTTTAAGGAACACCGTCTTTGTGTTGCATCTCTCTTCCCAAAGGGCATTTCGCCATTTGCACTGCACTTTGTAAATAATCGCAGCAGATTTATGTGAAAAAATGCAGGCCGGCAGTTTAGGAAGAGGGAATGGGTGAACTGGGGGAGAAGGGGGTGGGCACGTAAATAAAATAAAAAAAGAGGGTAATCACTGCGGGAAAACATCTGCACCTAGAGGGAGTTGGCGTTTGCCCTGCATTGAAATATCCGTAAATCCACTGTTACTATTCATGCGTGGAACATCTTCGTTCTCCGGCATCACCCCTGGCCATGTCCCTTCACACGTAGGGTGGTCTCCTGAACCCACACACTATCACCCCCTGGCCAGGTCCCTTCACACGTAGGGTGGTCTCCTGAACCCACACACTAATCTATTGTGTGCCGCACACCTCCCTTGCTGTCAAACATTGGACTACGACCACCAGACCATGCCAGAGTCTCAAGCTATCCATGAAATCCCTTTCATACTCTGATTATTCTGAACTTTGGGTATGGTGCATCCTTCTCTGGGATCAACATTGGCGGCCTTCAGAAAGCCCTGCAAAGGGGCCCTCCGCATCGGCTTCCTACCCATTTATCAGACGTCAAGGTTTCAGATGCAAGGTATTATCAGATAGAAATATATCGACAATCCTGGCATTTTCCTTCAGAGAGGGCTCTGGCACTGCCCATGTTCAAGGCCCCCTCTGAGCCCAAGCTACGCACCCTGGAGTGAGCCAAGCCCCCCACACCCCAGGACCAGCGAGCCTTTGACACAACAATCCACCAATAAGCTCCTCACCTGGTTCAGCAGTAGAGTTGAAGCTGGTTGAGTTGTCCGTTCATAAGAGAAAACGAAACCTATCGTGCGGCGGGACTTCAGTCTTGTGAAGCCCACGGAGTGCCTGGCCCTAGGAGCAGCGGTGGAGGCTGCAGAAGTCCGGAGTGGCGGTAAGTGGGCTTTAGTTGTAAGAGGGAGGGTGGCCGGGGGGGGGTCTTTGTGCGCTTGTGTGTGTGTCTCTGTGCGTGCGGGGGTGTCTCTGTATGTGTGCGTGCGTGTATGAGCGCTTTTGTGTGTCTGCGCATGCGTGTGTTTGCGCTGCACAGGAGATGGCCACAGCGAGCTCCTTCGCGCGTGTGTGGCCCGCTCCGATTGCCTTCTTCAAGATGCGCGCGGCCAGCTCCTGTCTCCTGGAAAGCTGCGTCGCTAACTATACGTCTGTGGCGACACCGCGCTTACGCGTGGTTCAACGCCACGAGACCTAAAAAGGGCCTATTCTGTCAAGAAGTAGTATCTCTTGACTGACTTCTGCCACCATAAGGTTTTGACATCCTTTGGATGGAAGTCTGTGCATATTTCAGGTGGCTTCTACTGCTCTGTTTAGAGTGCCTTTGCCAGATACCTGCAGAGCCACCACGTGGAGTACCAGGAATACATTAATGCTTCATTATTGCCTAGATGACAGTGAACTGCAGTACTTCACCATCTGCTCACTGAGGTGAGCACTGCTATATATTTTAGGATTTCCTTTTAATGTCTTCCCACCTCTTCTTAAGATGAATTCTCTCATGTTGAAAACTGCTTGCTGTTCAGATTCAAGCATGTGACTCTGTTGCATGAAATAGTGGAGAGAAACCAAGTTACCTGTACACTGTAGTTCTCCAGTATTGAAATCTCATAGATTCACATACAACCCTTCTTCCTCCGTGATAGCTCAACTCGTGTATACCTCGTACATATTACATTTACACTCCTGTTGAGAAATTTGATGTATGGTGGTCTTTGAGGGGAGGCATGCTTCAGGAGCTGCTATCTGGTGGAAGTTTGGGTCTTATTAATATCATTTGAATTAGGTAACAGTGTCACTTGTTTAAGCTATGCCGGGCACTGCCATCATAACGACAGGGCTTCACTCTTAGGCCCCCGTCTCGCTTCTGTTTCTGTTTCGATCTGTTTGTCTGCGCCAAGATGCTCCCTTGAGTGAATGTAGCGCTGTACAAATAAATTCATTCATTCATTCATTCAGGGAAGATTCAAGGATGCAAATCTAGAAGGTTCATTACTGGAGCACTACCATTTACATGTAAGTAGCTTGTTTTTCCACATCATTAACTTGTGGTGTTTTATGCCAGGCTTCCAAAACTGAAATATATTAAATGTTTTGTTGTGAATTACTAAAGTATGACTCTTTTCTTCTCCAGGACTATATTCCGTCTCAGCAAGATATTCTTTTGGCAAGAAGACCCACTAAAGGGATTCACGAGTACGACTTTGAAATTAAAAATGTTCCTTTTAAGATGGTTGATGTAGGAGGGCAGAGATCAGAAAGAAAACGTTGGTTTGAGTGTTTTGACAGCGTAACATCTATACTTTTCCTGGTATCTTCAAGTGAGTATGACCAGGTGTTGATGGAGGATCGAGCAACAAATCGTCTCACAGAATCACTGAACATTTTTGAAACAATAGTTAACAACAGAGTTTTCAGCAATGTCTCCATTATCCTTTTTCTTAACAAGACAGACTTGCTTGAGCAAAAAGTAAAACTTGTGAGCATCAAGGACTATTTTCCAGAGTTTGAAGGAGACCCCATCAAGCTAACTGATGTCCAGAAATTCCTGGTGGATTGCTTCCGTAACCAGCGCCGAGACCAACAACAGAAGCCTCTATATCACCACTTCACCACTGCTATTAACACAGAAAACATTCGACTGGTTTTCCGTGATGTCAAAGATACCATCCTTCACGACAATCTCAAGCAACTAATGCTGCAGTGATGCACACAAACTTTATTTTAACACCCTTTGTGTTCAGATTTTAAGGTTTTAGCAGTGTAACAAGGAGTTGGATCCTGCCCATCTAGACCTTTTAATTGGTGGATGTAAGGCTGCAAGCGAGCATGTTGCAGATTTAATTTGAACTGTTCATCCACTAGCTTCAAGACTAAGCCCAGCTGTAGGGCTCTGCTTTACACCTGGATACGAGTAGTTGAAGCTTGCCCCTTGTGCCTCTCCCACAAACCTCTTTGGCTTTCTTCCACCGACCTCTCTGAAGTCAGGTTGTTTGTATTGTGAATGGTTAACTTCCTTTGGAAAGTGGGAAAAGATCGAGACTTCTGAATGAGAAAATGTCCTCAACTCGGAACATTTTTAAGTCGTATTAATCATGATGAAATTGTTTTCCAACGCAAGGGCTATAGGAAACCTTTGCACAGACTAATTGCCTTTATGCTTTACCCCATTGACTGCAGATTTGGCCTTAGGTTTGTTGGAGGTAGTGGGGTGTCTACGTCTTGTCTGCATGAAGCAACAACTTTTTTTAATTGCGTGATTTTAAATAAGATGTTCTTAAGCTGTATTTTAAAGTTTACATACATGCATTTTGGAGACATGCTAATGACAGGGTTGTTGACACAACTGGTACGAGGCTAAAAGTTACACATCTTTAAATGTATAACCTAGAGCTTTTATCTCAGTGCTGTGGTCCAAAGGAAATCCTAAAAAAATGTTATGATCGGAAACTTTGTTTTTCAGCACACACCTCTTTAGAGTTGCCAGATTACCGTTTTGTCAAACAGTCTGCCACTAGAAGACAACATCCATTGAAGCATAATGCCTATTTTCTCAAGGAAGAGTTGGCGGATGTTTGTGGCTGGGGGTTTTGGTTTCAGAAGTCATAGGCAGAAATCGTCCCGTTTATGCCGATTGGTTTCGTTAATAAGACATTAAGGCAGTATGGATACACACTTGTACATTGAAGAATCTTACTGGAGCCGCTGGTGTAGAAATGACCTGTTAAAGTTTTTTGTTTTTTTTAAATAATGTGGTAACTGTAATTTTTGATAGGATTCTTGCTACTATGAAAAAATGTTGGGACAGTATTTCCTTTGCATGCAGTTTTATCACACACCTACATCTTCTGGAGATGAAATAGAATTTTTGTTAATTTATGGTTCGCGCTGCATCTGGCACACGGAGTTAAAAAAAACTTTCAGGGACTGATTAAAGAGCAGTTGTAGGAACAAGAAATACTGAACGTTTAAGATGAAAAAGGCATGCAAAACGTTTGCTTATATGTTAAAAGCCAATTTCTTTTTTTATATGTTGTGCTCCAAGGAATACCCTTTTTTGAAAATGGTTTCCCTCTTTCAACTAAATAGCAGTAAGGTTGATAAAACGTCATAGAATTGCAGTTGTTTGCATATGTGCATTAACCTCCTCTTCACCCTGATTATTATTGGTAATAATTTGGTATGTTAGTTACGTTCCCATTGAATATTTCGAACATTACCCCTCACAGACTACTTTTAAAGCATTGGTTGTAGAAATGTAAAAAGTTACTGAAATAGAGAAACTATAATTTGAGTGCAACAGGGAAAAACTGGGGTGAGGATTTAAGGTGTGCCTCTAGAGGAATAGTGAATTTGGACATTCAAATTGATCCTGCCCCTATTTGCCAGGATCTTGCTGCCTTGTGTTACAAACCTTTCAAACATCACCGTTTTAAAATGGCTTCAGTACCTGGGTTGAATCTTTATGGTGAGATCAAAGTATCGTAAGGCAATGTTTTTTGCTAAATGATTACTGTCCCAGGCATGTTTACCCTTAATTGTACCTCGCGTGGAGCGATTTCTGCACGGCATAATCCCTCACTACTATTTTTTTCAAGCTTTTGTATAAGGCACAGCTAATTCTTCATAGGCTTTCTAACTGCCCTTGACGGTAGCGAACTTTGTGATCTCAGGTATTTTTATTTTTATATGTAGAAATGTTAATGAATTATGCATAGGTCTGCATTTGGATTGGAGTTCTGGGTTTAATGGACGTTTTCGTAGGTTGTTGGAACGTTGAAACATACTCAAATCGTGAATTTAAGTTCTGCTGTAAAACCACAGGTTTTTTTGTGGTCAGAAGTAAGCCAAAATTGTGCACGATTCTTGGTACCGAACAGTATTTCCTTTATTGTGCTTGTGTGCAAGCATACACACTCCATTGAAATAAAGGCATTGGTATTTATAGTTTATTTTTTATTTTTTACAATTATATTCATATTATGATTGATGTTTAATTCTTTTGCAGGAACAATTGGGGTAATGTATTTAGCCCACAATTCTTAAGTGCAGATGTTTAGTTGAATTTGATAAACCTGGAACCAAAATAGTGGAAGGCATTTGATTTTAAAGTAATTTAACTTGCAAGCCAACATTCACTCTCTAAATGTGCTTTTCGGAACTTCAGTCACCGTTCCACAGTTAGTGTGCCCTGTTGAATACTGCTGCAGTGACACCTGAAAATGTATTTAAACTAGTGCAGTCATTACTTTTTCGCTTCCCACAACCAAGCAGGTACTGAATGTGGGCTTTTCAAATCTGCCAGTCCTTTGGGACATGTTGACCAGGTCATAAATTCATAAATACGTTGGAAACCCTTTCTTATTTGCACTGGCATTGGTGGTGATTGTATGCACCTCAGTACCTCTCATGCTTTGCCCATAATGCAAATTGACGGAGTTCTTTCTTCTAGTATAAAGTGTCAGCCTCATTTAGATCTTAAATTGATGTCACTGGGGTCTTTCTAGGGTTGAGAACGCATTTAGAACATTATTCTTGCACAAGTTCTCACCTAATATGCCTGGCCACTGTTATCATAGCAAATGATTGATTTGTGTACATGTTGGCCACCCCACCCTAATATTTAAAGTTATTACTTCTCTGAATATAAAAGATCAACCTTCCTAGTAAATAACTTAACACAGGTATGGTTTCAGAAGTCTAACCGATCTTTGGTTATGGCCAAAATGCATGCGCTCCGAAATAGTCCAAGAGAGGATCATCTTGATTCGGTTTTCACCTTTATGCATGATAATGTATGAGAATGCTGACTTTAATTGGTAGTTATTTGAAGCCTCTCCTAGCCGCTGATCAATAATATCCGGGTCATTGGATTTACTTATTTGAGTAGAAGTAATAGAACTTACTACATGTGAGTCAGATTTATTTCTGTTTTTAGAGGACGATGGGCCAGCTGTGTTTCTTTAGGTGTTGATACGCAGCACAACTCACTATTATTTTCACTTAATTTTTCATTATAATGTGAACCAGTTTTAGAATCTTTAAGCACATAGCACTAAGGATTTTTTCCTTTGTTTGTGTAGGTATGCATATACCTGCATGCATTTTATTTTCTACTTTACTGGCTTTGCCAAATGTTTACCACCACGGTATCATGCAACCCAACTAGTTATCCATAACCCAGCAAAATTAATAATTCCTAATAATGATTTTGAAGCTTACTTACAAGTTCACTTTTCATTTACTTGAGTATGTATGTGTTTGAATGTAAACGAATTATTACACTTTCACCAAACCCAATAGTCTATTAAATTGCCTTTGGTGTTTTCAGACTTTGAATGGTCTTACATCTGCTTTGATAATGCCTTAAGTGTCCTTTCCAAGGTGTACCAAAGCAAATTATGCCAAGTAAACGCAAATTAAAATCTAAATATTCTGTTGTGAGCAGTGTGTTAATTGTATTTGATGGGCTCACATTTGCATTCTGCAGTAGTTTCTGTGGGTCTTTGCAAAATACGCTGATTGTACAGTTTAGGAAAGACTTGCAAAGCATGTGACATTAAAAAGTTTCACCGTCTAACCGGAAATAAACTCGCTTAAACTTCTCACATTTCAAAGAAACCAGATTGATGCAATTTAGTCTGTTCCATTGTTGTATTCCTTTCAGATGAGTAATTTGCATACACTTCTTTTGGTATTTAAGGATACAGTTAAAGAATTGTTCTCAGTGACTATCCAATTACAAGGCTCAATATTTGAGTTTCACTCTGCAACATTCATCTGTGCTTAGGCGAAGACAATATGGTACGAAATCTTTTGTGAAATGTGTGAGACTAATATCTGGCCTTTAGGAATGGAGATGACTTTTGAACTTTTAAAGACGTCATCGTTGTCCACATGGAATACTTGTATGCGTCCCTTTTACCACGAGGCCAGCTGGTATGTGTAGATCAGATTAGAGTACTCAGGCCAGGCGTACTTAAAGGACTTGTTTGGCCCTTGAGTATGTAGCATGTTGCCAGATTTCTATGCCCGTTTTCTCCAAAAGGAAAAATGTAATAATGTGGATTTAATTTCTTTTCGGCTGATTCTATAGTTGCCAACTCTAAGGTGGCAAAAGCCTCTTTTGTGAGCTTTTTGAAATTCCCTTAAAGATCATGCCTGCACCAGAACCATTCATTTCATGTTGTAAGTCTTGTTTATACATTAATCTTTGTTGTCACATAAAATGGCATACGTTCTTGTATCAATTTCTATTTATGACATCAAGGACCCTAAAACGACTTTTGTCTTGTCAAATCTACTCAGCGGCGATGTTACTGATTTAAACAGTCATTTATATTTTATATGAATGTGCCTTCTTTTCCAGCTCTTTTTGGGCTGTCAAAATGAGTATTGAACGAATCCATGGGAAACAAACCCAACATCCAAAGCATAAAATGCAGTTGTAGTCTTTGGTAAGTTGGTCTCAGAAGAGGGTTTGTTTGTATTTTCCTATCAAACTACAGTTTGCAGTAGAAGCCAAAATAAACCCGATATAGCCTTTGTGGATAGGATACCAGGTAAGTTACCGGTTTGAGGAACCTAGCTAGTGGTGCTACTTTTGGTGACAGTGGAGTGCACCACTCTTGTGCCATTAATGCTGTGCCTTGCATTTGAAAAAGAAAACTAAACTTTGGTTCCTTATATTTTTTTAATTCTGTGTTCAGTACAACAGTGGTGAAGCCGTACGTGAAGCCTTAACTTTTTGAAATAAATATATATTTTATGATCACCTTCTAGATAAATCTAACAAATCGTGCTTTGTATAAAACTTTTTTTGGGTTTAGGATTGTCGTAGCTTTGTAATTTGTATAACTTTCTGGGGGCAGAGCATCGTTTTTATGTTGTACATTTTTTTGTTCATCTGTTAGTTCTATTGGCAATAAATTATTCTTAAAAGGGCTGTCTGAGAGGAAATAGAGGGAGTGGCTAAACAGACTTTAAGAAAAGCTTACTTTTTCAAAACCTCTTAATTACCAAATTGCTCAATGCCTTTTTTTTACTGTCAACTGTACATTTGCCTGTACATACTGTTCAAATGTTTTGCCTTTCAACCAATTAATATTTGCCTTGTAAAAAATGTGTACTGACCTTTAATAAACACATATGCCAAACAGTATGGGACTCTAATTTATTAGTCCAGCTAGTATGTATGGATAGTTAAGATTCAGTAGCACATCACTCATGTTTTGCCTCATGTTATTTCTTTGCTTATAACTTAGCTCTTCTCCTTGCACATGTATCTACTGCCCTAACAGTGAAAGCTTAAGTTGCTTGCATAGACCAATATTTGAATGGATAACAAAGCCATTTTTACCAAACAATCAGTGGTTGTGATTCTGTGTGGGTTGCTAATGCGAGTTTTCCAATTGTTAATATTAGATTGTCCTAATTTTATTGAAGACACAGGGAAATGTTATGCAGCCTTTTCCTGCTGTTTTCTTTTTTTAATAGCAACAACATAAAGATAAGAAATACTCCATTGAACTGCACACAAGATAGAGGAAAGCAACTGCAGCAAGAGCTGGACGACAAAATGGCCACGCTCTGGCAAGATCTCTGCCTCAGAAAAGACCCTGCCAAAGAAGCACACGCTTGCTTTTAAAGAAGTCCCATGACCGGGTACTCCTGCTCTTCTCTTGCCCTCTTAGAGGTCTAAGGATAAAGCTGCTGCTCCTCCACCACCACCTCCACACTTCTCTCCTACGGCTTCCCCTAAGGGGTCACCAGAGTCCTACTTTGACCCAGGCAGGCCTAGCCCCAGTCTGCCACAGCCCCTCAGATGATACTTGGGAGGATTATGATGTGGACCCACGGACCCAAATCTAGAACGTGTCCTGTCAGGTCTTCCCTGCCAGTGACCACAAAGCTTACCACCGACTTGTTCAACATGCAAGCACCTACCATTAGGTGGACCTCTTCGTCACCCCTGAGGAGGACTAGTTTTTGGTGGAGGCTGGTCAAGTTTCAGGTAGTCTCACCTTCTATAGAGAAAAAATATAAGTTAGCAGCCTCAAACCTGCTCTACATCAGGGGTCATGTCCCGCCAGACTCCCTGCTTGTCACCACTGCTAGGAAAAGGGCAGCAGTCCAGGCAACATTTCGCCTCTTGACCAGGAGAGCAAGCAAATTGATGCTGCAGGATAAAAAGTAGCGGTGGTTGCGGTCACTTAATGGTGCATTGCCAATTCTGTAGACCTCTTTTCCCGGTATGATAAAGATCACTGGGAGGGGGATCTCCCTGACCAGTACCAGAAAAGGGGGTGAGGAACTTGTTGAAGAGGAGGAAGCCATCTCCAAAGCACCTTTCCAGTGTGTCTTGGATTCAGCAGATACAGCAGACAGAGGAGTGAACACCTCAACCATCCCCCGGTGCCACTCCTGGCTCAGTTTGCCCAGCTTCACCCCAGAGGTGCAACAATACCTTGTTAACCTGCTGTGTAACGGGGAAGCATCTTCAGGTTGAAACCATGCCTGGAAAAGGTTGAGAAGGAAATGGAGACAGCTAAAGCAATGGGTACCCTCCAGGTCCTTTCCAGTAGGGTGCCTTTTGGAAGCAGCAGGATAGAGGTCGTCCCAAGGCCGGCCACTTCCCCAGAACCAATCCTTGTCCGACCATTGGCAGCAACAGGGTGGCAGAGGCTTCTTACGGGGCTCCTTCAGGGAGAATCGCTCTAAAGGCAGTAGCTCTCCCAGAAAGGGAGACTCTACCTCTAAGAACTGACTTGTCACACATCCCCCTAATCGCAAGGCTCCTGTTTGGGGTTGGAGGGGAGGAGACTTCAGGGATTTCTTTCCCCCAATTTACACCCCCTCCCCCAACAGAGGAAATTACTGCAGCCGGATGGGTCATATCCTTTATCGAGCACAGCTACTGCCTTTAGCTCCTCTTACCCCCACCAAATATCCCACCTTACACTCACTGCAACTGCCCAGAACACCTCCTGTTACTGCACGTGGAGTTTCAGGAGCTCTTACTCAAACAAGCCTTAGAGCCAGTGCCCCATGAACACCAAGGCCACTGCGTCTACTCCTTATACTTCATTCCCAAGAAGATCTGATCTCTCAACCCCACCGCCTTCTCAACAGATAACTTCCTGTCGGAACACTTCCACTTGGTCACCCATCAGGATTTCATCCCCCCTGTTACAGAAAGGCGACATCAAGCCCACACTGGACCTGAAGGGCGCCAACTTTCTCATCCCAATCCATCCAGCTGTCTCTACTTAAGTGGTCAACATTGCCAGTTCAATGAACTGCCCTTCAACGTCACAACAGCCCAAAGGGTCTTCATCAAATGTCTAATGGTAGTAGCCGCTCACCTCAGGACAGGAGGAACCCATTTCTTTCCATCTGTAGACATCTTTCTGATCAAGAGTAAAAGTAAGCAGGAATGAATTGTCCACACCTAGGCTGCAATCTCCCTCCCAGCCTAAAATTCACTATAAAAGCTACAAAATCTCACCTGGAGCCACTTCACGTCCAACCATGCCTAGGGTCCGTCCTACACACAATTGTAGGAAAAGCTTTGCTCCTAGAGGTTGCAGGCATTCTAAAAGATTCTACTTCTTTTACAGCCACGCCGTCCACTTCCAGTGTGCCCAGTAGTGCGCCTTCCAGGTGTGATGGCCTCTTGCATTGCCATAGTGTCCCATGCCAGACTGCTAATGTGCTAAATTAATGAGTACCTGTCAAGTTAGTGGTCACAAGTAGAGGATCTACCATTGATACGGACCAACCCCCATTGCGCTTTGCAGTGGTGTAACAATCTGTTGGACAGCCCATTTGCGGACCGGATCTGCAAGACACTGTCACTACAGAGGCCTCGCTCGTCTGTTTGGGCGAGGGGTAGGTGTGCACACCTCAACAACATGACAGTCCAGGGTCTAATGCCACCTCATCAGTGTGGCCTCCACATCAACCACCTGGAGCGGTTAGCCATTCACCCACTCTCAAAGCCTTTCTCCAACAGATTGAAGGCCAGATAGTGTTTGTGCACAGAGACAACATGCCCACCATTTTCCATCTACCAAACACAAGGAGGCATACACTCCCTTCAGCTGTTTGCCTTAGTGCAGCTAATCTGTTGCTTGGGCAGCCATCACCAAGTTCATCTCCTGGAAGATTGTTTTCTGGGAGTGGACAGCGACTTTGCAGACCTGCTCAGCAGGACACTGCAACAAGTCCACAAATGTGAACTCCACCGACAAGTTCTGATCCCTTAGTTTCGAAATGGGGCACAGAACAGACCTTCTTGCCACATATGAAAATGTAAGTACTCAAACTTTGCCCCCAGTTTTCCACACCCACAGTCCATGGGTGAAGCTCTGTGAATGAACTTGTTAAGGATTTTTGTGTATGCTTTTCTGCCTCCCACTGATACCATAGGTGGTCAGTCATTCTGGGCCAGACAACCATAGATCTCCACACTTCTAGAGATGTCAATTGCCTCTCACAAGAAGCTTCTTAACAAGTTGGAAATTATTGCATTGAACCATGGTAAAGTCTGACACCTAGATGGCATACCCTGCTGGTTTGGCTACTCAGGTGCTTGTAGTTGGGTTGCCTTAGTCTACCTCAAGAGTACGTGGACATACTCGGAGAGGCACATAGGCCACCTACACACACCTCCTATACTGCGTTTTCTGTTATTGTACTCCCTGCTTCAAAATGCCAGTAACCAAAGCTTTTATGGAGGGCCCTAAAAATATAATTCCCCAAAGGGTACTTCCAGCACCAGTCTGGTATCTCAATATTGTCCTTACCAGACGCATGGGGCCTTCTTTTGAGCCACTGTAGTCCTGCCTTTTGCAGTTTCCTACTTGGTAGCCTTCATGTAAATGTAGTGTATTTTGTAAAGCGCGCAGCTGCCCCAACGGGGCGTCCCGGCGCTGTATAACGCTGTGGAACCCTTCATGGCTCTCCCTGTGAGATGCCCCTCCTGGGCACCCCCAAGGTGAAGCCAGGCATCCCAGTGTTGTAGGGGCCATTGTGGAGATTAAGCAAGCTATTGCCCAGAGTTGCAGCGTGGGGCCCATGATTAGAGTAGGCGCTGAGGCGAGAATTATCGAGTCCGCAGACATTGAGCCCAAGACCCTGCCGCGTCGGGACTTGAACCCTGGTCCCGGGCCTGATCTCTGCTTCAGAGTCTGCCGCTCTAACCAGTGAGCCACACTTCTCCTTCTTCATGTCTCTTAACTGTCAGTCTGTCAGTGAACTACAGGTACTCATACTAAATGAGCCATTTTTTCTAGGTCCATAGCAACATGGTTGTTCAATAAATCATCGCATCTATAAAGCGCGCTACTCACCCGCGAGGGTCTGAAGGCGCTGGGGGGAGGGAGAGGGGATGCTACTGCTCGAAGAGCCAGGACTTGAGTTGCTTCCTGAAGGAGAGATGGTCCTGGGTCAGCCGCAGATGGGTCGGGAGGGAGTTCCATGTCTTGGCCGCCAGGTAGGAGAAAGATCTTCCTCCGGTGGTGGTGGTTCTACGAAACCATGGGACGGTAGCGAGGGTGACCTCGGTACCTGAAAGGGCACTGCACACACTGGGTGTCAAGTATGCTTTTGTGTGTTATTTTAGACACGACCAAATTTTCTGCAAAACTTGCCTCTAGCCTTTTCCCAGCTTCACAAAGGTCATGCCATTTAGAAGGCAGGGATTGCCAGGTGAATTGTTAAATGCATCCAAACTGGTTACACCACAGGTAAAAGAACCCTATCTTACTGCCTCAGACCACATTCCACCCGCAAACTGGGTGCTACAATGGGTTTTCAAGGGAACGTACTTATAGGGGTATTTGTAACGTTGCCACTCCACACACACCTACAAGCATTATTGGGTGGAAATTCTTGTGAGGCAGAAAGCCAAAGTTGATCAAAATGCACTCAGGACTCTTATTTCAGACCTAAGCACCATGAACTGCTTTTTCACCGATTAAGTCAGTATTGCTTCACAGTTGATGCAGAGCATGGCTATCTAAGGCCACCTATACTAAAAACGGATCATATTACTTAACCTGTAGGCATCTGTTCATTGCATGTAGTGTTGTAGATCAGCATGCGCCCACCTTCCTCCCCGGAAGCCAATGTTCGTAAAAGATATTATTCACTTTACTTGATGTCCTTTTATACTCACTACTCCTTGCCTACTCTCACCCGCTGGGCAAAAAAGCGATTTAACAATGGTTGGAATATGACTATTTGGCAGTGAGGCCCAAAGCTGCTAGCACCTAACCTTCTATCCCCAAAATCAGTAAATAGAGGGAAGTCTCCCAGAGTATGTGTGCAAACTATCATAAACACCCACTATCAAGGCGAGATCCTAGACTGGACTATACAGTGTTCAACATAAAAGGCAATTGGTGCACAACAATGTAACAATTCCATAAAATACAAGATCTGTATCCAGAGTCGTATTCTTCAAATACTCCTTGTATTTTGAATCACAATTGGTTTTAGCGTGACATGCAGCATTGAGAGTGGATCAGCCAACGAGGTTTGTCCATTACAAATGACTTCTTCTGGGCATTTGCGGAGTCCAATTATAGAGGAGCCGCTGTATCTGAGACAGGACGAAAGTTGTCAGCAGTGTCATGCGACTAAAGATCGGACAAATGGGTTGCTATGAAGCCGTTGTAGGCAACGTATTCTTTCTAATAACAATCGCAATTGGTGTATGGGACACCTGTAATTAGAAGTACACTGGGTCCCACACAATTGAGGGTGGCCCATAGTGGACAATCCCGTCCACTTAGCCCCTTTTATACGTGCTGGACTTGTATATAAACCGATCATCCTGATTCATGTTCTCAGTGAAATCTTGTTTTTATTTTGTTCCTCGTTTCAAAAGCCCAGAATTATGACTCAAACAGCCAATGTCTTTCGTCTAACACAATGGACTTTTTCAGGGCGAGGTGCGGCATGATCAGGGTCAAGATTAGTAGTGTAAGTCCTTATACCAGACCATAGTTCATAACTTAAAGTGGTTCTCAAGGTTTACTTAGGACCTCGTCCATTTGATAAGTCTGGCTAGGGACACAGATGAAAAAGAATAACGGTCAATTTTGCTGCTAATGCTTTAAACATTGAAGGCGGGTTGTATGAATACATTTAAAACCAGATTAACATCCCAGAGCCAGTTAATCTTGGCCAAAGGAGGAATACTCATCCTAATGCCACAGAGTTATGTACATACCTGCAGATGTTCTGCATTCTGTTTCCCATCTATGTATCAATGATTTAATGTTATAGTACACCTGTTAATGGCATTGGTGACTGTCCTATAAAATGTACCTAAGGGTGCCAAGTGGCCTAGAAAATTGGGTTGGGTAGAAATGCCTGAAAAACTGGGCATTGTGTTTGTGCTTATTCCAAACACCTGCAAGACCAAATCAACTGTGCTGATTTGTAAACTGAATATTCCCAGAGCAAGCTTTTTTTTTTTACGATCCAAGTGTCCCCGACAAAAGTCCTGAGACTCACAGGAGGCCATGAAACTTTCCACGCTATTAGCTGAAAGTACTAAGTCATCAAACTGACCTGTATTATCTTGCAGAGGAAGGACACAACTGGTAAAGACTCCTGACATTTGTAAAAGATTCAAGAATCAAATTTGAGATGGCCTAAAAGGAGTCACTATGACTAGAGAAGTCACTTCCCTCCTTTCGAAGAGCCAATGGGAAATCATGAGAAATGGAGGGAGAATGTAGGAGAAGCGCATGATTCCACGGATGATAAAAAGCATCTGTTGCTATTTCCAATGGCTCAGGTGTCTTGTTTAGGAACTATGAAAGATGAGAATTCAATCTGTAGGCAAATGGATCTGTTGAGAAGGCAAACAGGATTTTCTGAAGGAATTGAAAACCATAGGTTGCCAATCGCTGAAAAATCTGAGAGGGTGGGAGTCACTCTGCTACTGAATTCATAGGGCATGGTAGATATTCTACCGTAACTGATGTGTGTGATGTTGGAAGTAATCATTCTAAATGTGCATAAAAGTTTGCTTCAGAGACCATGCACTGCCAGTCAATAACTGGTTGCAATCAGCTCCCCATGCTGCCAAACTTTCATCTGACTCCAATAGAAGATCTGAGGTTGAATTGATAATTGTTCTTCTGCTCCTAGCATCCAAGTATTCCAACCACTAGTTTGTCTCCTTTTGCTTGTAGGTCAACGGGTATCCTGCCTAAAAAGCTCAACCCCCCTTTGAGATGGTGAATCTTTGAAGAGTTTGAAAATGCAAGTTTGATAATACTGGGAAGGGCCTGGGAATACAACATGAATTTATGAAGCTTAAAAAGCTACTATTTGAGCTAGCTGGAGAGAGAAATGTGAGCGAGAAAATATTCTTTTGATAGTAATCTGCATCACATTCACAAGTCAATGTGTACAGGATGTTGAATCCACTAGAAAGTCCAGAAACCATAGATTGAGCCAATATGAGATGTGATTTTGATTGATTTATAGCAAACTCCAAATTGTACAAAAGAAGAACCGAAGTTTGTAACTGATACATGAGAACATTTATGTCTTTGGAACATTATAAGAATGTTGTCCAGATAGATTAACATGTGGGTACCCTGAGATCAGGGGTGTCCCACCTCAGGTTTTAGAAGTTTAGTAAAGCAAAAAGGAGTTGCTGTTAGACTGGAGTGTCGTAAGTTGATATATCTGGCATTCCTTTTGGAATTTGAGGAACTTTGGATGGGGTGGAAAGCTGGGAACAGACCAGTGACCATCCTTTAACTCAACTGGACCATCTATTGTAGGGGTTGAAGCCCGTATCTGTGAAGCAGAATTGTTTCCATTTTGAAATTAATTTAAAGGGCAAATTGATTGAAGTGTTAAAGATTTAGGACAGGGTGTAGGTTTTATTTATTTGGTTCCTTTCCATATTTTACCAAGTAGATTAAAAGTTTAGGGTGTATGGCAAAAGTTGCTAGTACTTCTGGTAGGGTAGAACAAGCGCATTCTGTTTTCAATGTATTTCTTATAAGTTTGTCTGAAGGAGTTCTAATCCTCGCCTGACTTGAATTTTTTACATGCGGTTTGGTAGACCAGTCTGTGAATAAAGGATGGAACAATAATGAAGGATCAACTGCAGTACCTACATCACAACATGCATTTCATAATTTGCTTAAGAATCGCTATTTTCCTTGGGAAATGTTGACACTCTTTTTAGCTAATGTTAAATCAGTTCAAACCAATTCAGGTTAGACTAATTTTGAACATCAGAGTCTGAATCATTGTTGGATTTCTCTTTCAAAGTATTCGATTGAAACCCTTTTCTGGGATTTAATTAACTACATAGTCTGGATATTTTTCAGTTTTGGAATTGACTCATAATCCTGGGTCTAGGCCAAAATACATTTGCTCACATTCCTTACTGTGTCCTGAACAATAGCCTCCACTGCAGAATTAACTGCAGACCTGATGGCTGTTTCAATAATTGTTTTAAAGTGTCTCAAAACATTTTCTTACAATCTATAGCAGTTCTTGCGAGGGTTCACTTGTTTTCAGATTTTTTTTTGCATACATAGGATTCACATAAAAACAAGTATGACTAAACAGTGTTGAAACAAAGATGTGTGCTTTTGTGTTTAAAAGCCCTGTTTTGGAAACAGGGCTTGTTTTTTCTTTTTATAAAGGGACCTGGAGAGATGAGCTAAGTAAATGAGCCATAGGAAACTGGACCGATTGAGACCAAAAGTGCAGATGAGTGCTGAAAAGCAACATGTGCTCAAAAAAGGACCTTTGAGAAGCTCAGAGTGCGTACAGCAGCCTCAGCGGAACGAGACACAAACTCCAGAGTCTCAATCCCCCAAGCAATAGCCACCAAACACGAACAAATGAATGCAAAAAAAGCAATAGGCAACACATGCAAGTCTCAAATCCACATTAAAAAACATTGACATAAATTTGAAGAGTGAAAAAGTCACTTGGCAGCAGCAATAAAGACTAAGGACTGGGCAGTGGTGGGGGGCTCTATTTAGAATTTGATAAAGCACCTGTGCAGTATTTATTAATAGTTCTCCACAATAGGTTTGTCGATATAGTTGTTTAGATTCATAGAGTAATTTTCCTCTGGTCACTTTTAGCTGCTATAAAAATACACAGCTGGAAAGAACCGCATAATAGGAGTCTCTGATCTTGACATAAAATCATATTTAGCATCAGTGTTTGTGAGGTACTTGTGATACTGTTGCTGATTAAGATGCTGCTGATGTGTATTACAGTCTACTTTTGTGATACTTGCTAATGTATGTGTGGAGGTCTTGAGGGTGGTAAAGGGTGCTCTGCTTGCAGCCAGAGACTGATATTCATTCTCTTATCGCTGGTGTTCGGCACAGCAAATTCTTGTATTCTACTAGTCAGCTACTCACATGTAGAATTGTTACAGGTCCAGCTCATTCTTATTAAATCACACCTAAAAAGCAAAATCTTAAACATGTTTTGCCATTCCCGTAAAGCCCGATTGGTGGTACTTCTAAAATATCCTAGCCATGAAAACCAGTGGTTATATATGCCAATTGCTCAGTTTCATATTCGACTGTGTGAGAAATTAGAAAGCTATTGAACTGAGTGCCTTGCCCACATTCAATAAAGCAGGGGTCTAAACTGTGTTGGAACCTGTTTCTCTCATACATAACTGATTTGAAAATATGAATTTACGAGCACCATTGCAGCACGCTAAGCACCAGCCTTCAGTTAAGGTTGGACTCTTTGAAAGAGTTGAAGTTTTGAAGCCACACTTGACTTCTGGCTATGGATTCACACCCATTGTGAGAATCCCACTTCCGGCCAAGATAATTGAGAAGACCATGAATGCGGATCCCTCCACTTTTATTGCAACTAATCAGAATTTAGATCACAGCCAGTTTGGCTTTAGAGCTAACCATAATCAGAACGGACTCTGTACTAAGACCACAGAAGAAATCCACTCCTCACTAGACCGCAGTAGGTCAGCAGCCTTGGTGCTGCTTGACCTATACGCTGCATTTTATACAGTAGACCAGTGTTTCCCAAACTTTTGACTCCTGGGGACCCCCGTTGAGTCACCACTGGAAGCCGGGGACCCCCAAGCAATTTGTATGAGTTAAATTTCAAATAATAAAACAGTAATTCGAAAAAAATACACACGTGTGCATACAAAACAAATACTCAAAGTACTAAGGATTTTGGGGCCAGATGTACGACCATTTCATT
This sequence comes from Lissotriton vulgaris, assembly GCF_964263255.1. Taxonomy (NCBI): domain Eukaryota; kingdom Metazoa; phylum Chordata; class Amphibia; order Caudata; family Salamandridae; genus Lissotriton; species Lissotriton vulgaris. The sequence continues at coordinate 716,831,756 of NC_141695.1, forward strand.
TAGCGCCTCGGAATTGATGACACATGGCAAGTGGCAAATTGCGAGTTGCTAAATGAAATGTACAACAGTGTGTTTAACACTGTTTGGGATTCCCAATGGGGTCGCAAATTGCGAGGTTCATTAATATTAATGAGCCTCTCACAATTTGAGAGCCCATTGGGAATGCCAGCCGTCCCAGGTATGGTGGCCTGCTGGGCTCTGCCAGCCACCATGACTGGGACTGCTTTTAAATAAAGCAGTTTAAAAAAGAAAATGCAGCCCATTTACCATGCATTTAAAGAAAAAAGGAAATGAAACCTTTTCGTTTAATTTTCTAAGAGCAGGCAAAGGTCCCTGGGACCACTGCCTGCCCTTAAAAAATAATTTTGCATGGATTTGCAAAGGGGAAGGGGTCCCCCGAGGACCCCTTCCCATTTGCAAATGCATTACCAGCTACTTGAAGTAGGTGGTAATTGCGAATGTTTCGCGACCGCAAAACATTTGTACATGGTTTGACACTCGCTATTTGGAAGGAAATGCCCCTTCCAAATAGCAAGTTGCAAAACTTATTTAGCGAGTCGCAAACAAATTGCGACTCGCGAAATAGGCAATGTACATGGCCCAATAGGTTTTTGCATCGCAAACGGGTTCGCACATGTAAAACCTGATCATACATCTGGCCCTTAGTATTTTATATTGAAGTAATAGCCTCTGTCACATGCATTTCGTTTGTTTTATAACATCTCTCATACCATTGTAGTATGCCAGAGCACTTTACATCACACACATATAGAGACATTGAATCATACATGTAAATCAGTGTGTATATAAAATGTTTAAAGAGTGCTTGGTCTGGAAAAGCACAAACTCAGGATTCAGCACATAACACGGTGGCTAGCACTGACTTTAACATTAAAAATGTATTTCCACCCAAATAAACCTTTTTAGCAGCATCAGGATAATGAATAACTGGGGAAAAACATAAGTTACTAACTGGTACCGTGCAGTTTGCAAGCAGCTCATTGACAGTTTATAGGTCCCTCTGCTACAATTGTCACTTGTGAAGTGCACAGTAACGAAAGAATCTCTGTGACAAAAGCAGTAACCACAAACCTATGCACATAAAATACTGCGTTTTAAAATGCATGTTACATGTTCTTTGCAGTTGGCACATAACCCTCTGTGCTACATTAGTTAAGTCACAGCTGCCACTGAACAAAACTCTACTCGCACTCCAGCAGGTACATAAATCACTGGCATGATCTTGACACTTTTATTGTTGCTGGAAAGCTGCTAATTATACAAGAAACTTTTCTATGCTTTTAAAACTGTTGCCTATGGACCCCCAGGGAATGTGTCACGGACCCCTGGGGGTCCGCGGGCCCCAGTTTGGGAAACACTGCGGTAGACCATACTCTTCTGGTTCATTGTTTATAAGAAATTGGGATACGAGGTAAAGCCCTCTCCCTGTTGACATTGTTCTTATCGGAGAGGACCCAATCAGTTCATTTGGGCAAATTTAAGTCTCCACCTTTTACCCTTCCATGTGGTGTTCCGCAGGGCTCATCATTAAGCCCTACACTCTTTAATATTTATGTAGTGGAATTAGCACCATTGATAAGTTTTAATTTGATTTCGACATCTTATGTCGACGACACCCAGCTGGTGATCTCAACAGTGGATAAGGACATTAATCACTCGTTAAAACTCCATGACTGTATGCTTTCCTTAAGTCACTGGATGAATACTCACTGCTTGAAATTAAACTCAAGCAAAACTGAGGTGATTATGTTCGGAAACCTCTTTCCACCTTGGTCCCCAGCTTGGTGGCCAGATAATCTTGGTCCCCTCCCTACCCCGGTAGATAAAGCAAAAAATCACGGGGTTATTATAGATGAAAAACTTCGTTTTAAAGCTCAAGTCTCCAAGGCTGTGTCTTATTCGTTCTGTATGATTAAGACTATAAGGACAATTTTGCCTTTTATTCCTAAACCCTGCAGAAAGTCAGTTGTAACCTCCTTAGTCTTGTCTAAACTAGACTACTGTAATGCACGGTACATTAATGTGCAATCCACCCTCCTTTGGAAGTTACAGGCAGTGCAAAACGCAGCAGCAAGACTGATTCTGGACATACCTTAATATCAGTCTGTCAGATCAGCATTGCGAGAACTCCACTGGCTGCCAGTTGGCCAGCGGATAAAGTTTAAGGCACTCTGCATGACCCATAAGGCATTACACAAAGAAGGGCCAACATTTTTAGAGGACTTTTTTTTCAGATGGTATTCTCCAAATAGAACTCTGCGTTCGGCTAATGCACATCTGATGCAGCTACTCCGGATCAAAAAGATGAACTGGGGGTGGTGGAGTTTTACTTTTAACACCATCAAGGAATGGAATTCCCTTACCTCGTATCTCAGAAAAATCCCCCCCCCCCACTTTTTTTGAATTCAGTAAACAGCTGAAGACCTGGCTTTTTTAGCAGTAGTACCACTGAGTATGTTGAACTGGAAGCGCCAAGACACCCAAGGTTATTCGTGCGCTGTATAAATGTTATTAACATAACTCCGTGAGATCAGAGAAATAATGGTCAACATTAATAAAACTGTATTTACCCATAATAATTAAATGAAGATTTTTCCGGTGACCATGTACAATGGCTGAATTCATTTTTGTGAGTCTAGCAAAAAGAATGAGCCACTTATGGTTTTCTCAGCTGATTTGACTCTTAAAACTGCCAAAATAAGATCACAGGATGCAGTAATATCAACCAGAACCATTTTAAGAAACTGCCTGAAAGATTTAGATTTTGGAATTGATGACTAATTTTGTGATGCCCCAGAGCTCCTCGTATCATGGGAGTCCACAAGAACGCCTGATTTAGTCTTAACATTTTTTACATCATTGTTTATTATCAGCAAAGCAAAAGTGTTACAAACTAAAGTCCTTGGGGTCGGAAAAGAAGCTGGCAACATTGATGGCTTATGCTGTGCAAATGTACTGTATTTTCCAAATCATGTTTCATGAATTACATAATGACAAAAAGAAAGCTCCGCTACACATGATGACTGCCCGTGCAATCTGACAAGTGCAAAGTTGCGGGCTAATCACTTCAATGAATAGGGTTTGTGTATCAACAAATTATAATGACATAGTATGGAGCGGGAACTTGTTAGCAGCTCATACTACAAAATCTTGTGAATCTGACAGTACACACTTCTCAGTCACTTTACCAGTAAAAGATTTACAATTGCTGCTCTTGATAATTTTGTCTGGAACATCCAGTACACATGATACTGCCATGGTGCTTTTTCAAAATTGTACCAATAGCTGCTGGAAAACAATCTGTCAGCTGTAGGCATAAACAAGCAAAGTTGCAAATTTATAACCCAACTTCCTTGCCAATATGTGCCAAATTACTACAAGCCATCAACTCGTCCCAGTCTACAAGTAAGTTTCAAAGTGGCTGAGGACATGGATCTTCTACCTGATGCTGCATTTCGCAAAGCTGATTTACTTGAATTTATCATACCGTTTATTCGATGTGGACTGAAGAGTAGCCAGTTCCTCAGTGGGCTGGAATTTATGCTCTGAACTCCCAGAATACCTGCCCACTGAAGAAGGTTGTGTTTTACCAGTAATACCATCTCCAGTCTTAAACTATGCAACAGGATACACCGCTCTAAAAAAAATTCCAAAATTTGAATGCTCAGCTTGAAGATCAGCCTACCCTGCCAATTTTCTGCGATGAAGGGGTTTTCCGTATTGTAGTTGACATTTTTATGAGAAATCTAGTAGAATTTGATTATATTTATCCAATAATAGGCGTTTTCCACGTGACAAAAGTTGCAGTGGGATATGTAGGAAGTTCTTAGTGAATGTGGCGTAGATTCACTTATTGAGGCTACAATCTTTGGAAGCAAAACTGTCCAGTCAGTATTGAGCGGGACTCATGTTTGTTTGTTATAAGGTATGCTTATATCTGAGGCTATAGAAACATTGCATTTGAATGCTTTCTGGAACAAGAATGAAAAATTAGGTTTTGCCTATCTTATCTCAGAAGTGAACAAGGAACAGGGTGCACTTCATGTACAAGACATAATGCAAGGCCAGGCAATGTTCAATACACTTCAAAGTCAGAAAACCAAGTTCCTAGAGTTTTTTAAGAATGTGAAGAAAATCAGAACGTTGCAAGTACTGGCCAAATGTTTACCGCATGATGGCTCTAGTGAAAAACTTGGTACATGCTGATCGTGAAGGTGATTGAGAGCTACACATGAAGACTGTGGAGTCACTGGTTACTTTGTTTTGCAAATTTGATTGCATAAACTACCTGAGATATGGGTCCTGGTATTTGGAAAGAGTGAAAAGGCTAGAGGTGGAAAAGCCATACCTCTACAGAAAATTAATCCAAAGACATATTTTCGAATGTATGCATGCATGCATGCATGCATGCATGCTGTTCGGGTGGGCATACAAATCTGTTGCAAGTACATTCTTGGCTGAAAGCGTCCTCTTCGAAAAAACTAGCTGCGGATAAAAACATGTCTTCCCATTGAGACTTACATACTTTGTGCTCTTTTCTTTCGTGAATCTCTTTGACCCTTGTTCTGGCTAAACCACAGATATCACTTTGAAGATCCTCGGTTTTCTGATCAATTGTTGGAGGTGGACGATGGGTAGCCTAAGTCAATGGGCATTGGGTTTGGTTGTCGATTTTCTCAGAAGAGACTGATTCTTCTTGTGGTTCATTGGTTTCTGCTATTTTTTAGTTTTAAATGTTTTTTTATTGAGCCACAATAAAGCAAATCAAGCATCGCAATACAAAGCACATGTAGCAGGTAATGCACTTGCGGAGAGGTAACACGTGTCCATATCGCGCTGCGGAAGAAATAGCATAGGAAGCAGATGTTCAGTAGGAACAAGGTGATGCAGATGAAATACGTGACAGGCATTGGTGGCCAACAATTTAGAACTAACCTATCCCATAGAAACTCCCAAAACCACCAACCAACCCCCCACCCCCATCCCCAACCAGTGTGCCATATGTTAGAGGACCATTGCCCAAGGGGCAGAAGGAAACCTGCCCTGCCGATCTTTGAAGTGATCAGGTGCCGGGTCCGTGAGGCGTAACAGCCGTAAGTATTTTGGGCACATGACTTCGTTAAATTTTTTGGACAGCAGCGAGATGAGGTTGCCAGACCTTCTGAAACGTGGCTGTAGATTGGGAGAGAGTGGCCTGTATACGTTCCATGCCCAAGGTGAACCAGAGCTTGTGTAGCCATCCTGTGTGAGTGGGCTTGGACGTGGACCCCCAGAGTGAGAGGACATGTTGCGTGGCAGCTTGCATGGCGATGCCCATCTGGCGGCCACGAACTGACTTCAGGGGGAAGGTAAGGGCGTTGGGTAGCCCCAGGATGGCGTATGCGGGGAAGCGAGGGATCTCTGTATCGAAGGTCGCATCTATGTCATCTAAAACTGAGTCCCAGTAGCTCTGGATCTCCCTGCAGTCCCAGAGGATGTGTGTTAGAGTGCCCCTTTCTCCGCATCCCCTCCAACACAGGTCACTCCTAGATGGGTTCCCTCTGTGAAGTCTGACTGGTGTAAGGTGCCAGTAGGTCGCCAGTTTCACGGCGGATTCCCTGCCCGCTGTGTTGCGTGTGGTGTGTGACGCCCTGTAGTATATCTGGCCCCATTCTTTAGGTGAAAATGTCCTACCCAGTTCGGATTTCCATCTCCTCTGACTAGCGGTTTTATGTAGATCCGCAGGGGGTGTAAGCATTTTATATATGTCAGAAATCAGGTGGCGATCAGTGTCTCTGGTCAGAAGCCATTTCTCGAAAGGAGTCATGGGGCGCCCCACCATGGTGACAATCGCAGCGTCAGTAAGCCAGTGTTGCAATTGAAAGTATTTGAAAAGGTGGGGATTTGTGATGTCATAGCTGTGTTTGATGTCTGAGAGTGTGAGGAAGCCCTGCTGATCAAAGAGGTCCCCAGCGCACTTGCATGTCGTGCCTCGCCATTGTGTGAAGGCCCGGGGGTCATTATCTGGGGGGAAGTCCGGGTTGTCTAGGAGTGGGGTAAATGGAGAAGGAAAGGTAGTGAGGCCTCGTTTGACAGCCACTGCGTCCCAAACCTGAGTGACCGTGCGAGTAACGGGAGAGTTGGTGAGGTAAGTTGGTCTGTGTTTCTTGGGTAGAAAGGGGATCGCCCACAGGGAGCGACGGACCATGGCTCTATCCTGGAATAGCCACCTTTTTTCTGACTCGGGCCTGTACCACTCCACCAGATATCGGAGCTGTGTGGCATAAAAGTACTGCAATAAGTTGGGAATCCCCAGACCTCCCTCGTCTGTGCTCCGATGGGCTAGCTGTTTATGAAGTCGCGCCCTTCTACCCTCCCAAATAAAGTGATGCAGTGCTGCCTGGAGATCATGGATGGCGCCTTTTGGGGGGAAAACTGGGAGAGTCTGGAAGACATATAGGATTTTAGGTAGGGTCGACATCTTCACCGCCGCCACTCTGCCCAGAAGGGACAGAGGTTGCTTAGACCAACGTGTGAGATCTGCCTTGATCTGGGTGGCAAGAGATTTGTAGTTAAGAGCCGCTGTCGAAGTGGTCGAGTGGGTGAGGGTGACTCCTAAGTAAGGGAGTGCCGAGGTGACCTGGAGGTCGCAGCCATAGTCAGAGGCTGGGGCGTTTGGGTGGGCATTGCGCCCTAGTGGCAGAATGAGAGACTTACTCCTGTTGACCTTGAAGCCGGCAACTGTGCCAAACGCCTCTAGCTCCCTCAGGAAGGCGGGTATCGAGTGGGAGGGACGGGTAAGGGCAGCTATGATGTCATCAGCATACAGACTGATGGTGTGTGGTTCGCCCCCGAAGGTGATTCCAGTTATGTCAGGGTTATCTCGGACCTTCTGCGCCAGAGGTTTGATGTAAAGGGCAAATAAAAGTGGAGAAAGTGGGCAACCCTGTCTCGTTCCGCGTTGGATATCGAAAGGGTCAGAGCGTGACCCGCCTAAACGGACTCGGGCTTGTGGGCGGTGGTAACAACTGGCTATCCAGGACCGGAAGCGGTCACCGAGACCGAAGCGGAGCAGTACCTGCTGCAAGTACGCCCAGTCGACGTGATCGAAAGCCTTCTCCGCGTCGATGGCTACCAGTGCCGCGTCGGAGTCCTGGAAATGTGTTTTATCTATGAGATGTAGCATTCTTTTAGTGTTGTCGCTACACTGGCGATTCTGCACGAAGCCCGATTGGTCAGGTTCTAGGATACCGGGTAGGAGCGGACCCAGGCGAGCCGCCAGCACTCCAGTAAAGAGTTTGAGATCTAAATTCAGTAAGGAGATCGGGCGGAATGCCGAGCAGTGGGTCGGCTTTTTACCCGGTTTGGGCAAGACAATCACCTCGGCCGCTTGCATATCAGGGGGGATAGAGCCCGGGCCGTCAAAGGAGTTAAAGAGTCTGGTAAGGATAGGGGCCACTAGATGGCTGAACAATTTGTAAAATCCCGCCGAGAAGCCGTCTGGGCCCGGGGATTTCAGCGGGCGAAGTCTGGCTATGGCCGCGGTGACTTCCTCCAGGCGAATGGGGGCGTCCAGCGCTGCTGCGCTGGTGTGGGATAACTCTGTGATGGCCGCCGAGAATAAGTACGTGCCTACCTCTCGAAGGGGCGGTGCATCAGCCGCATACAATGAGGCGTAATAGGTTCGGAATTCGTTGGCTATCCGGGAGTCCTCAGTGAGAGTGTTCCCAGAGCCATCCACAAGGTCCGTAATTTTCGTGCGATGGTTCTTGGCCTTAAGGGCACTGGCCAATAGGCGTCCAGTTTTGTTGCCACCAACGTAGTATGTATGTCGGAGGCGGAGTGCCGCAAATTCCGCCCTGTCTGTGTCAAGAGCGGCCAGTTGGGCCCTGGCCGCTTTCAGCTGTCGCCAGACACGTGGGGCGCATGTGCGACTGTGGACCCTTTCTAGTTCTTCGACCTGGGCCGTGAGTTCGGACCTCTTTTCCTTGCGATCTCTAGCTTCCTTGGCGGCTATAGCGATGAGCTCCCCACGGACCACCAATTTCACGGCACCCCATAAGGACGGCAGTGACACTTCTGGAGTGTCATTATGTGTTAAGTAGTCAGTGATGCAGGTGTTCAGCCGTTCACGGACCGCAGGTCGTTGCAGCATTGGTTCTCGAAGTCGCCATGTGCCTCGAGGGCGGGAGGTGATCGGGGCAGTGATGGTTAGTTCTATGGCGTCATGGTCCGAGAGCGGTGCAGGGACAATGTCGACACTGGTTACAGTAGATAGTAGGTCAGACGACCCCAAAAAGTGGTCTAGCCTGGCGTAAGTGCGGTGGACATGAGAGTAGAAGGTGAATTGTGCTGTGTTAGGGTGTACAGTACGCCATATGTCCACTAGGCCACGGTCCTGCAGCCAATCCGCCCCAGCGGCAGAAATAGCGCCTGAGTCCCCATATCGGTGTCCCGACCTATCTTTGTTAGTGTCCATTACGAGGTTGAGGTCCCCCCCCCCCCGACAAGCATGAGTGAGTTAGATGACTGAAGTGATTCAGAGAGGGCGTTCTTCAGAAAGGCTTCTTGGCCCGTGTTGGGAGCGTAAACAGATCCGATCGTAAGGTGTAGGTCCCCCACGTGGAAGGAGTGTGCGAGGAGACGGCCCTTGACTTCCCCCGACTTGGTCCCTACCGTCCCTCTAAAGTGTCTGGAGACCAGGATAGCAACCCCAGCTTTCTTGGTGGGAAGGGAGGAGAAGAATTGTTGGGGAAAGGCACGTGAACGCAGTCTATGCCAATCCTTGGGCAACTGGTGGGTCTCCTGGAGCAGGCACAGGTCCGCCCCAGAGTGTTCAAAGTATGAGAGTATCGCCCGTCTCTTAATAGGGTTATTTAGGCCCTTGACATTGAGTGTCAGTATCTTCAGTGTGGGACTAACCATTGTCGTGGAGGGTGGGTCCATGTGCGGTATAGCGTGCGCGTGTACCCGGCTAGGATGCACAATGGAGGAGAAGCGACCGTGGACCGAGCATGAGTGGCAAGGCAAAGTAATAGTGTCAGCAGTCCAGTAATAGCAGATCCCTTTTGGCACACGGGTCCCCCCTACAACTCCCCCCCCCCCCCCCCCCGCCCGTCCCCCCCATCTCCCTCCTAGCATCCACAACAGTTCTCCACCGGAGAAGGATACTGTCACCAAAACCCCCCAACTCCCGCTCCAACCCAAAACCCCAACGCCCACGAGTGTGTGGGTATAGTCCCAGTCCTGTCAATTCGCACAGGGCTGCGGTGAAGTCTTCCATTAGGGTCATGGCTCGCGGCGGACACGTCGGCCCCCCGCCCAACCCCGTCCCCCATTGTAGGGGGAATAAGCTAAGAGTGATCTCCCTGGTGTCGCCGCAGTCCGCTTGAGGGGGAGGTTTCTTTGGCCACCTCCGCAACGGCCGTGGCGGGTTCCTGAGATGGTAGAGGCGTCCGGTCTCAGGTGTCGCGCTGTTGAGCTCCTACGGTGTACAGTTTGCCACCCATATTCTCGGGGTCCTCTGGATGGGCTCGGGGCCGGTTCATACACCTTGTGCTCGAGCCCCAAGAGGGCGCATGTGTCCCTGAGTGAGCGCAGTTGGTGTAATTTCCCGTCCCATTTGAAGATGAGACGGAATGGGTGGCCCCAGGAGTACGGAGTTTCGTGCTGTCGAAGGAAGTCCGTCACTTTACGGAATTCCTTTCGTTTCTGCAGGGTGATGGCAGAGAGGTCCTGGTAGAGGGCTATCGAATGGCTTTGGAACTGAAGCGGCTGGGTCCGTCGTGCCTCTCGGAGGATTCGCTCCTTTAGGGGGAAGTCGGGCAGAAAGGCCAGGATGTCCGGTGGTGGCTCTGAGGACCGTCTGGGGAGTCCCACCCTGTGGGTCCTGTCAATGCGTATCTCGAAGTCCGCAGGTTCGCCCAAAATGGACCGGAAGAGAGTCTGCAGGTAGCTCGTGACATCGGAGCCTTCTGATTTTTGAGGGACCCCCCGGACCCGTATGTTCCGGCGGGAACGGTTCTCAAGATCCTCAGCGTGGGCTTGGAGGTCCATTTGCTGGTCCGTGAGACGCACAATTTCTTGTTGGAGGTGCGTTATTTCCATACTCCTGGATTGATCCGCCTCCTCGACCGTCGCCGCCTGCTCCCCCAGGCCTTCCACGTCTCGTCGGAGTTCCCGAACCTCACTCGCCACCTCTTGCTTCAGGGATCGGAAATCATCCCTCAAGGAATTAAAGAGTGTTTCTAAGAAAGTTCTAGTGATGGGCGAGTGGTTCTCCGTGGGCGCAGATGATTGCTTCGCCGGGGGGGGAGGGGGGGTCTTTGCTGGGTTTAGTCTGCGTTTTGGCTAGGAGCTCCGGGAGCGTTTGCAACCCTTTTTTTGACCGCTGTCCCGTCATCCTGGCTGTAGGGTCATGCCGGCCCTTAGTGTCAGAGTCCCGCGGTGGCGTGGGGTCAGCAGGCCCAAATGGGTAGGCCCCTTAGTGGTGGGCAGTGGACGGAAGACTACCCTGGTGTAGCTGGTAGGCGGCAGCACAGAGGGCTGGTACCGGAGGGGAGCAGGTCCCGGGGCACCACAGGAGGCGGGAAGCCCAATAGGCGGTGGAGGGGTGAGCAGCCGCGGAGTCTCCCGTCCGTGGGGCTTGGGGTGCTCGTGGGTTTATGCAGCACGAGGCGAGCAGTGCGTGGCGGAGTGCATGGGAAGGAGAGGTATCCGAGGCCTAGCGCCGAGGGCTCGAGTGTGCCCCCGAGATCCACCGCAGTTTCCCCACCACACTCCTCACCTGTTCGTCCGATGGCAGCGGCGGCACCAGCAAGGGTCAGCAGCACTGATCCGGCCTTCCCGTCCCCACTCAGCTCTCCATGAGCGGCGTCTCAGCTCCTCTCGACACCCCAGCAGTCGCACCCCCAAGGGGTCTCAGCTCCTTGCAATCGGCCCCCTGGGCGGCTGCAATTGGTCCAGGACCAGGGCCGGAGGGTTAGATGGCGGTGATACCAGCAGTTTGGTGGGTGGCGGCCGGGCTGCAGATCCGGGGAAGCACCGCGGGCGGGGATCCGGTCCCAGGGCCACCGGGCCGCGCTCGTGGAGGACGTGGCAGGCAGCGTGTGCAAGTCGGGGATCGCCGGGGTTCTTAGTGTGGTCAGTGCTTCAGCCGCAGTTCATCTCCGCTGGGCAGGGCGTCCCCCTCGGTGAAGGTGAGGTAGGCTGGGCCTGGAGGGGAGTCGGCGATACGCCGGCCGGCGGGAGTCACCGCAGCGGCCAGACGTGCTGCTATCCAGCAATGCAGGGATCCAGGCAGATAGGCCTCCGGAGCGCGTGCAGGCCCAAAAGCCAGGGAGTCGATTTTCGTGACTCCCGGCCAGTGCACGGAGCTCCGTCAGTAGTGTCTCTGGGCCGGGGGTCTCGCAGGTGTGAGTCGGGAGACCACGGGCTGGCACAGGCGTGATGGGCACCTTCCCGGCTGGGGTGCGGGAGGCCACAGGAGCTCCGCAGGGCTACCGGGGAGAGCGCGCCGGCCCTCACCAGGCCGCAACGGTCGCCATGTTGCGGCGGCTGTGATCCGTCCGAGACCTCTCCCGGCTCCGGCGCGGCGTTCGTGGCAGTGAGCAGGGCACCGGACGACACAGCAGGAGTCCGGCAACCGGAGGAATCAATTTGTGCTGAAGCAGGAGATCAGGCTGTGCAACAGGGCGTTCTTGGCGGGATCGGGCAGGGCGCCTCTGGGACCTGCGACCTATCACGCCGCCATCTTAACCACGCCCCTCTGCTATTTTTTGCCTAATTATTTACAGGCTCTTTAGGTTTCGCACCTAGCGCTGCTCGCGGAGCGAGAGAATTATTGGGGTAGAGGGATTTTAACAAAAGGACTTTTGCTCCCGCCCATGCTTTCTATTGGGCAGTGTCAAAAACCCTGGCTTCTGATTGCTCTTCAGGGTTTTAGGTTACCGCCCTGTGGCTTTTTAGTGCGAGTCTACATCGTCTCTCAGTTTGGCTTTTTCTCTTATCTAAGGGGGGGAGTGTCCAGGGAAGTGTCAGGCTGAGTTTACTGCTTTCCAGCCCGTCACGCTGCCTTCATGGCTGCAGCACGCGCCACTGCTGCTCTCTTTTTGGGCAGTGTACTCCGCATCAGCTCACCCCCACGCACCCTGGGCGGGCTCTCCTTCCCAGCGTCTGCCGGGAAGAGGGGGCGAGCAGGAGGGCTGTAGATCAAAAGAAGCCGCCGCCTATCCTGCTCCCCTTTGACTCCTCTTGTTTCTTTCAGTTTCTCCCGCTCGCTGTGGCCCCCTCTCTTCCTCCCTCGCAGCTCCCTGACCATGGACGCCTTGCTGGAGCCGTGCGCCCCAAAGCGAAGCTGGCACAAGGCGAGGCAGTGGCATTCGGCCTGGGCCTGGGGCTGGGGCTGGGGCTGGGGCCAAGGGCTCCAGACTTGGCAGCGTGTGCTATTATGTGCAGCCCTGTGGATTTACGTTTTCCCCCTCCATCATTCATCTGTCAGTCTCTGAATCTTTCTTTTCCTTTCCCACACTCACAGCTTTTCTCCAACCCCTTAATCACCCCTCTATCATTCTTTGTTATTTATAGTTCTCTTTCCCTCCAAGTTTCTCCACACTCTCATCGCGCTCCATCTCTCTAAATCCTTTTCGTTCCACCTTTTGAACCCTTCCCTCTGCCTCACACTTTCTCGTTCTTTCTCTGTACTTTTCAGTTTCTTTCCATACTCTATCATCTTTCTTTTCATGGTTTTCATCCTTCTCTCATCCTCCCAGATTCTCTGCTCTCATTCACCCATTGTTCTCCCGCTCTTCTATATATAGATCTCTTGCAACAATATCTCTATCGCACCCCACCTGCTGTGCCTACATCTTTCACCCCTCCTCTCCCCGTCTCACTCTTTTCGCTCTTCCGTCTTCTCTTTCCTTCCCTCCCTCCATGTCTCTCATTTTCTCTCTATCTCCCATTCCCCTTATGTCTCCTGGGCCACTCTCTCCTCTCTTTCTATGCTCCTCCCTACTTGTCACTCTTGCCCTCACCAGCCCCTCTTTCGTCCCACACTCTTCTCACCACTACTTTCATTCGCCCACCCACGCCCCTCGCTGTACTACGATAAAGAATACTTTGCATCTTCGCGAACCTGAACCCATTGAGTTACCTCTGTGCAACAAGGTCCGGTCTCGTTACGTACACGTGCCTATGTGGGCACGATAAAATGAGCCCTGTTGCCCAACTCTGTAAAACCTGGCTTTTTCGTACGCGCTACATCCCTTTCCTTCACACTCTGTCACATCCTTAGCTGAGCTTCACCTCACCCCTTCCTCTGCCCTGCCCTACCCACCCTCCTCCTCTGCCCACTTCCCTCCCTACTACGTCTTCCTAGCTCCCTGTTTTCTCTCTCGCTTCCTTGTCTCATCGTGCAATCGCTGCTCCTCCCACAAACATTTCCTATCGCTGTCTCCCCGCACGCACTTTTCCTATCTCTGCCCACAACACACCTACACAGCCTGCCAATTGCGTAAGTGTATGTTTGACATGCAAGGTCAAACAAGCGTTTTTTAAGCCAAACACCGAAATACTGCTGAGGATGCTCCCTGGAGCTAGCGGGGGAGGGGCGGGCGGGGGGGGTGTTAGTAAAGCACAAGGAGGCCTATCAATCCCTCTTGCCTCTTCACAGGTCTATGTATAGAACACACCTCTCACCTCCTTCCATGCCTGAGCCCCAATCTTAGCATCTCTCCCCTCACTTCATCTCACCTCTCTCACCCTTCCTCTCCTCATCTTTCCTAGTATTTATTCTTCTCACTGTCCCAACCCTCTCCTCCCCTGTCCCACTGGTGACGGAATGACGAAACGTACATTGTGTCCGAGGAGGGAGATTTGACAGCTGCTGGCCTTGCTGTACAAATTGAGCACGCCGCCCCTAGAGACGCGGTTTGTCCCCGAGAACATTCCTGCCCATTCTTACAGACCTCGACATGAGGCCTGGGTCGCACTACACATATGTAGCCGGGGGAGGGGCGGGGGCCAGGGACGAAGACCTTCTTTTGTGTTGCTCAAACAGTGGGGAAGAAAAAGTGACAAATCCCTCCGCAGCTGGTCCAGTTTTCATGTTTTCGCTTGGTATATATTTGTAGCACTCGTGAAATTGTATGCTTGGCTTTTTGGCAATAATATGGAAGTGAGACGTGAGTTCGAGTAGATCACGGGTAGCAGCGGCGCAAGCTTCGCTCTCTTGCGTGCATGCACACCGAAGAGGCAATAGCATTGTAAGCATTGCAAGCGCACACAGAACAATTTGGTCAACACAGCTACAATGCAAACACCTCTTTGCCCTACCCCCCACACACAGCTACAATGCAAACACCTCTTCGCCCTACCCCCCGCACAAAGCTACAATGCAAACACCTCTTCGCCCTACCCCCCACAAACCGCTACAATGCAAACACCTCTTCGCCCTACCCCCCACAAACCGCTACAATGCAAACACCTCTTCGCCCTACACCCCCACACACAGCTACAATGCAAACACCTGTTCGCCCTACCTCCCCACACACCGCTAGAACGCAAACACCTGTTCGCCCCACCCTCCCATGAGATTGCATGCAGCACAGCTATCAGCAGTAGTGAAAGCTTTGCAGCTACTGATGCACACGGTACAACTAAGGCAGCAGCAAAGATGTTGCAAGCTTCACTCTAACAGATTAAGTTCAGCATGAACAACTGCAGTGCAATCACTCAACTGCACTACAATCATTCCTCCCATACCATACAGAATATCGTGAAGCATAAATAGCAGCGCAAGCGTCATTCACACAGAGGTAGTTGTGCAGCGCGCAGCTCTCTCCATAGAGAGCCTTAATTTGACCCTGTGTTAGCCGGTACGCTAACGAATAAAATATATTAAAATATAATAAAATGCGGGGTAATATACACAGCAGAGCTGGTTTTAATTCCAAAAAAGTTAGAAGCACTGATGTTTTGATACCAAATTCAGCTTTTTTAATCCCTTGCATATTACAAACAGGCCTCTTCAGTAGACCCTGAGTCCCCCCACCAAGGCATGCACAACAAAAACCCAGTAGCCAGTCCGACCACGTTTTCCGGTGGTGGTGATGCTGTATTTGAAGTATATCACAGATGAGCAGTGAGTGTAAGAAGGAGTGTGTGGATATAAAGGTAAGTGTATGTTTAAAAAAAAAATTATTAGTGGTGTGCTGAATTGCTTTTTTCGCACTAATTCATCTAAATTCTGATGGTGCATAATTGCTAATGTATACTGTATACTTTTTAGAAAATAAAAACATAAAAAAGTATATAATTTACAATACTAATGGCTCTAAACATTGTCTCTGCGAGACATATTGCATTGTAAATGCTTGTTTCCATTGTATAAGACTTGTAGCACTTATTAATACAATTATAAAAGATTTGATCCTCTTCACCCATCAGTTTCAATGTTTTGTGAACTTCATCCTGCTGTATTTCTGCAACATCTCAAACTCTGTTCTGTCCAGCTGCAGTATGTTCGCTTTTCTTTCGGATTACTTTGGCATATGACACATTTGTCTTTGTTGAAGGAGGCCTCAGATTTTGGAGTTAGCAACACTGTCAGGAGGTAAAGATCCTCTTCTACCACCTGCTTCGCTCATGTTTACGAATTAGTCAATGGAAACCTGAAACAAAATCAACATTAAAATTAATTACCAGGACTGGTGCGCAGCACAAGAGAAACCGTTGTTTGAAGCTAGAGGGTGTCCAGCTAAGTACGGTAAGGTTTGGGGCAAATGGCTGGGGCAGATAAAATAAACATATCTCCTTCTGAAACTGTGTGGGGATCTGTAGGGCTGTGTACTGCAAACCCATCTCACCATATATGTAAAAGGGAAATGTCAGACGAATGCTGTGGTATACTGTATTTGACTACAGCTGGTATTTTTTATTTCAAAACCAATAAAATTGTTTATACAAAAAAACAATTAATTACCAATATGGCGGCTAAAACACATCATTATAGAGCAGCCATTATGGAAAATGGTGGAAGGGTTGCTCTGAGGAGTTTTTTTCTGCTCCAAGACTGACTCCCAAAACCTAGGTTTTTTGTGTTTTTTTTTTTATTTCAAAACATTTTGATTGAATATTTCAGTACGACCAACTATAATGTGAATAAATTGCATGTGACTACCTGACTCCCAAACCTAGTTTTTTTTTAGTATTAAAAACGTATTAATACATCACTGTATCAAGGGGAGGGACATTTTTCTGTAATTTCAGCACATTGCATGTGCAGGTGAGAATACATCTGAACAGGAGTAGGGTCATATGGATGAATATGGCAGACAAAAGCATTAGAAGGGTTAACCATGGTGGACATAGTTACATTCAGATGTGAGCGGGCATTTAGCAAATACCACAACTCATTCAAGCGGCCTTATTGAGACTGAGGCCGAAGAGGAGGAGAGGAAAGCGAGAATAGACGTATAGAAGACGAGGAAAGAGAAAAGAACAAGAGAAAAGAAAGTGCCACGATGCAGCAAAGGGGTTCTGACCATTCCAGTATAACCAGAGATGTGCATGTCCTGTGTGATTGACCAGGACTCCGTGGAGTTCAGGAAGTCAGGAGGAGTGGCAAATCATGGAGGTTTATGGGTGTTAAAATAGATATCAAGTGAGTCCCACATTCTCCTTCGTGAGGGTCGCCATGGTGTGGCTTGGAGAGTGATGTTGTCTGCCCCTCAGAGGTTAATCACCCAATTTAACCAGCAAGCATAGCTTGTCTTTTTGGCGTCTTTCCAATTGTTTAGGACGACCTTAACAGCCGCCATGAGTAGGAGGTCTAGTACGGCTCTGTCCGGTTCAGGGAGCTGGGGGTCCTTAACAAAGCCAAAAACAAGGTAAGGGAGTTCCTTGGAGGGCTTGATGTTGAACAGTTTGTGGATGAAGTTAAATACTCTGTCCCAATAGGATGAGATGCAGTCGAATTGGAGTACAAGATGATCCAAATCCCCTTCAGCCTGTATGTTGGTCTCATGGTCCTGAAGTATTGTATCATCACTGTAACACATCAGCCATTCTGAAAAATGGTGTCTAGAAAAATTCCGCCTGGATTAGCAATGTGTACCCAAGCTAAAGGATACAAAACAATTTTTTTATAGAGGTGTATCAAGGGGCCGGGACTATCTTTATCAGAGCAATATCCTGATTTTTAGAAAATCCCAAAATCATGCCTATTCAACTAGTTGCAGATGCTTATGTATCTGTCCTTTCTTAAGTAATCCTGGTGCAGGAAGAAGCACTTGGGCGCTAGTTTGCACCATACAAGTAAATATTCATCATCAATCTATGTGACCATATTCAGCAGCGTGTCTTTATAACCTCCTTTTGCATGGGAGCAGTCAGCCATTGGATTCATGACTGATTGCTGCCATCGGTGCAAGGTCTCTTGAACTGCCATTGGAGGGTGTTACTGATTGAATCCTTGGCCTATACTACCCTATGACTGGATCCATTTAAGTTTATTGTAATCTGCCTTTCTGTAAAGTTTTTCTCCGCGCTTCTCAGAGAATATACTACACTGCGGTGAAAAAAGCAAAAAGTGAGTACTATACGTCCAGAATTATGAAGGCCGATCACAATGGCAAGGAGATCTTTGCTATTGTTCAAA
The DNA here is from genome assembly GCF_964263255.1 of Lissotriton vulgaris. Classification (NCBI taxonomy): domain Eukaryota; kingdom Metazoa; phylum Chordata; class Amphibia; order Caudata; family Salamandridae; genus Lissotriton; species Lissotriton vulgaris. Next base: position 716,849,415 of record NC_141695.1, read on the forward strand.
GCTTCATGTCCCCCCGAGCGGAGCAAAAGATCATCCCCGTCTCGGCAGGCTGGTGTGAGGAGCTCTTATCCTTCTTCATCAATAAGATTAAACTTATTGAAGAGGGTCTAGCACTGTTCACCGTCCCTCCTCACCCGTCTCCTGACTGCACATCCTGCCCTCCCCCTAGCATGCACCTATCCCAGTTTGACAGGGCAGAACTACCTGATATTCTGACCATTCTCAAATCTTTAAAATCTGGTTCACCCTCTGATCCTTCCCTGCCAGGGTTCTGGCTGGAGTGGCGGACACTATAGGCACTGAAGTCACAAGCCTGGTAATTAGGTCGCTGCAATCAGCCACGGTGCCAAGACAATGGAAGCAAGCTATGCTCCTTCCACTACTAAAGAAACCCTCGGCAGACCCATTCATAACAGCTATCGGCCCATCTCACTGCTACCAGTGCTGGCTAAAGTCTGCGAGAAGGTTGTCTTTCGCCAATTGAACGCTTTTGTTGAAGACTCGGGGGCTCTCCACCCAGCGCAGTCTGGCTTCAGATCTTCTTTTAGCACTGAGACGGCCCTGGTCGAGGTGACGGAGTCAATCAAGAATGTCTGGACCGGGGCGGCAGAGTGGCTTTGATTTTATTGGACCTCTCTGCCGCCTTTGATACGGTACCCCACCAACTTCTCCTGGCGCACTTATCATCTATTGGCCTCTCCGGGGCTGTGCGGTCATGGCTGGAATCCTTTCTCAGCTCCCGCACCCAGCAAGTCTGGATGCCTCCCTACTCGTCCTAGACCAGAGAAGTTCAGACGGGTCCCTCAGGGCTCGACGCTGAGCCCGCTTCTCTTTAACATCTATATGACCCCCCTGATCTTCCTGGCCGAAGAACTGGGCGCCAAGATTATGGCCTATGCCGACGACACCCAGCTGCTGTTTACCTGAGAAAACTCAAATTTAGACGTAGATGCGGCGCAAAAATGTCTGCCCGCCGTATTCACCTGGCTTGCCCAGGCCAAACTTAAATGCAACGAGGGAAAGTCAGAAATCATTCTCTATGGGCAATTCCCCGCTCAGTTTACAGAAGCATTATGGCCTTCTGATTTTCCCCGCCCTCTCTCAAGGTGGCCTAGCCAAGAATCTAGGCATCTGGTTTGGGGAAGATCTAAGGTTTTCAGAGCACATAAAGACTCTCTGGCATCTGCTTTGGGACCCTTAAGTCCTTAGGCCGCTTTTATCCCCTGCTTCCCCAACAGGCCAAGGAGATGGTTGCCCGAGCACTCATCCTGTCTCGCCTGGACTATGCCAACGCACTCTATCTGGGAATACCAGCATTCCTGGTCAATAAGTTACAACTTATTCAGAATGCTACGGCGACACTCCTCTTGGGCATCTACAAACGAACTAGCAGGAGATCGCAAATGTCCTCACTGCACTGGCTACCAGTGGCACAGAGGATTCAATTTAAGGCCCTGGTCTTAACCAACAGAGCCCTACATGACGCAGGCCCCTCTTACATTAGGAAGAGAGTGGCCTTCTACATTCCCCGACGATCTTCAAGGTCGGCGGCCCAGCGTTTGATGGTAATTCCTCACTTCCGTCGCGCCAGGTTGGGCGGTCAATCGTTTTCTGTAAAAGCAGCCATACTTTGGAATGCCCTATCCATTGTCCTACGCCACATTCAGGATATAAGATGTTTCAAAAAACTTCTCAAAACTCACCTCTTCAGCCAGGCCTACTAATTCATTTTCTCTCGCCATATGTGCATTATTGTTTCGCGCCAGGATACTCATGAGTAGTTGTGCGCGCTATAAACACCAATATAACATAACATATAACATGTCGATATGTCCAGGTAATGGAGAATAAAGAGCAGTAGAAATACCTACATAACATGACCAATGTGCTCTAATTCCAGATTCTTTTTTTTTTTAAACACTTAGTATATTGTATTTTATTGAGCATGGTACATTACATATAAGTATGTGGAATCAGTAGGAGTCAATTAAACAAATAATTGTTCAGTACATGTATTCTAAATAGGTATCCCTACCATAATTAAATGGTTCACAGTATTTTATATGCAGAGTTTCATATGAGATCAGACTTTCACAACGAATAAAGAATAAACAACGAAAAAGTATCTCCTCTGATTCTGAATCCCTCACCCTAAACTCCAAAGGAACATCTCTGATTCAGGTCTCTGCAAGTATACTAGGCTAAATAGAACTGTTCCTGTTTGCTAGGGATATCCATTGGGAGTGCTGGTACATTGTGTGTTGATGAAAGTAAGGAATGGGGAAGGGTTATCTGTGTATGTTGTGTCAATCGTGTACTATATCCTGAGTGCCATGCAAGTTATTCTGGGTCTATTTGGGCTTTAAAGACTTCCAATAGGGAATCCCAACTCATGGCTATAGGTTTAATGTGCAGGCCACAGTATTCTTCCCTCTAGAGGGCATATCTCTCCGTGCCCCAACGTATGAAGACTTCTCTCTAGCCTAAGATGAGGGGTTACCTGGGGTTTTCCAGAGCCTAGTTATCTTTCTTTGCTAAGAGGTGCCAGATCTACAAGCCTGACTGGAACTCTAAAACTCTTGGACCTGGGGTACAACCCCAATAGACTGTGTTCCACATTATCCTAGTGGGCTGCTCCCATCAGTGTGGGTAGTGAGCCACGTATATCCTCCCAGGAGGCAGTTGGTATTAGGCAGGCCCATAGCATATGTTAGAGATCTGCAGTACCTGTGCGGCATGTGGAGGCGAGGGGGAGGAGCATTTTTCTGTAATTTCAGCAGCATCAGATATGCCCTGTGTATTATTGATAATTGCACGAATCTGAACTGTGACTTACAGTATATTCTGTGTGGGTATTCCAAAACCGAGTGCTATTCTCTCATGCAGGGCACGAGCCAGATCTGTCTCCCAATTATTTCGCAGGTGCTCTACGAGTGACTTATTGTGTGTGTATTCCGCTATAAAGCCATTTAACGAAGTATCTACCGTGTCCTAGGCCGTAGACTGCCTCCACTAGTGTGTGCGGAGTAGGCTCTATTCCTGTTGGGGCCCAATGCCTACGTAGATATTGTATCCTAGCGGCATGTGTCAGGAAATAGGATTCCAGCAGGTCATGTAGCAGTGTGAATTCTTGGTTTGACATAAGTGAACCCTCCATGAACAGGTGTCCAACTGTTGTAATCCCTGCCGCCTCCTGCGAGACCAACCAACTCACTCTGAGAGTGCCTAGGGAGGTGGGTAAATTTCTCAGGGGTATGTTAGGTGCATAGTTTGGAGTTAAGTTTGTATAGTGAGTGGCGCTTTTCCTGTAGAACACCGCAACAGGATGTAATAGTGGGAGATGGGCCGGCTTTGGTGTCACCAGTAGTAATAATTGGTGGAGTTTATCGTCCCTCAGCATTTGGTGTGGGTAGGCTATTTCGTCTAAAAGGTCCCCTGCCAGCCAGTATGACAGCCATCGAAGCTGCCGAGCCCAGTAGTAGGCTCTAAAGTCAGGGGCACCCATACCTCCCTCATCCGGCAGTAGTTTCATTTTGAACAGGCTAATTCTACTAATCCCAGAATCTTCTAGTGCCACACTGTAACCTGACAGACAAATCCTTTGGGCTGGAACTGTGGAGCGGATTAGTAATCCACTGGTTCAGGGTCACCACTTCGCCATGGGTTCTTAACAAGTAAGGAGGAATCGACACTGGAGCAAAATACAAACCATAGGTCATTTATTAGATAGCATTCATGAATGGGGGCCTCATCTGATCAGCACCATAGGGATAATCAAGGAGAGAACACCCTGAATGATGGTTACATTGGTTTTTATAGCAAAGATGACAAGCAAGGGACGCCCAGAGGTAAATAAGGCTTTGGGAAGAACACACAAATGAAACAATCGGTAAGAATCAACAGCCTTGGTGTCTTGTGTCACTGTTGCGTCCTGAAGCTGCACAACAAGATAGGCTATCTGTGTAAAGTTTATCAAAGGCTTTATTATTGTTTAAAAAAACCTGTACAGACGCCAGCTGTTCTACACAGCCTACAATGCCCCAATCTAGATTCTTTGCCAATGTTTATGCAGGTGTGGTGTCAAGGAGAGAGCCAGGCTGAAAGCTGGGCAGGGGTGAAAAATAGATGAAGCGCAGCTTAATCAAAAAACGAGAGAATCAGATTCTACATTTCAACAGTTTTTCCTTTTCAGCTTGCTGAATCCATTTTAAAAGGTACATGTTTTAATTTATATATCAATCTTCATCAATTTCGAGTTGTACCATCATTTCTAGATTCAGTATATGAACTTTGACTGGGGAAGGTGTAATACTATTGCAAGTATTTATACAAGTGGTGCATATCATAGAGGCACGTTGAATGCAGCAACAGCAAGTGAGAAAGATGCCTCTTATAACTACTATTCCCAGTGATCATTTGCAACCCCAAGTGGAGACAAGTCCCTGTAACCATTCGGACGAGGACCATGTTCCTTGGTCTTTATGTATTTCTCCTGGTGGCAAAAGAAGTTCATCCAACTGTTTAAGTGCCTGACTGTAAATGCTAGGACTTTCTGTATAGCCTTGTGAAGCCCTACAAAATCTAAATGAGCGGCCCGTAATGGAAAACCAAAAAGATATCTTCTATTCTCATATATAGGAATAGAGAAAATGCAATTTTTGAGGTCGGTAACAGAAAATACAGTGGCTGTAGGTGGGATTAATGTCAACAATCTTGTAATATCAGAGACAACAGTATATTGAGGAATCACGATTTTGTTGACTTCTCTTAAATCAATCACGAAACAGTAAATCTTGTCCCCTGTTCCATCGCCCCGTTTAGGATGGGGAGAATGGGGCTATTGCATACATTAGAGGAAACGTCCTCAACAACTCTGTATGTATCATGTCGTAAATTATAGATATCAATGCAGCCTCACGTTTTGATATTTTATATTGCGGGACCCTTGGAAAGGAAGCATCCTCCCAAACCTGTATGTGTACTGAGGAAATGTCTATTCTTCCCACATCTGTGTCAGCAGTAGCCCAAACACAAGAAGGAACAGACTCAAGGTCCGAACATAAAGAAAAATTATATTGGTTAGGCAATGTCTTTTCCCCAAAAATGACACGTACTCCAGATGGGGAACAATGTATAGTAGCATGGAAATATTTCAAAAGATAGAGTACCATCAGATTATCTCCAGCATGTGAGGGGAATAAAAAGGGACATGTAATGACCTTCTTAACCCACAAAGGTAGTTTTTGGGACACAGGACTAGGAGTTGGTGTTCCATGAAATCCTATTGATGTAATTATTTGGCCAGACAATGGTGTCCCAGGGACCAGTTTCTGAGATATCTCACTACCTGTCGCCCCTGTAGCTACTAAAAATTTCTGATCCTGCCCAAGTATGGTGGCTGTTATATAGGGTCCTGACTGATCTAGAGGTATCTCAACTGGTCCTTCTTGCCTTCGCTGTCATAGGCAAATTGTGTTCCCACAGTTTCCTCTAATTCCCAATCCTCCATAGAATATTGATTGTCGTTGATCAAAATAATTTCCTGACCTATTTATCTCTGGAGCTTGAACCTGCTGTGGCTGCTGAAGTCCCTCGATTATCATTGCCTTGTCCCCTTCCTCGCCCACCAGCAGCTAAAACCGCACTGTCAGGTGATTCAAGTCACTCTTACCTGAAAGGCTGTGCAATCTTACCTGTAAGGTGCTTGACGGGTTTTGCAGAGACGCTATGAGCCAAACTCCCTGAAACCTATCCTACCTCTGGTGGTTAGTAGATTTACGCGCCAAGATGCTGGATAGCTAAAAGGGAGAGTGGCCGGATCTGACGCTAATGTGAGTTCTTGTAGTCGACCTGCAAAGCAACAAGCTCACCTTAGTATCTTTTTCTCAAAAGGGATTGACACTCTCTCTTACTTTTTCTATACTGTAAACCTGTTAACCTATTTTCAGTTTTAAATATCCTACCTGCGATCTACAAAGAGAGGCTTCGCGTCCTGGAAGTGGTGTGGTGTGTCGGTACAGGTTAGCAGAGGTGTGCTGATGAAGGAGATTCAGTTCTTGAAGTTAAATGCTGGGTGAAGCAGTTTCACTACAAAGATACAAATGCACAATTATACCAATTCTAAAAGATAGATTCTAAACCAACTTCTTTTCCAATTGCACTTACTTTTTTGCTAACTGTAATAACTTTCACCACTTCCTCGTTTTCAGATGACTTTGTTTTTTCCTGCTTAAAGAACTAAAAGACATACACATACAGCAAACAAGAAATGTACATATAGCCTAAACTTAATTCACAATCTATGTCCACATTGAACACATCACAATCTATGTCCACATTGAACACAGTAAACAAATGTCTTTCTTTCTTGCATTAATTCTCCTCTTGAATTCAGAGAGAATGTTCCCAAAAATTGTTCTTTCCAAGAAGGTTGCTAGCGATGGGCGCCTATGAAGAAAAGAGTTTGCACTTAGCTTTCAAAATCTTGTTGTAGCATTGTCCAGAATCAGTCCTTCAAAAGATGTACTGCAATCTGCGAGCCTAGAAGGAATCCTGAAGGTCTTCTGGAGATGCGCGATGTTTCCTCAAGCAAGGCTGGAAGGCTAAGCGTCTTCCAGAAGCTCGGGTGTGGTTTTTATAGTGGAACCACACCCAAACGTCGAGACGCATGCGTGCCTTCTGACGCTGTATTTCTCTCCGTGCGCGCAGAGAGAAATGTCAACAAACGCGTCTTTCTGCTTTTGACAGAAGCGGAGCACCCGCGTTTCTTTGGAAAGCAAACCAACGCGTGTTTCCGCTTGTCTGCAGAAACGAGGCAGAAACCAATATTGATTTAAGCTCAAGCTTTGACAATGCATACCGCTTCAAGTTACCTCTTTCAAAACGGATTAACCCAAGCTTACACCGCCAAGAGTCACAAAAGGAAATCAGTGTTAACACAACATAATGTATACACAAACAATATACTTTAAAGATCGTTTACACAAACACTTTCACACGGAGTGCTGGATGCACGGGACAGGGGTGGGTTTCCTAATTTGAATATAGGTTCCTATTTTTAAACGTGCATGCTGCAGACTTTTTACTCCTATGGGGATTGGAGAGGCTGTGGTTTGATTTCATGACACGCACCTTTGGAGCACCAATGTCCCTTCTCCTTACAATAAGCACATTGAACTGCCCCTAGTGGAGTTTGTCTACGCGGTGACCCTACTGGAGGTGCTTGTCTATAATTCTGACCATAATTTTGACCACGGCCTAGACCTTGAGGTCCATGGGCCTGGACCATCACCTTTGTTTTCAATTCTTTTAGTTTTCCTTCTTTCTGTTCTTGCACACTGTTCACCTGAGTCTGATAATACTGAGCCATATCTAATATAGCTTTCAGGGTTACTGAAGCCCATGTATTCTCAGAATTTTTTAAGCTAACCGATATCTCAAGAAGTAAATTTCCCACAAATCGATCTACAAATAAATGTGCACCCATTGGGGTAGATATATCTCGCCCACTAAAATCGTGGAACACCTCAAAGCAAGAAAAGAAATCGGGGACGGCCTCTCCCTGTTTTTGTTTACAAGCAGTGAGAAGTGGCCAATCTACTTTCCTTGCCGGGACTATGTTTTTTATTTAAGTGAGTATGTTTCCAGGAAGATCCAGCATGAGCTGACTAGGTTTCTTACCTGGCTTCCTAACCCTATCAGCTGCTACTATGGCAGCCCAGTCTTCTCCCAAGTCAACAGCATGATCCTGTTTCTGGGTACATCGCCACATATCTGGTGGCAGGATCATACCAAAAAACATATTAATATCTGCTAAGGTCATAGCACAAGAATCAATCCCTGCCTGTACATCATAAAATCCTCTTGTATTTTTCTGTATGTCTTGTAAAGAGGCTTTTAAAGAGTACATCCGTCCTTTTCCAGGGCGCATATATCCAACTGTACAAGAAATGGGCTCTAGCATCAGGACGATTGAGGTCATTATTATCTGCATTCCCTCTTCCAGGAATGAACTGTGGCGCAGCTTCCCTCATAGGACTTATTTGAGGAGACTATTGTTGCTATGGCAGTGTTACTCCTACTTACAGGGAAGGCTCCTATCTGACACTGTTGATTAATAGCTCTAACATGATCAGGGCCATTCTGTCCTGTAGTCATCTCCCATTGTACCATAAGTTGACGAGAAAGCTCATTTATGAGACAGAGAAGCTCGCCCTCAGAAAAATCCTGTATCTGATCTATTATTTCTCCTACTTCCATTTCTAAATCACTCAACCAATTTAATACCATCAACCTTATCACATCCTGACGTGATTGAGATACAGTAGAACAAAGAATGCGAGGAGTCAGGACAGATACAGAAAGTACAGGATCATCAGTCATTTTGGGTGCAGTAGCCTGGGATGGAGGCGCAGTGGCCTGGGATGGGGGAATAAAAGATGTACCAGTTGGGAAATGGGGAGCTGGACAACCGCGGGCAAATGAGGTGGAACAAGAGGCACAACATTTGGTGGTCCTGGGGGAAGAGGTGTTGAAGGTACATATGGGGCTGGGGTCGTTCAATCAATAATCCATCAATATCTGAATCCACATCTTCTTGGTGGACCTGAACTGCTACTGTTAGTCTAACTATATATTCTTTAGATATTAATAATCTATGCTTTCTCTCTCAACATTCCTTTTTCTCCTGAACTTCCTTATCCTTCAATTCCTTATACTGCCGATACTCTGGCTTCCTTTCCAGTTTATTCTGTACCTTCTCTGCCTTGAGCTGTCGCTCCTTTACTTCCTTCCTCCACATACGCAAACTGTCAAACATAGCTGGCCTAACTTTCTTTAAAACAATAGTTTCTCTAAATACTAGAGTTTGTGAGGGTCCATTGTCCCCTCTAATGGCCATTGCAACTGGTGATCCCCTTTTGTATATTTGTTCCACAATGCATTATACATGATGGAACAAATACCATATTTGATGTACATCTCAAAATTCGGCGTACCTTCTGGTGGCGCCGGTTGACTTGCTTCCAAAATGCTCTGCTTATCGCAGAAGCAGCAACAAAAGTTCCAAAGAGTACTAAGTACTGGCATGTTCTATAAGATATCAAAAACCATAAACTGAGAAATAAAAAATATTCTCACATTACCTATAAGGAAAAATGTTAGTCAAAACAAATAGAAAGTTCCAAAACCGATTATAAATTCCAAAATTCCAATCAGATTCTGAACAGATACAAAACAAATGCCAATGCAAAACAAATTCTAACCAAATGAACTGGTTCAATACAGATTTACCTTATGTGTAGTCTTCGACTCCCACCTGTCGATCCTCCCTGATCCAAAGGAATGACCATCCGAGACTTCCAGTCAAAGCCAGCAGCCGCCAGGAACATCAGTCGGAGAGCTGAAAAATCACCTTGGACCACGAGCAACACTAGTCTCTTCAGGTGGGGCGCCTCTCAGTGAAGTTAGTCTTACTGACCCTATCTCCTCCCCTGGTCCGACTGCAAGCATTTGATGGGGCCCCATGTTTGGCGCCAATTTGTGGAGCGGATTATTAATAACCCACTGGTGCAGGGTCACCACTTCGCCACGGGTTCTTAACAAGTAAGGAGGAATCGACACCGGAGCGAAATACCAACCATAAGTCATTTATTAGCATTCATGAATGGGGGCCTCATCCGACAAGCACCATAGAGATACTCAAGGAGAGAGTACCCTGAACGATGGTTACATGTGTTTTTATAGCAAAGATCACAAGCAAGGGACGCCCAGAGGTAAATAAAGCTTTGGGAAGAACACACAAATGACACTATCGGTAAGAATCAACAGCCTTAGTGCCTTGTGAAACTGTTGCGTCCTGAAGCTGCAGAACAAGATAGGCTATCTGTGTAAACTTTATCTAAGGCTTTACTATTGTTGAAAAAACCCTGTAGAAACGCCAGCTCTTCTTTTGCGCTGAGGCTGCATGTATACACAGCCTACAATGCCCCAATCTAGATTCTTTACCAATGTTTATGCAGGTGCGATGTCAAGGAGAGAGCCAGGCTGAAAGCAGGGCAGGGGTGAAAATTGATGAAGCACAGCTTAATCAAAAAACGAGAGAATCAGATTTTACATTTTAACAGAACCTTGGGTGTATTTCTCCCTCATTCTTCTAAAAATAGCCTTTTCTTAAACAGGTATTTACTACCTATATGTATGTATATGTTTCTGTAGCAGGACCCTAACCAAAAGGCAATGGAGCGCTGTGCATGGTTTAAGACAAAATTTAAGTCTGGACACCTGTGCCAAATTATTTGGGGATTTATTCACTAACATTTAATGCAACACCGCATAGAAAGTGAAGTTGATATGCTGTGTGCGTGAAAGAGCAGAGTAGCACCATATTTTCAAATATTTCTCTCTTTTTCACACTGATAGAACTACACTTAGGACCACCAGACCCGACATAACTTTGATTTGGCTAAGTTATACTTTGATTGCTTTTTAGGACTATGACATACACACTCCGGTCATGACTACACATATATCAGTGTCTACTTACCTATTCCTTAAACACTTTTAACTATCACTACTTTCCCGACCAAATGATACTTATCTTCACCAGCTATGACACCATAGGTGAACCATCATGCCGAGGCTCAACACACTGATGCTGTCGGTGACATTTCTCAACTTCCACGGCTTAACCCAAAACATTACACAAGAAAATCCTCACCTTCTTTGTTAAAGAGAGATTCGGTAGGGAAGATGCTCTATGCTAGCAACCTGACAGAGAAGAAACTGGGGGGTATATTTACAAAAATAGTGGCGCAGCGCAGCTCAGCAAATCACATTGCTGCGGTACCCTGCGTCACTGGAAAAGGGCAGAACTGCACTGTATTTATCTAATGCGGTGCATTCCTGTACTTTCCCTAGGTGCTGGCGCCATTTCGGCAGCCTTGCACAAACGATACCTGCAGTACAGGATGAATTGTTTTTGTGTAAGAAGGGGCACCTTCTTGCACAAAAACAATCCAATGAGGGGTTTTCCTCTTTCAATGTGTGCTGCAGAATTCAGCACACATAAAGAGTAAAAACTGGGACAAAATAAAGATTTTCTCCTCTTTACGCTTGGCCTGGAAAGCGAAAGTTTTTGACGCATTCCCAGGTTTACAAAGCCTTGTAAATCTGCGAATGTGTCGAAAACCATGGGAGTTACAAGGGAAAACCCACAGCAACGCCATTCAAGCCATTCAAAGCCATGCAGTGTGGCTTTAGTTTATGACTGAGAGGCTTGCGTCATGCATGTACCACGTTGCGTGGTCCAAGCATGATGCAAAGCCCTCATAAAATGTCAGTTTTTAAAAAAAAACTTACCCATTTCCACAATGACAACAGACCAATCAAATGGCCTTGAAGGGCTAATATCAGAGGAGGAAATGACACGTGTAATTGATGACATGGCCTGTAATAAAGCCCCGGGGGATGATGTATTCTGGGTGGAGTGTTTTTATAAATGTACCCCTCCCCTGGGGCCAAATTCAATTAAACAGGAAAGTGGCCATGCAATACCCCTCCCTAAGCCATCTTTGGCCGTTGGGAACCACATACCCCAGGGCCAAAATTTAATGGAGGGGCGGATCCCCCCTACCTGAGCCTTAATAGACTCCTGGGACCCCATCCCCAGAACCAAATATAATAAAATAGGGGAGAAGGCTGCGTAATCCCTCTCTCCAAGCCGTCTTGGGCCCTGGGTCCCCATCCCTCGGGTCCAAAATCTAAAGTAGGGGTGGGTACAGCTTCCCCTCCCTGAGCCCTAATCAGCCCTGGGGTCCCCATACCCTGGGGACAAATGCAATATAAAAGGAAAGGGAGCCGCGTGCCTCCCCTCCCCAAGACTCCCATCCCCTGTGGCCAAATACAATAGAAGAGCGAGCAGGGCCTTCTTGGGCCCTGGTGACGCCACCCCTTTGGGGCCAAAATCAAAGGGGAATGAGGTCACAGAGGGCTTAGTAGGCTCAGAGATTGAGGCCACAAGGCCCCTCTCCCTTTTTAAAAAAAAAAAGAAATAGCAGCCGAGGGGGAGGGTTTCCTGGAGCATTCATAGGCCCAGTGAGGGGGCCCGCGTGGTCCCCCCCATTCCCCTTCTTTTTTTTTTTCTTCAAAATATGCCTCAGGTGATGGGGTCTCTGATGCCACCATTGGGGAGGGGAGCCACACGCAGCCCTCCCCTTAGATATGCCTGCCTCAAGGGATAAGGTCCCCGGGCCCTAAATGTGGTGAGGAGGAGGTGCCTTAATCACACTCCTTCCCTATATATATATATATATATATATATATATATATATATATATATATATATATATATATATATATATATATATATATACTCCTCCAACCGGTTACCGTGCAGTGAAATGTCCAAAGCACTTTTCCCAGTACGCAGACACAAAATCAAGGTCCGAAGCCAGTCTTCAAGTTGTTCTTGGTTTTATTTCATAAGCATAAAGTGCAGGGGTGCAAAATATATATATATTCACTGAAAAAACCATAAGTTTCAGGCAGGTTATAGTTAGGAATTATCATTTAAAAAAAACATAGGTTTCAGGGGTGTTCTAGTTAGCTGGACATTTCGCTCATACAAAACCATTGAGATTCCTCCGTTATAGTTAGTTGTACTAACTGTAACTCTCGTGCCCGCAATCCACTGGTGATGATGTCACATATTACATCATTCATGACCTTGATTTATTTAATGCAGAGACAAATGTGCTATATGTCTTCTGATTTTGTTTAAATAAGTGACAAAAAGCATTCCTCGATGTCTCTGTCAACTACTGCCTTTGATCTACACTGCGGACAGGAGGGTTCACAACGTGAATTCAGCTTTCCATCTACACTACGGACAGCATTATAGTTAGCCTTGATTTATGTAAGGCAGAGACAATTTTGTTGAAGGATACCACAAAAAATAACATTCCTCAATAGCTATACTGACTACTGCCTTCAAATGTAAACTGCGAACAACAGAGTTTACCACTTGATACCAGTGGTGCATCAGCACTACAGACAACATTGAATTCAGTCTTGATTTATTTAAGACAGAGACAATTGTACTGTGTCCTCAGATTTTGTTAAAGTATGTGACAAAAAAAACATTCCTCGATGTCTGTGTCAACTACTGTCTTCGATCTACACTGCGGACAGCAGGGTTCACAACTTGAATTCAACTTTGCATGTACACTACGGACAGTAGGGAATTCAACCTTGATTTATTTAATGCAGAGAAAATTTTACTGTATGTTTTCTGATTTTGTTAAAATAAGTGACAAAAATCATTTGTCTGTCTCTGCTGACTACTGCCTTCGATCTACAGTGCGGACAGCAGGGTTCACATCTTGAATTCAGTTTTTTAATTTCAACAAGATTTTATTGAGAGAAATAATGATCCAAATAATAGCAATCAAAATACAAAGAGGTGATACATTCTAATATGAGTAGAACGTAAAAACAGGGATAACATTTGATCAGTAACTAAACTCAATGTAAGTAAAATTGGAAAAAAGGCAATCAATATGAAGTTAATGATGTGAGCCAATAAAGGTTTACAATGTTCAGAACGTATCAGTCTCTAAGATGAGGATAGGGGCAGGGGAAGATAATAAGAGCAAAAGGAAGAAAGAAGGAAAGAAAGGGAAAAAAAGCAGCAGAAAGAAAGAACGGGATGAGAGGACAGGAAAGAGGGAGAAAGAAAGAAAAGAAGGAGACCCACAGGAATAACCCAATGTAACGCAACTACCAGACAAAAATTAAGTAGACAGAACAACAGGAAATTGAGGGATTACACCTTTCGAGGAGAGTTCCATATAGTCATCCAAGGTTGCCCAAACCCCATTAGAGATGGAAGGCGACAGGTGTGCTAAATCTACTGAGGTGTGAGCACTGCGTAAGAAGGAAACCCATGCCCACCACGTATGGTAGGAGACAGACGAGAAAGATTTCCATTCCATAAGGATAACTTTGACCGCTACAGATAAAAGAAGGTCTAACAGTTGTAATTGCAACGGGTCAAGGGGAGGAGGCGTGGGAGCAGCCCAGGGGCCTAATATAACTAAAGGAAAAGAGAGCTGGAGCTCAATGTCAAAGATAAGAGACAAATGTTGCTGAATAAGGTCCCAGAAAGGTTTAAGTAAGGAACAGTTATAGAACATATGTGGAAAATCACCCGCCTCCAAGCCACAACTCCAGCAGAGGTCATCCTCTTTAAGGTTGAGGGAATGAAGACGTACAGGTGTCCAGTGGAGTAGATTGATCGAGAAAAACTTGGACTGTATTAAGGAAGGAGCTATTTTATTACGGAGCGCCAATTTGCTAATGGATTGCCAAGCTTCGGATATGAGATGATCCGTAATATTGTGATCAAAATGGCGCGACCATTTTTGCTGTGCAACCGTCTGATCAGGAAGCGAAGTAGAGGATAGAAATCTATATATGTGGGAAGCAACATGACCAGCCTTGAGCCAAATACGGAATAGCGAGATGGTGGAGGAGGAGGGGTGAAGACGAGTTTTTGAGACAGCAACCTTGATTTTAAGAAAGGTATAGAAGTCTAGATTTGTTAGAGAGTGTTTGAGCGCTAAGGTAGAGAAAGGTAAGGGCTCACCAGAATCACTATACAAATGTTGGACAAGAGAGACACCCTTCGTAGCCCAGTAAGACATGAGGGTGGGAGTGATATTAAGTTTAATTTTGGAATTACGCCAAATGGAAGACCATCTAGTTTTGTGCAGAGGAAATCCCATCTTCCTGTCTACTTTCTTAATTGCGACAATTGTATCAATAATTATAGAGCGGGAAAACAGAATATGCAGAGTGGAAGTTGTACAAAAAGAGGCAATTGGTAAAGGTGCTGCTAAATCCTGTTCTATGAGTAGCCATAAAGGAATATGACGGGTTGGGGGAGAAAACCATAAGGCACCTTGAGAGGCCAAAAAAGCAGTCTGGTATTTTTCCCAATCCGGGAAATTACAACCCCCCATGTCACAAGGTCTACGTAAATGTTTATATGCTAACCGAGCACGTTTGCCGCTCCATAAAAATTTGGAGGTGATACCATCGATTTCCCGAAAAAAAGAATCAGATAATTTAATCGGAATCATGGATGAGACAAAATTGATAATCGGCGTGATCATCATTTTAAGGGTTTGTAGGCGACCCCACCATGAGATATGTTTTGGAGACCATGCATCCAGAAGACGACGAACTTTAGTAAGAGTTTGAGATTCATTATAGGCAACCGTGGTATGTAGCGTGGAACAGAAATAGATGCCTAGATATTTGAGATGGGTAGATTGCCACTTAAATCCAGCCGAACCCATATGAGCAGGACAACAGTAGGCATTTAAAGGGAACATTTCTGTCTTATCTTTGTTTAGAGTATATCCCGATACCTTAGAAAACAAAGAAATGGTGTCAGAAATAGCAGGAATGGCCAACGCGATATCATCTGAGAAAATGAGAACATCGTCAGCGTAGGCTGCAGTTTTAAGACAATGAGGGCCAAAAGAAAACCCCTTGATATCAGGGTGTAAATCAATCAGCCGAAGGAGAGGATCAATAGATAACAAAAACAAGAGAGGGGATAAGGGACATCCTTGTCTCGTGCCCTGGCAGAGATTAAAAAAAGAAGATGTAGTACCATTAACTCTAATATTAGCTTTAGGTTGGGAGTATAAAGACATTACCATGTTAATAAAAGACTCCCCAAGGTTATGTGCATATAAGACAGCTCGAAGGAAAGGCCAAGAGACTTTATCGAAGGCCTTCTCTGCATCGAGGGCCAAGGCCGCGGCAGGTAGTTGGGATCGCTTGGCCGCCCCAATAATATGACAGAAAGTGCGAACATTGTCTCTTGCCAGCCTACCCTTAACAAAACCAGTTTGGGAGGGATGAACTAGATTGGGAATAAAAGATTCTAAACGTTTAGCCAGGATTTTAGCAAAAATCTTCGCTTCCATATTGAGAAGCGAAATAGGGCGGAAATTCTTAGGATCCGAATGGTCTTTCCCCTCTTTCGGGATCACTACTATGGTGGCTTCAGCAGCCGTACCAGAAACAGAACCATTACGAACAAAAGCGTCAAAGACAGATTGTAACTTAGGAACAAGCAAGGGGAGAAAGGTTTTATAAAATAATATCAGGTATCCATCTGGACCAGGTGCTTTCCCCGAACGGGTGGCCTTGATAGCAGCAACTATTTCCTCAGGTGAGATAGGTTCATTCAGAGTGGAGCGATCTTCTTCTGATACTGATTGAATCGGAATCGATTTTAAAAAATCTTGGCACTTGTCAAAAGAAGCTTGGTTAGAGGGGGTATATAATTTGTTATAGAAATCGCGAAAAACTTAAAGAATTTCTTCAGTTTGGAATATTTTAGAACCAGTATGATCTTTAATAGAAGAGATCTGTGAGGACTTATAGGAAGAATCTTGGAATTTTAAGGTAGCAGCCAAAAGTTTCCCAGCCCGATTCTTTAAAAGTAGCTTTTTGGACTTTTGTGCTTGGAAACCAATATGAGCTCTTTTAGTGACAATTGTATTATATTTGTATTTTAGGAGCTTAATTTGTTGCAGGATAGTCGGATCTTTGGTGTGTCTAAAGGAAGCCTCCAGAGTCTTGATTTCAGATGATAAATCAGTAAGTTCTTTTTTAATCGCTAAATTACGTTTGGACATACATGTAATAACTTGGCCCCGGAAAGTACACTTAAAAGAGTCCCATAAAGTTATTGGAGAAGATACAGAATCCTCATTTTCACGGAAAAAAGTGTTTATAGCCTTTGAAAATTCTTCCACCTGGGAAGAGTCATGTAACACTTCCGTATTAAGTCTCCAGGAACGACCACGTGGTTTCGGAGCAAAGGACGATAGCGTAAAAGTGACCGCAGCATGATCAGAGATGACAATGGGATGTATAAGCGGAGAAGAAGAAGCTGAGACAAGAGAAGAGTGAACTAGGAGATAATCAATACGAGAGAATGAGGAATGAGGGGAGGAAAAGAAAGAAAAATCACTGCCAGTGGGATGATGGAGACGCCAAATATCATGTAATTTAGCAATGGAACACATGTTAAGCATCTGTTTGTGTGCTTTAGGCGGACGAAACTGAAATGCAGAATTCCTGTCCAATAGAGGGTCCATTGGTAAGTTAAAATCACCACCAACAATGAGATTGCCAGCATGTGGGGTGTCGTGCAATTTTTTAGCAATGGATTTCCAAAAAGCTGGGTTATCAACATTCGGAGCATAGATATTCACAACAAACAAATCATGTTGTCCATCCGACAATTTAGATAAGAGCCAGCGACCCTCAGAATCATGCTCAGAAGAGAGAATTGATAAACCTGAATTCCTCGAAACCAACGTAACCACTCCATTTCGTTTAACAGAAGCATCCGAACAAGAAACATCCGACACCCATTCTTTCTTTAAGAATAACGCTTCTCTGCTAGTGATCTTAGATTCTTGAAATAGGACTAAGTCTGCCGAGAGAGACTTACAATAATCTAAGATTTTAGATCGTTTCACCGGATGATTCAAACCCTTAACATTAAGGGATAATACATTTAAACCTGGCATATAACAAAAGGGGATACAAACGAAGACAACATTGATAACAGAGAAAGGGCGAGGTTCAAAAATATAGTAGACCAATCAGTAATCAAAATAGATGTTACGGGAGCATCCATGTGGGAGAACCAAGAAAAAAGAAAAGACAGAAGAGGAGAAGAAAGACTAGAAAAGAGAAAGAGAAGAGGCAGAGGGGGAGGTCTAAAAGAGACCCATATCATGCAAGGGAGAACGTGGAAAAGGCGAGTAGGAGACCCGTACTAGGAGCAAAAGTAGGTAAAGAAGAATAGCCCACTATTAAAAAAACAACTGTCAATGAGATAAAAAACCAATAAAAAAACATACTAATAGAAATACATTTTGATAATGAATTACTAAATTGCTATAAGAAGAATAACACAACTCAGAATAGACTAGCAATCTCACAGCAAGAACAGGATCATATATTAAATAACAATAATAGAAAATGTAATAAAAGCGTAGTTATGTACGAAACAGCCTAAATAGCATATATCATTTTGTGAATACAATATCTAATATGAACTGAAACCATATATTAATAATAAAGAATACCTGCATATAACTATACTATGAAGTGGAATTATATAAGGAAAAAAGAGAGGTGCATGAGGAAAGCATATAGAGACGAGGAAGAAACAGAGAAGGAAGATGAAAAGTAGCGGAAAGAATAAGGAGAATTCTACACAGCCATAATATAATGATACCTAGTAGAAGGCCAATGTAAGACGAAATGCTAGTGAAATAAGTAACAATACATTAATTACCGACAATAAGTCTGCAAACAATGGCTATAAATAGGCAGGTAAAATGTCAATTTAAACAGCAATAATAAAAGTGAAACACACCGTAACAAAAATAGGTAAGAGCAAGACAAAAGGAAAAGATAGAGAGGTACGAAAATAAAGAGGCCAGAGAAGTCGGATAAAAAAAAAAAAAAAAAAGAAAAAAGTGAAAGAATCGGAAAAAAGTCTTCTCGAAGGATAAACAAGAGAAAAAGACGGGGAGGTCGGATACGAGAAAGAAGGAGAGATTCAAGAGTAGTATGGAGAAGAGAAAAGAGATAGGACGCACAATAGCAGAGGAGTAGATCGACGTGGAAACTTAGCTGGAAAAAAAGAGGAGGTATCTATCCAGAAAAAGACACAACCAGAAATAGAGAGAAAACAAATCAGGTTCCTGAGGCACCATTAGCCTGCGAAGTTGCTCTTTGGATTTCCATTTCTATTTCCTCCTGGTTGTCCAAGAACGTTGCCAAGTCCGCCGGTTCATCGAAGATTCTGGAACGCCCTTTATATGTAATGCGAAACTTGGATGGACCAGAAAAGGAAAAAGGAATGCCCAATTCGGTGAGACGTTTTTGAAGGTTCAAGAAACCTTTCCGTCTTATGACTGTGTCTCTGGCAAAGTCTTGGGAAATGGATATGCGATGACCCTCCCAGCTGAGTTGTTTAATCTTGCGCATATGAGACAGAATCAGCTCAGTGTGTTGATGTCGTAAGGGCTTAAAAATGATTGCTCTTGGCTGGGTTGCTGCTTTAGGACGGAACGTTGGAACACGGTGTGCTCTTTCAATCTCAAAATCTCTGTGGAAGGATAATTGAAGTGTATCCGGAATCCAATGAGATAAGAACTCAATCATAGAGGAGGATCATTTCTCTGAATCCTCCGGTAGGCCAAAAATACGCAGATTAGATCTCCTATTACGGTCCTCCTGCTCCGTGAGGTCTCTGCGCATCGCCGCCATAGAGCGCTCCAGTTGAGAAAGGGACCTGGATTGCTTTTGCATACCATCCTCTGCAGAACTTATTCGTGTTTCTGTCGCTGATACACGAAGAGAAAGGGCTTTAAAGTCATTCCTGATAGCAGATACTTCCACTTGTAGTAAGTCAGTGTTAGTTTTTGTTGACTGCGCAATATCATGAACTTCATTAAGGCGCGCTAATATTGTGTCCAATGTGGAAGTATTGTCTGACTGAGGAGATTCAGGCGTCGGAGAGACTGACTTGAGTCTTTTCAAAGATGTGCCCGGGTCCTTAGAGTCTTTGTTGGTCGAGGACCGATTCATATTGGCAGTGTTGCAGTAGGAGCTTAAAAGAATACCACTGGAATAGGCTATAACACCAAAGTTGCGCAAAATAGTCAGATACAGTGAAAAAAATGGCAGTTCACGTTCAAAACACGCTAAGCTAATCTAGCGGTTCGAGTATGAGCATAGTTGAGCAGGAAATCACCTCAATGAAGCAGTATGAAAACCTCCATGAACAGATTGAGAGAAAAATAATCTGCGAGCAGCTTAAAAACCAGCCAAGAAGCAAGAGAGTAACATCAAAAAAACAGCAAAAATGTTACCAGTTTAGACGTCGTGTGCAGAATCCCTTAGTCGGATACTTGACACTGCAAAATTGTATCCGCGGCGGCGCCTCTGAAGTCAGATGACAGGAACGTCATAGGCGGGAAAATGGCGGCCGCTCTTCAGGAATGCGAGCGCCTGTGAGGTTTGAGGCAGAAAACATAACTCCGATGGCTAAAACAGCAGAAAAACAGCGTCGTACAGGTCACCACATGTTCCGCTGCTGGTGTATGCTTTTTCCGGCCAGAAGGGCAAGAAGAGACGGAGAGAAACGCTCGACGGGGCAAACTCGCCACGGAGCTCAAGCGCAACACGCCATACTGCAGCGGCGCGCAAGCCACGCCCCCATCTTGAATTCAGTTTTGAATCAATACTACGAACAGCATGAAATTTAGCCTTGATTTTTTTTAAGGTAGAACTAATTATACTTTATGTCCTCAGATTTTGTTAAAATATGCGACAAAAAGAATTTCTTGATGTCAGTGATTACTACTGCCTTCGATCTACATTGTGATGGCTCAAGATTCGGGTAGAATGGCGATTGTACATGATGCATTCCAGTAGATAAGAGACATTATACCACTGCGACCCCCCCCGAACCACGAATCATCGCAGGGTGCGCACACGCCGAGGTTTTTCGGTACCACTAACTTACTGCACCACAAGTAATCTCCCCGTAGCCTGATTAAGGCAGAATTTACTAGGCAAAAAACATTGCTGCCAGTGCAGCCTCCCTGCACTACGCATTATCGCAGGATACGTACAAGCTCTGCGCCAAAGATACTACTAACTCAGTGCACCATAAATCATCGCAAAGAAGAGTGAACAGTTTTATGTCACAGTGATACATACTGTCGCTTTTAAATGGAATTCATGCAGAATCCAATCAACAAAACACATTACTCCAATTACTGTGCCACCGACCACGCATCATCGCAGGATACGTACACGCTAAGCACCAAAGGTACTAGTAACTCAGTGCATGAAAAATCATTGTCACGTGGCATTACTAAGACTGAATTCACAAGACAAAAAACCTTACTATCAGTACAGCCTACCCGGAACATGCATCATCGCAGGCTCCACAGAACCTTGTTGTTTCAGATACCACTAACTCAGTGCAAACCAAACTAAGTAGAACACCTATCAAATCTATACAATATCCCTTTAGTATGCTTCCTTCAAAAACTTTTTATATCACTTCTAGATTTAGTTGAATAATAAAATCCGCGCTGCAAGTGCAAACACACACTTAATATCAGTCTACACTAAGGACAGCACAGATCACTAATTGAAGTATAATGTCCCTGAAACATACATATTTCGATAATGTATTCTAAACATGTTCTATCTTTTATTTCAATCATGATTACAGATGATGCAGTCCACCCCAAGATCTACGCTGCGGACAGCAGGGTTTACAACTTGAATTCACCTTTGCATATACACTACAGACAGTAGGGAATTTAGCCTTGATTAATTTAAGGCACAGACAAAAAATACTCCTGTGGCACTGCAGGTGTGCGCAAGCACCTTTAATCCCTGCACCCTGTGAACTATGTTCACAAAGAATGTAGAACACAGCGCCAAAATGTACCCCTACCACCGGCAATACCAAGTACCACTGGGGCATCACCTTCAACATCACCACCAGACATAAGTCCCCATTTTGAGAAAGTTAAAATGCACTGCGTGAAATGCAATAGTTTAATTTGTTATGGGGAGCAATCAGTAGACCTAGTTTGCAGAGCAATTGATAACCATTGAAGGTAGTTTTTTTTTCCCCCTCAAAGTTCATGCAGTCCAGTATGCAACAGTCCTGGAAAGGGGAGACCTCTCTGTCACCCCGAACGTATGGCTGGGTGCCCCGATCCCCCGGGAAACCTTTGCGGGCAGGGGGTGTGTCCCGGCCGGTATGCCCATAGTGGCGTGGTTGGAGCACGCCCCCGCCACCTAAAAGGGTTGTCCTAACACCCGCCCAGAAGTCCGTGCACCTCTGGGTGGGATGGGGATGCTGCCCCGCCTTCCCGCTGCAAGATAAAAGGCAGGGGAATCCAGGCAAGCGTCCTCTTGTTCCTGCGCTCTGAAGGCTGCACCACTCGTCGCGCGTGAGCCCTCAAGGGAACAAGCTGCAGTTTTTTGAACGTGTAATCGTTTTTTCTTTTTGTCATCAAGGCGTAGCTGGAGTCCGAGTCGCTACTGGAAAACAGGCAGAGACAAAACAGAACGCAGATATGCCTGGTAAGAAGAGTGGAAAGAGCTCCGAGATGGAACGAATGCTGCGCACACTGGTGAACCAAGTGTCGGCGATGGACAGGAAATTCGGTAAAGTAGACCAGCTGGGTAGCGGCTTAGCGGCCCTCCGGAAACAAGTGGAGGCCCAAGCGGGGCCCTCAGGGTGACCTAAGAGGATCGTGGGGCCTGCTTTGCCAAACATTACCCCAGGGTGGGATAAGGGGAAAAAGAAGGGGAAAGTGGGTCCTAGCGAGGCCCCAGTCCCAATGGAGGTACCGCTGGTCCCAGTAGCACCAGCCCGATACCCACACCGGATGGGGGATTGCCAATCCCTGTGGTTATCACACCACTGGATAACGACCAAATGCCCCCCGAATTAGCGATTCGGTTGGCGGCTGTATTACCCTGGTTGAAGAAGCGAGCGGGGGATCCGCGGCTGTGGAAGACCCAGCCGAAGAAGCTAGGCCAGGGCTCTACAAATCTAAAAAATCTCACTTGACCTGCAGGTCGAGTGAGTAGACTTTTCTACTCGACCTAACAGCAATGCACTCGACCCACAATTGATCGCATAATGGACTTTTTTCAAAACATTTTCAGCGCCAACAACCTAGGAAAACGTTGGCCACCCAAATAAACGGCAAATTTCACCCATTTACCTCCCTATGTATGTGTATCAAAGTGCTGTGGGGAAGGTTTCTGCGAACATACATGGCAAAAAAATACCTTACTTATAAACTTTAATACAACATATCAGGCTGGCACTTACTTGTAGTGAGGAAGCTGATGCTCAGACAACGTAGCTCTGTCACCAGCAATTAGAGTAGTGAGCATTAGAGTTTGGCTCTAGTCTGCCCACATGTTGGGAGCGAATTACATGTTTTCAGAACATGATGTGCATCCACCAAAAAGTGCTTTTTTTGCTCTACACAGAGATAGGACGCTTGCAACTACTGTTCTACTTAGTACAGCATTGTCATTCTAATTCGTTGCTTCTGTCGTTTTGCATATCCTCTTCCCCATCTTCTGTGTAATCCCTTTCTTATCCCACCCATAATTCAACGTTTTCTTCCCTCCTCTTAATTGCACTGGGATGCATACTGAGGCAGGGCTCATGACTTGGATATTTATGGTCTATGAAAATGAATCTTGAACTGCTCACCAAATGCTCAATTGTCAACAATGTTTAATTTATTTTGCGTACCCCACAGCTCCCTAAGACCAGCAATCACCAAAATGCAACACACAAATCTATGTGAAAACATCTTCTATTAGACACTTTACCCCCCACCCCCTTCAAATAAAAAGCTTTGACTTCACCATAAGCATTAGCAGGGTTGCCAGAACTACCAACTTTCCTTTCGTTCATTTAAATAAATCAAGCGTTCCCTAACCTCTGGCCCACTAAGTGCTGCCCACACTTCTTGTCACTGCCACAGAAATACCTGCTGCATAACGGGTGCAACAATCTTAGCAGCAACAGCTTTAATTCAACAAAAAAAAATATGGAATGGGGTGGAGGAGTCTATGAATCATAATCATTAATATTGCACCGAGCCATCCACAAGCACTGTGTATAAAAAACATTGCAGTATATTGACATGTAGATATGCGGCCACTGGATATGATCGGATTTTCAGCAAAATATGAACCTGCCAGACTTGATACGACCATTCTTCCTAGACACGCCGGGCACACCTTTTGAAAGATACCAGAGATAGGGCGACATATCCAGAAGTCTAAATGACTGGTCCTATAAATGCCGAATTACTCGCAAATGAGTAAATAGTAATTGCCAGTACAAGAAATTTAAAATGATATACACTCATTTCAAAACAATAAAAAAAAGTTTCCCTCTGTATTATTAATGGTGCCTGTCCATTTTCATTACTACAATTTAGATATCCATCTGCCATTACAAATTAAGGTTGAATGCCCACTATCGCACCGCGCCCGAGGTGAGCAGTCTACATGCAGGCACAGGCTGCTAATTACATTAATAAATCACTCACGGACTGAAAAGAATGCACGGTGAACGTAATGTTTAATTTATGCTC
Source organism: Lissotriton vulgaris (assembly GCF_964263255.1). NCBI lineage: Eukaryota > Metazoa > Chordata > Amphibia > Caudata > Salamandridae > Lissotriton > Lissotriton vulgaris. The sequence continues at coordinate 716,873,684 of NC_141695.1, forward strand.
AGTGTTCTCATCCATTCACAATTGGGATGGCTTGTGTAATGAGACAGCATATTGAATTTTGTGTTGAGAAGAATTAGTATTCATATATATTTTTGCACCTCTGGTAGTTACTGCCCGAGCTCAGGGAAATGCAGTTGGAGCAAGGATTAGTGTCCCCACGAATAGAAACCATATTTTAATCGATCCTTTGTCCCAGTCCTTGGCATTAACCCATTCTCTGTGATTTGGAAAATATTTTCACACGTGCCTGGCCCTTTAAGAAGGGACACTGCCAGATAAAGGTAAAGCATTGTGTACGAACAAAATCTCCACCTCCCCCATCCCCCTTTTCATGCAGGGGCTAAACCTGTAGCATTGATTATTTAATAGGTCTTCAAACCAGAATAAAAAAAGAAATTCGAAAATTTTGATCGTTAGCAAGATCTTTCCCATGCCCTCATATAGAAAATACATATTACGAACGTGTGCAAAATAACGCAAGTTTCTCCTAAACCAGGCCATTTACTTCTGTCTGCTGAATGTTTCATGAATGCGGTGTTGGTTAATGGATACCTTTACAAAAAATCCAGTTAATTGCAAGAAATGAAGTGCTTTGATAAATAGTTTTGATTAACAGTTTCCCAATAGCATGCTGGACAATCCATACCGGCACATCTAAGTTGGAATTTGTTTTGAGAGAAGACCAAATTACAGCTAGTCGGCCCAGTTTAATTGTCTTTTGCCCAAGCCGTATTTACTCGCACACAACACAGGCAGCGGCGTGCAAACAAATACTGGCACTAGCTCAGACAGTGAAATCAAAAATACACTAGTCTACTCAAATGATTAGTTGATAAGTTTTGCGGTTGGCGGGCCTAAATGAAATTTAATGTGAAAACGGACTCGCCTCTGCCAAAATCGCCCTGCACTCCGAGTCCCGACTCCACCGAGGAGAGCGGGTGGTGGCGTGCTACATCACTGCTGCACTTTAAGCAGCATAGCGCGGGGGCAGGCCAGGGCCGTCATTGGTAGCGCTTTCGCGCGCTACAAGATTGACGGCCCTGGCACCCAAACAATAGGCAATGCGTGCATGATGCCCCCTAAGCCTTTCACGGCGCACCGCACCCGCGTGCATGATACATGCTATGCTGCCCCCTAAGCCTTTCATCACGCACCGCACCCTGCACCGCAATGCTGCCACCTAGAGCCTTCCACATGCTACTGCACCTACCTCAGAGGCGCTCGCCAGGCCGGTCAAGTAGGCCTTGAAACTGACTCGACCTGCAGAAAATTCAATCTCATTTGTGAGCGGGCGAGTGGATTTGTGGAGCCCTGCTTAGGCAGATTATCGAGCAGCTCAGGCAGACAAGGGGCGCTGGGGCAGCGAACGTGCCTTCTATTTCTCCGCAGGTGGCGAACCTGGCCGCGGTCGAAAATCGGAATAAGTCGACGGACACAACCGGAGGTACAACAGAAGCCGGTAAGAGATCGCTCCCAATAATGGGGGAGGGCGCTGTACCCTCAAGGCGGGAATGCTTGGCGCAACATGTTCCTATGGCAACAAAAGAAATGGTGTGGGCGAATAAGTATATCAATATGTTTTCATTGTTGACAGACAATCGTGAGTTAGAATATGCCAAGACTCAGAAGGATTTATGGCACCCCAGTGTATGGAGGGAAAAAATGGCAGAATTCAGGGTGGAAGAGTCTATGATGAACTGGATCAGGGCTTTTTCTGTTTTTGTAGCAATTATGGCTGAGCGAACACCAGAACTGTTGGGAGACCTTGCTTGCTACCAGAGCAGGATCAAGGGCTTCCATGAGAAGTATGGAGGAGAAGAATGGAAAGGGTATGACGTGGCATTTAGAAAAGCGAAAGAGTTTAATGAAACACTGACTTGGGATTGTTTGGATACTGTATCTTGGCATGCGCCGTTCTTGCCGGGCTCGGCGGGTGGATCGGGGTCGAGTGCAAACGGCTCCAGGGCCTTTCAGCAGAAACATCCACAGCCCTTTCGACCAACCTACGGGGGAGATACTACGTCTAGATCGGGCGGGAATGGGAATAAGCGAGGAGTATGTTGGGGTTTTAACAAGGGAACGTGTAGCAGGCCGCAGGGAACATGCAGGTTCAGGCATGCCTGCGCAGGTTGTGGTAACATCTCCCACCCCGAAACTAGCTGCCGATCCAGAGGCAATAGTATCGGAGGAAAAGGGGGCACCAAGTAAGGATTGACACGGTGCCTCGGAGGTCCAAACAATCGCCCGTGGATATTCTGGCTTTGACTCCCTGGCTGAACAAATACCCTGATCATGTGTCCGCTGGGATCCTGCGAGATGGCTTCTCGTATGGCTTCAGGATCCCGGCGGGTGATTTTCGGGGGGCCCCCTCATGCAAAAACCAACTGTCCGTTAAGCACAACCCGGCGGTGGCCGCCACAAAAATCGCAAAAGAGTTTCGCTTGAGGCGGGTTGCAGGACCGTTCGGTGAACCACCAACAGCCAATTTTGTGTGTTCCCCATTAGGGGTAGTTCCCAAGAAGGAGCCGGGAAAATTCAGGCTCATTCATAATTTATCTGCACCAAGGGGGGCTTCCGTTAATGAGGCGATCGATGCAGACATTTGCAGTGTGAGGTATGCATCATTCGATGACGCAGTGGTAATGTTAAATCGCCTAGGCCCCGGTGCATTGTTAGCGAAAGCGGATATTGAATCCACATTTAGGTTGCTTCCGGTACATCCCCAGGATCAGCACTTGTTGGGTTTTGCATTTCAGGGGAAGTACTACATGGATATGTGCATGCCGATGGGTTGTTCAATTTCGTGTGCCTATTTTGAAATGTTTAGCTCATTTCTGGAGTGGGTATTCTCGAAGGCCTCAGGGCACCAACATGTGATGCATTATCTCGATGATTTCTTGTTTCTCGGCCCAGCGGGCTCTCGGGACTGTGCACGGGCATTGCAGGATTTCTGCGTGCTCATGCGGGGTTTCGGGGTACCGTTGGCGCCAGGTAAGACGGTTGTTCCAACTATCTCCCTGGAGTTTCTGGGTATCTAACTAGACTCCGTGGAGGGTTGCTTCTGTTTGCCGGCGGAGAAGATCGCCAAATTCAGGGCCTCCTTGTTGCAATGTCTCCGGAACGACAAAGTGACACTGCACCAACTACAGCAAACAGTGGGACAGCTTAACTTTGCATTGAGGGTTATACCGATGGCTCGCCCTTTCTCCCGATCGATTGCCCAGGCCATGGTTGGCCTAAAAGAAGGGCACCATCGTACGAGGCTGTCAGCAGAGGTTCGCCAGGACATGCTCATTTGACTGGCATTCTTGGCAGATTTCAACGGCCGAGTAGTCTGGAGCAAAGCCCCGGCCTCGTCAGCAGAATTAGGTTTATGGACCGACTCTGCGGGCAGTGTGGGGTTTGGCGCGATCCTTGGTAACCAGTGGTCGGCCCAGAAATGGCCAGCATGGTGGGAAACAAGTGGTTTGACGAGCAACATTGGTTTTCTAGAGCTATTCCCCATCTGGGTAGCATTGTCGGCCTGGCCAGAAGAGTTCCGAAACCGCTCGGTGACATTTTGGTCTGATAACATGACCGTAGTCGAGTGCATTAACCAGCAGGCAGCACGCTGCAAGTGGATATTGCGATTGTTGAAAGAAATTGTGTTGAAATGCTTGAGACTAAATGTACAATACAGGGCAAAACATGTGCCGGGAGTACTGAAATGCAGCTGATGCGCTCTCTCGTTTCAAAATGCAGGCTTTCAGGGATTGTTTACCCTCAGCGGAGCTAGTGGCAGCGCCATTTCCCGAAGCATTATGGCAAATCGGCACCCCGGACTACAAAACCTTGTGGCAGCCAGTTTAGTGCCCAGGACAAGAAAAGCTTATGAAGGGGCGTTCCGCTCGTACTGCGCCTTTTTGGGCCCTACAAGGGAGCATAGATGGGGTCAGGAGGTCCTTTACCCAATTTCTAGTGGCACTTCATGAGGAGGGCCGGTCGGTGGCAACCGCCAGTCGGTATAAGGCCGCCATATCGTTTATGGCTCAGCTCCAGGGGATTAGGGACCCGACGGATTCCTTTATAGTCAGAAAGGCGCTGCGCGGCTGGCGGCGCCTAGAGGGTCGCAAAAAGGATACCAAGCACCCGATAGGATTTGACAGAGTGACCTCCTTGTTGGCTAAACTAGAGGAGACATGCTCCTCACCTAGTGAGGTCGTCCTATTCCGGGCAGCATTTGCATTGGCGTTCTATGGGGCCCTGCGGGTAAGCGAACTAGTGGCGGCCAACAACAGGGATACCGAGGGGGGTCTGCGCAGGGACCACACACAAGTGAGGGGGGATTCCCTGCTGATCACCATAGCCAGGTCAAAGACAGACCAGGAGGCCCAGGGGAATAGCATTGTGGTGCAGCGCGCTCCGGGTAGTCCCTGTTGTCCAGTGAGGTATGTTGAGGCCTACCTAAAACAAAGGTTGACGACATGGGGGGGGGGCCTTGCTGCGACATGCTGACGGCACCCCGTTAACAAAGTTTCAGTTCCAGAGGGTGCTGGCAATCACGATTGCAGCTGCAGGCTTGAACCCGAGTGATTTTGGGACTCATTCATTCAGGATAGGGGCCGCTACAGAAGCAACGGCTGGGGGTCTGCGGGCAGACAATGTTAAACACTTAGGCCGCTGGTCTTCGAATTGTTTCAAACGGTACGTGCGGCTGCACATGTTGTAAGTTACTGAAGAAGTGCACTCACGCTTGTTGTCTTTTGTTTGGATTACAGTTTCATGAGCCTGTGACGCAGGGCGGAAATTGGGACCGGCCCAGTATCAGCTAACCACCACTTCAGGAATAAGGAATGGAAGACGAGTGGTCTGGGTCGTGGGCCACTCATACTTGAGGCGTGCCACGGACATATTCAAGGCAGGTGATGCGATCCACACATCTGAGGAATATGGTTTCAGGGTGTCCTTCCATGGGAAGGGCGGCCTATGTATTGACCAACTGCAAGGTTTTGCGGAAGAATTGTTAGGGCGGCACAGGTCACCGCCATCAGTAGTCATAGTGCACATTGGGGGCAATGAATTGGTAAGGTTGGGCAGACAAGCTTTAATCGAGCACATACTTTCAGCAGTTAGTTGGTTAGCAAAGACGCTCCCGGGGTGCACAATAGCTTGGTCACACATGATTCCGAGGAGGGTATGGAGGGGTGGATTGTCCACGACAGCGTTGAACAATTCGGTAAAGAGGGTCAACAATAAAATGGAGAAATTGTTTCGCTCTGCTCATCTTCAAAGCATACCTCATGGGTGCATCTGGGGGGACCACTGTTATTCAGATGATGGGATACACCTGTCCAGGGTGGGGAATGACTTATTGATAGGAGACATGATAGCTTGGCTAGTGGGATTGAAGAGACATGACCTATAGGAGTTGTGGGGGGGCCAGATAGTCGGTCAACTATCTGGCCTGTGGCGGTAAGGTCATGATCGGTGAGCAGTGATTTCAAGGTCCCTAGTGGGGGTGCCACCCATTATGGATGGGAGCGCCCGGGGGAAAGCGGCCATTGGCCCCTTCCACGGGGGTTGGCACCCATTACGAATGGGATCGCCCAGGTGGAGACGGCCATAGGCCCATCCCAGGGGGAGACGGCAATATGCCCCTCCCACGAATTTCCCCGGGGCCGGATATCCGCTCCGGCGGAAGAGAGTGCGGGGAAAGGGGTGGGGGAGTCCACGCTGTCCTTCTTACGGATACCCCGCACGGGAACTCGGATGACCTTAAGATGACGCCGAGTGAAAGGGGGCCCCCATGACAAGGGAAGTTACAGTTGGCTACGAGGGTAAAGCCCTCTGCGCATGCGCCACTCAAACGTGAGGGTGGAAATTTGGTGATAGGGATCTGACACCGGTTAAGACCTTGCCTTTGGCCCCTAACGATAGGATGCAGCCGCGTAGCTAGGGGGGGGGGGAGGTCCGCCCCAGGCGGCACCTTTTGCTGGGCGGCACCTATTTTGAGATGGCCGCGCGGGCCGGCACTGACTGTCTGCCGAGGCCTGTTGCGGCCGCGGCAGCCTCTGTGACTATAGGGCGGCGGCGGCGCTCTTTATCATGATCATCATCCCAGTCACTTCACTTTCCCAGCCAGATCATCTGAAGTAAAGTTAGCACTAACCAGCACCTGAGCACGGACAATTTCTTTTGGGGCAATGCATGGCATTATAAATATATAAATAATACAGTTACTGTAAACTTGCTGCTGCGGTATTGGTAACGGTTCGAGAATCAACAATGTGACGACTGTCCTGACTTGGCACCACCCACCCTCACCTCTCAGCCGCGCTCACTAGTCCTCCAGGGCCGTCAATCCAGTGGTAGCGTGCGCGGCGCGCGCACCAATGACGGCCCTGTAAGGACATTTTTGGCCAGCCCTCGCCATACCGTAGCAGTGTGACGCGTTACGCAATCACTGCCTCTCGTCGTGTCGAAGTCGGAGGAGTGCGTGAAGACCATTCTCTTCTTCTTGCCTGGCCTGGCTGCGCACTTGACGGAACAACTACAAAATAATTCATTTCAAGGTGAGCTGGTGTGAGTGTGACCGTCCGTCCAAGTCCAATGACCAATTATCATTGCACCCGATGGCACCAAGAAGAAGGTGTGCGTGTGCCTTACATGCCTTACATGCTGTCTGTGCGTGCACCGTGCACGTTGGTGAATATGAATGTGTGCCTGGCATAGGGAGTTTCTTCGGGCTGTTACTGTAACCGTTTCTCCACTCCAAAGATACATCACGCTGCGTTTAATTCCAACGCTGCTAATTAATTAAAAGGCACCTTTCTGCCCAGCTGTTTTGTGAATTCCTCAACTTAGCTCTGGGAAGCAAAGACACCACAGGTCTCCTCTCACCTCAGAGTGCGAGCATGTTGTAATATTGCACTGACTGGAGTTACGGAGTCCATGGGTCAGGGAGGGGCCAATCAGTTCAGCCTCATTGGCTGAAGCACCTCTTCTGATATCTTTTAGGCATTTGCTCAGTCAGTGTAGTGCATACTCAGTAAACAATATTGTTTTCTCTCAGTTCTGATGAAATCCCGCCCATGAATATTTGGTAATTTGACTTCTACATCAGCGCAGACTGTTACTCTGATATACCTTTGGTACACCTGCTCCGAAACACTTACACTTTAGAAACATAATGAGGAGACATCTCTTCGAGGCGCACACAGTGGGAACTTACCTGTGGCTTTCCTCATAAACCATCCTGTTTAACTGCGTATTTAAACACAATCTAGGGCTAAAACAGGCAATCAGTTGAGGGCTCCAGTGTAGCACGTAGTTGTTGAGCGACCAGGAAAGTGTGCGCCCTCCTACCTTTATAATGATATTGATCTCACACGTCTAAAGAGACCCTGTGCTACCTTCAAATGTGAGCTCCCTTCTTGGAGGCACGGCATCATGAGCTGGCAGTTATATTGCACTAACTCCTATTTCAGCTCCGTCAAAACTCCCTGCTAGGGGGATAACTTGCCCCTGCCGAGGCCTCCAGACAGAAGGCTGCTCGGAGCTCCGTTCCATAAAGTAGTTATAGGGAGAAATCCTGCATAGCAAACTTTTTGTACCGGCTCCCTCTTACCTTCCACTAGTTCCCTCTCTTACCTTAGAGGAACACCCCTGGGTTTAACTGTCGCCCTTAAAGACCACGTTCTGCCTATTGCCCCCATCGCAAATGTGCCCTTTTTCAAGCTAAGAACCTCCCAAACTCCCTTCTAAGGTGAAATACTCCTCTCTCTATAAAATGGACTCTTTCCTAGTTCCCTTTAAATGTGAGTTCCCTCCTAACTTTGTAGTTTCCATGTTTTCTTCCTGAGCATAGTTTCTGTCATACAAGGTCTCCCCCAGCTCTCCTCTGAGGTGAATCTAGGGATCAAGTGATCTTCCAGGCTGCCTCATTACAGCGTTCTTCTTCCTAGGTCCCGCCAAAAAAGAGCTTCCTTCAAGGGCCATTTTGAGATGAACTCCCACAGGCCAGTTTACGTCTCCCCTTTACACTTCAACGGAGGGGGGCACCCCACGTCAGCTGCATTGGGGAGCAGGAGGGGCAAGGACACTCTTACTTACCTGTTCCAACAAGCACCCAGACTTGTGTTGCACTCTGCCATTAGTTAGATTTTGGATCTATGTGCACTTCTAAAACCCATGTTACTGGCTGCAGAATTCCCCTTGGACAACCTGCAAGGAAAAACAACATTAAATAAATGATAGTGACACTATTGCATGCGTGTGCAAGCCATGTTGCCAAGTTGAGTACCAGCCACTGCTGCTTGGTTTGCCAAGTCCTGTTGAGGTGGGAGACTGGTGGCGTCCACGTCGCTTCGGCAGCAGCAAGACCTGGTTTGCTGGTTGTAGTGGTGGCGTTGTAAGGGTGAGGGATGCATTAATGTTGTGCTAGCTTAGTTGGGGCTACTCACTTTCGTAGATTCTTGAATTTCAGGGAGGATGCATGGAGGCTTCCAGTTTGGTAATCAGACCTCCACTGGTTGCTGGAGGCTTGGCCCCAGAGTTTTTCCTACTCAAGTGTGGTTTGAGTGACTGTTCAGTTCTCAAGACCTCGCCCCGGCTCAACAGTCTGATTGTTCTGGTTCGGCCCTTGTTCCAGGACCTCATGTGCGGATTTGCAGTGCTTGTCTCTGGTGACTGTGGTGCTTCTGGCAGTAGAGGGACAGAGCTCAGCTTTGTAATCCAATCCAACAGAAGGAAAACTACCTTTTTCTTATGACGAGTTAGAGAGCGTCAGCGTTTGCTAACATAAGGGCTCAAAGTGCCTGAGTGATAGCTATATCTGCTTCCTGTAACCTGCTGGTTGTAATGTGAGGGGGTGCTGCTGCTTGTGAGATGACAAGGTAATAGAAAGAGATTATGTAGTGGAGTGATGGGGAATCGTAGTTTGGTAGTGACAGATGGTAATGTGGGTCTCTCAGGTGGTATTGCTATGGTATTGGTGATAGCGCTGTGGTGGAATAGAGGAAGGTGGTATTGTTAGACCAGTTTTACTGCGGGCGGGGTTAGCAGGGCATTTATTTTGCGACTGTGCCATGCTGTAATGTGATTAGATTATATTGTTGCTAAATTGAGAAAGGCTTAGAGTGATGGAGTTCTGTGCATTGTAATTTTGAAATACTTTAGCCGGAGTTCATCCTTGGCAAAGGGAGCTCTGGGTATTACTAATAGTACAGGCTTTGTGTGCTGGGTTGGTGCGCTTTTTATTTTGCACAGATAATTATTTCGGATGTTAGGCAACCACCAATACAAGGCAGTCTCTGGCCCTCATTCAAAAGTCTGATGGAAGGCAATGCTCATGTTGATTTTGTGAATGGGTGTTCTTCGACTCGGATTGACAATGTGAAACGTGTCTGACTGAACGTGGTGTATGTGGCTGCTCTAAGAACAAAATAGATTGATGCATATGCCCTTTTATATATCACGCTTTTTGTCAACAATATCTGATGGCAACGAATCTTCAGTTGCCAAAGAGAAAGACATATTTTGCGCACCTCTTTCTCTGGCTCTTTAGTGACTCTGATGTTGTTGGATGCTGTCTTTTTTGGAAGTCTGCGGCGGGATGGGTGGGTTTTGGTTGATTTGGCTCTTTTGTCCATTTGCTTTGATGCCCAGTATGGATGTTAAATCTCAGTGGCTGAGCCACTGACACATGACCTCAGGACATATGAATTTCCAAGAACAATGACGTTACTAGGGGTTTAACATATAGATGCACTGAGGAGGCAGCTTAGTTTTAGTTATTTATTTACAAAGAGGTTAGCCTAGAGCTGCAGTGCCAGGTGCGTTAAGTTGTATGAGAGAGGAGCGAGTGCGGTGCGCAGCATTGATGACATTGATTAATTACACACACTGTGGAGACAATTTAGATTCAATGTATGCGGCGGGTCGTATAGTGCACTCAGTAGCTCCAGAAGTTAGTTACAAAGATGGACAGCCCTACAAATGGTTTACTGTTGTTTCTAGAGCATTATTTTGCACAAAAGACCGCCACAATTTAAAAAGGACATCGAGTTTCCATGATGTAAATGCTTGTTCTACTCTCAAAGTGCGACAAATTGTACATTAGAATGCCACGCATAACAAACGCATGGACAAGTCACTCAGATGATACACAGTAGGAAGCGTTCTACTGTGTACATTGTTGTTTTGAGTAGTTACTACGTCAGTTGGTAAAGAGCAGCCTCAAAGTGCATAACTGCCAAGCTTTATGATTGCTAGGTGTGATATTGTCATAATTTTATTGTAATCATGAGTCCGCCCCCACAGACATTTGCACCAGTTTTAGTCCTTTTAGAGTGTCTCATTGCTGATTGCTCAAATGGGTGTATGTAACTTGCATGATCGAGGTAACTGTTAGCAGCAATACTACGTGTCTCTCCTCGGAGACTCGGACATCTTTTAAGTGCTCACCGTCCTTTTTCCCCAGCAAAACCCCCTTCCCCCCCTCCCCCCCCCCAAGGGGCGGCAATCTGAGGGGTAGCCCCGGGCGCCACAAGCTCTAGCTACGCCCCTGATAGGATGTACAAAATTCGTATGCAATGCATTATCTCATGATGTTAGACTCGGTTAGGAAAATCTTTGTATTAGAGATTTGTTAAGGTTAGCCTGGATACCGGTCTTCATCAAGTGTAATGAAAGTTGAATTTTGTACATGATACATGAAATGTTTTTAATTTAAAGTTTTAATTTTTTTTTCATATTTTAATAAATACGGCCGGGGGGGTCGTGAGGCCCCCCTGCCTTCCAAAAGTTCAAACTGTGTGTCTCCCACCATTGGGATTGGTGGTGGAAAGGGTGGCGGGCATCCCGGACCATATGGAAAGGTGAGACCTCTCGGTCACCCCGAACAGATGGCTGGGTGCCCCGATCCACCGGCAAACCTTTGCGGGCGGGGGGCATGTCCCGGCCGGTATGCCCATAGTGGCGTGGTTGGAGCACGCCCCCGCCGCCTAAAAGGGTTGTCCTAACACCTGCCCGGAAGTCTGTGCACCTCTGGGCGGGATGGTGATGCTGCCCCGCCTTCCCGCTGCAAGATAAAAGGCGCGGGAATCCAGGCAAGCGTCCTTTTGTTCCTGCGCTCTGAAGGCTGCACCACTCGTCGCTCGTGAGCCCTCAAGTGAACAAGCTGCAGTTTTTTGACCCACCCACCGGCCCCTGTTGCAGAGGTTTGGGAGTAAACAAAGTTGTAATTCACAATTTGATTGTAATGGATAAACGTCTTGTTGGAACCGTTGCTCTCATCTTAGATTGATGCCAGGAGTGTGCATGCAACTGAATACTTGCCTATAGGCCTTTTTTCCTTTGTAGAAATGTAATGAACTGTTTGTAATAAAAACGTTCTCTGTTATAGGACCTTTTCTCCTTTGGTAGCAATGTTTATAGTTCATTGGATATACCTAGATGTAATTTAAGATTAAGCATAGGTTTTTTCAACCTAGTAGGTAACTAACTGAACTAACTGTTGTATTTATTTAGTCTTCGGTCGGGCGGTAAGGTCATGATCGGTGAGCAATGATTTCAAGGTCCCTAGTGGGGGCGCCACCCATTATGGATGGGAGCGCCCAGGGGGAGGCGGCCATTGGCCCGACTATATGCCCCTCCCACGAATTTCCCGGGGGCCGGATATCCGCTCCGGCGGAAGAGAGTGCGGGGAAAGGGGGGGGGGGGGGGAGTCCACGCTGTCCTTCTTACGGATACCCCGCAGGGGAACTCGGACGACCTTAAGATGGTGAAAGGGGGCCCCCATGACAAGGGAAGTTACAGTTGGCTGCGAGGGTAAAGCTCTCTGCGCATGCGCCACTCACACGTGAGGGCGGAAATTTGGTGATAGGGATCTGACACCGGTTAAGACCTTGCCGTTGGCCCCTAACGATAGGATGTACAAAATTCGTATGCAATGCATTATCTCATGATGTTAGACTCGGTTAGGAAAATCTTTGTATTAGAGATTTAAGGTTAGCCTGGATACCTGTCTTCATCAAGTGTAATGAAAGTTGAAATTTGTACATGATACATGAAACGTTTTTAATTTAAAGTTTTAAATTTTGTTTCATATTTTAATAAATACGGCCGGGGGGGTCGTGAGGCCCCCCTGCCTTCCAAAAGTTCAAACTGTGTCTGTCTCCTACCATTGGGATTGGTGGTGGAAGGAGTGGCGGGCATCCCGGACCATAATGCTTTGAGTACAGACCGCTAGAACCACGCTTCATCGCAGGGTGAGCACACGCTGAGCACCAGATGTACCACTAACTCATGCACCATAAATAATCGACACGTGGCCTTATTAAGGCAAAGTTCATTTGCCAAAAGAAATTTTTTCCAGTGCGTTCTGTCTGAACCACGCATCATCGCAGGCTCCACACAAACCGCCCCTACCTCCGTGTACCACAACTCATGAACACTTTACGATAGAATCATCTGTGTATAATTTCATATATAGTGCTCCCACCTTTGTACAGCAGAAGTCATAAACCGTTTATGATTGAATATCTATGTATATCACGATTACTATTCTACTTGTTACCAACAGCAACTTTATAAAATGGAGTCAAGCACACGTGCCCGTACCCACTTAAACTATCTATCTGTGTCTGTATACTTATTATGTTTGTAAAATGCCTCTCCTGCGCCCTACCACATTATATTGTGCTAATAACAAAAACTTAGATTATATAACTTTCTCTCGCTTATTCCACAAATACGAACGTACAAAGTGGATCATTAATTACAATACTGCAAAGAACCTGTATCGTCAATTTATAAATGTGTACAATTTCTTTTTTTTTTGCATATTTATATAGCGCGAAGTCGACCTAAAACTATATCAACAATTTACATGAGCAAAGTATTTACAATACATTTTCAGGCACACGTTGATTACGTCATTACTATACAATAACAGTATGTGGACGCAACTCCGAGCCTCGAACAATGATTTCCAGCACCAAGTTCGACAGTATACCTGAATGACCACATACGTATATATATTATCTGTCCTTCAGATGCCAAAAACAGCAACCTAAACCTTTCACAGCCCTGTATTACTACAGCTACAACACTCCACTAAATGTACAACAAACATGTACAACAAACATCCATATTCGCAGAAATGCGTCATGTCCATCATCTTTTACGTGTGTAAATATGGATGAATATAGGGTCAGTGGTACCCTGCACCTTCCATGTTAGCCATATTGTGGGACTTTACGGATATAATGACACATTTGCGTGTAAGACCCGGGTGACAGCAGCACTACAACACAGACACCTGAATCTGTAGATTTTTCATATAGCTCACGATGAAACCACGCCCATAGCTCCGGAGTCATAGTTCACAGCCTCGTGCAGCACTGGCATGCGTCACTCCAGCCCACTCCGCTTACTCTTCCAGGAAAATACAACAAAGATACGTACATGGCCCGAATTCCATTGTAGTGATTTCTTACATCCAGGTCTAGTTGTCAGAACGGCACACAGACATTCCCTCGTGGCTGTATACACCCACACCACACCCATCCAGCACATACGTCACTACATATGTGACCCTACCAATAAAAAAGACGGGGTGCACGTACTCTATGCCATTTTAGAGTTGCTCCCATCGCAAGCGCTGTGATGGCCCGTCCTAGTGGTTCGGACGCCTCATGTAGGCCTGAACTACCGAATAGGGGGGCCCACTACCACGTGTATGGCCTCTTTGGTCACTGAGTTAGTGGTACCGCAAGGACTGAGCGGGTTACGAACCTGCGATGAAGATAGGTGCACAAGTATGTCCTTTGCCATAGTGATATCAAGACTCCGCTCCAAATTTGAGACTTCTTGGTGGCAGAGCAGGACTGTAGAACGTACCCTGTCCGCGAAAAGGGGAGCAGTGAGGCCTGGGTGCACAGCGGAGGGAGTAGATGGAGTGCAGCAGACTGGATACAAAAAGGTGACGCAACGATTTAGGCATAAGCAGTCCTATATACCATATATTATTGCATTTGTATTTTTTTTTCCAATAGTAGGAAAGATTTTATAATCTGTCAAATGTCTGTTGTTTGTGATGATCGAAACCACGTGTATCACTGCACACCACTTGCTTTCACAACCGGATAAAAAATATTACTACTATAGTAAATGTACAAAAATCGAGGCCTATTAAACAAGTTGGAACTGTACAAATTGTTGTTTTTTAAATGCGGGAGGGAAGATGTGTGAAAGGGTGATGTAATTCTACTCCACATTAAGATAGTAACAATTACCAATCATAACATCTTTCTTTTACTATCTTTTAGATGTAATGCATCAGGGTGCATTATGTCCCAGAATGTGGGGAAAGACACACCGCTGACAGAAAGGTGAGCTGCGAATATTCTTTTCAGTCACTCTTTCACTTCCTCTCTCCTCTCTCCTTTGATAAAAAAATGACGCACAATGTTAACTTTCCTTTTTATCTTACAGGTTGTGTTTCACAAATTGGCGTCCCCCCGCACCCCCCAACACCTCCAAAGCTCAACGTTCGAGGATTCTGCGATGATGGGTGTCCATCGTAACAACGTCTGAGAAGGCTGCTTCGACATGTGGTGCACCCTCTTTGAATCACGCCAATGGCACAAGGTAAGCAAAGAAGCTTGTTTCCGAAGCAACAAAAAGTCACCTGGGGGCGGAGAGAGTGGGTAGTGTGCAGCAGCTTGACTGCGTAGGAATGTACAATTTCCTCAGCAGTGAGAATAGATAGGTTGCAACAGTCTGAGGGGCAGATTTACAAGCCCCTTGCGCCACTTCTGCGTCACTTTTAACATGGGAAAAGTGACGCAAACGTGGTGCAAGGATCTTGTAATTCTGCTCCTGAATGCGCAAGAAAAGGCACTCCCCTCCGGACTCTGGGAGTCAATGGGCTGCAATAGTCTGGGTACGCAGTAATGAGAACTCCCCGCTATGCAGCGGGAGTGCATGGGGTATAGTACTTTGGGAGAAAAACAGCGCTCAGGCACCTCCATGCAGTGGAAGTTGATGAAATATAGCATCCTGAGTGTGCAAAGACATAAAGCAGAAATATACTTGTGCAGGTGTATGTACTCTGTATTTACTAACTCTATACTATCTTTCAGATCATTAAACTTGAGGGTGCACTATGAACCGGCACGTGCTTGGACACACAACGGAGGCAAAAAGGTGAGCTACGAAGATTTTCTCCAGTATTAACTGCTCCATCTATTAATTTCTCTCTCACACTTTTAAACTCGTTTTTCTCTCTTTCGCTCTCTCACTCTCTCACATTGTTTCTCTTTCTCTTTTAAAGTTATGGATGCTGCTGTCCACTCTACCGATAAAAAAAAATCAAGAATTAATTTAATACAGTCTGCAGTGTAGAACCAAAGCCGAGTTCAAGTTGTGAACTTTGTTCGCCACAATGTTTACACAAGGTAAGCTAAGCGGCCTAGATGCACAATGCCTCTGATTAAATGCGTTCGAAATAAAGAATATTGTCCTGCATAATGACGTGATCTCTCACCTAAAACTGTCACATCTCTGAATCATTTTAAAGACCTGTTGGTCCATACTGTAAATCTGACGCAGTAGGCACTTCTGTACAGACACCTCTTCAACTTGTGCCTATAAGAGAGGGCGAATGTATCCGGCACACTGAAAACGTGCAAATTAACAAATATTGCCTGGTGTTACCTTAATTTGTGATCTTTGACCTCCTTCAGTCACATCGATCTAATTTTAAACACTTATTTTCATTTTTGTTTCGCAGGTTACCTATCCTTCTTCTATTGAGAGTCCATTTCACATTTTCTTTATTATATTGTTATTTTAAAGTTATGTTTCTGGTTATTTATTATATTGTTATCTTAAAGTTACGTTTCTAGTTATGTATTGTTGTTTTAATAAGTTAATTTAAAAAAGTATATACGTCTTCTTTTTCTGTCAACATTTCACTATTATTTAGTGTGATAATCATATGCTTAGAAAACATTAAACAATTAAAAATAGAAATGATGTTTATAACTAGAAGTATAGTACTGAGGCTAACTCTCTACCAGCTCTTTACCAGAGTCTGTAGCTGTGATTAACGGTTCCTATGGAAAAATGTAAAAACTCCAGCACAGTAACTGTTTGGATTAGTAACATTGTGTGGTGAACTTGTAACCTGTGTGCTCACTTAAGTGTTACATGAACTGTTACTATGGTAACAGGCAGTAAGCAGTTTGGGGATAGGGTGGAAAGGTACTGGCTGTACAGAAACCGTTACATTTACCCAGGATCCTCTACATGACCGAGAGGAAAGCAAACTAAGACAGAACACGGTGTAGCAGATTTATAAGCTCCTTGCTCCACTTTCGCATCACTTTTCCCATGTTAAAAGTGATGCAATAGTGACGCAAGTAACTTGTAAATCTGCCCCTATGTACATTATGATCAAAAGAAGTTTACAACGGATGTATGACATTACAACGCGTACCGTCACAACGCATCCCTTTACACCGCATCCCTTACAACGCAAGTCGTTACCACGACTTGCGTTGGGGGCGCGGATTTCGAATAGTATAATTTACTATTCTAACACCAGTCCCCGTGGACCCTAGGGAAGGTGTTGGGATAGGAAATTTACTATTTTTAATCCTTTAGCGCCCTCCAGCGCAAGTCGTGGTAACGACTTGCGTTGTAACGGCCGCGTGGTAAAGGTACTGCGTGGTAAAAACTTCGTGGTAAAGGATGTTTACCGTTCACAACTCTTTGAATTCTTTATCGATCACAATTAGACAGTGTTGCTTCACGATTCACAATGCACTTCACTAAATACTTCGTACCTATTTAAATAGAAGACGGGATTGTCGCCATTACAAAACTTAGGGGCATATTTACAAGGACGGCATTAAAATTGTCGCCGCTTTAACAGCAGCAAACTACAACTAAAACGGCGATAATGGACTTCAAAATCCTTTGTTATCTTGCAGGAAGATTTTTTCAACACTGCTGTTTGCTATGCAAGAGTGAGAGCCGAGGCTCTCGCCCTGCCATAGCAAACTTAGGGTCATATTATCAAGGACAGCGTTAACATGTTCTTTTGTAAACCAGGGCTTCTATTGGAATTGGCAAAAGCCTATTATTAAGCCATTATGGCCTTTTAACAACACTTTCCTAATGCTAAAGCGACAATAATTGTAACGCTGCCTTTGTAAATAGATGATTCAGAAAAGGGGGTGGTGATGAACAGAGTGTCTGAATTAAGCAGACCACTCTTACCCAGTCCAAAGATCAGGGCTTGATCCATCACCGTTTTTTAGCTCACTGCACCATCCCAGCTCAGAACCTGGCTACATGCAAATTAGTCTGTCCCTGTCCCAGTGCATGATGGGAACAGGGCAAACCAAACTACCAAGCCAATTCTTATACTGGGAAGGAAACAAGCTTCCGGGGACCGGTTTCTGGCATTTCAGCCGTCGTCGGCCCGGC
Source organism: Lissotriton vulgaris (assembly GCF_964263255.1). Classification (NCBI taxonomy): domain Eukaryota; kingdom Metazoa; phylum Chordata; class Amphibia; order Caudata; family Salamandridae; genus Lissotriton; species Lissotriton vulgaris. Next base: position 716,891,162 of record NC_141695.1, read on the forward strand.
TTGCTTGAATCCTGATGGTGCAATGAGCAAGGGACTCACATCTGAGTATACCCTTCCACGCTTGTGGTGGACAAGATGATTCAGAAAAGGGGGTGGTGATGAACAGAGTGTCTGAATTAAGCAGACCACTCTTACCCAGTCCAAAGATCAGGGCTTGATCCATCACCTTTTTGTAGCTCACTGCACCATCCCAGCTCAGAACCTGGCTACATGCAAATTAGTCTGTTCCTGTCCCAGTGCATGATGGGAACAGGGCAAACCAAACTAGCAAGCCAATTCTTATACTGGGAAGGAAACAAGCTTCCGGGTACCGGTTTCTGGCATTTCAGCCGTCGTCGGCCCGGCTTGCTTGAATCCTGATGTTGCAATGAGCAAGGGACTCACATCTGAGTATACCCTTCCACGCTTGTGGTGGACAAAATGATTCAGAAAAGGGGGTGGTGATGAACAGAGTGTCTGAATTAAGCAGACCACTCTTACCTAGTCCAAAGATCAGGGCTTGATCCATCACCGTTTTTTAGCTCACTGCACCATCCCAGCTCAGAACCTGGCTACATGCAAATTAGTCTGTTCCTGTCCCAGTGCATGATGGGAACAGGGCAAACCAAACTACCAAGCCAATTCTTATACTGGGAAGGAAACAAGCTTCCGGGGACCGGTTTCTGGCATTTCAGCCGTCGTCGGCCCGGCTTGCTTGAATCCTGATGGTGCAATGAGCAAGGGACTCACATCTGAGTATACCCTTCCACGCTTGTGGTGGACAAAATGATTCAGAAAAGGGGGTGGTGATGAACAAAGTGTCTGAATTAAGCAGACCACTCTTACCCAGTCCAAAGATCAGGGCTTGATCCATCACCGTTTTTTAGCTCACTGCACCATCCCAGCTCAGAACCTGGCTACATGCAAATTAGTCTGTTCCTGTCCCAGTGCATGATGGGAACAGGGCAAACCAAACTACCAAGCCAATTCTTATACTGGGAAGGAAACAAGCTTCCGGGGATCGGTTTCTGGCATTTCAGCCATCGTCGGCCTGGCTTGCTTGAATCCTGATGGTGCAATGAGCAAGGGACTCACATCTGAGTATACCCTTCCACGCTTGTGGTGGACAAAATGATTCAGAAAAGGGGGTGGTGATGAACAGAGTGTCTGAATTAAGCAGACCACTCTTACCCAGTCCAAAGATCAGGGCTTGATCCATCACCGTTTTTTAGCTCAGTGCACCATCCCAGCTCAGAACCTGGCTACATGCAAATTAGTCTGTTCCTGTCCCAGTGCATGATTGGAACAGGGCAAACCAAACTAGCAAGCCAATTCTTATACTGGGAAGGAAACAAGCTTCCGGGGACCGGTTTCTGGCATTTCAGCTGTCGTCGGCCCGGCTTGCTTGAATACTGATGGTGCAATGAGCAAGGGACTCACATCTGAGTATACCCTTCCTCGCTTGTGGTGGACAAAATGATTCAGAAAAGGGGGTGGTGATGAACAGAGTGTCTGAATTAAGCAGACCACTCTTACCCAGTCCAAAGATCAGGGCTTGATCCATCAACGTTTTTTAGCTCACTGCACCATCCCAGCTCAGAACCTGGCTACATGCAAATTAGTCTGTTCCTGTCCCAGTGCATGATGGGAACAGGGCAAACCAAACTACCAAGCCAATTCTTATACTGGGAAGGAAACAAGCTTCCGGGGACTGGTTTTTGGCATTTCAGCCGTCGTCGGCCCGGCTTGCTTGAATCCTGATGGTGCAATGAGCAAGGGACTCACATCTGAGTATACCCTTCCACGCTTGTGGTGGACAAAATGATTCAGAAAAGGGGGTGGTGATGAACAGAGTGTCTGAATTAAGCAGACCACTCTTACCCAGTCCAAAGATCAGGGCTTGATCCATCACCGTTTTTTACCTCACTGCACCATCCCAGCTCAGAACCTGGCTACATGCAAATTAGTCTGTTCCTGTCCCAGGTCCCCGAGGTCCCTGTTTGACTTGATTGGGGTCCCTTGTTGTTTAAGAATTATAATCTCAAGTTTCCTATGACGCAGCGGGAACCTCGAGTCCCGCCCTGCCATAGCAAACAGCAGTGTCCCGGGGGTAGACGCCCTGAGACACAGCAGGAACCGCTCTTGGGGGGTGGTCTTCCCCAAGGCTTTCGACCTCTTTAGAATGGAGACCACGTGGACTCCCTCTCAAAATAAAAAAAGCCCTGGAGGGTGGTAATCTCCGGGGCTTAGACGGACCTTTGAGCTCCCGCACCCATTTATTTTGTAGCACCGAGGAATGGCGGTCCCCGGGCTTCAGAGCCCATCTGGACCCCCATCAAATGTAATATTTGAGACCCCGGGATTTGCCCTACCAGGTAGCTTATGATTAAACAAGCACAGGAGCCCCTGCTTCGTTTTTATTACTGCGGATCCATGCACCCAACGCACATTTCTAAGTTTTTACCACAAAAAAACTTTGGGGAGGGCACCTAGGGGTCCTTGTGGGATCCCCTAAGCAGGTCTAGATGATCAAAATAATTCTTACATGCCCCCTTTATACATGTTGAACAATTCCTGGTTTCAAATGTTAACCCCTTGACAGCTAATTAGCATTCAGCGCGTGATCGGGACGGTGCGCTTAGAGTGCGTGCAAGATCCGCGGATCCAACAAGGTCAATAGATATATATGTGTTTTTAATTGTAATTTTCTCAAACTACTGAATGGATTCACACCACTTAAGCAAAAGGCAGAGTCTTAATCAAGGACTACCACTTTGCCAAATTTGGTGTAGTTCCGTTCAGCCGTTCGGGCTGTAGCCATGATGAACGGTTCCTATGGAAAGTGCATGGGGAAAACACATTTTGGGACCCCCCTCTTTTTTTCGGCCACTGCTTAAAATGCAATATTTTAGACCCTGGGATATCTCCTTCCCACGTAGTTAATTTTTAAACCAGCACAGGAGCCAGCGCTTAGTTTTAATTTTTTACGGCGAATCCATGCACCCAGCGCACATTTCTCCATTGCCCGTTCTTTTTTGGGTCCTTGTGGGGACCCCCTAAGCAGGTCTAGAGGGTCAAAATATTTCTTACCTGCCCCCTTTATACGTTTTAAACACTTGTTCCACTAATTTCTAGATCCTCGCTTCTACCGAGGCACAAAATGGCTGCTAACACTTCCTGGTTTCGAATGTTGACAACCACTTCACAGCCAATTAGCATTCTGCGCGTGATCGTGATGGTGCGCTTATAATCCGCTCAAGATGCGTGGATCCACCGAGGCCATAGATATATATGTACTTTTAATTGTAATTTTCTCAGGAACTACTGAACAGATTTACACCATATAAGCAAAAGGCACAGGACTTCACCAAGGACTACAACTTTGCCAAATTTGGTGTAAATCCGTTCAGCCGTTCGGGCTGTTGCCGCGATGAAAGTACCTATGGAAAATTGCATGGGGAAAACACTTTTTGGGACCCCCCTTTTTTCTCACCCCCACTTCACGCATCACCCCAAGACTTTCAGGATAGGAGCGGACCGGAGCGCCCCACCAGTTTTGAAAATTTCGCGAAGATTCGTCAACCGGCGCCAAAGTTATTCCAAATAGAATGTTGCAGATTTCCTATGGAAAATAGGTCCTAATTATAACTACCTGCTGGCGACCGCCAGTAGGTAATATATTTCATTTTGTTTTTACCATGATCCCACGGGATTGTAGCAAAATCTACTGAACTTTTTTACATTTTGGCCCCAGGGGTGGTCTCTCTGGGTCATCCTCTCATGGGGCCTATTGGGGCAGGGTATTCCTACATTGCCATATCATCTTTTTTTTTTTTAAACTTCAAGACAGGGGACTACGTCCTTGAGTCCTATAATGACTGCTGCCAACATTTTTCTTGTGTTGCTGGCAGCCAGTCAGACTCCCGGTAGAGCGAGGTGGCCCAAAGGAAAAAAGCTTCCTGGGCCAATCAAAGTTCTATTTTTGAATTGGCTCCCTCAGACCTAACCGTCCAGATATACAAATATTTTTGTGCCTTCATTTTTCAAAAACTACTAATCTGATTTACATGAAATCACTAAAAGCACAATCTGCCACCATGATCTAGTTTCCTGCAAAATTTGGTGTCATTCCATTTTTGTGGTAGTGCTTCTTAAAGAAATCAATGGAAAATGCATGGAGACTTTTCATTTTGGGACCCAATTTTACGCTTTTTGGAAAGTTTTGCAGAGATTCATCAAATGGTGCCAAAGTCAAATCAAATAGTCGACCCATGGTAGCTTGTTATTTTCTATACGTTAATTTGTTTTACTTTTTATTTTTAATGAAAAAGTATGTTTAACTATTGCTTAGCTTGCACTCTAGATGTACATCATAAAAGGAGGAGAGTAGTTACTGTGGTATATGACCTTTTGGCAACATTAGGTCTTTACTTGTCTATCATTCTGTGACATTTGAATAAAATGTTGCCGTACGTGCAACTCTGACTTTCCAATACTCAGCTTCTTTCAAATTTCATTGGCGCGGACACTGATCAGTTAGTGCATCTCTGTTCTATTATTTCAAAGGCGTTAGAGGATTCTTTTCCGGCTCACATTCTTATTGTATTTTTGGAATCTGACAAATGTCGAAACACTCTGCCCTAGAGCTGCGTATGTTTAAAGATAATTTGATACTTCCCCTTATCAGCACTTTAAAACATAGATAAAGTATGGCTATTTTAATAGTCTGTTATGATTATTGATCAGTTCCTACAATAGAGAATCCATATAAATGTGATTAAATTTAAAGCGGTCTGACCGAACATTGTCACAAATTCAGTGAGTAAAATTCCAAATTATGATACCCGTGCTCAATGGTGGTAAATATTTACAAGTATTTTTTGATGCTCCGGCAGCTTTTTTTTTTATCGCCATATTTACAAGTTGCCTCTGTACTTTTTAAGCATTAATGTCAATTTTTCACAGCGTCACTTCGCTTAATGTGAACTACTGAAAATGAGATGCCTGGTAGGTGTTCCGGCGCTAAACTCCAGCAAAACACGCAACACGATATTTACAAGGGTTTCCATGTGCGTCTCTAAAAAAGAAAAACTGTGCAAAGTCAAATTAGCGGTAGTTTCTAACAGCTAGGAATAACCTGGTCTTTAAAATAACACTAACACAATTGTATATTAGGGGCCTAATTTAAGAGGTTTTTGCCTCAGGGCAGCGCCACAAGGAATCTTCCTGCTCTGCCCTACGTCAAAAGAAAAGAGCAGGAATGCACCATATCTATAAGATATGGTGCATTCCTGTCCTTTTCCCCAGCGCTGCCACACAATGGGCTGCCGTGCGTCAACGCAGGCACCCTTGCACTACATTGCTGGGCTGATTGATTTTGTGCAGGAATCATATATCAACCAGGGGTTTATATAGCCCAGCTACTCACCCATGAGTCTCAAGTCGCTGAGGGGGGGGGGGAAGCTGCTGATCCATCTGGGTGTGGAGGTCTCAGTCGAAGAACCAAGTCTTGAGATCTTTACTTGGATCAACAACACGGGTTGCCTGAGGTGTATGGGCAGGGTGCCCAGGTCTTGGCGACGAGGTAGGAGAAGGAACTTCCACTGCTTCTAGTCTTGTGGATCTGTGGGATGGAGGCCAGGGCAGTTGGCAGTCGCGGCCGGCATGACTTGCGGGGGGGTAAGAGGGGTTAATCCATTTTTTTTTGTTTTACAACTTCACCTCCGGTGTCTCGTCTCCTCTCTCCTCTCCACACAGGAAGCTGGTAGCCTCCCTCCCCTAAGCCAATCACAACGCTGCAATGGCAGGGTTGTGATTGGCTGGGATGCCGACCCCACAAAATCTATGGGGAGGCCATTTTCTCTATCTAGGCTGCATGCAGCCTTCATAGAGAAAATGCAGAGTGCATAGCTGGGTTAGTCGGCCCTGGGGCCGACCTAACAGTCAGCACCCACAACAGTGGGCTAGCCTCTCCTCCCCTGCCTGGAGCAGGACCGCCCGCCCCCAACAAAATCCTGCTTTCTCGCAGTGCGAGAAGCATAAATATAAAATGTTATTCATAATACCATTTTATGTTTCTGCTTCTCGCATTGCGAGAAAGCACTTCGGCGATGCTCCTCCGCCCACCTGGAGGAGCCACTCTTGCAAGTTGGGCAGATCAGAGTTGTCTGGCAGTTGTGTGGAATGCAATGCAGTGATATTCTGGTCCTGCATCTCGGGAAGCCTTGTAGACGTGGGTGAGTTGCTTGAAGGTGATTCTCTTGTTGATAGGGAGCCAGTGAATTTGTTGGAGGTGTTGTGTCATGTGGCTGCAGCAGGGGATGTTTCTTTGTGACGCCAGCATAGAGTGCGTTGCCATAGTCAAGACTGCTGGTGATGAGTGTTTGGGTGACCATCTTTCTGGATTCTGTGGGAATCCATCTGAGTGTCTTTCGAAGCAGGCAGAGTGTGTTGAAACAGGAGTCATCCCAGGCTGAGGGGGTAGATCCCAGGATGAGTACTTGGGTATTGTCTGAGTTGAGCTTGAGGCAGCTGTCTTTCATCCAGGTAGCGACAGCCTTTATTCTGTTGTGAAAGTTAGTTCTGGCAGCTGTGGGTTCATTGGTGAGGGAGATGATCAGCTGGTGTCTTCTGTGTAGAAGACTATGTTGAGTACCCATGGCTTCTGACGATGGCTGCTAGGGGGGCCATGTAGACATTGAAGAGGGTTGGGCTCAGGGAGGAGCCATGGGGCACTCCGCTGCTGATCTCGGTAGGTTCTGGGAGGAACGTGGTAGTCTTACTCGCTGTGTTCAGCCGGGAAGGAGAGGAGCCAGTCCAGTGCCCTGTCGCCAATGCCGGTGTTGTGGAGTCGCGTGATTAGGGTGTGGTGAAAGACTGTGTCGAAGGTGACCGAGTGGTCCAGTAGGATGAGGGCTGGGGTTTCGCTCTGATCGAGGAGGGAGCTGATGCAGTTAGTGGGGGCGAGGAGTGCAGTCTTGGTGCTGCTTGCTTCGGAAGCTGGACATGGTTCTCTTTGATGAACTTGGAAAGTTGGACGCTGATGGCCTTCTCGATGGCCTTGTCTGGGAAGGGAAAGAGGGAGATGGGTCTGAAGTTCTTGAGGTTTGTCCGGTTAGCTTACGGTGTCTTCAGCAGGGCGTTGGTAGTGGTGTGTTTCCAGTTGTCTGGGAACGTGGTGGTTTTGATGGAGCAGTTGACTGTGCTGCGAAACTGGGGGGGATGGAGGCGGCTGCTCTATGGAAGATGTTTTATGAGCAGGGATATGATGGGGCTCCTGAATTGATGCTCTTCATTGTCTTGAGTGTCATGTATGGTGAGCGGAGTCCAGTTGAACACAATATGTTGGGGTGCGGCGTGCTTGCGTGCAGTGGTGGTGGGTACAGTGGCAGGGTCTTGGGTGTTGTAGCTGTCATAGATCTGCCTGATCTTGTGGTGGAAGAAGGTACAGAGTTTGTTGCAGAGGTCTTGGGAGGGTGGGATGTCCGTGGTCTCGCTGTAGAGCCTGGCGAACTCCTTGATGATGACGAAGAGTTCTTTTGCTGATTCTGACCTGGAAGGCTGTTTTCTTTGTGGTATTTGATTTGAGGAGAATGTGGTGTGCATTGATGGCAGATTTGAAGGTTGTGTGGGTTTCCAGGGTTTTGTTGTTCCTCATTCTCTTCTTGAGTCGTATACAAGTGATTCTGAACTCGTGGAGGGCGGGAGGGAACCAGCTGGCTTTCTTAGCATGTTGCTTGCCTGGTGTCTTCTTGAGGGGTGCGTGTGTGTGAATATCAAGGACCCCCTGTGAATTGATTCAATTCCTGGGACAGGGTAAACATACAATGGAAAATAAAATTCCCAGGTAATTTGGAACATACGCAATGTGGGAAATGAGTTCAAGGAGTAACAAAAGTTAAAAAACAATGAGTTTTAATTATTTAAGCAAATACAATTATACTTTTAAAATCATCAATCACTTTTTGGGTACATATCGTAAATTCTTGGTTAAAATGTTTTAAAATAAACAATTTTAAGTGGTAGAGATGGTGTCTTCGCGCGTTTCGGCTCTGGAAGGCGCCTTCGTCAGGAAATTACCACCAATTAATCTAAAATTAAGTTAAAATAATATTTAGAACTCATTCCAGCAGACAACATTGCAAAATAATTTACATAATATTTAAAACTGCTCTAGATTTTGTACTTAATCGTATGTATACAAGTTACAAAGAGTATATAACAGGACATTCTTAAATAGACATGTAACATAATAGACTAATATGACCCCCTTGTCTGCTAGGGAGTGACAAAACATAAAATTTTCTTAAACAACAAAGAATAAGTATCATTATACATTTATATAAGCATTAGATAAGTAGAGAAAGAGTTGGATGAGAAGGGACAAAAAGGATAGTTTGCCAACATTAGGTCTCTGTATGTATCTTTTTGGTTCGGGAGGGTGGACAGGGGGTGAAGGAGGGGAAAAGACTGGGAGGGGGTGGGCAAAAAAGGGGGAGGGGAAGGGAGGGAAGGAAGGAAGGAGCGGAGGGCTGGGAGGAGAGGAGGGGCGGGGGGGTAGAAAAGAAAAAGAAAAACTACAAGGGTCAGAAAGAAGAGGGAAAGAAAAGGTTTAACGTGGGAGGATGAAAAAGGATAGGGAGGGTAGGAGGGGTAAAAGAACCATCAGAGGTGTGCGAGATAAGGGAAGGGGATTAGTTGTCGTAATGCAGCAAAATTTGCGCATACTTGTGTATAAAACTGTGATGATGGAGCTGAACGTTCACACTTGAGTAGTTAAAAGCATTGACTGGTCAATAATGCTCTGTGAAGCGAGAGATAAGTATATATTATATGTCAATGGACAATAAGTTTGGCTAAGTAGGTGTTTCAAATTGAAGGTGTGCGACCTACTTGGTAGTGTAATGATTCAGCGATCTACCAAGCTAGGATGGATGTCTATCAGCTGGTGTGATAGCGAGGTCTCATCATGTATGGAACTGAAACATACATAATGATGTGTATCGTTATGCTACAGTTGCTACAAAAATTTAGTCTGTTGACAATTGAATAGATAGCGATGTCACGATGACTGCGCTAATAAGCTCTCTTGGGGGGCATAAATGATGGTATAAATCGTAGTGCTGCAAACACTACAATAATGTAGTCTTTTAGGTGGCATTTATAAATTATCTTAGCTCTAGTGAGGCTCCCAAATCAAAGTAATACACTGCGCTGGGATTTATGGAGTGTCTGTCTATATCTATAGTGTCTATCCATATCTATTTGCAGGACAGTCGACATCTCTATGGTAATCTATAGGGGCACATAATAAGAAAATATACAGTTCGTTAGTTACCTTTGGGGCGGTATCGCCTCTCCAAACTGGGTGAGCTCGTTGAATAAATAGGAGTGCGAGGAGTGCTGTCTTGGTGCTGTGTTTGCTTTGGAAGCTGGATTGGGAGGTGTCCAGGACGTGGTTCTCTTCGATGAACTCGGAGACTTGGATGCTGATGGTCTTCTCGATGGCCTTAGCTGGGAAGGGAAAGAGGGAGATTGGTCTGAAGTTCTTGAGGTTTGTCGGGTCAGCGTACGGTTTCTTCAGCACGGGGTTGATCGTTTGTTTCCAGTTGTCGGGGAACATGGTGGTTTCGATGGAGCAGTTGACTGCAGCGAAGCTAGGGGACGATGATGGCGGCTGCTTTATGGAAGATGTTGTATGGGCAGGGATCCGATGGGGCTCCTGAATTGATGCTCTTCATAGTCTTGAGTCATGTATAGTGAGTGGAGTCCAGTTGAGCACAATATGTTTGGGTGCGGCGTGGTTGCGTGCAGTGGTGATGGGTACAGTGGCAGGGTCTTGGGTGTTGTAGCTGTCCTAGATCTGCCTGATCTTGTGGTGGAAGAAGGTACAGAGTTTGTTGCAGAGGTCTTGGGAGGGTGGGATGTCCGTGGTCTCGCTGTAGAGCCTGGCGAACTCCTTGATGATGGCGAAGAGTTTTTTGCTGATTCTGACCTGAAAGGCTGTTTTCTTTGTGATATTTGATTTGAGGAGAAAGTGGTGTGCATTGATGGCGGATTTGATGGTTGTGTGGGTTTCCGGGGTTTTGTTGTTCCTCATTCTCTTCTTGAGTTGTATGCAAGTGTGTCTGAACTTGTGGAGGGTGAGAGGGAACCAGCTGGCTTTCTTAGATTGTTGCTTGCCTGGTGTCTTCTTGAGGGGTGCCAAAGTGTTGGTTCAGTTGGAGATTCATCGATGAAGGTTGCGTGCTGCAGTGTTGACATCTGTTGGTGTTAGGAAAGTGGCCGTGCTGAGGAAGTCGACAAGACTTTCTTCCTGCCCTTGTTCCAGCTCCAACGGGGGCATAAGGGGGCAATGATGAGGGCGGTGGTGTGGGGTCAGCTTGACGAGGGTGAGATGTACACAGTGGTTGTGAGAGTTCGGTGGTGTGGCTGTAGGTGAAGTTCCCGCTGGCAGAGAAAACGGGGTCAAGCGTGTGTCCTGCTATGTGGGTCGGTACGGTGACTAGCTGCTAGAGTCCGATGTTATAGACGTTCTTCAGTAGGGATGCGGTGTTCTGGTCACTGGAGTTGTCCAGGTGGAAATTGAGGTCTCCGAGTAGGATGTAATCTGTGGATGCGAGAGCCTGGGATGCTATGAGGTCTACAATGCCGTTGGTGAAGGGTGGGAGGTGGGGCCTGTAGACGAGGAAGGGACACCTTCCTGCACATAAACAATCTTTCACTACAATTCCCTATGGTGCAAGGGGGCATGCGTTGGCGCTAGGCAGCTGAAATTAGTGCCAGCTCAGTGGGAAACTCAGGGCTTACTGTATTGTTGTAAATGCGGTGCATCCATGGTGTTGCAATTATGGTGCAATAAAAAGTGGCGAATCACTGGTATTCCCCAGCAATGCACCACTTTTCATAAATGAGGCCCTGAATTAGCATTTCCTCTTCTCTTGGGACTCTGGCTGTTGGGGGAGGTTGGGGAGGGGGTTGTTGACCTGTGCTGATCTTGGTCCTGGCAGCTCCATTCTGCATTCCTGTGTTTTTATAATTTCTTTTGTTTCAAGGTATATTTGTAAGCTCTTTTTTCCGCTAGACTCTAAAATGTGACGGGCTGACTAGCGTGACTTTTTTTTGCCACTAATTGGCCGGCTGTCACTTTTTTCATGCTAACATTTATTTTTCTATCGCCTTGATGCTAGTGTTAGCGAACTTTTTCACAGCCGCTAGCTGATCCTAATGCCATGTAGCAACGTATTGTAAATACATCGCAAACATAGCTTTAGGATTTGGCGATCTGTAGTGGTAAACAAATTGCCACTAAGCAGCGTGAAAACTGCTTAGCTGTAATCTGTGTAAATATGCGCCAAAAAGAGACAATGGCTGATTAATTGTTACAAAGTGAAAATATGAAAATGAAAGAAGAGTATGGGAACGTCTCATGAAGGTGAAGGGATAATATAAAACAAAGCATTCTAAAAACAAAAATACTGATACCAACAATTGAGCTACTTTTAAAGCAGTGTTTTTAAAAAACAAAAATAACAGATTCATTAAACTAATCAGCATCACTAGTTTACATTATGAAAACAAGATATAATTTCCTTCTGTTTGTCCCTTTTTTATGAAATGTTATTTCAGCTTGTGTGGCGGATTTGACTCCTAAGAGAGAAAAATGCCCTGACCACAGTCTGCATTTTTGTTTAAAGAATGTCACCCCAAAACCTTGTTTCGCCAGCTTTCAACCAGTATAGCAATTTCGGCCACAAATACAGCATTATGTTGCCACCCGAAAATCCACATTTTCAATGGAGTTTCCACTTGTTCATGAACACATAATCCTTTCCCTCAGACCTAACTAGTTTTGGCTGCTGTTCATATGTTGCCTTCACCGAATAGCATCACCATCCAAGTACCTGGAGGGGTGATCTAGCTGTCAGGATCCTGGGTCCAATTCGTAGGATGTGGCTCCAAGTCCCGCTAGGATCAGATTAGGAAAATCTGTTGACTGTGTAATTTTGCCTCTTGTGCCCTTGAAGCCATAGTGCCAACTGCACCAGGGCAGGCAGGAGCCAGGGAATTGTCAGGCCATGGAGAGGAAGAGTAAGAACAGTGTGCTCTGCTTTATTCCTACTTTCAGCCGAAGATGGGAACGTAGCATAGCAGTCTTTCATCACCCTTCATATCTCTTCCACTGGTGGACCTCAGTCCCAAACACCCAGCTGGGGGAGCTGACACGGTGTTGCAGTAGCTCTCTGAAAAGGTGGTTGTTGTATGAAGTAATAGGCAATAGGTAATGCATGTAAACAAACTAAGCTGAGAATCCATTTGTAATAAAAAAAATTACACCTGAATATATATTTTAGAAACTGAAAGGAAAGTCTGTTTTAAAACTGCAGAGAACAACCTTCTATTACAGTGGGTAACTTGTGTCATTCGGAGCTATGACTTACATCTCTAGAAGCTCTCCCTTGTATAAGTGTAGCCCTAAAGGTAAAGTGGTGGGTACGCTTGGCACGATTATGACCCTGCCATTAGGCTGACACGATGTGCATTTTGTGGGCAACCATGAAATTATGGCAGCTGATGGAGCGAGCTGTTGAATGAGTTTTTGTTCATACTCGCAAAGTTAAACTTCCATAACAAACGTAATTGTATTAATAAAGCATGATGTTGAATTTATTAACCAACATTAGTTTTAAAAACACATTCATTCTGAAAAACATGCAGGACTAATTTTTATGCTCTGTTTCAAATGCAAGTGTGTGGAAAATAATAAACTAACCTTGTCTATTGTCTTTGTCAGTGTTAAATGAGGCTGTTTAATTAATGGCAGGTGCCTATTGGTGTGCTTGTGTAATATTATGTCCTTTCTGTGGCAAAAGCTTGTGGAGAATCCTTATGGCCTAAAAGTAGAAGGTTAATATAAATGCTGCTTTGAGTGTGCTTAGCTAGGTAACATAAATTAACAGGGTAATAATTAGCAGAGGGGGTGGGTAACAGAATGGGTCTCAATTCTCTAATTAATTACTGTTTTGTGTTTGTTTAAATACTAGTTTCCGTGAGAGGCCTTTAGGCCCACAAAAAATGGCGTTTTTGAAACCTGTCCAGGGAGGAGCCTTGCACACATGAGAAGTGGAAAGTTTTACCACGTCGACAATTTTGTTAGAAAATACTGTTGAATGAGTTGTGCTTAATGTGCTCATAAAGATTGTCCAAGGACAGGAAGTGGCACGATTGCCAAGGCAAGGAAGTCATGAACTGTAGCTCTAACTTGGATACATTTTCGAGGAAGCGAAATGACACGAAAGCAAAGGACAATAGGGCTAAAGAAAAGCCCTTTTCTTGGTCTGGAGATAGTTATGACATGCTGGTGGACTGACATAGCTCAGCCAATGACAAGTTTGGATTTATGGAGAAGAATGCAGAATTTAGTTACTTTAGCTAGTTAGAAAGGTATAAAACTTGGCTCACGGGGAGGAGGGAATCTCTCTTCGTTTTCTGATTCCTGAAGGGCGTGACGTGCTGTTGGACTCTTTGACGCACGTAAGGACAGCAGTCTTTAATGAATATTCCTTTAGGTGAAGAGTTTTAGACAGGGAAATAGAATTTAGGGAATGGAAAATGTATTTTGTTTTAATTCATGCTAATTGATTTGCCTTTAAAATGTCAGTCTAATAAGACTTTTCTTTGAATGATGCTTTCACTTTGCTAATAAAATAATGATTTTTGAATAAAAATGCTCTTTCTTGGAATAAATAAAGCTAATAAAATTAGATTTTTGAAATGACAAGCTGGTCTTGTTTATTCATGGTCTAGTTATCATTAGTTGATCCATTCGCGTTAGTGACTTAATTAAATGTCATATGATTAAAAACCATGGTAAGAAATGATAAACTGCAGTTGTATATAATATTGTAAATAGTTTTTGAATAGTTTTGATTAATTAGGTCACATGATTCAGTTGCTCAAAAAATTGTCTCGTAAGTTTATGGGCCTTGGTAGTAATTCATGATTAATGGTGAGTATTGTGGAGATGAGTAGCGTTTGTGAGACAGTTTTTCATTAGGAGCGCTGGATCAATTACTTGGTAGCAGAGTTACAGTTACTATGGTAACTGACATGTTACATGATAATTACATAGGATACTGTCTAAAAGTTGTTAAGTTTGTTCAGTTGTTACATGTAGTCAAAAGGTTTTTTCCAGCTTTGTGAAAATTCCTAGTTGTGCCGGCATGAGTAGTGAGACAAATTAAGTTACACAGTGCATTTGTTCGGTTTCAAAATAGTGGTATTGTAATATATCACAAGTGTTGTGGACGTACAGCACAAGTTTAGGGATCTTAGGTGTGCTAGGTAGAATGTATAGTGAGGATTGTCTATGAATTTGTAGCTTTTGAGTATCGGGACACCTGTCCTGTTTTAAAACTCACTGTGAAAAGAGTAATATAATTTATCTAAGCTTGAGTGAAGGGTAAGGACGCGTCGCCTATTCTTACTGGCAAGTGAGGATTTTTATTGGCGGGTTAAAGTCCTACCAAAAATTTCATATATGAATGGTTAGGGATTCTTTACGTATGATTGTGTGTTAGAAGGGTAGAACAAGGCTACTTGTTTTATCAATGAATTAAAAATCTTGTGAAAATAGCGTCGTCTATTTTACGTGAAAGAATACTCGAATGATTGAAAAAGCTATTGCTTTATTTTAGTGAAACAGACAAATGGTTTGTTTATGTGAAGTTACTAACTGAATTCCATTGAGTTTTGTAAAAAATGGTGCTGTGAAAATATTTTGTAAAGGAGGTGTCCGTGTTAGAGCAGAGTGAGGACAGTGAAGCTGCAGCGGCAGCATACGTCACAGGGTTCGCGCTGTGATTGGCCAGCATACGTCACAGTATTCGCGCACTGATTGGCTCATGTGTCTAGGCAGACTTGTACCTGATTGGCTCATTCTGAAATTCAGTAATCCCATTGGCTGAACAGAGTAGTGACGTGACTTAACCTGATTGGCTTGTTGGTGAGTTTTGCGCATGGATTGGCTGGTGTTGTGGAACAACAAGAAAATATTTACGATCTTTTCATAGTAAGCTGAATTGTTAAAAACATGGATTATTATTACATGAAAGAGGAAAAGAAGCCTTCATGGTTTCAGAAATGAAAAAATATTTTCAAAAGTGACAAGAAAATTGAAAAGCGAGGTGGAAGATTACTTCATAAGTATAAAACACCCGCAGCTTATATGTCAGGTGAATATGGTTATCATACTTGCCTTTGGATGGAGAATTGGATGGAATATACCGCAAATTATGGTGTACTGGCATGGCCGGAAGATGGGTCATTTAACATTAAGGTGTTGAAAAACTTGAGAGAAAAATGATGACTCTTGTGCCAAAACCTAGACCTACACAATTTGAGGCTTTAGCTGAATGGGAGGATGAGATGTTTGAATTAGAAAGTGAAAACAGAGGTGTAACAAGAGGCACTAGTTTAAACATTAATCGAGAAACTCATGAAGATAGAATGCGTCGTTGGAGACGAGCAGAAATGTGCAGTGGTTTGTACCCAGCGAGATTTAGTGAAGAAACAGGTCAAAGAGTTCTACAAAGAAAAATAATAATGGTGAAGATAGTGAATTAGAAGATTCGGTTTTAGAAGAGATTTACATTACAAAATCAAAACCTCCACCTTATCAACCAGTTTGTTCATGGTCTACCCGAGAATTCCTCCAGGAACTTCTCCAAGTGCTCCCCCTAGAGAAATTAATGATGAGTCTCCACTTAGATTAAATCAGAATAATGCAAAACTTCCTGAGAGAGTAGAAACAAGAACTAATTCTAGTACATCTGGAGAAAGTAGAAATTATGCTGAAACTCCAGTTCAGGGAAACAGAATTCCAAGAAATGTAATGAGAACAGAAAGACCTGGGGATATACCAGATGTTTCAGAATATTTAAGATCAAAAGAAGAATTAGTACAGCAATTAACTAAAGGCATGGAAGCAGTAACAGTACCAGTAACAATACCAGTAACAATTGGACCTGTTACAGTTTTTGATCAGAAGGAAATTAGACATTCAGCTCTGACTGTCCCATTAAATGCAGAAATTCAGAAAGTGGCTGAAAATTTTTATTCAGATTTAACAGAAATTCACCGAGAGAAAAATATGCCAGACTTAACTTTTAATCAAAATTGTTCAAATGGTCAAACTCCAACTCCTGCAGGATCTGCTTCTGGAACTCTAGAAAAGAGCATAAATAAAATAGATTTAACACAGACCCCACAGCCCCCAGAATTTAAATTACTTGATGTTGCAAAATTGAAAGCGGATTTAGAAGAATTGATTATTGGCACAATTGGACCTGACAGTTTAAAGCTATATCAAGATGATGAATTATTGTTTATTTGTAAAAGTATACAATGGAAAACGAAAACCAAGTATGATCAGTTAGAGGAAATGGCTGCTGAATTAGAAATAGATTTGAGTAGACAGAAAAATTTGCAGAAACACTACAGAGTGGATTTCTCTGAAAAAGATATTGAAAACATGAACACCACAGGAAGGATAATTCATATAAAAGAATTAATTGTGTTTCTAAAAAGATTAGGTGAATTAAGTAAATGGAGAGTGAAATGGACAAAGAAAAGAGAGGAAGACAAAAGAGAAAGAGGGGAAATGGCAACTGAGTTTCCCATGAGAGAAATAGCTGGCGGAGGGTATGTTCATGTTCCATGGACAAGACAGGACATTTTGCTGTTTACAAATGATTTTCCCCGACAGAGAGAAAACTGTGGAATGGTATCGACAGGTAGAAAGATTTGTTAAGGTTTCAAAAGTTCTGTGGATTGATCTTGATGGATTATTTGACGTTGTTGTTCCTTCAGATCTTTTGACAGAATGTAAAATTTCTATAGATTGTCCCAAAGAGGAACCTGCTTGAGACAAAGTAACAGGTGCACCTTCACCTGATGTTATAAATCTGTATGATAAGGTGATTGTGTAGTTGAAAAACAAGATACCCCCAAAAGAAGTAGATTGGGTTAAAATTGACAGAACAAATCAGGAACCAAAAAAATCAGTGCATTCCTTCTATGAAAGACCACTGCTGGTATTTAAACAATACAGTGGTTACGAGAAATTGAGTGAAAAGGATATGAGCCATTTTATATACAGATTTGTTTATGGCTTGAGACCTGAAATTGGTGAGATGATTAGATCAGGAATAGTTGGTTGGCATTCACTCACAGTTGATGACTTTCTGAGAAAAGCAAAATACTGCAGTGATGAAATTGATGCTAAACAAAAGAAGTTAAAAGAAAAAACAATGTGGGCACAGGTAAAAGTGGCTGAACAACAAATTGCAACTTTAGAAAACAAAAATGTTCACCAGAATCAAGGGAAATTTAACGGTAATTTTAATAAGCCAAAATTGATGGGTAATATTGAAGAATTAAAGCAGAAACTCCCATGTTTTAATTGTGGCGAAATTGGACACTGGAAGCGTGAATGTAAGAATCCGCCCAGAAATTTTAAAAATACATCATTAAATCCACAGATGCAAAATGAGATAAATCAGCAGCAACAGCTACAGCGACAGTTAAATGAGATAAATCAGCAGCAACAGCTACAGCGACAGGTAGTGAATCAGCAGAGTCAGATTCCACACCGCCACTTCCAAATTGTGTAAATGTGCAGAGATACAATACAGAAACCGGATTCTGCGGAGGTGAACAGGTAAACAGATCGCCAAGAGTGAATGTGTCAAATGTTTCTCAACAATATTGGTTGAAAGAAAATGATGGAAGTGAATCTGAGGATTACTTATGACAGTGCCTGAGAGAGCAGGAAGAGTGCGTGCTTGGAGCCACTCTTGAGGTAGATCAATCTGGTCCGTTTGTTAATGGTAAAGTGAATGATGTAGAAATCACTTTTCTAGTGGACACAGGTGCTACCCGTTCTACTGTTAGATAGGTGGAAATAGAAAACCTACCTCTCTCTGGGGACACTATCCAAGTAGTTGGCGTAGCTAATCAACAGATTAAAACAGATTTAACAGAACCAGTTAAAGTTGAAATTGGTAAATTTAAAGACAAACATAGATTTGTAGTCTGTGATAGCAGTCCTGTAAAATGTTAGGACGGGAAATCCTTTGTTAAATGAATTGCAAAATCTATTGCTCACCTGATGGTATTGAGCTTCAAACTCCAGAAGAAGAGGATGGCCTTTATAAATTAACAATGTTAATGGTTGAAGCAAAAGAAAGTAAGTTATTTCCTGCTTTTGACAAAAATGATTTACCTGAAGAATTAAGAGACAGTCAATACAAAAATGTGGGATTTATCTGGAGATTAAATGGGTTTGATGAAACATGTAGACCCAGTAAAAATAACAGTAAGACAAGGAGCAAATTATCCAAACATTCCTCAGTATAAAATTAAAGCAGAAGTTATTGAAGGTGTCATACCTGTAATTGAAAAATTTATAAAACAAGTTGTTTTAAAAGAAATTGAGAGCAGTCCATGTAATTCACCAATTATGGGAATCAAAAAGGCAAACAGAACTTTCAGAATTGTTCAGGACCTGAGAAAAGTTCATCAAATAGTTGTTCCATGTTGCCCAGTTGTACCAAACCCAGCGGTAATTCTATATAAGATTCCGCATGATGCAGAATGGTATACAGTTATAGACCTTTGTAATGCATTCTTTACTGTTCCATTGCATCCAGAGAGCCAACAAATGTTTGCGTTCAGATTCCAAGAGCGTATTCTAGCATGGTGTCGTATCCCTCAAGGGTATACAGAAAGTCCATCTATATTTTTAACCAGTTGCTAAAGAAATCCTTGTATTATCTAGGTTTGCCTGGAAAATCAACATTAGTGCAATACATTGATGATCTCCTTGTTGCTGCAAAAACACAAGACAATTGTGTGACAGATACCATTACTCTTTTGAATCATTTGGCAGATGAGGGACATAAAGTGTCACCTGCAAAATTACAGTTTTGTAAACAAGTAAAATATCTTGGGCACAGGATTGCAAAAAGAATTAGACAAGTGGCAATTGAAAGAATAAAAATGATCCAAGCAATGCAAACTCCAAAAACAGAGACCGGTCAGAATGTTTCTAGGAATGGTAGGTTATTGTCGTCAATGGATTAGCGGATTTTCAGTGATTGCAAAACCATTGCAGAGACTGACAAAAGCAGACTTAAAAGACCCGATTACCTTAAAAGAAACTGAGTTAGAGGCTTTTGAGCAGTTAAAAAGAAGTTTGTGTGAAGCTCCAGCATTAGGAATGCCAGACTATGAGAAGGAATTTGAGCTGTATTGCAATGAAAGGGAAGGATGGCATTATCAGTTTTGATTCAAAGACATGGGAAACTGAGAAAGCCTATAGCCTATTTCTCAGCTGTTCTTGATCCTGTTGCAAAAGCATTACCAGGTTGCTTAAAAGCAGTGGCTGCAACAAGTGTGAGTCTGGAACAAAGTGAAGGGATAATAATGGGGTTTCCTGTTAAAGTATATGTGCCCCATTCGGTTGAGATTCTCCTTACCAGAAGCAAAACTCAACATTTAACGAGCAACAGATTGACAAAATATGAAAAAGTTATTCTGGGTTCAGATAACTTATCTATTGCGAGATGTGTGAATTTAAATCCTTCCACATTGTTGCCTGATGGTACTCTGACAGAAATCAGAAATAAAAATGGCATTGATCATGAATGCCTGGATGTTTTAGAATATTGCACCAAACCTAGGCAGGAAATTAAATATGTTCCGCTGACTGAATCAGATTTTGTTTATTTTGTTGATGGTTCATGCTTGAGAACAGATGAAGGCATTTTGAGTGCGCATACTCTGTCTGTACAGTTGCAGATGTGGTTGAAGCTTCTTGTCTCAAAGGAATTCGTTCAGCTCAAATAGCAGAATTGATTGCTTTGATTTGTGCATGTGAAAGAGAAACAGGGTTGAAAATAACCATAGTGACTGATAGTCAGTATGGATATGGCGTAGTCCATTACTATGGCTAGCTCTGGTCTCAAAGAGGTTATTTAACTTCTGCGGGAACACCTATCAGGAATGCAAAATTGATCAAAAGGCTGATTGATGGCATTCAGCTGCCAGAGAAAATTGCTGTGGTGAAATGTACAGCACACCAGAAGGGAAATTACTATATGACGAAGGGAAATGCATATGCTGATGAAATCGCAAAGTTTTGTGCGAAAAACAATATGTCTATTAATCGGGTAAAAAGACAATGAAAATGTTTTGAACTCCTACGCGCTCTATTTTCCATGTCTTCAACGTTAGTCTCTAGTTTGGATATCCGTGTGACATGTTGTTTAATTAGCTCTTCCGAGCGGGTAGATCCTTCTTCGATTCTCACGACGCGTTGTTTAAGATCTTCAATTTCTTGTGTGGCTCCCCCAAGCTTTACACATACCGCACTCATAAAAGCTTGAATTTTGGTATTATCTTCCCTTAGTTGCAGAAAATGCTGCTGGCTTTCTTGTCTTTGAGCGATAAGAGTTTGCATTATCGTGTCCATAGTAGTCAAACTTGGCTGATCTTTAATAGTTGTTCCCCCTGGAGTCTTTCCATCTGGTGGCGAATTAGCACATTCCATATTGTGAAGACTTGGTGGCACTGTATTATCTGACAATGATATATGACTGGTTTCAGATATTTCTATTTCCACGTCGGATTGAACCACTTCCACTGCATCAATCCTGAAATCATCCGCCCCATCTTTCTCAACCACTACATTTGACATCATTAGTTTGGGAGCTAACTCTAATATAGTTGACTGGGAGTTTTTGGGGTTTTGCTCTTGGATCAGATCGACTGAAGAATTGGTAGTGAGACAGGACAGGTTCGTATCTGTTATTGTACCCATGGCCATGTCTTTCTGGGTTGTATCAATTGGCGATGTGTTTCCATCTATGGTTATGTTTGCGTTTGCTACAGAGCCAATATTCTCCAGCCCCGAAGACATTTTCTTGCCTCCCTTCTGATGGAAATCTTCGTCAAGGCTAACTCCAGAAAGCCTCAATGCCATATTCATACTTTACATACATACTTTACATACATATTCATACTTTAGCTTGTATCCATTTTCTAAGCGGACTGTCATCAACATTACCTTTAGTCTTTGGCGCAGTTTTGGATACAGAGGAGCTATCCTTAGTCAACGATTTGCTGAGGGCTTTTTTCAGTTTATTCCTGACTTTGCTTTTTGTTTTCCTTGAGGCTGTTTGTTTAAGATAGTTCTGTCTATTGTGGGTGGTGTCTGTCTCACTATCGCCACCTTCTGACATCTCTTCATATTCAAGATTAGTTCCATCTTCATTTGCCTCAGCTTCATCTATTAGTATGTTTTCTGTTATCCTTGTTAGATTCTGGTCTAGTAGACCATTGGATCCATTAAGGTCAATTGCCAGCCGAGTAACAGATGTTGAATCATTTCCTGTATTTTTGACAGTCTCTAAATTTTCTATATTTATTTCTTCGGCGCTTTCTAATTGTCTGCCACTTGGTGTTGTTCTCTCACAATCTGAGTTTGTCTTATTTCCAACACAGGCACCATCTCTATTCAAAGTTTTAATCGTTTGACTGAGATTTTCCTCTGACCTCTTCTCCCCTATAACCTCGCCCTCAATAACAGGTAGTTCTGGATACTCAGTCAGGCCTGTCTGCGTATTCGATACTAACATTGAGTTGTTGGTAGTTGAACTTAGGGAAGCGTTATGGGTTACTTCACCCCTAGTAAGTGACTCTGACTCAATGTTTCGAGTGATTTTCTTATTGAATACCCCCGGGCTATTTATATGTTTGGTGTCCTGCACCATACTTCCTTTACCCCCTTCAGTAGATCCTGCAGCAGCTGCCGCCACTTTCCCTTTGCCATTATTTGTATTTTCTGTTACTTTGGAGTTATTCTTAGAGGTAGAAGTTGATATAATGACAGTACCTGAGCTCTCTTGTCCTCGCTCTTGTCCTCCGTTTTTCCCGGTCCGTGCAGATCTTGTGTTCAACTTAGGCGCCATATCCGTGTCTGTTCCCTTATCGCTCACTCGTAGTCCATCCGGCGTTCTCCTCTCAGCTCTAGCAGTGGCTGTGCTCAATTGTGCCACCAAAGCTCCTATTCCAGTCCAACTAAACCAAAAAGTTTGAGCTTTAGAAGCTCTTCTTGTCTTCAATGCCGGCAGTATCCTTCTGCTCAGGCGGCTCAGGTGGTTCAGTAGTTGCAGCATTCAAAACCCAAACTTCTCACTTTCGTAAAAAGCGATTATTATTGTTATTGATCAAAGATAATAGTAATAATGGGCAAGCCGTGATCACGCCGTGATCAAGTCCGCTCAGCCATCGAGTTGCTATCGCCAGTAATCAGTAATCCGTTAAGAGGAACTACCTGTCCCCTTTCCCTCTGGTTTGTCGAAAGAAAGGCGTTTTCACTCTTCTCCGTGCAGTCTCTCTCACAGACGCTGGCTGACCCCTACTGACTGCGAGTTAAAGCTGAAAGCCGAAAGCCGAGGCCAGCGAGGAAATCGGCTCTGACTTCTCCGAGCCTCACAGCGTCTCTCGATGGCACAGCTGCAATTGTAGCCGCCTCCCACTCAGCCATGAACACCCTGGCTGAAGGCGTCTCTCCTGGAGCTTCAGCTGTAAAAACTCCCCAACATGGTCGACTACCGGTCGGCCCGACCGGCCACTGAGAGGCGGCTCCTTCCTCTATCTCCGCCCGATGACCGGAGCCCCCAGTCGTCCCACCAGGCACATCCAAAGCTGCTGCCAGCAAAGAAATCGGCTCTGCGTTCTTTCTGCGTTTTCCACAGCTGCAGCCACACTCACTCTGCTCCAGCTGGTCGCCTATGGGTGGTCTCTTCTCTCACACCGTACGCCTGCTGTCCTAAAACCGGAGCTTCACCATCCAGGCTTCCCGGGACGTCAAGCACCGAAACGCCCCTTCCAGCGTTAGGCTGTTTGGGGTACCAGAGGGGGCAGAGGGAGCCGACGTCAGGTCATATGTAGTAAAATTATTTCAAAAAGCGTTTAGTGATCTGTCTGACTGGGATTGGGACTCTCAATTGCAGAGAGTACATAGACTTCCTCTGTTCCAAAAGAACAAAAATAATAAATTTCCGAGACCTATCCTGATATACTTTGGAAACTTCTTGCTTAAACAAGCTGTGTTATTTAAAGCTAAACCCAATAGCCCGGTTCTTATCGACAACATATCTTTTTTTTGTACGGTCAGACCTAAGCAAGGAAACAATGGACAGAAGGTGGGAGCTCAGAAAGTTAATTGACTCCTTCAAAGCTATAAACTGTACAGTTTACTTACAAGAGCCTGCTCGGCTTAAGGTAATCAATAATGGGCGACCTTTCTTCTTTACAGATCAAGAAGAGGCGGTCAGGGCTTTAGAAAAATTTACAGCTGAAAGGCAGAAATAAAAGAGACAGCTGGCAAGGCTATGGAGCTTGTATTTAAAATATCAGATTACGCTGGATCATCAGGGGCACAAAAATGGGTTGAAATTATTCATGGTATGATCTAGCTTTATGGTTTCTTTGTATATAATTTACACTTTGTCACATTTGTTTTGTTCTTTGTAGATTTAATGAATAACTTTGTTTTAAAAAGAGGGTAGAGCCTTTTCCTGTGTTAGCCATCTCATTAGGCTGCCATACCAGCGGCAGCAAGGGATAGAGGGGTACTCCCCCCAAAGGTACTTGGGAGGGAAGGAAAGGTCTGGGGTTGAGGGGGAGGGGAAAAATGGGAGAAAAATGTATTGTAAGGAAGAAAGATGGTGTACACAGAATGTTGAAATGTTACAATAAAGATTTAATGCAGAGGGAAGACAAAGAACTTAGATGTAAGCTATGTCTAAAACAAAATTGTTTATTTGGAATGTTGCTGGCCTTAATAGTAAACAAAAGAGGAGACTAGTTCAAGAAGAACTGGCTATGTACAAACCTCAATTCGCTCTTTTATCTGAAACTCATATCAGCTATCAAGACAGGAAATTACTCTTACAAATGGGGTATGAGCTTGTGGTCTGCTCAACTTTGGGTGCCTCCATTAGGGGAGTGGCAATACTAAAACAAAAAGGAATAGCGATAGAAATTACAAAAACATCATTGGATACACGGGGGAGGTGGGCGATAGCACAAGTCCAGATTGAACACCAGAAGTTTGTTCTATGCTTCGTTTATGGCCCTAATATAGATGACCCCAAGTTATTTGAATACTTAAGTATCGAGTTACTAGAATGGGAGGGAGAAAGATTAGTGATGGAGACTTTAATTGCGTAATAGATTATAAATTAGATTCTACTGGACACGGCTCTCCGCGCAGGATGCGCAAGGTCAGATCTGCGATTCTCGAGCTAGGTAGATTGCATAACTTAAAAGATATATGGCGTCATAAACACCCAAAACTAGCGGGACACACATATTACTCATCGCCCCATAGATCTTGCTCGAGAATCGATATGGTGTGGGCAACTGATCGAATATTGAATAACTGTAAGATTGAACTGTGCCCAAGGATCTCTTCCGATCACAACCCTATATTACTAGAATTTGAGAATGGGGAGTCAAGACCAGATCTAAGACAATTTACCTTCCCGAGATATTTATTAACTGATTCGGGCTTTGTCACTTCCCTAAAGAAGCATATCAAAGAATTTATCGAATTCAATATTAACTCAGCCAAAATCGATATAGTTTGGGACACATGTAAGTGCAGCATAAGGGGGTTTACCCAACAATTTATCTACACACTCAATGCTGAAAAACGTAGGACTACTCAAAAAGCTACTTCGGATATATTATTACTGGAACAGAAACTAGCCGAAGAAACTAAGGCACAAAATGGAAATACCCAGGAGACAAGATTCGAACTATTAAAACTGCAATCTTCTCTTAAAAAGACGCTAAGAGACAGATATTGTTCTAAAATACATAAATACAAATTAAACCAATATGAAGGAGGAGACAGAATAGGTAAAATACTCGCATATAAAGTCGCGGATAAAAAGGCGAGAACCGACATCAAAATAATTAAAGGGTCCGACTTACAAGAATATGATCAACCAGAACAAATTTTAGGTCAGTTTGTTAATTACTATCAGAGCTTATACACTCCTGATAATACTCCTTCTAGAGCAAGAATCACACAATATCTGGATAAATATATGCCCACATCAAAAGATACAGTTAAGGAAAAATTGCAACTCCTTAATTCAAAAATAACACAATCTGAAATAAATGCCGCGATCCTGGCCTTACCATCTGGAAAAGCAGCTGGTGAGGATAGTTGCCCATGGAACTATATAAGGTCTGCACAGAAGAACTATTACCTTTGTTAGAAAATGTCATTGATTCTATAGATAATTTGGGAAAAGTACCTATATCATGGAAAATAGCTAAAATTGTATTCTTTCTTAAAAAAAAAAACCACCGGAAGACTGTGGCTCTTATCGGCCGATTTCACTGCTCAATGCAGATGCTAAGATCTTTTCTAAGATATTAGCAAATCGTTTAGCACCCAATATGCCGACTTTGGTTAACCCACAACAACATGGTTTTGTGATTGGGCGAGACACAACGGCACATGTAAACACAGCAATCACAGCCTTTGATGTCGCCTCGACTACCCTCACCCCACTCGGAATGGTAATGTTAGATGCCGAAAAAGCATTTGACCGAGTGGGGTGGGAGTATCTGTGGGAAGCATTAAAGAAGATAGGCATTCAGGGTTAATACCTGAAGTGGGTCCGATCATTATATGACAGCCCGCAGGCTGTAATCAGCTATGGGGGGGAGAGAGTCAAGGAGTTTTGTAATAGGGAGGGGTACCAGACAAGGGTGTCCCCTGTCTCCCTTACTTTTCGCTCTTTCCTTGGAGCCATTCTTAAATGCACTAACTAAGCAAGGAAATATTCAACCATTTGTACATGGTGGAGAGAGTTGGAAAATCACTGCATTTGCAGACGATATAGCTATATTTACCACAGAAATAGTAAAAGCTACACCTGAAATAATAAAGGAAGCTATTAGCTACGGTCATGTTTCAGGCTACAAACTAAATGTAGGTAAAACACAGGTAATAGCCAATTATAAACCTTTGGTACCTATCCAAGGCTTATGTTCAAGCGCTACGTATTTAGGCATCAAATTAGCACCCAATATTGATAAAATTATAAGACTAAACTATGATCCTCTTCTAAAAGAAACTGCAAAGTCACTTCAAAAATGGCACAAGATCCCGATAAGTCTTTTGGGACGTATTAATCTAGTAAAAATGAAAATTCTGCCGAAGGTGCTATATTTATTTAGATCCATCCCTTTGCAACCCAATAACATTTTCTTCAAAAAACTGGAGGGCATATGTAGCAGTTTCATATGGGCATACAAAAAAGTGAGAAGGGCTTTGAAATTATTAACACTGTCAACAGAAATGGGCGGATTAACGTTTCCTGATTTTAGGTTTTACTTTTTAGCCACTTTTTTTGGTCGTATTAGAAGTTTGCTAAAAAATGAAAGTCCATTATTTTTCCACCGTTTTATGTTGGGACTGGATAGTAACCAATTCCTGTACCGCTTGCAAGACCCAAACTACTTCAAGCGAGTGAAATTTAAGACAGTCAAACATATTAAGAAAATTTGTGATCAAATAATGACAATTGGGAAAATCACATATCATAACGCAGAGGTTAGAATATGGGATAATCCAGGGTTTCCTGATATTTTCTCTGATGGAGCAGGTTTTTTTTGGAAGAGACAAGGCATCCACATACTAGGGGATTTTTATGGCCAGAACGGTTTTCTAGACTTTGAAGCACTTAAAATTATTTATAGTTTAAGCGACAGTATGTTCTTTAAATATATTCAGATAAGGGACTATTTACTTTCTAAAATGAAAATTACGGAAGCGACCGAATCAGACATACTTAAATGTCTATACTCTAATAAAGTAAAATCATTAATAAGTCTAGGGTATGGATATTTGATACAAGGAAAAAACGAAGATTACACGAAAATAGCTGCCAAATGGTCTCTCTGATTGGGTATGAATATTAATCCTTTACAGATCTCAAACTCTTTACGTCACATAAACTCGATTGTGCAGTCTACTAGCTTGAGATTACAGACGTACAGAACTATCACTCAACTTTATTATACACGGCAGAGGATAGCTAGTTGGGTACGGGGCAATCAAGTCAATAAGAAAACTAAGTGCCCGAAATGTGACCATGAAGCGGCGGGCATAGAACATATGCTTTATTTATGTCCAACGCTCTTGTTATTTTGGAAAGAATTATCTGAAGTCCTAAATAAAAAAAAAATCGTCACACCACCACTCTCAGCACAACTGGTATTAATAGATATCCAGGAAACGAATTGTCCTTATAAAGAATTAATAACTATCATCTTCGCTTGTGCCAGGTTAGTCATCGCTAGATTATGGATATCTAAAGATATCCCAGCTGTCTTTGATTGGTGGCTTCTGATGAAGGAAATCAACTCCATGGAACTGTCATTAGCAAGGCATAGGGGCCTTAAGGCTATACAAAAAAAGGAAAAAATCTGGTTACATTTTTTTGAATCATGATTTAAATGAATTGGAAAGAAAATGAGGTCAGCTTAAATATCTGTATATTATTTATAAATCTTTATTTCTCTATACAATTATTTTGTCAAAGTTTAGTAATAGTCAGATCTCTGCTTCTAACGTCTTTCTGTATATAAATTGTTTATTTAAATAATACTGTAACTACTCATATACTTTGTTTCTTTGGAAATGTATAACAAATGTGTTTTCTTATGTTTGATTCTTTTTGTTCTTCCTTCAATAATAAAAAAATTGAAAATTAAAAAAAAAAAAGAAAATGTTTTGAACTCACTTATGCTAACATCTGTAGTTGAGACATGGCAAGGAGTAAAAGATTTACAAGATGAGGCAGATGATGAGGAAAAAGGCACATGGTTAAAAGCAGGTTGCAGACAGCGAGAAGATGAAATTTGGGTTTACAAAGATGACAGACCAGTAATGCCAAACTGCATGATTGCTGACATGGCCCGAATGTATCATGGTCCAGGACATTTAGGAAGAGATTCAATGATTAGGTTGTTTAGACAGACATGGTATAATCCAAAATTCAGGATAATAGCAGAATCTTTTTGCCAGAGATGCTTGATCTGTCAACAAGCTTGGGAACCATAGGACGGGAGGGTGGTCCTTTTACCAGGTTACAGATGGATTTTATTGATATGCCTCCTCATAATAGATTAAGATATGTTTTAGTGATAATCTGTCTGTTTTCAAGATGGGTGGAAGCGTTCCCAACTCGTCACAATGATTCAGTTACTGTGGCAAAATTGCTTTTGAGAGAAATCATACCTAGGTATGGATTTCCGGTGACGGTCGAAAACTGATCGCAGCACACATTTTGAAAACAGACTGTTACAGATGATTTGTGAAGCACTCTGTATAAAACAAAAGCTACACTGTGCTTACAGACCAGAAGCATCAGGTGTTGTTGAGCAAGTCAATGGAACAATCAAGAATAGGCTTGCGAAAATGTGTTTGGCTACAGGAATGAAGTGGATTGATGCACTTCCACTTGTCTTGATGTCTTTGAGAAGTACCCCAGATAGAAAAACTGGTTTAAGCCCACATGAAATATTGATGGACAGAGTAATGAGACAAGCATTTGTTCCAGTTGATAAAGTACTAAGTATAAATGATAGTGCAATATGGACTACTGTAAAAACCTTTCTGGCGTGGTGACTTCTGTGTTCCATCAGGTGGGAACTGAAGTACTTACAAAGGAAAAAGAACAGGCTCATGATCTTTCGCCAGGAGATTGGGTGAGGACAAAAGTTCATCGAAGGAGAAATTGTCTGGTACCCAGGTGGCAGAAAGCAAGACAGGTGATTCTTGTCACAACAAATGCGGTAAAGTGTAGAGGTCTGAAAAGGTGGATACATGCTAGTCATACCATTCGAGTACCACCACCTGAGAATCCTGACGAAGAAGATGATACATCAACTGATTCAGATTCTGAAGAAGAACCTGAAAGAAATCCAGATCCTGAAGATCGACAAAGTCGACATCTGGAAGATTAAAATGCGAATGAGGCATTGAATGAAAAAGATCTAGAAATTGTGATAGTCGACTCTGAAAATGAAGAAGATCTGCTAGAAAAAGAAGCAGAAAAAGAGTCTGATCAAGAAGTGAATCGAGATCAGGAGAGTATTGAAAAGCGGACTAGAAGCTCTGGAAGAAGGAACGAAAATTCTGAAACTGGTGGTTTGGAAGTAATTGAAGAGGAAGAAGAAGACGAATTACCAAGTACCAGCTATAAGGATGATGTTCCTAACAGAGTGAAGCTGCCGAGTAAAGAAGGGCCTGAATCTAAAGCTGATATCACAGAGAGCGAATCAGATGAAAGTGATGATGAATCCAATGTGAGAAGATCAAGATAAAGAGCCTGGAGAGTTGAGTGCAATTAAACTGAGCCAAAGAAGAAACTCTTAAGAAAAGGAGATAATTGGCCAAATGAAAATTAGGGCCTGAAATTCAAATTAGTGAATAAATCAAAAGAACAGATTGAGATTTCAAGTCAGAAAAGTGATTTAGATAAGAAAAAACAAGCAGGAAAGAAAATAGAAGTGATTAGCAGTAGAGCAAAGAGAGTGTTAAAGCCTAATCAAAAGTATAAGTCACCTGAATGGACGTACATTATTATTCCACCAGTAGTGGAAGTGAGCAGTAGTAGCCAAGAAGATATAGATGACACAAGTTACAATGATTACATTTGTTTTCGCATAAGGTTAAAGGTTGTAGGTGACATAAGGTCGAAGAAATTGTGTTAGGTGACATAAGGTCGAAGAAATTGTGTTAGCTGGAAAAACACATTGATGTAAGATGCAAGGTCGAAGAAAAGCTGCTAGAGGTTTCTTTAATTAAAAAAAAAAAGTAAAAAAGGGGGATGTATATTATTTAGTGATTTTTAAATTTTTAATTTTTTGTTTTGTTTTTTCTGAAAGGCTCTTGTCTCAAGTAAAAGATGCCTAATTCTAACAATAATTTGAGATGCTCTATTTTAAAAAGATGTTGCAAAATGTCTTCTATTTGTGCGATTTTAAAATTTTGGTTTGGCTAATTTTAGCTGTCATTTTCCCTTTTGGAATTGACAAAGAAATGTACAAAGCTAATCTGACTAGTAAAGTTGAGGCTAAACAAGTTATTCATGATGTAGTAGGTGAGACTAATAGTCATTGAGCACAAATCAGAGATCCACCAAGATAGATCTGTTGGTGATTTTTCTAGTAATACCTTTTCTAGACTTTTATCTGAATATGTTAGGAATGAATGTGAAAGATTGTTACATCTGTGTAAAACTACCTGCTTCTGTTTCGGAAGGGGTAACGTATAATATGCTTCCTCTTACTTATGGCATTACTTGTAGTGTAATAGCTAGTTTGTTTTGTAAAACTGGACGTCTGGAGTATTATTACTCTGATTATGATGAGATTTTTGCAAATTTAAAGATTGACAATAGTTTAAATAAACTGAAACATGCTAAACAGATGAGGGAATTTTTTTATAGTGACTAATGAACTCACAAAAGAGTACGCTTTTAGAAACAATTTAACATGCAAATTGAGAACGGAAGAAGTCGTCTCTTAAACATGGTTGAAGAGAGAAGAGCGATTTATAAAAGAAACGAGATGTTGAAACAAACCAAATCTAAGTTTTGGCAGAGTGAGGATGAAAAGCTTAATGGTAGAAATGAAAATGCTGCTATACACATAGATAAACCTGTTAGTGGAAAATTGTGCATAAGGAGAGATAACACTCAATTCGATAACTATTTTGTGGGTGCTAGTCAATGTGAAGATACCTATCGTATCTTAGGAGGGTGGGGATTTAAAGGAGGCAAAAATCCAATTTTTCCTGGAATTTATTTTGTTTGTGGGAACAAAGCTTACTTCAGTCTCCCAGACCACTGGTATGGGACTTGCTATATTGGTTTAGTTTTTCCAAAGATTTTTCACATAGATCGAAATTCAGAAGGCTCATTTGAAATTGGCAAACACCTGAATAGGTTCAGGATGGAAAGTTTTTCAGAAATAACGGGAGATATATTTGGTGCAATTATACCTATGGTGGGAATAACCCTGAATGCAAATAAAATCAGAAAAGTGTCTACAATTGTGGATAGATTGTCAACAGATACTGCAAGTGGATTTCAATTAGTTGATACAGAGCTCATTGCTATGAGGTCAATGGTTATGCAGAACCGTCTTGCTCTAGACATTCTGCTTGCGAAGGAAGGAGGAGTTTGTGGAATTTTACATGTCCAGCATTGCTGTACATATATTCCAGATAAGCGCCAGAACATAGAGATGTTTATCAGAAATATTACTGAATTACATACTGAGATAGAACCCTTAGAAGATGATACTTTTTCAGAACGTTTGAGTAAAAGATTTTCAGCACTCAGAAACTGGTTTCAAGAGATTGGCAGTTCAATCATTGGTGAAATACTTTATCCTGTAATAGTTATAGTGACACTTTTGCTAAAAATTAGTTGCATGATAAACAAGAGAAAGAAATATGTAGAGGGAAAAGAAAAGTATGTATAAGCTCAGAAAAGAACGAGAGAAGGAAATAGAACTAGAAGAGTTTCGATGAGCTCAATATGACAGTTGTAGACAAACTGCTGAAATAAAGGTTTAGAAATACTAATACAGTGTATGTTCAAAACATGTTCATAAGGTTAAAATTTTGCTGACATTTTTGGGTGTAGTTTGGTGATTATGAAATCACCAGATGAGGGAGTTGATGGAGCGAGCTGTTGAATGAGTTTTTGTTCATACTCGCAAAGTTAAACTTCCATAACAAACGTAATTGTATTAATAAAGCATGATGTTGAATTTATTAACCAACATTAGTTTTAAAAATGCATTCATCAGGAGGAGCTTAGCGCGCATCCAAGATGGTCGCGTGAGCACAGGGCTCCCCGGACCCTCGCCACTCCTCGCAATTTTTCCTGATGATATCCTGATTTCTTGGACGGACTCTCTAAGATGAACCTTGACTGAGTCCATAACTCTTTCCAGAATTTAAATCGGACCTGGGTAACCGAAATTACAGCGCTTTGAACTTTTGAGGCCCACCTGGAGGCTGTGCCGGGGACTTGGCGACTTGAGGATCCGGGACGAAGTTGAACAACAACGGCAGTGGGGCCTCCTTGGTGGCCGTACCTCCACTTTCGGTTTAGTTTCCGGATCCTGGCAGGGTCTGATTGAGAGACAGCTTCGCCCGGCTGGGGACCAATCCAGCCTCCATTTAGTGTCCACTCTGCTTCCTCATTATAGCCCTTTTGGGTCGAATTTTGACTTTCTCTCGGCTATACGAGCCAGCTTTTGTGGTCTGTTGGTGCCCGGCCTGCCGGCGGGCATTTTCACCAGGTCTCGCAGGCCGCTCCGGGGCGCATCTTCCAGCATGTCGGGCAGGGGTGATGCCGAGAAGCAGAAGACCAAGACGCCTCTCTGTGGGGAACCGGTCCAGATAAACGTTATGAACCGGTACACTCAAGCCAAAGGATCCCCCGGGCTCTCCAGCCATACCCCGGAGGAAGCCAGAGAAGACCCTTCTGCTCCTGTTGACTTGTCCCTGCAGGACATTATGGGCGCCATCACCGGCATGAGGGAAACCATCGGCCAGCAATATGAGGCTCTGGCTCGTAAAATTGACACAGTCGCCATTGACGTCACTCTGATCAGGGCCGACCTGTCCAAAACTAACGAGAAAGTGAAGTCATTGGATTTGAAGACTTCCAGCCTCACGGCTGATGTGTCGGAACTCCAAACCGAACTTTGCAATTTGAAATCGGCCAATGACCTGATGTCCCATCGGCTGGAGGATTTCGAGAACAGGGTAAGACGCAACAACATTTGCGTCATAGGTGTTCCAGAAAATCCCGAGACTCACTCGGTTGACCTCCTGGTTAAAGATCTAATCCTCACCCATCTTGCCTTCTCTGGACTGAGCAAGTTCTTCGCTATGGAGCGTGCACATCATGTTCCGGGCGGTAAGCCCAAGCCGGGCGCTCCTCCGAGGCCTATCATCGCTTAACTTTTTCATTTCAGAGACCGTGATGCGATCTTACAGGCATCGAGAGTGCATGGCCCGGTGAAATTTGAAAACTCTTCTGTCAATTTTTTCCCGGACTTCGCTCAACTTGTCCAGAGACAAAGGTTGGGCTTTCAGGGGGTTAAGCGACGTCTCCGGGACCTGGGATTGAAGTAAGCAATGCTTTTCCCTACCAGACTTCGAGTGGAATATGAGGAACGGACCTTCTTTTTCGATCGACCGGACAATGTGAGTGACTGGTTGGATTCCCTGCCTGGCCGAGGCGATCGGACGGAGCACCCTGGCGGTGCCGAGGGTGGTGAGCCTACACAGAAGTGACTTTTCGGTCCCTGACCTCGGAACATTGGACATCGCTCAGCTGGGTGCTATTTTTGTATATTTTGCCTTATGGTAGTCCACTTCTAGGTGGCGGGTGGGGACGGGCCTCTTTCCTCCTCCGGGGTCTTTTTGTAGAATGGGATTGTTAGGGCGACAGGCACACTGCATTTTGGGGTGGCTTTTTAGTCTACTGCAGGGGTGCAGGGAGGGGGGAGTTGTAACGGGTTTTGGTTGGGGAGTGGGAGGGGGTGTTTGTGTTTTCCTTTCTCAAGGCGGCATATTGGTTCTTTCTCTGCTTCAGGTGTCCTGCTCTTTGTGGGGAGACTCATGCAACATTTGTGGGGATGGGGGGTAGTGGGTTGAGGTTCATATCTTGGAACGTCAATGGATTGGAGGATCATATAAAACGGGGTGTTGTACTGCAATATTTGCGTCGTTTGTCTCCTGATGTGGTACTCCTGCAGGAGACGCATTTGGTCGGCAATATGTGTCATGCTATGAATAGGTGGGGTTACCGATTGGTTGCACATTCCGGGTTCACCACTGGTTCCAGAGGGGTTGGTATTTTGGTCCGGTCTTCCCTCCCTCTAGAGATTGATAATGTCATCCTTGATGACAAAGGGCGTTATGCCGCCCTCACCGGTAGGTGGGAGGGTAAGACTCTTTCTTTAGTCACGATCTATGTTCCCCCAGGCCTCCAGAGCTCCACTTTCTCGGATGTTGGTCGGATGATGCTGGAGCTCCCTGATAGCCTTCTCCTTATGGGTGGGGATTTTAATTCTGTACTATCCGGCGATCTGGACCGCCACCCCCCCAGGGACCTTGCCACTCCCCAATTATGGCTCTGTGGGTTCTTGGACACCTTTGGTCTGGTGGATTGCTGGAGGTTAATGCATCCGATGCAACATCAATACACCTATCCCTCCAGGGCTCATGGGAGTCTCTCCAGGCTTGACTACTTCCTCATGCCCGCTGTCCAGTCCTCCTACGTTGGAGAGGTCAGCCACTTAGCCCGGGGCATTTCAGATCACTCTCCTGTGAGGCTTGTTTTCAATATGGGGCTGCATGCCGCGGGGCGGATCGCCCCTATCAATCCTTGGCATCTGCGCAACCCCAAGACCCGTACCAGCCTCATAAAGTCGCTCGACCACTACTTCCTGGAGAATGAGGGGTCTGTTTTGTCCTCCGTGTCCCTGTGGGAAGCCTTCAAAACTGTTATTCGCGGGCAGGCCCTATCTTTAATAGCTGAGACCAAGAAAGCTAGGAATTGAGAGGTCGTGAGTCTGGAGGCCGAGATACTGGAGTTGGAGGCTGATCTAGACTTAGGTGTCACCCAGGATAGGCTCCACGCCCTTAGCTTGAAACAGTTTGCCTATAAATCCCTTGTTACGGATGCTGCCAAGACAATGTACAGGGAACAGCAAGGTAGACTGTATGATGTTGGGGATAAGGCGGGTAAATTGATTGCCTGGCTCGATAAGAAGGAGAGAGTGAATCGTGTGGTCCCTGTGATTCAGAATTCTGATGGTGTGAATGTGACTGACCCTGGCGAGATTGTGGAATGTTTTGCTGACTATTTTCATGTGGTGTACTCCCAGGTGTCCGAGAGAGATGAGGACGACTCTCGTTTATTGCTGAGGGACATCGCGCTGCCCTGCCTGTCTGAAGAGGATCGGGAGTGCATGGAGGCATCGTTGTCGGATTGCGACTGCGATCCGTTCCCTCCATTCTGGCAAAGCTATGGGCCCAAATGGCTTGCCTATTGAATTGTACAAATTGCGCCCGGATAAAGTCACACCTTATCTTCGTGATATGTTTATGGAGTCGCGTGATCTTGGCTCCCTCCCTTGTGACCAGCGTCTGGCTACTATAGTTGTAATTCCCAAGGAGGGCAAGCCTTGTGACCGTTGTGCCTCATACAGGCCTATCTTCCTACTGAATGCTGAGCCGAAGATCCTCGCCAAGGTCCTTGCTAATCGTCTACTCATTGTCATTTGTGACCTGATCCATCCGGATCAATCTGGTTTCATTCTTTACCGGAACACTGCTCTTAATTTGCGGCGCTTAAATGGCGTTCTCGCTAGGGCGGAGTTTCTGTCCGAGCCGGCCATCTTGGCTTCCTTGGACGCCACGATGGCCTTTGACACAATAGAATGGCCATATCTTTGGGCCACTCTGGAGAAGTTTGGTTTCGGTGCAGGATTTATCAGTTGGGTGAGACTTTTATATACGGATCCCCTGGCTCAGGTTGTTGTCAATGGTAGGGTGTCCCAGTCCTTTGCTCTCGGGAGGGGTACCAGGCAGGGGTGTCCGCTGTCCCCCCTGCTCTTTGCTCTTGCTCTAGAACTGCTTGCAGCCTGGCTCCGATGGGAACCGTCGATAAAGGGCATTCAGTGGGCCCCCCGATTTCGAAGACCGGGTTTCGTTGTATGCCGACGATATTCTCTTGTACCTCACTTCCCCTCGCAAATCCCTTAACGTCCTATTCGACGTCCTCACTTCTTTCGGCAGAAACTCCGGTTTGATCATTAATTGGTCTAAATCGTGTGTGTATGTCATCTCCGGCGGCCTTCCCCCCCTTGCTGAATAGGTTTCCCATTCAAATTTCACAATCCGGTTTCAAGTACTTGGGGGTCTACGTATCGTTGGACCCGGCTGTCCGCTACGAGCATAATCTCCTTCCTCCTCTCCGTCGATTGAAGTTGGACGTGGCTCGGTGGCGTAGATTGCTGTTGTCGTCACTTGGTCGAGCGGCACTCTTTAACATGATGTCCCTGTCCGGATTTCTCTACGCACTTCAGAACTCCTTTAATATCATTCCGGCGACCTACTTTCGGGAGGTGGAGGGTTTACAGGGGAGGCTTGTTTGGGACGGTCGCGCACGCATCGCTCTCGCAAAACTAACTCTCCCCTGGTATGGCGGGGGCATCGCGCTCCTGGACATCAGGAGGTATTATTGGGCCTCCCAGTTGTCTGCCATCAACCATGCTACGTATGCACCCGGTCCAAATCTGGCTTTCGGGATGGATAAATATCAGTTGCCTGGTGGCGACTTTAACAGAGCACTCTACGCTCGGACGGCGGGGAGGAACCTAACGGGACCCACTAAGATTGCAGTGCATGTGTGGAAGGATGCCAATGTGGCCATGGGATGGAATGATCGACTGACGCGAGCGACCCCTTTGTTTGCTTCGGAAAGATTGGGATGCCTCTGGACAACCAAAGGTTTTAAGAACTGGGATACGATTGGCATTAGCAGAGTGGCTGATCTCTGGGTGAAAGGTGCGGTAAAATCCTTTGCGGTGCTTCAGAGTGAGTATGAGCTGAGTGAGAGGGAGTTCTTCAGATATGCACTGGTTCGCCACGCTTTGTTGTCGGTCTTCACGGCCGGTACTGCTGTCCCTGAATCTTCCCCGCTCGAGGACCGTATACTTGATGGTCATCTGCCCGACAGTACGATTTCTTTGATTTATATGAAGTTAATCAACAATCGGGCGGATCTCCTTGTGCGTCTTAGGGAGGCCTGGACCGGAGAAGGGTTGGAATTCGATGACGAGGACTGGCAGTCCGCAATATCCTCCCCGAAAGAGGTCGCCATTCCTGCCTGTCTCCGTCTCGTCCAGCTCAAAATTCTTCACCGTGTGTATGTGACGGGTCCCCGTTTGGTTACTATGGGTTTTTCCTCGGATGGGTTGTGTAAGCGCGGATGTGGAATGTTTTGCCACCTTCCTTCATATCCTTTGGGAGTGCCGTGAGATCGCGGCGTATTGGCACCGCGTGCATGCGGTAATGAAGTGTGTCACTGGGGTTGCTCTGCTGCCTGAGGCTTGTAGATGTTTGTTGAATGTGTGGGAGCCGAATGACTACAACGTTGCCCAGGCCCGGTGGGCGGCACTTGGGAACATGATTGCCAAGAAGGATATTGCGCAGCTTTGGGGTTTCCAACGGCCTCCCACCGTGTCAGTATGGAAGGAGAACATGGACTGGTGCATGCTTAGAGAGAAGACAGTATACTTGGCTAGGGGCAAGCCTAGGGCGTGGAGTAAGATTTGGGGCCAGTGGAACACCTACCGAGGGAACATCTGTACGCCCCCCTTTGAAGACACTCTGGACATTTCTCTGTCCCCCTGACCCTGAGGTTCCTAGAATATTGTACTCCTTTGCTGATTTTCCTGACTTCCCCACTGCCTCCCCCCCCGGTCATCTCTATTGTCCTCCTGATTCTCTATCTGGTACGGCAGGTCCCCCCCACCGGAGCTCAACATCTTCTAAAACGTTTCTCGTCTTGTTTTGTTTCCTTGTTTTTCTCTTTGTTTCTTTTCTAACAAATGTAAAATATTTATATCCTGCCTATCTCCTGGGTTGCCGAAAATGTATCCTGTACCTCTGCTGGACCTCTGGGGACCGGTCGCTGCTTCTTGCCGTCAAGTAATTGATCTACATACACTAGCGGCCCGCCCCTGTGGTTGTAGGCCCGTATTTGTAATGATGATGTTTTGCACAATAAAGTTTTTTTTTAAAAACAACAACAAAAAAAGCATTCATTCTGAAAAACATGCGGGACTAATTTTTATGCTCTATGTTGCAAATGCAAGTGTGTGGAAAATAATAAACTAACCTTGTCTATTGTCTTTGTCAGTATTAAATGCGGCTTTGAGTGTGCTTAGCTAGGTAACCTAAATTAACGGGGTAATAATTAGCAGAGGGGGTAGGTAACAGAATGGGTCTCAATTCTCTAATTAATTACTGTTTTGTGTTTGTTTAAATACTAGCTTCCGTGAGAGGCCTTTAGGCTCACAAAAGATGGCGTTTTGAAACCTGTCCAGAGAGGAGCCTTGCACACATGAGATGGAAAGTTTTACCATGTCGACAATTTTGTTAGAAAATACTGTTGAATAAGTTGTGCTTAATGTGCTCATAAAGATTGTCCAAGGACAGGAAGCGGCAGGATTGCCAAGGCAAGGAAGTCATGAACTGTAGCACGAACTTGGATACATTTTCGAGGAAGCGAAATGACACGAAAGCAAAGGACAATAGGGCTAAAGAAAAGCCCGTTCTTGGTTTGGAGATAGTTATGACATGCTGGTGGACTGACGCGGCTCAGCCAATGACAAGTTTGGATTTATAGAGAAGAATGCAGAATTTAGTTACTTTAGCTAGTTAGAAAGGTATAAAACTTGGCTCACTGGGAGGAGGGAATCTCTCCTCGTTTTCTGATTCCTGAAGGGCGTGACGTGCTGTTGGACTCTTTGGCGCACGTAAGGACAGCAGTCTTTTAATGAACATTCCTTTAGGTGAAGAGAGTTTTAGACAGGGAAATAGAATTTAGGGAATGGAAACTTTATTTTGTTTGAATTCATGCTAATTGATTTGCCATTAAAATGTCAGTCTAATAAGTCTTTTCCTTGAATGATGCTTTCACTTTGCTAATAAAATAATGATTTTTGAATAAAAATGCTCTTTCTTTGAATAAATAAAGCTAATAAAATTAGATTTTTGAAATGACAAGCTGGTCTTGTTTATTCATGGTCTAGTTATCATTAGTTGATCCATTCGCCTTAGTGACTTAATTAAATGTCATATGATTAAAAACCATGTTAAGAAAGGATAAACCGCAGTTGTATATAATATTGTAAATAGTTTATGAATAGTTTTGATTAATTAGGTCACATGATTCAGTTGCTCAAAAAATTGTCTCTGTAGTTTATGGGCCTTGGTAGTAATTCATGATTTTTTTTTTCTTTCTCGAAAACCTTTATTTATCAAATGCACATTACACAGCGTCTGCCTACAACCCTATTGGGCCGGCTGCTATGACAATCGGTCAAAAAGCATAACACATTATACTGCGGAGAGGGCCACTTCGTGCTTCATTATGGTGTAGTGCATAAAGCAACAATTAGAGGATATCGAAGGTTCAATTTTGTGATTTTGTCGAAGTTAAACAAACAGAAGAACAAACACATGGTAGAGCAATAGCAAGTTCACAGGAGGGGAGGAGAAGCGGGAAACAATATACAAGAGTGGAAGCAAGTCTACTAGGGGAGGGGAACGATGAAGGGAGTGAAGAATGGAAGATAATGAAAGGAACGTAAACTATGGGGAGGAGGGATTGGCCTCGGCATAATCAAGTGGTGGGGTACAAATGTCACCCCGGTATTCATTCCATTGCGCCCAGATTCTATTCCACTTCCTAGGACGACCCCGAGCCTCATACACCGTCTTCTCCCGAAACATGCACCAATCCATGTTATCTTTCCAGGCGCTGAGTCTAGGCGGTCTGTTGGAGCCCCAAAGCTGTGCTATGTCCCTTTTGGCAACCATGTTGCCCAGGGTGATCCAGAAAGTCTGAGCAGCCGTACAGTCCGTAGGCTCCCACACATTAAGCAGGCAGCGCCTTGCCTCGGGAAGGAGGGGGACCCCAGTTACACGCCCCATCACATCGTGGACCCTAGACCTGAAAGCAGAGATAACCGGGCATTCCCACAAAATATGAAGAAAAGTACCATTCATACCACAGCCACGTCTACATAATCCATCTGTCACAAGCCCCATTCGTACCAGACACATACCAGTCACATAGACGCGATGGAGGATCTTTAGTTGCACAAAACGGAGCCGAGCCGGAATAGCCACCTCCTTAGGGGAAGAAATAGCCATTTGCCAGTCTTCGTCATCCAGTTCGAGCCCATCCGCCACCCAGGAGGCACGAAGCTTCTCCAGCAGGTCAGCCCTGTTGTTAATAAGTTTTTTATAAATTAAGGAGATCGTACTGTCTGGGACATGGCCATCAAGAATACGATCTTCTAACGGGGACGACTGGGGGATGTCAGTCCCAGGGGGAAAGGCGGAGGATAGGGCATGCCGCACCTGAAGATATCGAAAATACTCCTTATCATCCAATTGATATTCTACCTTTAGGGCCTCAAAGGATTTCACTGTTCCTCTAGCCCAGAGATCCTCCACCTTGCTAATCCCAATCATATCCCATCTATCAAACCCTTTCGTCTGCCACAGGTTACCCAGCCGTTCAGAATCATACAGGGGAGTCATACGCGTCAATCTGCCGCCCCAACCTGTAGCCTCATTCGCATCCTTCCAGGCACGCACAGCACATTTCGTAGGACCAGTCAAGAGACGGAGTGGTGACTTCGAGTATAAAGCTCTATTGAAGTTGCCGCCTGGCAACAGGAATTTATCCAGGGCGAAAGCGGGAGCGGGTTCCGAGGAATATGTCACATGGTTAATGGCATTTAAGTGTGAGGCCCAGTAATATCGTCTGATGTCGGGCAGAGCAATACCGCCATCATACCAGGGGAGCGTAAGTTTTGATAAGGCAATACGGGCATGACCGTCCCAAATCAATTGCCTCTGTAGGCCTTCAATCTCATGGAAATAGCGAGTGGGGACAGGATCGAAAAAGTTCTGCAAGGCATATAGGAACCTGGGGAGCGACATCATTTTAAAAAGTGCCGCTCGTCCCAATGGAGACAAGGGCAATTCACGCCACCGCCGCACATCCTGCTTGAGGCGACGAAGGGGAGCGTAAAGATTACGATCGTATAGCACCGAGGAGTCCATGGAAATAAAAATCCCCAAATATTTAAAACCATCTTCTACCACCTGGATAGGAAACCTGCGGGGCAGCGGAGGCAATACCCCCGCTATAACATAGACACATGACTTGGTCCAGTTGATAACAAGCCCGGAGCTCTTACCAAAGGAAGTGAGAACGTCAAAGAGCACGTTTAAAGACTTCTGGGGTGAGGTGAAGTAGAGAAGGATATCGTCCGCGTAAAGCGAGACGCGATCCTCCAGATCCGGTGACCACCGGATCCCTTTAATCGAGGGCTCCCATCGAAGCCACACCGCAAGGGGTTCCAGTGCCAATGCAAAAAGAAGTGGGGAGAGCGGGCACCCCTGACGGGTACCACGTCCCAATGGAAATGAATCGGAGCCTCTGCCGTTCACCACGACTTGGGCTAACGGTTGTTCGTATAGGAGCCGCACCCATGCAATGAAACTAGGGCCGAAGCCGAACTTGGAAAGGGCCGCCCACAAATATGGCCACTCTATGGTGTCGAAGGCCATTGTAGCATCCAGGGAGGCCACCACTGCAGGCTCAGTGAGAGTTCCAGCTCTCGCAAGAACGCTGTGGAGTCTGCGAAGATTAAGAGCTGTGTTTCGATGGGGTATGAAACCGGACTGATCCGGATGGATCAAGTCGCAGATTACAGACAATAGACGATTAGCCAGGACTTTGGCCAGAATTTTGGGCTCGGCATTGAGCAATGAGATGGGGCGATAAGAGGTGCAACGGTCACGAGGCTTGCCTTCCTTGTAAATG
This sequence comes from Lissotriton vulgaris, assembly GCF_964263255.1. Lineage (NCBI taxonomy): Eukaryota > Metazoa > Chordata > Amphibia > Caudata > Salamandridae > Lissotriton > Lissotriton vulgaris. The sequence goes on from NC_141695.1 coordinate 716,932,966, forward strand.
ACCACTATGGTAGCCAAGCGCTGTTCAGACGGAAGGACGCCTGCCTCAAATGCATCCAGAAACATTGTCCGCAAGTGGGCAGCCATTTTGTCCGGTCGAAGTTTATAGAGCTCGATAGGCAAACCATTGGGCCCCATCGCTTTACCCGATCGCAAGGACCTGATGGCAAGAGCGACCTCATCCACTGTAAGAGGAGCCTCTAGGGCCAATCTATCCTCCTCTGAAACACAGGGTAGTGCAATGTCACGCAATAGTAAATGGGAGTCGGCCTCATCACGGTCACTCACTGAGCTGTAAACTGTTCGGAAATGATCCACGAAACATTCAACAATCTCACCGGGATCAGTCACACATTCACCAGTCTCACGGGTGATAACGGGCACCACGCGGTTCATCCTTTCAGCCTTGTCCAGCCACGCCAGGAGTTTGCTAGCCTTGTCACCCACATCATACAAACGGCCCAGCTGATTCACACGCATCACCTTAGCAGCATCAGTCACACAGGCTCTATAATCTGCCTGCTTCAGTTCTAAGGAGTGTAGAATTGCAGGCGTATCATCTCCACCCAACTCACTTTCGAGCGTAGTTATTTCGGTCTCGAGGGCCAACACAGCCTCCCTCCTAGCCTTCCTGTCTGATGCAATATGGGACAGTGCGGAACCCCGTATAACAGTTTTGAAGGCCTCCCAAAGTACCGTAGGGGAAGCAACCGAACCCACATTCTCATCAAAGTAACAATCGATCGCCTTAATCAAATCCGATCGGAGCTGAGGGTTCCGAAAGTGCCAGGGTGGGACAGGGGGAACTCTGCTTCCAGAAAGACCTCCCACCGAAACCTCGAGTAACAAGGGGGAATGGTCAGAAATACCCCTAGGGAGATGTCGGACTTCACGCACCAAGGATAAGGTAGCAGTCAGCATAAAAAAATAATCAATCCTTGAGAGGCTGCCATGGGCACCAGAGTGGAAAGTGTATTGGGTTTGTGAGGGGTGCAGTGACCGCCAAACATCTACCAACCCGAAGGTTTCCGTCAAGTCAGTCAGCCACATCTGTGACAATGGCAGAACTCTAGGGGGCAGCCGATCACACTCGCCCGACATCACCGAATTGAAATCCCCACCCATGATCAGGAGTCTATCTGGAATCCCCAGGAGAGTCTTACCAAGGTCAGCATAAGTGGTAGCCTGCAGTCCCCGGGGAACATAAACAGCAACAAGTACAATCAGTTTCCCCTCCCATCTCCCCGAGACAGCAGCATAGCGACCCCGATCATCAAGGGTGACATCATCAATTTCAAGGGCTAAAGAGGATTTCACCATTATACCAACCCCTCGGGAGCCGGATGTAAAACCAGCGTGAGCAACAAGTCGGTAACCTCGGCGGTCAAGAGCTTTACAGGCATTACCAATCAAGTGGGTTTCTTGGAGTAAAACAACATCAGGGGAATGACGTCTTATAAATTGCAACACAATACCACGTTTGATCCTGTCGCCCAAGCCATTAACGTTCCAGGATAGAACCTTCACGTCACCCCTCCCCATCCCAGAAAGAGTCCCAGCCCACCCCCTCTCGGAACCTCAGATCAAGGATGCATACAAGCGATACAGTACCATGTGAAAAGAGAAACATAGAACACAAAACATAACCAAGTCCCCACCTCCCACCCCGACTAAGAACCCGTTACAACACCCCCCACCCTGCACCCCTGCTGACTAAGAAGCCACCCCAAACTGCAGTGTGCCTGTCGCCCCATCTGAATTTACACTAAGAACCCCTGAGGAGGAAGGGAGAAACTATCCCAACCCGCCCCACCCCGGGCATAAAGGTGAAGGCACATGATATAAGTTACTCTGCAAAAATCACAATCCAAAATCGGACCTCGGGACCCAAGGTCATTCCTGTGCCGTTGCGCCTCCGTCCGCGCCTCCTGGGCCCCCGCTCTCGGCATCGTCCTTTGGCAACAAATCCAACCAGTCACTGGCACTGTCCGGTTGATCAAAAAGTAAGCGCGTTCCCTGTATTCGATAGGTAGGCGAGCGGGGAACAGCATCGCATATTTAAGTCCCAAATCTCTCAGGCGACGTTTCACTCCCAGGAATCCGGATCGTTGCCGCTGTACTTGAGGAGTAAAGTCAGGGTAGATAGAGATGGAGCTGTTGTCTAACTTCAGTGGGCCGTGCTTGCGAGCGGCCTGAAGAATGGCGCCCCTGTCCCGAAAGTGAAACAGCCTAGCAGTAATAGGCCTCGGGGGTCCCCCCGGCTTAACCTGCCCACCTGGGAAGCGGTATGCACGCTCGACCACAAAAAACTTACTGAGGCCTGCGGGAGCAAGTTTAGCAACAATTAATTCCTCGACCAGTAAATCGATCGAGGCAGCACCACTGTCCTCCAGCACCCCGACCAGGCGGATGTTGTTCCGTCGGGCCCTGTTGTCGTACTCCTCCATACGTCTAGTTAGCAGGTCCTGCGACGACTGCAGATTCCCAATCTCAGACTGCGCTTCCGCCATATCCGTCACCAGACTGGTAGCTTTTAGGTCCAGTGCCTTGACCCTCTCGTTAGTCTTAGCTAAATCAGCTCGAATAAGGGTAACATCGACCACCACCGTGTCTATCTTGGACACGATGGCCTCATATTGCTGACCCATATCAGCCTTGAGTCCTGCAATGGCGGCCAGTAGGTCTTGAAGTGACACCTCTGATGAGGCCCTCATGTCCGTCTTTGGGTCCTCCAAACTGCGGCTGGCAGCACTGGGGGATCCTCTCAGCTGAGTATAGCGATCGATCACATTAGACTGGACCGATCCTCCACGATTGGTGACTTTCCTGCGCTTCTCCAGCTCGGGTTTCGTCGCCATATTGGAATCAGCACCCCTCTGGGTCCTCCCGGGTCCGATAGAATGGCAGCGATCTACCGGACCTCGAGAGTCTCGGCTTCACAAAAATCACAGACCACTGAGCCGGCGCTGCGATGGAGACGTGCAGCTGGTTAGACCACCAAAACCAGGAGTGTAGGTTGGGTCATAGGCAGTCAGTTCAAGGATGGACAAGAAACCGAAAGTGAAAGTGACACACCATCGGTGGAGCAGACGCCAGGCAGCCGTTGTTGTTGCATTACTGCGCGGCCATCCAAAGCAGCAGAGACCCCGGTCCCGTCCGGGGTTAGGCCAGAAAGCTTAGGACGACGTAAATATGGTTCCCGAAGTCCGATCTCGGCCCCAAAAAGTACAGCAGCATCAGCAAGAGTAGCACTTCAAAAGCCTGTCAAAGTGACCAGGATAGCAGAAGGATAGATCAATAAGGGCGGCGCGGGTCTCGGGAGCTCTCTGCTCACGCGACCATCTTGGATGCCCGCGTAGCTCCTCCTCCAGTAATTCATGATTAATGGTGAGTATTGTGGAGATGAGTAGCGTTTGTGAGACAGTTTTTCATTAGGAACGCTGGATCACAGCCATTCTAGCCAAATGAAGACACCCACAGGCATAGCAGAGGGTATTAAAGGAAATCATAATTAGAAGGCTGTAAGGCAGTGACCACTCATTTGATATAAAATGTGATGAGCTCCCAAAAGGCCTACACACTCTGCTCTCTAAAGGTGAATTGGTTTCTGTTGGGACGCTTTGCCTCACCATTGACGGTTTAGCTCAGGAAACATGACCTTGGGAAACATGAAGTTGTATGTTTGCAACAGCAAACAAATTATCGGAAAAGCTACAAATGAAGAACCTGAAAGACTCAAATCATGTTTTTTTTAAATGAAAATGATATTATAAGAAATATGTTTCAAAAATGAAGAAAATCCAATGTGAGGATCACTCAATCTAGAGAAACAATAGTCACCTTATCGGAAACCTTTTGACATTTTTTTCTCAATGTTATCCTTTTGAAAAAGCAACCCCATGTAAAAAAAAATTTGCCTTCCTTGCAGTTTACTGTGATATCTATCAATCAATCAACCAAACATTTGTAAAGCGCGCTACTCACCTGTGAGGATCTCAAGGATCACTGTGGAGAAGTGTGGCTCACTGGTTAGAGGAGACAGACCTGGAAGCGGAGGTCAGCCCGGGACCAGGGTTCAATTCCCGGCTCGGCGGGGTCTTGAGTCCTAAAATGTCCATGGACTCGACAATTCTCGCTCCGGTGCCTACTCGATTTACGGGTTCACACTCTGTGACTCTGGGCAATAGCTTGCTTAATCTCCACAACGGCCCCTCGCGGTGGGATGCCTGGCTTTCACCTTGTGGATACCCTGCTGGGGTTATCTCACAGGGGAATACCAGGACGGGTTCCCTAAGCAAGCGCTTAGATACCGGGTCGGTGATTTGCGCTATATAAATACATGTACATTTACAAGGCGCTGAGGGAAGGGGGGGAACAGCTACAGGTCGAACAGCCAGGTCCTGAGATATCTTCTGAAGGTGAGGAGGTTCCTGGGTCTGACACAGATTGATGGGGCGGGTGCTCCATGTTTTGGCGGCGAGGTGGGAGAATGATCTTCCGCCAGTGGTCGTTCGGCGGATGCATGGGATGGTGGCGAGTGTGAGGTCGGCGGAGTGGAGCTGGCGGTTCAGGTGTAGAAGGACGGTCGTTTGTTGAGGTGTGCTGGTCCGTTGGTGTGGAGCGCTTTGTGAGCGTTTGTGAGGAGCTGGAAGGTGATCCTCTTGTTGACTGGGAGCCAGTGCAGGTCTCTCAGGTGGGTAGTGATGTGGCTGTGGCAAGGGAGTCCAATGATGAGGCATGCGGAGGCGTTTTGTATGCTTTGGAGTCTCTTCTGTATTGTGGTTGTGGTTCCTGCGTAGAGGGCTGCTGATGAGTGTTTGGGTGACCGTTCTTCTGGTTTCAGTGGGGATCTAGCTGTAGATCTTGCGGAGGGTGTTGAAGCAGGCGGAGGAGACCGCGTTGACTTGCTGGGTCATGGAGAGCATTGACTCCAGGATGACTCCCAGGTTGCGTTTGTGGTTGGTGGGTGTCGGGGCGGCACCCATCGTGGCCGGCCACCAGGATTCGTTCCATGCGGTGGGGGCGGAGCCAAGGATGAGGACCTCTGTCTTGTTTGAGTTCAGTTTCAGCCTGATACAGGCACCTCTGTAGCCAACGCTTAAGCGAAAGCCGTCAGACAGTTTGGTGGAAATCTTCAGCGGATAAGGGCTGAGACTATCTGTGGCTAGGCATCCACCAAGGTCAAATAGGATTAGTAGGTGGTCCCCCGTAATCCTGTGCTACCCACCAAAAACCTCACAGCAGGTAAAGAATCAGTTAAAGCCACTTTGTCTAGTTTCATTACTCAGCTTCCAGATCCACAAGAATTGTACAGGTTCAGTTTGTCCTGTCCAGCTTGGTAGTTTTCTCTGCACATCTGCACGCTCCAACCGCAGAAGGGAAGTTCTATGGGGTCCTCACTGATAGGCAAACACAACAAGATGATGGACTGAGTGCTGAAACATATTCACATATTCACCCCCAGCCTAGAGATGTGGGTTGAATCCATCATTCTTTTGTTCACCAGATCACCCCAGTTTTGACCCAGTCATATGCAAATCAGTCTTGACCCTGCTCCTCATGGGAATAGTCCAATCCGAACTGCTAGGCCATGTCCTCACTGGAGCGGAAACCAGCATTCTAGGACCGGTTTTGGGGTATCATCCCTCAGCCAGGCTAGGGTAAATCCAGTGGCACAGCAAGCAAGGGAGCCACTTCTGTGCATATCCTTGGTCACTTGGTGCGAACATAGCAAACACAACAAGATAATGGACTGAGTGCTGAAACGTTTCAACCACTCACTCCCACTCAAGAGATCTGAGTTGAAGCCTTCATTCTTTTACTCACCATGCAACCCAGTTTGGACCAGATACATGAAAATCAGTCTTGACCTTGCTCCTCATGGGAGCAATTCAGCCTGAACTGTCAGGCCAGGTCCTCCCTGCATCGGAACCAAGCATCCTGAGACTGGTTTCAGGATATCAACCCTCATCAGCCTGAGTAGCTTAACTCAAGTGGCACATCGAGCAAGACACCCAGGTGTGGTCATACACATGGGCACTTAGGGCAAACAAAAGATGATAGAGTGCTGAAAGAGTGAAACCACTCACTCCCAGTCAAGAGATCTGGGTTGAATCCATTGTTCTTTTGCTCATCATGCCACCCCAGTTTGGTCCCAGCCATATGCAGATCAGTCTTGACCCTGCTTCCCATGGGAGTAGTTGATCCCGAACTGCCAGGCATGGTCCTCCTTTGACCAGAAACAAGCATCCTGAAACTGGGTTCGGGGTATCAACCCTCATCAGCCAGGATAGCTCACTCTGTGAATGGATTCAAGCTTGCCTTGCTGATGAGGGGTGATAACCTGAAATTGGCTGTGATTTGAAAAGTTTTAGCACTCCGTCCATCATCTTGTGTTCTCTTCACTGATGAGACCTGCATTCCTCTTAGCCCTGTTGAACAGCTTTGCTGGGGCAAAATGTTGTGCTCAGAGGTTCAAATAGAGCATAAGGCAACTGTTTCCAACGGTCTATAGCAGGCAGACACAAATTGTTTCACAGAGTAAGCAGATAGGTCTTCTTTTCTCTTCAGACCTAGCCACAGTACCTTGGATGTGTTTATGCTTGGGGACGATGCATTGAAATCCGGAGGTAATGTGTCACTGTCGCAGGTAATGCGTCATTTCCGGAGTCTGGCAAGGTTGTTGTTGCATCAATATCAAGAGTGCTATGCATCGGTTCCAAGGTACTGTCAGTGGGTCTGTGTGACTCCTGTATCCAGTCCACACTCCATCATGGTCGGACTGAACTTTTGGATTTGCCCGGGTCAAACGTGACTAGATAGTCCCAGTTGGAGCTATTGACTTCTAAGCTTTGTATTTTGATTTAATCTAGGAAAATTCATATCTTTACTTGTGTATGTTGGATTTGTGTCATTTTGGCAGTGTTTTGCTCAGATAAATATTACCTATTGTTCTAAATTGGTATGGAGTACTTTGTGGTGTTTTCACTGTGTTACTTTGTGTGTGTTCACAAATATTTTACACATTGCCTCTTTAGTTTAGCCTGACTTCTCTGTGTCAAGCTATCAGAGGGTGAGCACAGGTAAATTTTTAGCATGTACTACACTTACCCTGACTAGTGTTGTGGTTCCTGCTTGGACAGTGTTCAGCTGTGGGGACTTGTATTTGTACATTACATACTGTGATTGGTGTACATCTACTCCCATATCTCAGAACATTACGTATCAATATTCTATTTTTCTTTTTTCTCTTGGGCAAACCTTTTGAGTTTTTGCAACAACATGTCTCAATCTGGAGAGCCAACGGTTGTACCTACAGTACTAGAGTTTGAGCTGGAGAAGTTGAAAACCTACACAGTGCCCCAGCTCAAAGGCTTCTGTAGGGAGCTCACATGTTCTTTTAAATGCCTCACTAAGGAGGAGCTGCAAAAGACGCTGAGGACCTGTTTAACAGCGGGGGATGCAGCTATGCACCCAGAAGATGGGAATGATGTTGTGGGGGGATGAGAAATCAAGTTTGCATCTGGAATGACTGGGGGAGCCTGCATCTCTTGTATGGCAGTGGACCACCAAGAATGGTGGAAGACCTCCCTCCAGAGCTGGCAAAAGTGTTTCCTCTAAGAGCCTATCCTCAGCAGAGTTGAAGGACAGGAGGAAGAAAGGAAGCTCATGATGGTGCTTGCCAAGCTCAAAATGGATTTGGAGAAAGATAAGCTGGCCATGAAGATAAATTGGCAATGGAGGAGAAGAAAATGCTTTTAGCTCAGGAGCTGAGCTTGAAAGAGCTGTAGTTGAAAGCCAAGAGGGCAGAGTCCAGCACAGGTGGAGGCAGCATGGCTTTAGTGTACTCTGAGGGAAAGGTACACATAACCAAGGGTTGCGCTGCAGCAGGCGATGTGTCAGTTCAGCAGTCAGGCAAGGTCTATGATGTGTCGATGTCAAGAGGCCTGTGTGGCGGATCTGAGGCATTGATGTCCAACTGCTGGGCTGAAGGCAATGCATCAATTAGAAGCCATTCCGGGCCGGGAATGTGTGAGTCGGCACTGTGCGTCACAGCTGTTGGTGAGGCAGCGTCCAAGACTCACACAGCAGCGGTTCTTCGGAAGTGCTGTATCTGCAAAGTCTGGGTTGCGTTGTAAGTCGAAGTTCTTACATCGCGCCCTCAGTGAGCGGTGTCCACGGCTTTGGTGCAGGCAGCGGCAATGCGTTGGTTTTGCAGGAATGCAACAGTTCTGAATGACGCTTTGGAGTTGCTGCATCAGTTACTTGGGTTGCAGCACCAAACCTCATTTCCAAGGGCCCAGGACTGGATTTGACACCACTTAGCAGAGCAGGACTCGCAGCAGAGAAGTCCAGGTGCTGGTAGCAAGATGCAGGTGAAGTCTTTGCAGGATGCAGAAAGAAAAGTCAAGTCCTCTAACTCCCAGGCAAGAAGCCAACACAGCAAAGCAAGCAGCAAAGTCACAGTCTCTCCTGGCAGCACACCAGCTCTTCCTGGCAGAATTTCCTCAGTCCCGAAGTGTTACGAGTATATGGTGTCAGAGGTCCAGTACTTAAACCCTTTTCAGCCTTTATACTAGGGAGACTTCAAAAAAAGGTCTTTGTAGTGCACAAGACCTTGTCCTTATTTGCTCTGGCTCCAGACATACTGCAAGGGTATGCAGCTCGTTGTGTGGGGACAGACACAGTCCTATTCAGGTGCAAGTGTCAACCCCCCCCCACCACACTAGCCTGGTGATGGGCCATCAGGATAAGCAGGGGAAACTTCAGCTCCCATTTTGTGTGACGGTCTAGAGGGGATACACAAAGCCCAGCTGTCATCCACCCCAGACGTGTATTCTAGGGACAGGCAGAGGCACAGGATGGTTAAGCAAGAAAATGCCAACTTTCTAAAAATCAATCACGACGAGAGTGGGAGACAATGTTGCTTTTAACAAAGGCAAGCAGGTACGTTATAAGGTCGATATCTAGAGGGTTTGTGTTCTGAGGATACGCGGAAGAGGGATTGCAAACTTAAAATGTGAACAGATTTGAATAATAATGAATGTAACAGGAAGAGGGATTGCAAACTTAAAATGTGAACAGATTTGAATAAAAATCAATGTAACAGCGTAAATGCACTAGAACTGACGGACCCGATAATAACAAAGAGAGGATTGCCTAAAAATAACATTGTTACCGTTACGAGCAGAGAAGGATAAAAAGTGAAACAATTGGAGGAGTGGGAGCAACATTAGAAGTTACTAATGTAATTAAAAGTGGGTTGGGCAATTCAGTTTACACTCCGAACATGTAGGGACGGAATGGGATACAGACACAAACCAGAGGGAGACGCGGTGAGACTACGTAGTTTGTGGTAATGTTCATTTAATCAGCCAGGGGATTTTAACTGCGAAATAATGTTACAATATTGCTTACACAGTGGATAAATTGTCATTAATTGATTTATGTTATGATGTACTTGTAGTGACCCCCGACGAAGGGCTCATGGCAGCCTAAAATGCATTGAGGTATTTTTTATGAAATATTAAAGACTGCTTGCAATGGACTTTTTTGCATTAATCGTATTCATTCCAAAAAGGCCTGGATGGGCACAGTTTGAATATCAGAAACCTGAAAATTAGCAGCAAAACCCTGAATGTTGGATATCTGGACGAAATAGAGACAAGAAAAGTTGGAAATAAAAAAGTTTAAGAATATGGATACATTTTGGAAAAATGAAGATAAAAGGTTAAAAGTTGTTCGATGAAAAGGTGCACGCTAAAATAGCGGCACTAAGCTGTGCATTTGGTTTATGGGGCTAGATAGTCCCTCATTTCTCAGAACTTTCTAAAAATGGCATTTTCAGACTAGCAATTTAAAAACCAAAGATGGGTTTTTAAATTGCGAGTCTAGAGACCCCAAACGTACTCTTTCTATCTTTTCCCAATTGGAAGTGTTACAAGGCAGTTCCAATGCTAACCTTTGGGAAAGACAGGCCTTGCTGTAGTGAAAAACAAATTTAGCAGTGTTTTCACTACCAGGGCATGTAATACTCAAACTGGCCTGTCCTACTTTTTAACTACACTGCACCCTGCCTATAAGCAAAATGCCTTCAATGAAGGCCAATTACTTTGTACATTGACTGAAAAGCAAGTGAAACGTATTTTTGATCATATATTGAGCATAAATAAATGCTAGATTCATTCCTTTGCGTTTGATTAAATTTGTATATGGTAGTGAAATGCAGGGGTCTCGAGTTGTGTGCATCGTGTTGTGTGCACCGTTCCTGTGCACCTTCCTGCAAGTATTTGAAATTGCTAGGTAAAAATTGCAGTTTAAAACTGCACCCACAGGCTCTGCAGTGGCAGGCCTGAGACATGTTTGTAAGGCTACTCATGTGTGTGGCACAATTAGTGCTGCAGGCCTACTAATGGCATTTGATTTACAGGCCTTGGGCACAAGTAGTGCATTGCACTAGGGACTTATCAGTATACCAAATGGTCCATGTCATGGAGAAAACAAATCCCATTACATTTTAGACACAGAGAAGATGCACTTTAGCACTGGTCAGCAGTAAAAAAAAAGTGCTTAGAGCCCTAAAACCAGCAAAAACGAAGTTCGGAGCACAGTCAGAAACAGAAGATCAGAAGCAAAAAGACAGGGGAAACCACGTCAAAAGATGCCAGGTCTAACAGAATTCTATACAGGAAGCCATCCTGCAGAAAAACAAAGGCATCTAGAGAAACATGCAATTTAACATTATATGTTATGTTTACCATTATATGCATCGGCTGAAAAATACTAGTATGCAAAATGTTGCTGGCCAGAAAGCCAAAACTGACTAAATATTTCACACTTAAGAAGTGGCCACTTGCAGCTATGTAGCTGTGCATGTATGTATTTTTTCCATATCTGTGTATTATCTCTGTGCATAGTTGCAAAATCATGGTGGGTTGTTTTAAGTATGGAATCTCGCACACATAGTGTCCAGCCTCTCTAAATTAATCAGGCAAAATACATTAGGAAGCTTGGTGAAAATGCCCTTTGTTTTCCAAAATATGAGGCATCAATACCAATATGCTTTTGTTGCATGGTTTTACTTGCTATACTTCATGTATATTGGAAAAAGCATTACATCTCCCAGAATGTAAATGTTAGACCTGGCATCCTTGGTGGGGTGCCCCCTAACTTTTTGACTTCAGGCCTCCTGTATTTGCAGATTTCGTTTTTGCTGGCATTATGATTCTGCACACTTTATCACTGCTAACCAGTGCCGAAGTGCTTGTGGTCTCTCCTCAAAACATGTTAGATTGGATTATATCTAACTGGCATATTTAATTTACTTGTAAATCCTTAGTATGTTGTCACTACCTGTGCCAAGGGTCTTTAAATTAAATGCTACCAGTGGGCCTGCATCACCGATTGTGCTACCCACTTAAGTAGCACTTTAAACATATTTCTGGCCTGCCATTGCAGACTTGCAGATTGATTGTGTGTGTGCAATTTTAAATTGCTATTTCAACCTGGCAAAAAAACCTTAAGCCAGGCCCAAACCTTCCTTTTTAATACATATAGGTCACCCCAAAGGTAGGCCCTGGACAGCTTAGAGTACAGGGTGCAGTGTCTTTAAAAGCTGGGACATGTACTTTTGAGGTTTACATGTCCTGGTAGTGAAAAAGTCTTACATTCATTTTTCTCTACTGCAAGGCCTACCTATTCGCCTGGGATAGCATTGGCGTTACCTTATTACATTTTATAAGTGTAATTTCAAAAAGGGGAGCAGGTGACCATTTCAAGTTTGGTGTCTCTCAAATTTGCATTTAAAATCCTAACTTATGGTGAAGCTGGATATTAAATTACTATTTTTGAAAATGCCACTATTAGAAAGTTAAATGTTTAAGGGGTTGGGCCCTTGTTCTCCAGTTAGATTGTGCCTCTTGTATAGTGCAAAGAAAAAATGAATCTAGCTATAGTCTTTCAATTGTAAATAACTCCAAAATAGAGGGAGAAGTAACTTAATCACCTAGGCCCTTGTTTTATTCACATTATTTTTCAACAACTTTTATCATGGCATCAAAGAGTCACTTTGTGCTTTTTGTCTGTACAGAAACATATAACACAAATCTATACTACCAGAATCAACATAAATGACATATAATGTGTTTGACTCAAATAGTGAAAAAAAATGAATGCAAAAATACAATATAATATAATAATAACATTCATATACAACTTTAGACACAAAGCTTGTGGAAGTATTCAAAGTACCAATCACCAGAGGTGGCCGATCACTGTTACTCTGAAGTTAGTGAACCTCTTGTTAACGTTACACTCTTGGAGGCTGCTGCATTGACTTAGTTTTGGGTGGGATAAGCAATATGTGCAGAAATACCCACTAAAGTGTTCTATTTGTGCAGGCTGTTCCCCAAGAGATTTTTTTGATGTGTTTCGCACCTCCTTTGAGTAACAAGGTATTCTTCAGGACTTTGACTGGTTATATTCTCTGGAAAAATAATCTATAAGGCTTTCCTATCTCGTGGTTTTTTGTATCTGTTCCGTGACTTGATGCTTGTTGTTGTGTGGAATAGGCCCCAATCAGGCTGTTCATTATGCCAGTTTTATCTCTGTGAAGAAAAGCTTGAATTATATGTTACTACCACAGAATGGTGTTACAGCCTCTTTGTTAACTTAAATAGATATCTGGCTGAAAAATCGTTAAGATGTGTCAATTCGTATGTTTATATTTAAAGCTTGACCGTCATGTTAATAATTGAATTTGTATTGGAACGGCATTTATTTATAATTAGAAGGTTGTGGTCTCTAGATACAATGAAACAACTTGCTTTCAGGTCCAAACTTAGAGAAGGGCGTGTTGCAGGTGTGGTCTGTTTCAGAAAAACAATACACAGTGGTGGGTAACTGTTTCGCTATGGCGTGCACTGTTAGCACTTTAGTGCGAACTTGGGAATTCATTTTTCAAACCATGAGCATATATGAAAGCACTTCCCAAGGTGAGATGGTTTTTTAAACCAACCACTTACTTCAATTGCATTTGTTTGTTGTGGCCGCTGTGACACAATCCTTCCGCTCCTCTGGCGGGATGCAGTTGAGTGCCCTGCTGGATGCTGTGAATGCAGACTAAATAAATGGAACACCACATTGAACTTGTGTTGCATGATTTATTTATTTATAACGTTTTATATAACACGAACAAGATCCCGAAGGATATCAGAGTGCTTTACAAAGGATGGAAGGCAGGACATAAATACAATATCGACATCAAGTAAGAATACACCACAAGAATAATAGCATAATTCCCAGACAGATTAATCAAGGAGAGTAGTACAGTTAACCGGTGTAACGCAGGCTACGAAGGGGGGCACATAATGAGGAAAAGAAGAGCATAGATACAATATCAACATCAAGTAGGAGTACACAACGGGAATAATCGTATGATTCCCAGACAAAAGAATCCAGGAGAGTAATACAATAACCAGGAAGATAGGCTACGAAGGGGGGCACATAATACGGTACAGAGAAGCAACATCACATGATCGACGGTATCTGAAGGTACCATGGTTTTAGGATCAAGGATTTTGAACAAATGATCCTAACCCAGTCAAGGTAAAAATGTGTTCATTAGGAATCTTTTGGCTTCCAGTTTGAAAGTTGATGGTATATGTAGTGTGTGCTAACATCGGGAAGAGTTTTTGGGTGGTTTATTATATTTTTTTGAGTCTATGTCCACTGACTGGCATGTTCTGTTGTGATCATTCCTGTCTATATTATGTTCAGATAATAAGGACGGGACTTAGTAGTAGTTCCTGCACAGTGTTCTTTGATCTGAAGTGGGGTTCTATCTCTAATACGGTCACATTGAGTCATTTCCATTTGCAACAGCAATATTTATGCTTTGTCTATGTTTATTTGATCTTGAGGGCTTCCCAAACCATTCTGGTAGTTTAATGAAAGTTAGGTCCTTCAGGTAGAGAAAGTCATCATCCACGAAGAGTTAATTTTATGCTCCACCTCTCCGAATTACATTCCCTATTAATCTGGACATTGCCGCACAACCAGTGGTTAGAGTTCTATCACCCGGGAGAAAAGAAAAGCAGGTATTGGGTATCTCTGCATTGTGCTCCTTCTCAAGTTAAATCTATATAAGAAGTTCGTGTTACCCATAAATCTAGCTCTGAGGTAATTTTTCGCTGCCAAAACCATCCCAATCCAAATGCAGGGTTGGCCAAAGGTCAGCCAGCCCCAAATCCTTTAGGTTATCTTTTATATCAAGAGACATTTCACTAGGTGTTGTACTACATCTTACACCCCTGTCCCAGTATCCATCTGTCCCTCACCATTGGCGAAACCTCAATTTCCTCATGAAATCTGGGGGGAATCTACTGTATCCTTTATTGGGGCAGAGAGTGAAGCTACAGTGAAAATTTCAGTCCCTAGCCTGCATTTAATCATTGTGTATCTACAGTGCTAGTCTATTAAGGTTCTAATATAGCCACACATCACATTTGTCATGCAAAACATGATCTCTACTCCAATAATATTTTGTCACCTGGGGGTGTACCTATGTGAATATAGTATTTCGATTTATATCTCTGCGAGTCTCCCTTTGCCAAAAGTGTTTCTTGTAGAAATATGATGTCTGCTTTCTATTCTGGACTAGTCTTGATCTTTTTGTTGGGGAGTTATGTCCTCAGCCATTGAATGATAATCCTTTGAATTGGGTCTGATGAACTCTCTCATGTTACTATTATCCTGCCCTCTTGGCCTGCCACCCAAACTCAGATTTCTTTATTCAAATGGTGTTGCTTTCGATTCCTCACCAGTAACAACAACAGTAACAACTGATAAACAATGAACCAAAAGTAAAAAGACTAGGTCCAATTTTGGGATCCTCACCCACAAACTGAACTTGTGATTTCCTAGTTATTTTCCGCTAAGCCCAATCTTCCTCAAAGAAAGTCACCTCAGTGGCAGGGGCAGATATTTATCATTTCTTTTAAGCTACATTAATTGTGTGATATAACTAATTTTTACGGCTGGACTCTTACTCCATGCCCTTTGATAAATCTTCCACTCTTGATTTCAGAAGTGTAGGCTGTAGTCCCAGCCTTTTCATCTTTAGATTGTTGTTTCACTGGATGCTCCTTACCAAACTGTACTTCTTGGTTTTCCATCATTCTTTTGTCAGTGCTTGTGAATGGTTCTTCTTTCCTCATCAGGAATTGCATCTGTACCTAGAATCACCACTTCTTTGTCTATGTTTGTGACTAAGTGATACTTGCCTTCAACCTGAAATTGGATTCCGTAAGAAAATATCCAGCAAAACAGCACTCCTCTCTTTAAGTTTTGCCTGCACAGCAATTGTGTTGTGCGTGTACTTGCGAAATCTCTTGGGGGGGAAAAAAAAGCTTAAAACCGGATTAGAGCCGGGCCCCTTACCATTGGTTGGCTCCTACATCACTCTTGTTTACATGCTTCTTATTGATCAGCACCTCCTCCTCATCTGGGCTTCCTCCTGGGGCTTTGTGTGTGTCCCTGCCGTGGAGCATTGGCCAAGTACTTGTTCCTGTCTGTGGTCAGTGTCCTTAGACTGGCTGCATGCTCCTTCGTGTACTTTTTAAAACTTTTTCACATGCACTCCTATAGAATGCATGTGTCTGCACCCCATCTCGCTCACCCTGCCCTCCTCCCGATGTTACTGCTCCCTCCCACGTGTTGCTTTCCCACACCCTCCTCCTGCAGTCATTGTTTCTTCCCCCACCTCTTCTGTCCGTTGTTTCCTACTCCAACCCACTTGCTGTCTGTTGACCAACCACCCCTCCTCATCTCGCTCTGTAGTTTGTTGACCACCCTTGCCCTCCTCCTGCTATCCATTGTTTGTTGACTACCCTAGTCCTCCTCACTCTGTCCATTGCCGATCCACTGTCTCCCTCTCTCTGTTGTTTGATCCACACCCTCCTCTCTCGTTTTGCCTGCCCCCCTCCACACTGTTTTTACACCTGCTGTGGAAAATAGCTAAGAGAGAAAACAAGCATTTACAATGCAATGGTCTTGGCATTATTAAAGGTAGAGCTATTGGCATTGCTCATGATTTTTTTTTATCATAAATGAATGGCATTGTCATTTACATTGCCAATAGCTTAATCGTTAAATAAATGGCATTGTCATTTACAATGCCAATAGCTTCATAGCTCGCAAATGCATGACCTATTGCATTTACGCCCACACAGAGCCACACACACAAAGCCACCCACACACACACACAGAGCCACCCACACGGTCATTCACATATAGCCACCTACACAGAGCCACTCTCACACAGACAGAGCCACCCACACATAGAGCCACCTACAAAAAAAGCTATCCACACACACACAGAGCGCTACGCGCTACACACACACACACAAAGTGCCACACACACACAACACACACACACACACACAGACTACACACACACACAGACTACAAACACACACAGACTACACACACAGACTACACACAGCCCACACACAGCCCCCACACAGCCCACACAGCTCTCACAGCCCACACAGCTCTCACCGCCCACACAGCTCTCACGGCCCTCACGGCTCTCACAGCCCACACAGCTCACACAGCTCTCACAGCCCTCACATTTCACAGCCCACACATTTCACAGCTCTCACAGCCCACACAGCCCTCACAGCTCTCACAGCTCTCACAGCCCACACAACTCTCACAGCCCACACAACTCTCACAGCCCAATCCACCTGTGCTTCCGAAAACGACTAAAAATTGAGTTATTTAGAGAGGCTTTTGACTGTCACTGGAGGGATGATGGTGAGCGAAAAACACCAAACGGGGCATGTTCTCCACAGTTAATAGACCCATGCTATATCACAGAGACTTGCAGTTGCATCGATAGAGTGTTGTGAAATAACCAAGCAACTACGTGCAGCGCTATACAAAGGTACACAATGAACATGGCTTACTCCACACAGAACACATTTGGAAATTAAATGCGCAGAGGCGTGCCAGGTATAACTTCCCTCACCCAGAGGTACTTGGAGACTTCCCCAAATACACTTTAGTAATCTGCGAGAGTGAGCTTTGACTGAAAAGTAGTTATGGGGCAAGCTGCAGTACCACACAGATCACCCTAAAAACAACACTCTACCACCCCTACAGTACAAACGGAGTTCCAGACCACGAGGAAAGCACTTTAGGACTCGCAAGGTGTATGAGAAGCGCTAAATAGCCAATATTACAACATACTATCAAACATCGACAGTGACAAGACAAGGGCAGTGGTTTGTGTTAGCCGCCCTTTACTTCGGCAAGGGCGCATTTAAACATGAGAGAGGGTAAGGGCGCAGACATGCGGAGTTGCACCATAAGGGTACCAAGGGAGTCATGTACACCAGACATCAGGGGATTGAGTTAGGCAGCCTCCAATCCAATAAAACATGGGGCAAATGCCATCAGAAGGGGGGGTGTAATGGTGCACCCTAAACATAAGAGAGGGGGCATAATACACCCGACTGGAACAAGGGGCAGAGTGGTTCTCACCACCAGCCGTGTCAGAGTTGGCACAGGATGGCTTGCACTTTAAGCTAGGGGCCCCTCAATGCCAACTCCTTGAAAACGGTTCTTTTACTGAATCCCTCTGTATTAAAGTCATTTTTGAAACTCGAAAATGCTCCCTTCGTGGGGATGTAGGGCACAGCGACACTTCTCCTTACCCCCTCCTCACACTTGTTTGGTCTTCCCCTCTCCCGCCCGCCTCTTACCTTGCCTCCCCTGGGCAGGGTGCCCCCGGAGACGGCCAGAGCCCGGTACATGTCGCCTGCTTTCCAGCTCCCCGGCGGGCGGTTGATCTTCGAGTCCGGGGGCTGCGATGAGGCGAGCCCTGGAGGGTCATGGAGGGCTGGAGTTCCAGGGCGGGGTGCGTTATAGCGGGACGAGGGCCGGTCCTGAGGGGAGTTACAGGCAGAAGGCAAGAACGAGTAAGCCCGAGTTTGTGCCACCGACGCCTGGAGCTCGGAACGGGGAGAGGGAGAGCGCAGGGCGGCGGAGGAGGGCAGCCAACGCCGCTTCATGAGGCGAGGGGGCCCGCGCTGTACTCGTGCGTCTCCCCGGGCTGAGCGATCAGCTGATGCGTCAAGCGCACGACAGCCCATAGTCATTTCCAAACGAAGGACATCCCTCACTTTAGACATTTCTCAGTTTTACACACTGGTCAAACACACCGCACATCCCTATGTAGGTGTCACACTCCCCACTTAAACCTAGTGAATATTTATGCTTCGGAAGGCTGTATTTTAAATTACATTTTCACAGTCAACCACTCGACCAAAACAAACCCGACCCAGACCGTCTGTCGCAAGACATTAATGATCTTGGGGTGAAGATACAGTGGACGCTCATTCTGCCCCATCATTTCGTGTGTGGTGTAACTGAAGGAAAATGCTCATCTTCCATCCATGGCCAGGGCACAACCCGTGCAAGACGGAGGTGGCCCCTAACTGACCTACTAGCTCACAGGCTTCTTTCACTTACCAGCCACAAACGCAGCCACCACTATTAAACAGTGAATGAGCCTCTCCATTGCCGCAGTGATAATAGGTTTCGCCTTCCTGATCCACCACTGCTCTTCCTTCAAGCAACAGCAACGCCTGCATTCAGCAAAGCACTGGCCAGAGTGACCCCCATGCCACCGCAGCCAATCACAGTCCACGCAACGAGGTCCCGGAAGATGAAACAACCAATAGAAAAGTAAAGGTTTCCATTCCGAACCTGGTGTCGCTATAGAAATAGAGGAAGGAAAAATCCCTAGCCACGGTTTCCAAATAAATACAGTGGCCATCTTGAAGGAGTCAGAAATCATTACATAGATTCCAAAAATTAATATTTACAGAAAACACATGAGCAGAGGCTAATTTTATGTAAGAATTCAACCCTTTTACCTAAATTAAGACAATAAATTTACCAAAGAATTGAAAATGTAATTTTAATGGCACTCGGAAGCGCTCACATTTGTCTTTTGATAACATTACCACCGAAATGATCAACATTTTGCCTTTAATGGTAGTGGTGTTGATATCTTCCATAGGGAAAGGTATTTCTATGAAAAAAAATTACTCCATTTTCAAAACGGACGCCAAGATTACCAAACTGACAAGAGTAGCAGGAATCCTTGTATAACAAGAAAAAAAAATGGCGACCACAAAGCTCCGCATATTTCGGATTCAGGGGCGTGGCTTAAGAGTGGAAAGAACAGCACGAACACGCCCCCGAATCCAAAAGAGACAGAGCTTTTCGCGGGACGCCTCTCTCCTCCAATGGCTGGCCTCCGTTTAGGAAGCCAGCCAATGGAGGAGAGACGAGGAGAGAGGCGGGTTTAAAGCACCCACTGAAAGACATTAATTCTCCGACTTCCAGCTGGCAAGCCAGCCGTCGGTCCGAGACCTAAAAAGCACTGTGATGCGTCAATGCTTGTTGCATCATATAGTTTTTTTTTAGTTTTTTTTACTTTCAGTCATGTTGAACAGTAGCTTGTGACAAAGCCAATAGATCATGCCACTGTTTGCTTCTAATTCTTCTGCTTTGGGTTAATTTTGTTTCCTTTTAGCCAGTGTGGTCTGAGAAACATGTTTCAAGAGAAACACATTGTCGCGCAAAATTTAAAGGCACTCTTTTTCCTGCTATCTTGAATGAGAAGAACTTTTTGTTAAAAAGATCGAATTTCGGCCTTTATATTTCTTGATCTGATGTACATTCTCTGTTTTTGGAGCCTGCTCTGTGGACCCTTTTGAACAATATTTCCTCTCCTTCTTTTATAACTAGCAACTATGTGAAAGGTCTTTTGATGTAGTCCATATTGTTAAAGCCCTCTGCTTCTTCCGACACGTTTTGCCCTTAGGTTGTCCATCTTCAGATGGTTTTCATGAGTTTCTTATATTGTATGTCCATTTTCAATTTTTCTTTTCCTTGAGCTTTCCTTGTGTTTTGTTTTCCACTTTGAGGGCCTATAAAGTTCTCTCTTCCATCTCCATTTCATATGGACTCATTTGTATCACCTCTTGTCTTATAGTACTTATGGTCTTCAATATTCCCCTCCGAACCTCTTTCAATTCCAGATTAAATGTGTCTTCCCAATCTTTGGTAAGAAGTCACAAATGTTCTCAGTAGTCAAATGGTTGTCATCTTGTTTCCTGTCATTTTGTCCTTTTCTATTGTGACACGGGTTCTTGAGTCAGGTCCGGAGTGAAGCATGGGTAGCTGCCCTGGGCATGCACCCAGCGGTCCAATATGGGGCACTACACCAGTGAAACACCCTGCCCTGGTCTTCGCAGCTATTGTGTGGCGCTGCGAGACCCCGGGATGAGGCGCCCGTCCCTTGGGCTTCTCTGCACTTCACCATAGTTGTGATGCTCAGGGTAGGAAGCGGCCCTCCCGGGCCTGCACTCATAGTGTGGAGCTACGAGGCCCTGGATGAGGTGGGCAACCTTTCCCATTCAGCAGACTTTGCCTGCAATTAAGGATATTCCGGCCCACGCAAAGGTACTGCAGAACACACGCTGCCTGACATTTTGGCACGCCACACGTTTAACCCTTGCAAAGGACAAGCAACTCTCAGCCTTTCAGCTTTTGATGAGCTGTGAAAAAAAGATGCTTGTTGGTGTTGGGAGGAAGGTGCTACAGCAGAGGAGGATCCCTGCAAAAACTGCTTATGGGGCATCTCCAGCTTTTGAAATGCAAGCAGCCTTGAATAAGTGAATGAAGGCCAAGCACGGGACCTGTCCTGGGAGTATGCCCTCGGTGTCTATTTCTTCTATTAAGCCTGTTTCACAGTGCTGCCGCATTGCCAGAGAAGTGGACTAGGCACAGTGTTATTTACCCAGGAACACAGTTGGTTAAATTTGTAGACATAAGACAGTAGTGCACTGCTACTCAGTTGCGGCTGGCATGGCCTGTGAGGGTGGGGTGGGTGCAGGGGGGGGGGGGTCACGCAGGGAGGGGGGTCGCAGGGGAGGGGTCACGTGAGGCTGTTATAATTTTTTTTATTTTATTAAAACTTACCTTATGGCCGAGTCCCGTGGCTTCTCGGCTCCTGCTCTCTTGCTTCCAACAAGAACAGGAAGCAGGCAGCCAGGCTTCCTCACCTAAGCCAATTGTCTGGAGCACCGTAAGGGAGATGGTCAAAGTGCGCCTGACAGGTTTGGGCCGCCCGAGAGGGCCGACCAAACAGTATTTGCGCATTCAGAAGTGGCCATACCACTCCTTCCCAGCACTGCTTAGAGAGCAAAGCAGCCCCACCCGCAAAGAAAACCTAAAATGTTACTAACTAAAAGTTATTACAATTTTATGTTTTTGCTTCTCGCATTGCGAGAAAGCAATGGGGCGATAGTCCTCCGCCATGCGGAGGAGCCGCTGCTACTGCTATTTTGTACAAATGCTATACATTTATCACTGTATTGCATTCAGATGAATATACCATGTGACTGGGCACTTGCCCACTCCCAGGTAATATTCAGCAAATAGAGAAATAATATCAGAAAAGCGTTTGCCCAAGAGCACACAATTTAGCCAAATGAGAAGCAGGCATTAAACAACATGTCTCCTGGTTCTACATTTCCAACTAGTCCACTAGAACACGACTGGAGTGCCAGTGAATCTGATGGCAAGGGGTTGCCCTTAACAGGGAAATGTCACTCTGTTATGGGACCTGCCCTGCTATAGACAGGCCACTGGAATAATGATGCAGGGAAGGCCAAATTAAATGTCAGGGTTGAGTAAATTATGCGGCAAGAAAAAGCAAATTGTTTGGTGTAATGCAGCCCATTTTGTGATACTATTACTTCATTATTTTGTCATTTTTACACTTGTTAACACTGTCTAGGCATTGGTTGCATCTAATTAATATCACTTGAACACCCAAATTTAGCAATAAGCAACAGAAAGGTGACCAATCAAGCTTTGCAAAGGGCCTTCTACTGTGCAGCAACACTTGTTGCTGTGTTTTTCATACCTTTCAAACCATTTGAGTTAGAAACAAAACTTTTTTCGTTAAAATATGCAGATTACGCAGCAGATGAGTTGTACAGCAAATGCAGCAAATCTATAATCATGCGGAAAACACAGCAGTCGCACAATCGCATAATTGTAGTGGCCCTGGCTACAGAGCACAGTGTTTATTTCCATCATATTTGATTGAAATGGTAAAGCTGAGATAAGACATTAAATATCCTAGCTCCATGGCTAAAACTTATCTTCTGGACCACGTTCTGTGGCAGTTGCCACTTACTGGACAGTTAGCATGGTAGATACTGATATGTACCACTGGTGTATCAAAGCTTAAGAATTTCATTCCATTTGTATACCAGTGCACATTTTCTAAAAGTGTTGCTCAGATTTGCATTAGCAAACAATCAAGACTTACTCCAGGAGATGATCAAAGGATTTGAACACCAATACAGTATGAATAGTAATCACAATTGATAAACTCTATATCCAGTCAAGTTTTCTTTTAAGATGACTTGCTTCAGAGGCTGGGCATTTAGAATGAAATCCCCAAAATCTGTTATGTGACTCATAATTCCTCTGCTCTCCAACAAATGGCATCTGATGTAGGATGGGCGTGCAGTAACATGTCTCCAAAGTGTCCTGTGAAGTGATAAAGGAAAGTTGCAGACCCTGTTTGGAGTTCACAGTGCTAAACCATGGCTTTGTGGCACCGGAGAGTGGCCCTCTCTCCTGGGCTCCACAGTGATGAGTCATATCTGTGTGCCCCAGTGTAAGGGACTCTGCTCCCCTGGACGTTGCAGCGCTAGACCATGGATGTGAGGCCGAGGATAAAGTGCCTACCCAAACCCCTGGCCCTCACATCCCTAGATCATTGTGGGAAGGTTTCCGACGCATTGATTCTCTGAATTCTGTGGAAGGAACTTTTTAAAGGATCTGAATTTTGGGATTCCAGTTAGACTCATACTCTTTGTGTGTGTACTCTATGGAAAGCACAATCCTCCCAGTGGCCAGGATTTCTCATAATTTGTGGTCCCCAGATTGGGCATTGACTGATTGTCGCAAAGCCCACTAGCGTCCCTATTGCCAAAATCAAGTCCAGCGTTACTTGTTTTCCCCTTAGTGATATTTGGGACTTGGGACTGGATACTGGAAACACAGCAGGAGGTCTCTTATATGATGTTAACAAGAAAAGCTTAACCAATCTCTTCTAGAATAAGTTCTCAAAATCGAATTTAGAGAATGATCAGAGCAAGTGCACTAATTACCCCATCGCCCCACAACCCCTCCAACATTGGGATGATCTTTTTGTCCCACTTTGCTTTTTTCTACTGACAGGCACCAAGGTGTGATGATATTGTATTGGGTTTCTGTTGTGTTTGCATTCTTATTTGTACTATTCCTTTAATCGTGCTTGTTCTAGTTATGTCATTACAGAATATGGAATGTTACATATGTCATGTACTGTGCATCTTTTGTAAGGGACAGTTGTTCCTGTGATGCTGAACTACTGGATGACATGTACTAAGCTCTTCGTTGCATTAAAGGATTACTTCATTTCAATCCTGAATTTATTCATCATTTCACTGGCGACGGGATTCGAAGAGCAGAACCTACGTGGGCAACTAATTTGAACTTTATTTTGAATTCATTATTTTTTTGGTTTTCTTCCAATTCGAGTTAAAGTGGACTGGAAAAGACTTTGGCAACTATTCTAAACATCGACTTTGGTAAATATACTGATTACCTCATTGGTGATTTTTTATCACTTTAAGATTAAAATATATATGTGTGCTTGAGCGGATTTGAGCTGATTTCTATTGTTGACTTTCTAACATAGACCTTTAAACGTTTTGAATTTGATACTCCTTTGGATATAGACTCGTGATTGTATCAAGTTTACATCGCTATGACTTTGTTTTCATCGGATTAAGTTTTGCAAGCTCAATTGAATTCAAGTTAAGGAAACAAAGCTCTTTACCGTTTCAATTCGTTTATCAGCGCGTTACAGCTCGCACCACAGCTCGCACCATATTTTAAAAATAATCGCCTGCAATGTTCTATCGCTGACGGACCTCTCGAGAGCTCCCGGTTCCATCTTCGAAGGTCTTCTTGGAACTTTCCTGGTTTCCTGGATTCGGCGCTCCGACGTCCTCAAGTGCATTGTGGGTACGCTTACGTGTGATGTCACACGTATCGGCGGCCATTTTGGTAAAGTGTGAAGTTGTTTGAAACAAACATTTTTTCAACAACGATCTTCAACGGTGATTCGCACACCTTGTGCGATATCTTCATCGGCTATTACTCATCACTTTTGGATTCTTCATCGGTGATACGCACACCATTTGTGAATTAGCATTACTTTCATTATTTTTATTTTTTCGATTTAACATTATTATTTTAAGGTATTTATACAATGTTAATTCTACTGTATTTAGGTTACCTTGATATTCTTGAATAAGTCATCCAGTTTTATTCTCAGTTTTAATTCATTATGTCTCAGCCCAATTATAATATAAGTGCACCTCAGGCTTTTTGGGTTTCATGCAGTGAACCTCCACTTAAATGGTTAGAGTGGAAACCTTATTTCTGTAATTATATTGATGCGTTAGATGAGGATGGTAAAATGTCCTATGCTCAAAAGAAAAGATTACTTTTACACTCTTTAGGTCCTGTTGGATTGAAAGTGTATGAGACTATGACTAAACCTTCTTTTCCTGGTGATTTAAATGTGTATATGTTAGCCTTACTGCATTTAGACACGTATTTTGCGCCTAAAGTTTGTATAGGTGTAACTAGGTACAATTTTTTTTTCAAGGAAACAAGCTAAAGAAGAAAATATTGACCACTACCTTTCTGACCTTAAGAAATTGTCTTTAGACTGCAAATTTGGTGTGTTACAAGAAGAACTTATTAGAGACCAAATTGTTATGCATTCTTATAATGCTTCTATTCAAGATAGATTGTGGATTAATGGAGATTCTCCTTTAGATGACATTCTAGCAATCGCGCGTAAAGCAGAAATGTCTGGCAGATGTGCTAATGTGATCAAACTTGATAATACTTCTATTAATAATGAAGTTGTAAGCAAAGTTAATGCTGTTGACAGAAAGAAATTTAACTATAACTCAAAGAACAGTTTAAGTACTAATAACAGACCATTTTATGCAAAACAATTTCAGGGTTCTAAACTTAAGTGCTACAGATGTAATAGTTCTGAACATTTAGCAGACTTTAAAGGATGCCCTGGCCTTAAAGTGAAATGCACCAATTGTGGGTTAAAAGGTCATTTAACAAAGGCTTGTAACAGGAAGAAGAAAAACAAAGTTGGTTTTGTGAATGATAATGATGAGGATGAAGTTCTGGAGAATGATCCGGAAGACGATTTGGTGATGAATTTACATGATAAATTGGTTTTAAAAATCTGTGATGAAGATGTGGTTAACAAACCCATTTGCTTGATGAGTATTGGTGGGGTGAAAATCAAGATTTACGCTGATTCTGGTTCGCCCTTTACTATTATTAACGAAGAAATGTGGAAATCTTCTTTTGTCCAACAAGTAGGAGCCAAATTATTGGCTTCAGACATTCACCCTGAAGGCTATATGGGGGAACCTATTAATATCCTTGGTTTCCGTTGGTTTGTATTTAGATTCCAGGGTAGAGAATGTAGAGGGAAGCTATACTTTGCGAAAAAGGGTCCACCAGTCTTGGGGTGGTTTGACCAAAAACAACTACACATTATTCTAGACCCAAATAGTCGTGAACAAGTTTTGGTGGTAGATGACAGTACTACTGTGACTAAGGAAATTTTACACAAATTTCCGAAAGTGTTTAGTAAAACTTTGGGGAATTTAGTTGGATTTGAGCACAAAATCATAATTAAGGATGATGCTTGCCCTAAAGTGCATAAATGTAGAAATGTTCCCATCCTAGTGAGAGAGGAAGTGAGTAATGAATTGGATAAGCTAGTTTCTACTGATATAATTGAACCTATTGAAGCTAGCGAATGGGTTTCTGCGATCGTCGTTGTGAGACGGAGCAATGGAAAAATCAGACTGTGTGTAGATCTTAGGTAATTAAACAACAACATTGTGGTAGACAAGTTCCCACTGCCTAAAATTAATGAAATGGTCTCAAGTCTGGGAAATGCACAATGGTTCTCGACCATAGATCTATCATCGGCATATCATCAAATTTCCTTGTGTCCTGAATCAATGAAATTTACATCTTTTATAACTCCTTTTGGGTGTTTCCGTTATAAACGGATGCCTTTCGGTTTAGCTTCGGCGGCCGCTGTCTTACAGCGTTTAATGTATCAGCTTTTTAAGGAAGAAAAGGGTGTTAGATTTTTTCAGGATGATATACTTGTGTTTGGGGATGATGAAAGTGAGCATTTTTCTAGATTGGAGAGAGTTTTAAGCATTCTTGAAAGCAAAGGCCTTACGGTTGAACATTCCAAGTGTAAATTTGCACAAAGGAGTGTGTCTTACTTAGGTCATATTATTGATAAAAAGGGTGTTAGACCTAAACCTGCTCTGGTTTCTGCTATTTCTGATGCTCCTATTCCTACGAGTAAGGATGACATTAAGTCATTTTTAGGCATGGCTGAATTTTGTTCTAAGTATATGCCTAATTTTGCAAATGTCACATAATATTCGACAACTGTTAAAAAAGAATGTAAAATTTGAGTGGTCTAGTTCTTGTGATGAAGATTTTAAGAATATTAAGTTAGCCATTGCTAAAGCCACTTCCCTGCGAAATTTTGATCCATCTCTGGAAAGCATAATTACAACTGATGCTAGCAACAGAGGACTTGGAGCTGTATTAGCTCAAGTGGATGAGAAGGGCAGGGAGAAAGTTATTGCTTATGCTTCAAGATCTTTGTTTCCTTGTGAAGAGAAGTACCCAATAATAGAAAGGGAAGCCTAAGCATGTGCTTGGGCAATAGAGCATTTTAAATCTTTTGTTTGGGGGAAAATGTGTTTATTACGTAGTGATCACAAGCCATTAGTTAAAATTTTGACAACGGAAGGTGTGATCAATGCGTCTGCGAGGTTAGCTAGGATTTCAATGAGGTTGCAAAATTTTATTTACAGGATTGTATTTGTTCCAGGCAAAAGTAATGTTCTGGCGGATTTTTTGTCACGGATGCCTGTCATGTTAGAAGAGTGTGACAATAATGAGTGGAATGGTTTGCAAGTTGCTTTTGTCCATGATGAAGGTCTTTCAGCCTTCAGTAAGGAGGAGTGGAATAAGGAGTATTCAACTGATGTTGTTTTGCAGAATGTAATTTCATTTACTATGGATGGTTGGCCTACTAAAAAGGATTTGTTGGATGAGGCTATCAGACCCTTTTGGGAGGTTAGGTCTGAACTTTCTGTTGTACAAGAAACACTTTTAAGAGGTGAAAGGATTATTCCTCCAGTGACTTTGCGTGAAGGGATTATTGAACTCTGCCACGAAGGACAACCAGTTATTGTGCGATCAAAGTCGTTGATTAAGCATTTGTTTTGGTGGCCGGGCTGTGATTCTCAGACAGAAAAAGTGGTTAGAAATTGTGTTATTTGTGCTTCTGCTGATAAAACTTTACTATTTTTCGTCCTCCAATGTTAGAGTGTTCCTTTCCTGAACATCCTTGGGAATGTGTTGCAGTTGATATTATAGGTCCTGTTCAAAGGGGAGATGACTCTCATCAATTTTTAATTGTTCTCATGGACCTTTTCTCGAAATGGCCTGTGGTTAAGGTGGTTGAGAAGGCTGACACAGATTCTGTTCTTTCCTTTCTTGATGAGCTTTTGTTACTGAGGGAATTCCTTCTTGCATCCTCATGGATAATGAAGTTCAATTCTTGTCCATTAGAGCAAAAACGTACTTTAAAAAATTAGGTATTAGGCACAGGACTACATCGCTTTATAATCTCAGTGGGAATGGTGTTGTTGAGCGTTTTAACAGGGTTTTGAAGAATACCATTCAGTTGTCTTTGAGTAATAACTTAGATTGGTTTACGCAAGTGGGAAAAGTAGTTTGGAATTACCGCATCACAAATAATGACTCTACTGGAGTTTCACCATTTGTGTTAATGAAAGGTAGGAATCCACGTTCTAAGAGCATTCCTGCTTGGCTATTTACTAGTGATGTGGAACCTTGGTCTAGGGAATCAGTGAAAGCACGTATGGAACTCATGCATGATCAAAGTAAAAAATATCATGACTTAAAGCATGGTTCTAAAGAAGTTCAGATTAAGGTTGGGGATTGGATTAGAGTCAAGAAACCTTTAAACGTCCGGAAGGGTGATTCACAATTCTCTGAACCTTTTAAGGTAGCGGAGGTCTTAAGAAATTCTGTGAAACTAAATGATGGGAAGGTTTGGAATCTGAGTAGGATTGCGAAGTGTAAGCCTGGTATTTCTCAAGTTCTTTGGAAACCAGAGGATTTGGATAGAAATAGTTTTTCTGAGCATGACGTGTCTCAGTTTGGTTCTGATGTGGTTGATAGCCCTAGTACTGGTGAAGTTCCTTCTACGAGTAATGTTGTAGTTTCTTCTGGAGAGGTTTCAGGAAAAAACATTGTTCCTGAAGAAGGGAGTTCTGTTTCTGTGGATGAGGATTCTTCTTTGTGTCGTCATTCCTCAAGGAGGAGGATGGTTCCTCTTTGGCTTAAAGATTATATTATGTGTAATAAGTAGTTATCAGAATAGGATTATATTATGTGTATTAAGTAGTTATCAGAATCTATATTAATATTGCGGTATCAATTATATCCATGTGTGTCATTTTTGTTTTTTGTTTTTTTTTATTATTTGGAAAAGGGGATGTGTTGTGTTTGCATTCTTATTTGTACTATTCCTTTAATTGTGCTTGTTCTAGTTATGTCATTACAGAATATGGAATGTTACATATGTCATGTACTGTGCATCTTTTGTAAGGGACAGTTGTTCCTGTGATGCTGAACTACTGGATGACATGTACTAATCTCTTCGTTGCATTAAAGGATTACTTCATTTCAATCCTGAATTTATTCATCATTTCAGTTTTGTCTGATGGTTTAGTTGATGGCTGAGATATGGGCTCAGTCATACAGACGTTCCCAACTTCTAAGTGATATCGATACCCTCAAATGTGCTTCCCAACGTTTCTGGCCAGACGTCTTCCCAATTGTCTTGGTCCCATCAGGTGTTTATATGTTTTGGATATCAGCTATTTTTCCTGGGCCCCGACTTTGAGCCATTTTTCAAATGTGGTGAGAGATCTTGTAGCACGCTGCTTAATGTAAGGTTGATGGACCCTTTGACAGGCCAGCAGGTAAGCTAAACCATCTGTTTCTGGTAGGTTGTACTGGCGCTTTATGTCCTCAAAGGTTTTAATCTGTCCCCTCGTTAACAAAGAGCCCATCATACTACATCTCCAGTTCAAAGATGTATGTAGGGAAGTAGCTAAAGTCACGTCAGATTAAAGCAGATGGGTGCAATAGGAGACGAGTATGATGATAGACTACAGCAGGGCCGGCTTCAGGGCAGTGCGACTGGTGCGGCCGCACTGGGCACTGACCTGTAGAGGGGGCGCTGTGTTTAGCAATAATTTATTATTGGGGAGATGAGGGGCATTTTTGCCTGGTGGTAGTGAGAGAATCTGAGAAGGCGGTCATGGGTGTCGGAGCGGCAAAAATGATTTTCGCACTGGGCGCCACCAGAGCTAAAACCGGCCCTGACCACACGTCTCAACCACCGCATCCCAAATTAAAAGGGCAAACCTCAGGGGACGAAGAAGGACCCAAGATCCTTTGTGTACCTTTTAACCATACTCGCCGCAAGAGTGGTGGGGTCGCTCTCTATGTTCCCCCATTCGACCATCTTTGGTGGGATGCTCTTTAGTATGAGATCATGTGGAAAACTGCAAAGCCAACCTGTTGTCGTGAGCGATATAGAATCTTGCTTTGTAGCCTAGGGATTTTTCCCGGTTTGAACGGAATGAAATCTGCTTACAATTGCTTTAGGATCTTAAGTGGTACCACCAAGTTAATGGTTTGAAACAAATACAAAATCCGAGGGAGGATATACATTTTTACAGCAGTCACCTTGCCAAGCCTCAAGAAATACTTATTGTGCCGGGACTGTAGGTCTCTCTTTACCTCAATGAGCAAGTTTATATTTATTGTGTGAGATATGACGTGGGCCAATTAAATCCCCAGATATGAAGTCTTTCTAGTTTACCAGTTTAGATGCATTAGTCCTTGCAGAGTCTCTAGTTGTCACAGGGGGCTGTGCTAATATTTTGACCTCAAAATCTGTAAGGATGAAAAGAGAAATATTTTGCAGGTAGACCATAGGTCAGATTGCATATGTCATGGCACCTATCACTGCAATTTGCATTCTGTTGAGAGGTGGAAATATACTTGTATATAAGTTGATGTTGGTTTTTATTCATGATACTTTGATTTCCAGTTAGGGTTTTTAGAAATTAAATCTCGATGCACAGTGTGATAATCTAGGTGCTCTTTTCTCTGCAAGGGCCTTGTTACTGACACTGGAATCTGGGGATCACAGTTCGATCCCCGGCTCCGACGGCAGGTTAGCCCAGCACCATGTAACTCTGGGCAATAGCTTGCTTAATCTTCCCGACGGCCCCCAGCGCCTAGAGACCCTTACAGGTGATTGTTCGCGCTTTACAAATGTGGATTATTATAAGCAGAAATTAATGAACTCCACTTTTTGAAGGTGTCTTGAGTTTGTCTGAAATATCTTTTTCACGTGTGACAGAGGGTATTTTATACCTTATAATACATAGTTACACCATCGCCCAAAAATTGCAAAATTCTTGATGTCTTGATGTTTCATATGAAAATGATAGTTTAGTTACAGACTTGAAGAGAAAACGCGCAATCTGTAGTGCAAAATGAAATCACCAAAAAGAGGTTACAAAAGTATTGTGTTAGAATCCGTTTTCATGTTAGCGAGATTTTTAAAAATATTGTAGCTCTGACTGCGCAGAGGGATTCTATATTTCCTGTAATTACCTATAGCGTTTAAAAATAAGCACATGGTACTTTCTCCTTTCTGCCCATTACTGTTCATTTTAGAAAAATAGATCCGAAGAACTGAACACCGGTTGTCGTTTTAATTATGCTCTGTTACCTGCCTTTCATCTGTTAGCAGCCATTATGAAGTTACAACTCAACTTAAGTAACTTGTTACAGATGAGCAGTTCTGTCATTTAGTTATTAGAGATCACAACTTGATTGTAATAGTCCATTAGAGTCAGGTCCTAAAACTGCAATTGTAGGCTCCGGTATATTACAATACAACATTAGCCATTCTGTCTTGGGGTCCCCTCTGTGATTAGCAGTAGATTAAAGGATCCACTGGATGATGTCACAATGCATCTCAAAACCGTTGATATAACCTAACAAAGGAATGTTCTAGAATGTCTTTTGTTGGTGTGTTTTTTTTAGATGCAGGACTGGGAGAAGGGATTTCCTTTATCTTCCCTGGATGGCCTCTTGCTGTAGAACCGTAGATACTGTGCTTAGAATCTATAACCTTTTCTTCCATCTCTCCAGGTCAGATATGTCTACACACTGACCTTTCTGCTCCATTGTATATTGCTGCAAAAAGAGGAATGATTATACATGTAAGTGCTCAGTGCGTCTAATTAAATGCTATGTTTTCCCTTTTGCAACCGCTCATTAAATAAACAAATAACTCTGCTACATCCTTCATTTCTTTACATTGGCCTTGTTTTTCTCACAGATTCAGGCAGATCAAAAGAACACAGACAAACAAAGCTAGTAACAAAAATATATACACAAATTCCGCAAGTGTTATGCTTAGTACAGTGTAGGAAAATATGCAACAACCTCACCTTAAATGGAAAAATGTGCTACACTTAATAGAATTTGCTTTAACGTAATATTGACAATTTTATTTGGTGAGCAACACATACTTGAAATTATATATTGTCTATTTAATAGTAAACTCTATTATAACCCAACTTAATCCTTGTGTTGACTTCAAATGAATGAATGAATGAATGAATGAAGGAGCGAGTGAGTATGACAAGCTTTTTTCAGTCTGTTGGCCACATGTCTTATTAGCTGTAGGCAAAAATTCAGTTCATTCTCAGTCGTATGCCACCAATTTCTCACAGACCCTTAAGCATCAATATGGGTCTCTTAAAGTCAGTCATTTATCATTCTACATTCATAGTCATCCTTTGAAAAACAGTATTCCATCGTAGGGCTACAGGAAGGCACAACGCATTTCCTTTGACCACTTCCTCATAAGGATGCACAGGAAGTGACATCGGACAACCTTTGAACAGAGTGATGGTTTGCTGTACATTGTGGGTGAAGGATGCTTGTTAACGGCGACTGGCACAAACAACCAGCCACAAAATTTAGAAGAGGCCAATGATTACTTACTTTCATGCTATTAATAGTTTTTATTTAAACGTTAGGGTTGCACCCCAGTCTGAAGGCAATTGACGGCTATAGGAAAAAAATTACTCGCCCTTGTACAACAGTAACTGATAACGAGTGCTTCATGAATAACCTGTTGCTGCCCGGTGAAAAGCAGTGTAACTCGCTGAGTAAGGCTCTACTGGCTGTAGCCCACTTCTTAATATAAAATCAATACAATCGTCTTAGTGTAGGGATAAAATAAAACCTATTTTCAAACCATAGTTCGAGAATAATTGCCCTCTTATTGACTTTACCTCCGAGAAGAACGGATTTTTGCCTACAACTTTCATCACGTTGCCTAAAAGAAATTGGAATTGGCAGAATGGACAAATTCGTGCAGACTGAACTGGGTACTTTGCCCCCCACCTGGGTAAATGCAAAGCCCTTTCTCGCTAGAACTTTAGGGGCTGTGAGGCTGGTTTTAAACATTTAAGACCGAAGAGAATGTTTTCAATATTATTTTATTAGCTCTTTACGCATAAACAATAGCGTTCGTGGTTGTATTTGGCTGCAGGAGTGGTCTGATACAGTACATGTAAACCCCATCAGTTAATGCTCAGAAACTAGTTGTCTCCAGATATATACATCACAATCCAGTAATGGGTAGTACAATACATTATAATTCCTAAGACAAAACCACATTGCATATCTAAACATGAGACAAGGATATGTGACTCTGAATTTCCTGAAAGCAGGACAGGACCAGCCATACATCCAGAGGGCCCGGCGCCTATGAGACTTCTATTAAAGAATGCGGGCTGGCAGAGCTTATCTCTTTCAGAAATTACCTAAAAGGACCACAGATTGCGTATACATGGGAGGGTTCAATGTGATGTAAGTCTCAGCATGGTCATTAGATGTAGCCAAGGCTAGTCATCTTGCCTTGGAGTGGCTTGTTTGTAGCAGTGCATGGCCAGCAACGATGCAAGCGCTGTGAAGAGGCGAACGTCATGTGTGATACCCTTAACGTACCTCAATAAAGCCACATCTAGCGGCAGGTCAACTCTTCTTCCAACCATATTGGAGATACCTGAGGTTATGGTGGGCCTGTAGTTTAATATGGGTGGGCAAAACCAAGCCAAGTGTATGAACCCTGCGTTGTTAACATGGCACCCTGAACAGTGATGAGGTCTGGTCGGGTGTATGTTGGGTCGTTTTCCTGGGTAAAATAAGCCTCCTGTAATAACTTGAAGTGAACAAGCTCATGTCTGTAGTTTATAGATACCATCTTTGTCTGACCTCAACATAAGGCCCACTTGGTGCCTGTGAAGATTGATTTGATGTCTGCTTCTCCTCCAATTTACTGCAATTGGAACCAACTGCTCTCAATGTAGATAAAGCGGAGTATAGTCAAATACCCATCTTGCAGAGCCGGAGTTGTAATTATCTGAGTTAAGGAGCTGAATTCCGGTGGCTCAACGGGAAAATCCAGAATCGCCCTATGAAACCTATATCTGAATTGAATATATATGAATATTTCAGGGTGTGAGTTTGCATTTGTTTTTAAAGACTCTCCATGTCTAAGTGACCCAGTGGAGTCATGTTCGCTTTAGATAGTGTCTGCAATACACTGCATTATTTAGTAAGTGGAAGAAGTGGATTGTGAGTAAAGCAGATTGTAGGGTAGTATAAAAAGGATGCTCCAACCTAGTGACATAGTCCTCCATGCCCAGCAACTGGAGGCCACCGTTACTGTCACATGTGTTACTGAACACATGGCAGGCAGTAGCCCAGCAAAACACCATCCGTTTGTTCCTTCTCAGAATTAGAAAAAGTAACTTGGTGTCTGGATTCTACCAAAGCCTCGCACTGTTGCATTGTGCCTCTAAATAATACACTTTACTGCTGCAAGGGTTTTTAAACCTGAATCATTTTTAACTTTGTGTATGCTTAAAAATAATTGTTGTTACCCTGCCAGTTCACGCGCTCACTCCCCGGTCCACCGCAGCAAATTCATGCTGTTTGTGTGGAGGGAGGTAAAGCGCCAGTTACTTCCTGGTTGTCCCTCGGCGGGCGGCCATCTTTAGAGGGTGACGGTCTAGTCTTCCCTCCCTCCCAACCTATATATCCCTGGCTTGCTCGTGCAGCGGTTACGCGCAGCGGTAGCGCCATAGAAGCGCCGAAGAGGCGCCAAAGAGAAGCCAGTCTGCGCCAGTCCGCGTCCAGACGCTTCCAGCTTCCTGCATCTCACTCGGCCTGTCACCATGGTAGGAAATCGCCTCTGTTATAGTTCTTCTTCCCTGCATTCGCAACGTCCCCCCGCCAACTCGTGCCTCCACTCGATCCTCCCGTCCAATACTAGGTTTCATTGTACTGCATGTGACTGGAGTTTATCTCCCACACACACCGACAAACCTCAACCCTCACATAAATGGAGAATGTTTCTCCTTAACTGTCGGTCTCTACCAAAACACCACACAGAGCTTTCCATGTTGATTGAAGAGCTCAATCCTGAGGCTCTCTTCTTGACAGAAACATGGCTTCAGCTGGAAAGCGATCCATCTACTGTGTGGGCGACCCCTCAAGGCTACACCATGAAACGCCTCGACCGCCAGACTGGCAGAGGTGGCGGACTTGCCATCATTTATAGAGACACTTATAAATGCCGCATCACCTCTTCCACTATACCAACGTGTGAGAGTTTACATTTTACCCTAGAGTTCTCTCCTACCACTTCATTCTCCAGCATGTTGGCCTATCTCCCTCCTGGCGCCCTTAGCAACTTTGTTTCTAACTTGACAGATATTGTCGCTAGTGCCCTGTTTTCCTCAGCGAATTTTACTTTGCTGGGTGATCTCAATCTGCACCTGGACGACCTGTGTGACACTTCAGCCAACAACCTCAGGTCCAACCTTCAGGCTATTGATCTTTGCCAAAAGGGTTTTCTTGCGACCCACAATAAGGGCCACCTTTTAGATCATATCTACAGCAACTTAGATAATCTAAAAGTTGAGACCCCCATTCCACTTCCGTGGACGGACCATTTCTTAATACCTTTCACTTGGTCCATAAGTTCCCCCCCTATTTCTCATAATCCTAATAAGCACCGGGGAAGGAAATGGTCCTCACTTCTGTTCCCTGAGTGGGAACTGGCCCTCACTGAACATCCACCTCAGAGGTCCACTAACCCCAATATTGCCGCGACCAACTTCGATAACTGGATCTCCAGTACCCTCGATCAAGTTCTCCCTTCTACCTCCCTAAAATCAATAACAAGATCTAGGGTTGCCCCGTGGTACACACCCGCCCTTAGAACTATGAAGCAAACATGCCGCAAACTTGAGAGAGCTTGGAGGCAGGACCATTCTCAACAGAGGAAAGCCGATTATAGAGCCGCCATAAAACTCTATAAAAAGGAAATCTATGCCACACAATCTCGCTTCTACGATGTGAAAATTAATATGGCTGCTAATGCGCCCAAGGAAATTTTTAAAATAGCTGAATCTTTAATCTCCCCACCCCCTGAGTGTCCATCATCAGACGGCGCACAAACCCAGTGCAACAATCTTGCTACTTTTTTCTCCCAGAAAATCCAGGGTATTTATTCTTCATTTACCACAGGTGATGACAACATAGAACCCACCTCCCCTCCTGTTTCTGATCACCCCACCACATGTATGCTCGAAAAATTCCCTCTTCTTGACCCCTCCTCATTAGATAGGTTGATCCCTAAGATCACCTCGGGATCCCCTAATGACCAGGCACCCCCCCAGACCCTCATTAAGGTCATAGACGTTATTCGTCCGGTCATCTTAGATGTCCTTAATGCCTCCATTGCTTCCAAAACCGTTCCGCCTCCATGGAAGTGCGCGATGGTTAAAGCTTTGTTGAAAAAGCCGACTTTGGACCAGAACAACTTGGCCAACTATCGCCCCATCTCCTTACTTCCATGGATGAGTAAGCTACTTGAGAGGCATGTTAATAACATCTTAGTGGACTATTTCGAATCCAATAGCCTGCTCCGTGCCTCTCAGACAGGGTTCCGCCCTCAGCACGGAACCGAAACCGCTCTTGTGGCGGTGACGGAAGAAGCTAGAGCTGTGCTGGACCAGGGAGGTAAGGCTGCCATCACACTACTTGACCTCAGTGCCGCGTTCGACACGGTCAACCACTCTACACTATTACATCGATTGAGTGGTCTGGGCGTGTCGGGCGCGGCCCTGGAATGGCTTGCCTCCTTCCTGGATAATAGATTCTTCCAGGTGTTTGAGGGCAAGGCGCTCTCCCCTAAACATCCTCTCAGTTGTGGGGTACCCCAGGGCTCCTCCCTGAGCCCCACTCTTTTTAACGCCTATATGGAGCCCCTAGAGAGGATAGTCCATCCCTTCGGTGTGCGTATTGTTACCTACGCAGATGACACCCAACTGGTGGTCTCCCTTGACCACTCAGTGGGATCATCTTCCACCTTAGGTCCCTGTCTAGAGGCTGTTGCCAGATGGATGCAATCCTCATACCTCAAACTTAATGGGGAGAAAACAGACATTATGCTGTTGTGCAACCCCTCTCCATCTGCCCTAGCATCCATCTGGCCTCCATCTCTTGGCCCGCCTCCTCCTCTCAAACCCCAGATTAAGAGCCTGGGAATCTGGCTGGACAAAGCGCTTGATTTTTCAGCCCAAGCCACTAAAACATCCTCCACTTGCATCGGGATGATGAAAATGCTCCGTAAGGTGCTTCCCCTGCTCCCATTCCAGGCCAGGAGGATCATGGTCCAGGCCCTGATCCTCTCTCGCCTGGATTATGGGAATGCCCTCTATATGGGAGCCCCAGCTGCAGTGACCCATAGGCTTCAGGTCACACAAAACTGTGCTGCCCGTTTATTGTACAACATCCCCCGCTGGCAGTCAGCTAAGAAAGCTCTGAAAGAGCTTCATTAGCTCCCACTAGTGGCCAGAGTGCAGTTCAAGGCCATGTGCATTGTGCACAAATCTTTTCACCGCACTGGCCCGGCAATTCTGCACCCTATAGCTACACCCTATGCTCCGTCCAGAGCCTTACGCTCTAGTTCTCTGCAACTTGTAACCGCCACCAAAATTAACAAAGCCCGTTGGGGCGGTCGTTCCTTTTCCCATACCGCGGCCAGGCTTTGGAACTCCCTTCCCCTCTCCCTTCAAGAAATCAATAATCACTTGTCCTTCAGAAAGGCTTTAAAAACGCACTTGTTTGCAAAGACGTGCTGATCTACCTTGAATCCGCCACCAGTATACAGTCTAAAGCGCTGCGAGGCCTCCGGGTAGTTACGCGCTATATAAGTGCAATTTTCATATCATTTCATTTCTAAATCGATTACCTCAACCCCCGCCCCTTTCATACGGAAGAATCACGATCTTCTAGTGGATCCATGTCAATTATCTGCCGAGATCAGCCTTATCTATAGCATTTTCAAGGTCTGCAAAAAGAACTTAAAGTATGTGGTATATTCGTGAATAGGTTCAGAAAGTTTGGAAGTACCACTATTTTTATAAGTTCCACTCAACCAGCAAGAGACAAGGGTAGTTTAATCCAAGTGTCTATCTGTTATGCCAGCTTATCCATCTCTGGGTCATAATATGATCCAATCATGGACTTGGTGTTGGTCGCCTGAACTGTTTGTTGGTGGGTGCCGCGACAGCAACTACAAGATCCAGGAGCCAGTGGGGGTATCACCTGTGAACTCGCCCCTCCCACTATAACCGGGGACTTTAAATACCTCTTGCGTCTCCCACTTCGCCTGAACTGTTTGTTGGCGGGTGCCGCAACAGATCCAGGAGGTAGTGGGGTATCAGCTGTGAACTCGCCCCTCCCCCTGTAACCGGGGACTTTAAATACCTCTCGCGTCTCCCGCTTCGCCTGAACTGTTTGTTGGTGGGTGCCGCGACAGCAACTACAAGATCCAGGAGCCAGTGGGGGTATCAGCTGTGAACTCGCCCCTCCCCCCTGTAACCGGGGACTTTAAATACCTCTTGCGTCTCCCGCTTCGCCTGAACTGTTTGTTGGCGGGTGCCGCAACAGCAACTACAAGATCCAGGAGCCAGTGGGGGTATCAGCTGTGAACTCGCCCCTCCCCCTGTAACCGGGGACTTTAAATACCTCTCGCGTCTCCCGCTTTGCGGGAGACGCTTCACCTGAACTGTTTGCTGGTGGGTGCCGCAACAGCAACTACGAGATCCAGGAGCCAGTGGGGGTATCAGCTGTGAACTCGCCCCTCCCCCTGTAATCGGAAGTACTTAACCACTTAGTTCCACCCGGAGCGCGGGACGCGGGCGGGCGCCAGGCTAAGCCCGGGCAAAGGGCGGGCGGTCTGTGGCTGTCAGGGGCTGGCAGAGGTTGGGCTGGGTCCCACCCCCGCACCCCCTTTCAAGCACCGATCTTTGAGGGTGCGTTGGATCCCGTTGGTGCTGACCCCTGACCGATGAGACAACAGTTGGTGCCTCGGAATGTGAGTGACTAGGCGGAGCTGCCACCACAGAATTTCTGTAATAAATGCAAATAGTGGGGTGGAGCTGGGTGGCTTGAGAATTTGGTTACCAGGGGTGCCTTTATTCAAATTAATGATTGATTTTGGGAATGGGAGTTGCATTTCGGCTGTGTCTGCTAACTTGGCACCTAACTTTGTAGGCGAGTGTTCGATCGGTAATATAATGGCCAGCACTGTGCAAACAAGATCAGCCAAAGGGTGTCATGATATTCCCTCTAACCCTAGCTCTGCGACCAAACAAAAGAGAACACTCCCACCTACAACTGCACAGCCCACTGCTATTGATCGAATGTTGCAAAGGGCGATTGGGGTGGTATCCAGCGAAATAGAGCGAACTGAAAGACGCCTATCATTAACCCCACAAATCGACCTCACCGCAACGACTCAAGAGACTGAGAATGATATCATGGCTAATTCCCAACATAGCCCATTAGCGTCGCCACTTTTGGAGATCCCTTGTGCTCAGATGGTGAACAATGTTGATTCTGTGAAACCTAAAGCCGGGAGAAAGGCATCCACTAGTAAGAAAAAGGGGGCTAGTCTGAGAAGTGTAAAATGACCCCTGTTCCGAATGAAGTAACAAGTGTGGCAGGGGAGGAGGTCCTGTATGTTACGCAACTGCAAGTACCCCCCATCTTGGTGTCCCAACTTATAATTGATCTACAGTGCCATTTTGAGCAATTGGTTAATACACAGAGGAAATTATTCGTGAGCAGACTAGACAAAATAGTAACCCTAGTGAAAACAAGGGGGGGGGGGGGTGGTCAGGGTAGCATCATGCCTCCCACTACTGCAGCTAACCCCAATGTCCCTGAGACTATTGCAGGGAATGTGCCTAGTAGACCCCCCGCTGTGCAAACTACTAGCGCTAGGGACTTAATACTACCCATAATTAGCCAACAGGCAAGTACTAGCGGTGCTCCCATTAGAAGCACCCCGAGTACAGGGAAGGTACCTACTGTCCCGTCAACTACTGCCCCGTCAACTACTATTGCACAATTCCTAACTAGCGGTGCCTGTACCAGAAGTACCCCGAGTACAGGAAAGGTACCTACTGTCCCATTAACCACTACTGCACAAGTCCCAACTTACAAGCAGACCATCCCGGAACCCCCATTCCCGGGTCAATCAAGAGGGTCACCCATTAATAAGACTATTAACCAACCACCCAGCATAAATTTACCCCCTGAGGCAGCCTCATATG
Source organism: Lissotriton vulgaris (assembly GCF_964263255.1). Taxonomy (NCBI): domain Eukaryota; kingdom Metazoa; phylum Chordata; class Amphibia; order Caudata; family Salamandridae; genus Lissotriton; species Lissotriton vulgaris. Next base: position 716,973,083 of record NC_141695.1, read on the forward strand.
TGGTCATACTTGCGGAGGTGCCAGAATTGAAGCCAGAACATACAGGATCTCATTTAGTACTAAGGAACAAGACTATGTTCTGGCTAAATAAGAACAGGCCGCTTCCAGGGAATTAACAGGGGGAAATTTTGCATGTGCGGAGAGTGAGCTGGTTGGGGAATAGGAATAAGGACATTACTGGTAACTGTGTGGTGGTTAATTTTAGGGATCGTAGAGTAGTTAATCACATTCTAAGAGGGGGACCTGTAAACCATTCAAGCGTTATAAGACCTTTTCCTTTGGGTTACTTCTATCTGAGGGGAACCCTGAGTTACAATCAAGGCCCTGCTTATCCGGGAAGAAGGGATAGTCTTGACGATGGGATGGGACCATGTCACCTAATGCCAGGTGCTTTCCTAGGAAATCCAGGTGCACTGAGTCTAAGGAACAGTTTTGACCCTCTGATGTCATTAGAGGAATTGGATTGACTAATGAACAATAGAGTTCCCTTTAAGAAGGTTTCAGGGGAAGAAGGAGGTTTCACCATTATCCACCAGGCTGCACCCCTATTCACCTACCCCGCACTGAATGAGTCCACTAGTGCTGAAGACGATTTGGGTTCGGGCTCGCAGTTGATGTACAAGAATGACTCCCGGAATTTACCAACAACGGTAGAAGTGGCCCCAATATTTGAGCATCTTATTAAGAGCCCTCTTGACTCCACTATTGTTTCAGGACTTTCCTTTGGGTCTTTTCCTATGATACTAGGGAGTGAGGACGTATTTGAAGTAGACCAATCCTCTCCGCCATCTCATAGACAAATGACTCAAATAGGGCTCATAAGACTCCATGTTGATTTAAATTCTGAAAGATCAATTGACAATACCCCTGCCACACCCCAGCCCACAAAAAGACATATGCAAGGGGGGCTCAAACTAGTATCGTGGAATATAGTCGGTTTATCAGCTAAATTTGATAACAAAGAATGGAGGCAGTACATCACAAGGTTCCAGATAATCTGTTTGCAGGAGACTTGGGTGGTAGATTGTAGTCCCTTTCATTTAGCAGGGTATAAGCGCTTCTTGTGCCCGCCCAGAAATCAGTGTCGGGGAGAGCCATGGGAGGGCTTTCTATATTTGTTGATTTGCATATGGAGGGAGTGTGGACCAATTTAAACTGGACCTCAAACAACATGCAGGCTCTTGGGTTCTCTAGAAATGGGTTGAATGTGATACTGAATAATCTGTATAATGCTGCTGTAACTAAGGGGAAAGAATCCATAATACAGGAAGTAGATAACGGGCTAAGTGCTGAAACAACCCGGAGGAAGGGGGCGGTGGCCCCGTTTGTAGTATAAGTTGGCGATTTCAATTGTCATCTATGCCCTAACCTATTACCCCCCAACGAAGAGTGGTCTTGCTGCCCGGCGGAGGAAGGCCCGCATTTCGAGCATACGAGTGAGGGGATTGAAATAGGCAAGGTATTGAAAAGCCATACTTTAGAACATACTATTGATTTGGTTACTATCGGAAGGGATGGTGTTGTTACCCCAACCTTTAAAGGTAGAGGATGTAGTTCATACATAGACTACATTGTGGTATCTAGTTTATTTAAGGACTGGATAATAGGGGCTGAGATTGAATGGAACGCATTTAGTGATCACTACCCTCTAGTTCTCGAGATAAGGAACTTGCCCCCTAGAAAAGACAGGAGAGGGGAGATGGCAGGTAGTATCGACAAGGTAACGGACCAGGGAAGACGTTTGAGATGGTCTAAAGTTGATGGGGAGGCCTTTTATAAATCATTAATGGAAATTGGGAAAGAACCTATCGGGGAGTGTTTAGACCTCTCTGTGGAGGGGACGTTTGTGGTTAGGGCATTTGAGGCAGTGGCCCACCTGATAGACGGTCTACTAAAATCTACTACCCCTGTGAGGGCAAACACTGCCTGAGATGGTTTGATAAAGGTTGCTCCCAAGCACAGAGGGATTTAAAAATCAGTCTGAAAAGCCTTCCCCGCGACAAGTTTAGAATTGCGCAGTGTAGGAGCGCATATAAAAAGGCGATTAAATATAGGAAGACCTCCCTCCAATTACAAGCCTGGGAAGATTTAAGGGACGCAGCAGAGAGAAGAGATATGACTGCGTTCTGGAAAATAATAAACAAACCATGTTTCCAGGACAATAACACTCCAGAAATTGGCACAACTATCTTGCCTGAACAATGATATGACCATTTTAAAGGCTTGTACAATCAGTCAGAGGAGAATAATTATAACAAAGGGGGAGGGGGGTTGCCAGTGGGTTTCCTCGGTAGAATTCTCTCTGGGGGAAATTATAGTGGCCATCCAGGATTTATCACGAAACAAAGCCCCGGGTCCAGATGGCATCCCACCTGACCTCTTTTTAAGCAATGTTGAGTTATGGGCCCCTATCCTCACAAGGGTGATAAACGCGGCTGTTGCAACTGGCCTCCCACTTTCATGGTCGTCAGCAACAATAGTTCCAATTTTTAAGAAGGGGAACAGGGACAACCCCCAGTATTACCAACCTATTTCACTGATAGATGTGACTGCTAAAGTTCTGGGTAGAGTGGTCCTAATGCGCCTTACAGATTGGGCTGAGGATCACAGAATTATTACTGATGTCCAGTATGGATTGAGATCAGGGAGATCGACGACGGATTAGTGTCTGAACTTCAATCTGTTGGTGGCTAAGTATACTATAGCCAGTAATGAAGCGGTATATCTAGGGTTTATGGATCTCACCGCAGCCTTTGATCATGTAAACAGAGAGAAGCTGTGGACCTTGATGACCAGTCTAGGAGTTGATCAGGGCCTGGTAAATATTTTGAGAGCATTGCACTGGAACACCTCTGCTAATGTGCATTTTAATCTGGAAGGGGGTACTACAGAATCCTTTCCCTGTAATAGCGGGGTTAGACAGGGATGCATTCTGGCACCCTTTCTGTTCTCTTTATATATAAACAATCTAGACCAGGCGTTAGGCAAATTAAAGGTGGATTCGCCAAGAGTAGGAACTCGACCCTTCCCAGTGCTGCTGTACGCGGATGACGCGGTAGTGCTAGCCCGCACTCCCAAGGGACTTCAGTGTCTGATAGACGGGTTTGTTAGTTTCATGGACACCCTAGATCGATCGGCCAACCTGACTAAGTCCTTTGTCATTTTGGCTGGTACTAAACCCTGCAAGAAGTTTTCCTATAAAATAGGTGCACACAAAATAGGACAGGTACAAACCTTCACCTATCTTGGCCTGTTATTTGATGGGTTCTTAAATTTTAAAACATGAATTTAAGAGCAATGTACTACGTTAGTGGCCTCGACCGGTGCTATAATGAACTACGGGCGTAGGCTGGGGAGGTGGTCACTGGAGCAAATTATGAATCTGTATAGCTCAATATGTTGTTCAAAAGTGACTTATGGGTCAGAAGTTTGGGGTTTTGCAAATATACAGCAATTACAGCTGTAGGAGAATAAATATTTGAGGAAGGTGCTCAAAACCCCCAAAAGTACTTCGGCCTTGATCGTCCATGAGGAACTGGGCAGGCCCTATATTGAGGATTTGGTAAAGGTTAGACCCCTTATGGCCTGGCTAAAGATTTGGACCAACACAGAGGCAGACCTGAGTAGACAAATTATCAGAGATTGCCTGGATAGCGATAAAGGAATGAGAATCCCATGGCTAAAGTAAGTGAAGACCTCCCTTGAAGGAATTGGCTGTGAGGATCTCTTCACAAATCCAGCGGAAATTAGAATATTCCTTCAATAAGAATATTCTTAGAGCAGGTAGCCTCACGTAGAGCAGTAGTGGAAGGAGACAAACCCACAGTCTGCTCTCATGTCTAACACACAGGATAGATTTTTAATCACCTGTTTTAGGCTCAACCTTTTACACCATCTACTGGCTGATCCGCCAGGTTTTACTCTAACCGTTGAGCGGAAGGGTGCCTGCGGCTGCGACAATCGTTCTCCGCAGGACACCCTTCATTTTGTACTATTATGTCCATTTTATGTATTACCCAGGCGTAGATTTTTAGTAGGTATTTTAAAACAGGCTAAGTTTAGACATGCAAAGGTTGCCCTATTATTATTGCAAAGGGCCAACGATCACCTTACGTTGGTTTGTATTATTAATTTTATCAAGGTTGCTTTAAGGCTGAGGAACACAAGAGGGTTGTGCTGATTGAATTTCTGTTAATCATTTTAAATTCAACTCTGTAGTGGGCACGTGATGTTTATGAATTGTATTTTTTATTGTCCCTTTTTAAATGTATAAATATGAACTTTTATAGTGTTTTTTTAAATACCGAATAAATGATTATTGATAGTGTCTCTCCAAAGGAAAGCTGCTAGGTATTTAACCAAGCCACCTTCCCAGCGGATCAGGTAATCTGAGTCTGTTTGGTTTATGGTGGTTGTAAGAAACTGGGTTGTTGGTTGACTGGAATGTGAGCCCTGGTCAAGCAGCAACCACAATCCTTGCCAGGGTGAACCACAAGCCAAAGCTATATTTAACCTGTGCTCAACCCTGTGGTAGCTTGGCAGAGAGCAGTCAGACTTAACCTAGAGGCAATGTGTAAAGTGTTTGTGCAACACTTCAAACGGTAATAAAACGAAAACACCACACAAAAAGGATCCCACACCAAGTTAGAGAAATAGAACTTTCTTTAATAAATAAAACAAGACCAAAATGATAAAGAGCTAATCGGTAGAACCGGAGATATGCAGTTTTAAATTTTTTTATGAAAATAGCACCAAAAAGCACAAAAACACCTAAAGGGACAAAGTCACAAGTTCAGCCCAACTGCAATGGATCGTGGGCCGGCTACAGGGACCCGGTTAGGCCCACTGAGCAGAGTACCTTAAATCCTGGTTTGCGAAGATCCGCTTTGAAGATACCTCATGCAGCTGGAGCGACGTGTCGGTTCCCAGATGCGGTCAGGCTTTAATGCGAGGGCCGAGGATGCGTCAGTTCTGCTTGTGTATGCGCCATTCAGCACAGGAGATGCGTCAATTCTGAAGGATCTACAGAGGCTGACAGAAAACCTTAAGCCCACTTCCAACGGTCCAGGAATAGAGTGGCACCACTTGGCAGGGCAGACTCACAGATGGCCGTGCAGGTGCAAGGTTGTTAGAAGCCTGGTGTGTCCCTGAGGCTTCAGATTAGGAGCCCAGCCAACTAGCCCTTGGAGTCACTCTGGAGTTTGGGTTCAATAGAGGTAGGTCCACTCCTTCTCACCCAGGCAAGAGGGCAGTAGTCAGTAGGTCAGCATAGCAGTGCAGCAGTCCAGCTGAGTGGCAGTCCTTTCCACAGCACAGCAGTCCTAGTTCATGGTAGAGTATCCACAGGTCCAGACGTGTGTTCTGAAGAGTTGGTGTCTGAGGTCCAGTATTTATACCCAATTGTGCATTTGAAATGGGAAGAAGCTTCTAGAGGCAGTTTTTGAAGGGAACAAGTGTCCTGTCTTCCTGCTCCTGGCTCCAGACTAACTACGAGCAATATGCAGCCCTCAGAACACAGCATGTTCAAGTGTAAATGGGCTGGGCCTAGTTCCTCCCTCACATCCTGGCAGTGATGGCCCATCCAGTCACACCTAAGATCCCCATTGTATGTTGTTGTATAGGAGTAATACACATAGCCCAACTCTCAACTACACCCAGTCATGTGAACCAGAGACAGGCTGCAGGCACTAAATGGATAAGGCAGGAAATTGCCAATTTTCTAAAAGTGGCAATTTCAAAATTGTTATATAAAATACGATTCCAAAGACACAAAACATGAGCTAGTTAACAGTTCCCATTTGTAAATTACAGATTATTAAATGTAATAACGTAACTCCAATGTTATCCTACAAGAAAGGGTAGGCCTTACAGGAGTGAAAAACGATGTAAAGAGTTTTTCACTACCAGGACATGCAAAATGTAAAAGTACATGTCCAATGTTTTAAATACACTGCACACTGCCCTCTGGGCTGACCAAGGCATACCCTAGGGGTGGCTTATGTGTTTTAAAATGGAAGGTGAGGGCCTGGCAAATGGTTTATTTTGAAAAGTCAAAACGGCAGTTTAAAACTGCATGCACAGGCTGCAGTGACAGGCCTGAGACATGTATAAAGGGCAACTTAAATGGGTGGCACAATCAGTGCTGCAGTCCTACTAGTAGCATTACATTTACAGGCCCTCGGCATATGTAGTACCACGTTACTAGGGGCTTCTAAGTAAATTAATTATGCCAATTGGGTACAAGCCAATTCCTCCATTGTTAGAGGAGAGAGCACAAGCACTGGTTAGCAGTGGTAAAGTGCACATAGTCCTAAGGCCAACACAAATGGATTCAGCTAAAATGGAGAAATTGAGGCAAACAAGTTTGGGGATGACCTTGCACAAAGGGCCAAGTTCAACATGACCCCTGTCTTGCTATAAGCCAGGGTAGACGAATCAATACCTTGATGGGCTTCCTTCTTAGGTTATAGAACATGGACAAAGGCTCTGTTATGCAGGGGCACTTGTCAGTTGTACGCCTCTCTAAACTCAGTTGCATCCGTCTGTCTATGCTCTCCTGAGCCACTGAACTGACACATAGGCAATACTTCTCCTCACCCGTGGATCCCATCGGTAAAGCACCTAACCGTAACTTGCTCCTCACAGTTGCATCCCAGTAGGCAGGCAGTTCCACCGTGGCCAGAAATGTTTTGTGGTCTATTCCGCCACTTGAATCAGACTTCTGGTCCCACAGACCAAGGACAACTCTGCCCATAAGAACAGCAGCCAACAGAAGCCATTGACAGCTGTCAGTGTCAAGAGCCAGGCCCCATGCCATCGAGGGCACTCTGACCTCTGAGGTTTCTTAGAGTGTTTTTTTTTAGCCCTTCTTCCACTCCCATTCCCACCAGTTCAGGGGTGGTAAGCCGAGACTGGCCACTAAGCCCAGAGTCTGTACCCTGAGACTGAACAGAAAGACAGGGGTGAATCCTCCATCACCCTGTCCCTCCATCTGGGCTGGCTTACCCTCCACGTGAGTGGTACCCCCAGAAGACTGGATTGTCAGGGCACCGCCGCCTCTCTCAGTTGTCCTGACACCAAAGGCAACTCGTTTCACAAAATGCAGCCTATGGGCATCTGGGCTCTCCTATGACTCTCCTATGGATCACCTTCCCACCCTACTCTAGGAATACAAGGGTCATAGGGTGGAAGAAGTCCTGGCCATGAACCTGAGTTAACCTACACACCTGGCCAGTGTACTGCTATGGGGAAACTAGCCATTCCACTATCATGGTCTGTCTAGTGACAGGGATCCCATTCACTTCCACTTGTTGGAAGTGATGACTCCTACCCTCAGAGGTTACAAGCTCACCCTCCCAGGTGATCTCCCAGCTAAGGGAGATCATGGCATGGTATTTGTCCTGCCCCTGGGACTACTTACCCCTAAGTCCATATTGGCCACCCCTGTAGAGTTTCCACTAGTGGATGGTTTATTAGGACAGACAGAGTCCCTCCTGCATATGTCCTAGTTGAGAATAATCAAAGCAGCGGGGTTGTAAACCTGGGCCACTTCCCACCAGAACCTCCTCCCTGTCTCTAAGAGGGGACATGGGAACTCTTTCCTCCCCCTTATTCTGGGACCCGCCTATGTATCCCTTCACCTCCCCCTCACTCTGCTGGGAGAAACTGAACCACCTTTCTTGGGGTCACTTCCAGGTACCTTCTCATGGACGCCCATGCTGTGCCAGTGGTCCGCCTCTTTAACATGTTCCCTGGTATCAGTGACCCTACTATCAATCAGTTGTTGGTGAAGATCTGCAAAACAAATAATGAGCATTTGTGCTCCTTTGCAACTACATTTCATGCATCCTTTACTTCACTGCCCTTCACCTAGCCTTCCAGTGCCTTGCAAAAGGCCAGTTTCTGATAGACCTTAAACTTCTGCCTATACTTCTCTTGGATAAGACCATACTTCCTAGCAAGGTCTTCCTTCATGGTGGAATACCTCATCAGGTCCCTCTCCTCTAGGGCCAGTAGAATGTCTTTCCCCTTTCAAGGGGTGTGTTCCACAGACTACCCCTCCCCCCAAATCCTCCTGAGGGTTCAGTACATCTGTAAAGCAATCTTACAGGCTTCAAGCCGCTTGTCAATGTTGTCCTCCACAACAAGGCCAGGCACCAGATCTTTGGGAATATGGACCCTATTGTCTCCAGAGGGTGCTGAAGGTATGCTGCCACCATCACTGCTGTACCCCGTCTGTCTAGCCTCTATGCCCTGCTCCTTCTGGATCCTCTCATAAGCAAACTGTTCCAAAGCAATTATTTTCTCCATGACCAGTTTATTTTCCTCCATTTTCAGCTTGACCATCTGCAGCCTAAACTCCCTCTCTTCCTTCCAGTCTGCCAGCTGCTATGGAGAAATGCTTTGAGAAGACACACTACTCTCTACTCTAGCAGGGAGTTCCAGGTTGGACCCATGTCATCCCCCTCAGTGGAAGGCAGGACCTCAGGCAGATCCTCCCTTTGCCTTTCCATCACATCATCTCCTTCTGTGGCTCTAACCAATGACTGGTGGGCTTCTGCCCAGGCCTTGAGAGCCTTTTGGAGCTCCACCTTTCTGGTGTGCTCTTTGCTGAAAGTCTGATATCTTTGAGCTGGGCCACAGTGTAGGCTTCCACATTGGTTAGCTCAAACTCTATTCTTTCAGGTGTGATTTTAGGCAAACAGCGAGGGAGAAAATTTGGAAAAACAAAAAGGCCAATCAGAGAGAATTTAAACTAAAATCGGTCTCAGATATGGGATGGTAGTGTACACAAAATTGCTGCATGGCACTGCACAAACGCATGTCCTAATCCTCACTGCTGACCACCAAAGTGAGAAATTGGGCTGTTGGTTGACTGGGGTGTGAGGCCTGGTCAAGCAGCAATCACAATCCTTGTCAGGGTGAGGCACATAACCTGTGCTGAACCCTGTGGGGTTGGCACAGAGCAGTCAGACTTAACTTACAGGCAATGTGTAAGGTATTTGTGCAGCACTTCAAACAGTAATAAAGTGGAAACAACACACAAAAAGTATCCAACACCAAGTTAGGAAAACAGAACTTTCTTTTGTGAGGTTTAGAGTTCTGTGTTAGCACGGATCGCAAGCTTTTGATTAAGGCTCTGACTCCAGGAGTGGCAGGGAAAGGGTCTCCAATGTTGGCGATGTTAGCATCTAGGTTACAGGAATACAAATACAAGATTGAGCACATTTTGGGCTGATGAAATGCTCAAGCGGACTGTTTGTCACGTATGTCTCTAGATTGGACTGAGGTTGATAAGCAGGCTGTCATGGCCAAGGAGAAAGGAGGAGCTGTGGTGTGACTGTCCGATGTGGAAGAATGTGCATGTGGAATGCTTACCGCTAAGGATCGGAGCAAGAGTATGGAAGTATTAAAAGTTGTAAAACAGATCATCGTGGGAGGCAGACGGAGGGAGAGCACAGTTTTTCCTCCCTTGAGGCCTTTTGTGAAGATGTTTGATGAATTGACTCTATGTGGCAGGGAAGTAATCTTGTAGAACGATAAATTTGTTCCCCCCGAAGAATTAAAGGAGAAAACCATTAAAATAGCACGTAAGGGACATGGAGCAATCCCTATATAAAAAGAGAGCCAGGGAGATTTTCTGATGGATTGATGGATATCCAGATCACATATTGGGTGGAAAGTGTGATAATTGTAAAAAGAGTTAAAAGATACTCAAAACAGGGGTGCAGGCAGTGCTGGATCATATTGAGGATCCAGATAAACAGTGGAGTATGGTGTGTTTGGACTTCATAGAGCCTGCATAATGAGTGAGAGGTGAAGTCAGGAATACAATGATCATGGTGGATATGCATTCCAAGTGGTTGATTGTAAAGTTTTTGAAGGAGGTGACCACCAGATGTACCATTGAAATCCTGGAAGGGGTGTTTTTGGAGGAAGGTTCTCCCCACCTACTCATCACTGGTAACGGTACCCAAATCACCTTACAAGAAATGAGTTCATAATTGGAAAGGTGCAGCATAAGGTATCATCGCATGGTGCTGTACAACGCCCAAGCCCAAGCCAATGGAATGGTGGAGAGTGTCAACCGACTGGTTGATAGTGCAGTATTGATGGTGTTTCAGGTTGATAGTGCAGTATTGATGGTGTTTCAGAGAAAGGGTAGTGTGGAAGACATGGTGAATAACATGATATGGGCCCATCCCACCTCAGAGAATGGAGTGACCAAACTATCGCCTTTTGAAAGTATGAGAGGAAGGAAGCCAGGCACAAAATTGACCCTAGCATGGTTGTTGAATTGCGAAGGTGAGGTAAAGGATGACAAGTTTTGTCGTTTGGCAGAAGGGATCATCGGGAAATTGGGTGATGGTGAAGCATAGTAGAGTCTGCAGAGAAGTATCAACATTTTGGGGCCCATTCAAAGTGAAGGAGATGCATGAGAGGTACATAAAATTGGTTAATAGTAATAAATGAAAAGGTGGCCTTGTATCGGAGAGGGGCTATTGACACTGACAAGACTCAATACAGTCAGGAAAGTATCAGCAGCTTCATGCTGATGGATGATGCAGAGTTTATAGAAAATTCTGCTGGTAGTACATTAAGGAATGAAGATGGTTGTGAGGGTGTGAGAAGTGCTGAGTGCAGCAATAGTGGATCTTCGTTGGGTGATAATGAGGTACGTGTTCAAAAATGTCGGAGACTGCCTCGATATTTGGAAGATTACATACAGAGGCAATGAACACTTCAATAGGAGCTCAAAATGTTTATGGGAGCTCAAGATGTTATCTTGTTTTCCTCTGTCTTAGTAGAAAGCGAGGGGAAGTGTTGTAATGCTATGTCTTTAAAGACATAGAACCTTTATGCTGACCATTCTATCAGACGCTGTGTAATGTGTTCTGAGGGAGGGGAGATTATTTTCTTGTCTGTTGGTGTATGGCTGGCAAGAGGGGATCATGCTTCTCCAGGCTGTTCATGATAATTGCTTATACTTTATTATTGGAACTCATCGTCTTCCATTATGACATACTTTATTACTCATTTCCTTGTTGGGGAGAGTGGCTCTCCTCAAAATGGTTACTCTTCCGAAAGTGTTATATATATTACAGGACTATCCATACAGAACACCATCTCAGTTTGTCAAATCCATAGCCGCTGTAATCAAAGCCTTCTTATGGAACAACTGAACATCCAGCTCTAAATGTTGTAAGTCACCCTACGATGGTGGTCTTGGAATGGTGGACGTCATGGCCTTTTACTGTGCCTTTCACCTGGCAATCATAAATGTCTGGATCTTTCATATGGAGGGAAATCTGGAATCAATCAATCAATCAATCAATCAGATAATTTGTAAAGAGCACTTCATACCTGCAAGGGTTTCAAGGCGCTGAAGGGATGGGAGGAAGGGGGTGCTGTAGTTACTGGTCGAACAGCCAGGTCCTGAAGGATAGAGGGTCTTTGGTTTGTCGTAGGATGAGGGGGAAGTTGTTCCAGGTCTTGGCGGCGCGGTGGGAGAAAGATTTGTCTCCGGCTGTGGTTTTACGGATGCGTGGGACGGTAGCCAGGGAGAGGTCTGCGGAGCGAAGTTTCCTGTTGGGTACTTAGAAGGAGAGTCGGCTGTTGAGATAGGCTGGGCTGGTCCTGTGGAGTCCCTTGTCTGCGTGGTTCAGGAGCTTGAAGGAGATTCTTTTGTCGACAGGGAGCCAGTGCATGTTCCTCAGGTGGGGGGTGATGTGGTTGCGGCGCGGGACATCAAGGATCAGGCTTGCCGAGGCATTCTGGATTCTTTGCAGTCTGTTGATGAGCTTGATCGGGGCTCCGGTGTAGAGGGCGTTTCCGTAATCGAGTCTTCTGCTGACGAGGGCCTGGGTGACTGTTTTCCTTGTGTCTGTCGGGATCCATCTGTAGATCTTGCGGAGCATACGGAGAGTGTTGAAACAAGTGGAGGAGACAGCGTTGACTTGTTTGGTCATGGTGAGTTTCGAGTCGAGGATTGTTATTTTTACTATGACAAGAGGTGACGTGTGGTACACGTGAATTAAGTTGATACTAAATGGTCACTGCTCACAGAATGTAACTCTTCCAATTGCATCTATCTTATTAGGTGCCCTTGTGAATTACAGTATGTGGGCATGACCACTAGATCGGTCAAGATTCGTATATCGGAACACCGCAGTAATATACGTTGTAAAAAAACCAACACTAAAATGTGTCGACACTTTCTGGAACACAATCACACTGCCGACTCCATATGGTGGATTATCCTTGAAATCCCCAACAACAGATCTAAACAGAACCTATTCCATAAGGAGCAACGGTGGATACATAGGCTATCCTCAGATAAGCAGGGACTCAACGAGGATATCCCATGGAGCAGTCTTTAATTTCATTGATGCACTATGTCCTAGGTATGGTGTACACAAACTCCCATGCCCTCCTGTATGCATCACATGCCCTTACAGACTTTACCCACGTCTAGTCTAAATCATTGCTTAATATACATTGAGCTCCATTGGGTTATACATGCTAATTAATCCATCATCATCTATAATCTTAAGGGGTTTGATTCCCCTCTCCAAGATGGCGCCCATATTAGCGTTGGTCTATATACGATACATCATGCGCCCTGTTAAACATCCAACATATGAGTGCTGACTACCACAGTAGTTATTTATCACAATTTTGACCCTCTCCGCCATCAGTGTAATTGTTTAAACACCGTTGACTTTGATGCAGCCCTGGTTAGTTAACTGTGGACACGCTTGAATTTCACCTTCCAAGATGGCGACTATGTTAGCACCACTTATCACGTGATATACCACACACTCTGGTGACGCCCCAAACCATCGATAAAAAACAACAGTGTACCGGGAACCCGTCACTATCCGGATCCCGGTAGCGATGGGTAGGCGCACTAGCTAGGACCAAGGCTATGAGAAGTAAGTGAGCGGCGCGTGTTTTTGACCGTACGCTGGGAGTGCAGCAAGATTGTTTAAATCATCCCAATACCAGGATCTTTGTGAGCCTGCCCGGCGTTGCCAAAATTTGTGCTGGCGCCGCTCTACCGACAACTTTAACTTTTAACTATGCTAGAGAAGGTTTTGGGCAATATTGCAACACACGGATGTGTCCTTTACACTACCAGCGACGGTGGCACATGCATGCAGAACTAAGTATGTGAACGCTGCACTTTGGATGCATTTACCTACATCCCTCAACCATAGCTAATCACTAATAAGAATATGGCTAAAACAACATTGAGGCCTCTACATAAATTAAAGTATACATTCATTAATATAGCTGCATACTAACGAAAGGCAGGATGAATGTATAAGAGTGTCCCCATAATGGTATATCCAATAACATTAGTGTGAAATATTAAGCACAAAGAGAAACCATTTCCAATTATAGAACAATGAGTCACTTAGGCATTTGAGGATCCTTGACAATATTGGAACTACGTGCCTTTGTCTTTCCTATAGCCATTAAACTCCTATTGGCTCTCTCCCTTGAAGTCACACCTACCGGGTACTGTTGACATCTGTACTCCTTGACCTGTAGGTGAGTATCTAAGGAACCCCAGTAGGTTGACTAAGTAGACACCTTAAATAAACTGCTGCCATCATTTTTGATTTTAATTTGATTTTTTAGCTCATTTTTAATTTTAACTATGACAAGAGGTGACGTGTGGTACACGTGAATTAAGTTGATACTAAATGGTCACTGCTCACAGAATGTCACAGCCACAGAGTCACTTCTCTTCACAAAACCACAGTGTGTTCATGGTCAAGAATGGGAAACTGTTGTCTTTGTACTTTGGTAACTCTTCCTTTTGTCTCCTCTAGGCAAGAGCAGTCATAACCAGGTAGTACAACAGTAAATATGATGTTTATAGGTTGACACTTTATTAGGTCTTTCCTTGTGATAGATGTACAATTATATTAGGTCCTGAAGAATCGCAGCGTATTTGCATAAGCGAGAAACATGTCGACCTCATAGAACGCTTTGTAGTCCTAGGTCGTGATACGGAACCTAACCTCTGGCGATCATAGGCTACCCACTGGTTTTACTTATAGTATGGGAACCACCAGAATAAATTGATCTCCGGTACCCCACACTATATTTTAACGCACCCACCTACACTATTCACCCTATACCTGGCCCCTCACTTGCACTTCACCCACAGGCTGTTGGAAAAAAGATCTCCGATAAAGAGCCCCTCCTAGAGGTGAGCCCGTTGGACATTGCACCGCCTGTCCAACGAGGAGCAACGGCCAATGATGAAGCATGACACTTGCAAGAGTGTGTGAGGCCATTCATTCCAACTAATGGGATGCCCAGGGTAGCCCTCCACTGAGCACTACCCTTTCATCAACCTCCTTCCCTCCTTGACCATATTACTCTTCATTAAGGAACAACTGAGTCCCCTTTTTTGTTAGTCATTGTTATTTGGGGCTCTGACTCAGGTTGGACCTTCCATTCTATTTCTTTGGAGTGGTAAATTGAGCCTCTGGATCACCATTTGATCCAATCTCTTGACCCCTCCTTTGCTACATATCTTGCACGGCTAACCACCGTGGGGAATAAATTGTTTGGTGGGTAAGTATTCTTCTATCCCCCTCCTCTCTTTGAGTCCCTGACTAATATATCACGGACTGGGTTGATATACCTTTGAGTATTATCCCCTTTTGATTTCTCTTTTTTTTTCTTTCATTTCACCAAATACCCCTTACCATCCCAATATGGACGGACAGGGACTTAGTTTTGGTGATGATGATGCAGCAGCTATTCATAGGCTTCCGTCTATGCTAGGCATGGACCTAGAAATTGCAACAGGGAGCAACTCTACAGACTGGAAAGCACTCTCTGATATGAAAAGAGAGTGGGTCAGAATCACTCTGCATGGAGCATTAATGGCCGAATACTTTAAGGCAAAAATAGCACCTAACGGCCTCATTGTTAAGAACTTCCCCAGAATTTTCTGGGAGGACGGCCAATTCAAGATAGAATGGTCTCTCATTTCTTGGAAATGTACACACGATTTACTCATACTTCTGGTAAACACAGCCAAACGTTTGGCCGATGAGCTCCTGACTAAAATCCAGGCAGCAGAAAGTGCCCTTAAAAATTCTGGACAGAACACCGGTTTCAAGACTAAGTTGGCAGAGCTCAACAAAGAAATCACAGAACATAAAGATTTCTTAATGAAACAAAAAGTGGCAAAATTACAAAAGGATATTGAACGGTTCTCCAAAGAGAAAGTCGATCCTTATCTCAAGGACGACTTTGTCCCTACAGGGACAGGATATCTCTCCGACTCAAGTGCTACCTCTTCTAGGCGAGGTTCCAATAGCGACGACAACTCGAGTGGAGATGAGTGGCAACCTAGACCCCGTAGAGGCAATAGAGGAGGGAGACGGGCACAACCCTTTTATCAACTCCCCCCCTATCAAGGTCCTCCAATGTGGCAATTTCCACATTTTCAACATCCCATGACCCCCTTTGGACCTCCGTACCCCCCTCAGTTTGCCCCACAAAGCTTGAACCAGCAGCCTTTTTTAGACAGAGGTTGGGGCAGAGGGAGCGGGCGCAGGCGAGGAAACGCTCTGGACAAAAGGGTCCAATGGGAGGACACACAAACCCTAGGGATGGAAACGAGGAGCAGGACAGGGAGGAAGTGAGTTTAGTTGTGAACTTATCATCACGCCAACTTACAATACCAGAAGAAAAAGTCCTCCAGAAAGGATTGGGATTTGTACCCACCCCTAAAATAGACAATTTTGAACTGACTTGCGAAATTCAGAAATTTTTCAGGAAAGTCAGACTAAGAGCTTTCTTCGATGGTAAAGCCGTTGAGATACGCTCAGACTCAGGTCTTCATAATCCATCAACTTTTACACCACATAGTGGGATGATACCCAACGAAGTCCTAACATATGAGCAGGCTGTGCTCAAGGACATTGGGGCCCTGAAACCATGTAAGAAATACCATAGCCTGTCCAATATGGAGAAACAGATACTTAACTCTTTGGGCAATGACGAAACCATCACTATCAAACAGGCAGATAAAGGTGGAGCCACAGTCTTAATGGACACGAAAGACTATGAAATAGAATGCCTAAGACAACTCGGGGATAGACGCTACTATACCCCTATCCCTACTGACCCCACTGCACGACTTAAAACCACCATCACAGGTTTGGTGGAATCTGCAGAGTGCCAAGAATGGATCACCAAAAAAGAAGCGGAATTTCTTGTGAAAAAGGATCCAAGAGTACCTTATTTTTACACCCTCCCGAAAATTCACAAGGGGACAACACCGGTACCTGGACGCCCGATCGTATCAGGGATAGGCTCTATCTTGGAGCCTTTATCACAATTTTGTGATTACTTCCTGCAACCGCTAGTGAAGAGAATCCCTTCCTATGTTCAAGACACCAAAGATGTCTTACACCTCCTTGACAATCTACAGGAGGGCATCCAGATTGACTTCCTCATCACCCTAGATGTGGAGGCCCTCTATACGAATATCCCACAGAGGGCCACACTCGGGGTAATAGAGAGGACTCTCAGTATGGAAGCATGGACATCAGCAACACCACCTTCATTCATTATGGAATGTGCTGAACTTGCCCTGACTGAGAACTTCTTTGAGTTCAAAGGACAGTATTATCAACAGACCCAGGGCACGTCCATGGGCAGTACTTTTGCCCCTTCGGTGGCCTGCCTGTATATGGCAGATTTTGAGGAACAATACATCAATGGACCAATGAACCCCTACCAGTCTAACATCATACTATGGAGGAGGTTTATTGATGACATCCTCATACTCTGGACAGGGACAACACGCCTGTACCTGGAGTTCTTTGCATGGTTGAACACCTTGAATAACTTCCTGACCTTCACAATCACTGCCTCAGACTCCAGGATAGCATTTCTGGACCTTACCATCAGATTGGAAAGGGGCAAGATCAATACCACGATGTACCGGAAGCCCACGGACCGGAACAGTTTGTTACTCTTCTCTAGCCATCATCCAAGAGCCTTGAGACTGAATCTTCCCTTTGGGCAATTTCTGCGGGTTAGGCGTAATTGCACCAACCTCACTGACTACAGGAATGAGTCTAGTATTCTGTCACGCAATTTGAAAGAAAGAGGTTACCCCACTAGGGAGATTTACAAGGCAAGGAAGCGGGCACAGAACAATAATAGAGAGGCACTCCTGGAGGATAATATCAGAACCTCACAAGAGACTAATCCTTTGACTTGTGTGACCACCTTTACACCTATCTCTAATGACATTAAGAGAATTGTCAAGAAACACTGGCAAATTCTCAATACAGGAGAGCTGACTCTGGAGATCCCCAGGTTTGCTTTTAAATGGTCCAGTAATATAAAGGACATTTTGGTTCACACCAGACCAAAACAAAATATAGTCCGCAGACAGAACACACTTTGGCAACTCCCTCCAGTAAAGGGACACTACCCATGTGGTTCCTGTAGCGTCTGCCCCTTCACTAATGCTACCAAGTCTATCAACCTAACAGAGACATTCTCTTGGGAAATTCGTAGCCATACCAATTGTAACTCTTCCAATTGCATCTATCTTATTAGGTGCCCTTGTGAATGACAGTATGTGGGCATGACCACTAGATCGGTCAAGATTCGTATATCGGAACACCGCAGTAATATACGTTGTAAAAAAACCAACACTAAAATGTGTCGACACTTTCTGGAACACAATCACACTGCCGACTCCATATGGTGGATCATCCTTGAAATCCCCAACAACAGATCTAAACAGAACCTATTCCATAAGGAGCAACGGTGGATACATAGGCTATCCTCAGATAAGCAGGGACTCAACGAGGATATCCCATGGAGCAGTCTTTAATTTCATTGATGCACTATGTCCTAGGTATGGTATACACAAACTCCCATGCCCTCCTGTATGCATCACATGCCCTTACAGACTTTACCCACGTCTAGTCTAAATCATTGCTTAATATACATTGAGCTCCATTGGGTTATACATGCTAATTAATCCATCATCATCTATAATCTTAAGGGGTTTGATTCCCCTCTCCAAGATGGCGCCCATATTAGCGTTGGTCTATATACGATACATCATGCGCCCTGTTAAACATCCAACATATGAGTGCTGACTACCACAGTAGTTATTTATCACAATTTTGACCCTCTCCGCCATCAGTGTAATTGTTTAAACACCGTTGACTTTGATGCAGCCCTGGTTAGTTAACTGTGGACACGCTTGAATTTCACCTTCCAAGATGGCGACTATGTTAGCACCACTTATCACGTGATATACCACACACTCTGGTGACGCCCCAAACCATCGATAAAAAACAACAGTGTACCGGGAACCCGTCACTATCCGGATCCCGGTAGCGATGGGTAGGCGCACTAGCTAGGACCAAGGCTATGAGAAGTAAGTGAGCGGTGCGTGTTTTTGACCGTACGCTGGGAGTGCAGCAAGATTGTTTAAATCATCCCAATACCAGGATCTTTGTGAGCCTGCCCGGCGTTGCCGAAATTTGTGCTGGCGCCGCTCTACCGACAAACGCATGGGCACTACTGCCTCTGTATCTTTAACTATGCTAGAGAAGGTATTGGGCAATATTGCAACACACGGATGTGTCCTTTACACTACCAGCGACGGTGGCACATGCATGCAGAACTAAGTATGTGAACGCTGCACTTTGGATGCATTTACCTACATCCCTCAACCATAGCTAATCACTAATAAGAATATGGCTAAAACAACATTGAGGCCTCTACATAAATTAAAGTATACATTCATTAATATAGCTGCATACTAACGAAAGGCAGGATGAATGTATAAGAGTGTCCCCATAATGGTATATCCAATAACATTAGTGTGAAATATTAAGCACAAAGAGAAACCATTTCCAATTATAGAACAATGAGTCACTTAGGCATTTGAGGATCCTTGACAATATTGGAACTACGTGCCTTTGTCTTTCCTATAGCCATTAAACTCCTATTGGCTCTCTCCCTTGAAGTCACACCTACCGGGTACTGTTGACATCTGTACTCCTTGACCTGTAGGTGAGTATCTAAGGAACCCCAGTAGGTTGACTAAGTAGACACCTTAAATAAACTGCTGCCATCATTTTTGATTTTAATTTGATTTTTTAGCTCATTTTTAATTTTAACTATGACAAGAGGTGACGTGTGGTACACGTGAATTAAGTTGATACTAAATGGTCACTGCTCACAGAATGTCACAGCCACAGAGTCACTTCTCTTCACCAAACCACAGTGTGTTCACGGTCAAGAATGGGAAACTGTTGTCTTTGTACTTTGGTAACTCTTCCTTTTGTCTCCTCTAGGCAAGAGCAGTCATAACCAGGTAGTACAACAGTAAATATGATGTTTATAGGTTGACACTTTATTAGGTCTTTCCTTGTGATAGATGTACAATTATATTAGGTCCTGAAGAATCGCAGCGTATTTGCATAAGCGAGAAACATGTCGACCTCATAGAACGCTTTGTAGTCCTAGGTCGTGATACGGAACCTAACCTCTGGCGATCATAGGCTACCCACTGGTTTTACTTATAGTATGGGAACCACCAGAATAAATTGATCTCCGGTACCCCACACTATATTTTAACGCACCCACCTACACTATTCACCCTATACCTGGCCCCTCACTTGCACTTCACCCACAGGCTGTTGGAAAAAAGATCTCCGATAAAGAGCCCCTCCTAGAGGTGAGCCCGTTGGACATTGCACCGCCTGTCCAACGAGGAGCAACGGCCAATGATGAAGCATGACACTTGCAAGAGTGTGTGAGGCCATTCATTCCAACTAATGGGATGCCCAGGGTAGCCCTCCACTGAGCACTACCCTTTCATCAACCTCCTTCCCTCCTTGACCATATTACTCTTCATTAAGGAACAACTGAGTCCCCTTTTTTGTTAGTCATTGTTATTTTTCCTACCTTGGCCTGTAATGGGGGGAGGGAGTAGATTCGGACCGTGTCTGTGTCAAATGTTTGTGTCAAGAGGTCTTGTGGCAGATGGACTATCTCCAGTGATTGCGCATCAACATATCTGGTGGACCTCACTCCATCACAAGACTGCCACAGAGGGTGCCAAAGTATCTGTCCTCTATAAAAGTTGATCAGAGCAAACCAACAATCTATCCAACATCCCTCAATCGCTGGTCATCATCTGAGGATACCAAGTAAATAGTCAACCCTCCTGTTGTATTACATTGGATTTTTTGTTTTGTACTCTGGTGTATGGCCTTTTTTATATTTATTTATTTCCCAACCCCTGCATATTATTTTAGTCATTTTAGTTTCCTTCTAATCATTAAATTCTATTCTTTTTAACTACGTTGTTTGAAGAATTCAAATCATGTATTTCTTAACTGCAATGTTATTTTGGCTTATTGTTGGTTCTACTGTATTTGTACCAAATACCTTTACTTTTCTCTAGGTAAGGCCCTGCTACTTGTCCCAAACTATCAAGGTAAGCTTGGCATTCCTCACAGAAACATATTTACTTAATAGGAATTAGATTGTAACTTTGTGAGAGCTCAGATCATATCAAAACGGCGACCTCGCTTAGATGTAGGTTAACAATCCAGTTCCTACAGCTTCTATTTACAAGACATTCGTACTAACCAAACTATTAGTTTTTTATTATGAAAAAAAATTGTTTAGGTAAACCGTAGGATCATTTAACAAATCTAAAGCATTGTTCTCACCAACAGCTCTATTCAGCATAGGCAGTAACTAGCTGCTGGCCTATGATGCGTCAGAAACCGTATGATGCTCATTGCTCATTAACAAAATACTGACAGGTAAACTTGGTGTGGCTGATACTCAAAATGGCTTGAAATGCAGATGCAGCATTTTAATTCATGTTTAGCTGTACTGATCTGTTGGTGATAAATGAATCATGATTTTATCAGAGCAATGCAAGAATAGCTTCAAACACATTTGATGAACCCTGGCTTTTCTTTTAAGTGTAATTGAAATGTTGCTTTTTATGAAATATAAAAAATAAAGTTGCATATCTGCTTCCATTACAAGGAATATTTGTATGTGGTGGTTTTGGTGTTTGTCATAGTATCTGGTGGCTTATGTGTATGTAGTGGTTTTAAGTGTATATGAGCCTGTAATTCGAGTTTGGAGTGCAGGTTGTAAATGGCAATGATGAAGTAGGGTTCACAAAATGGATGTATGTGGTGATAGGTTAAGTAATATTGCAGGTTCTAGACTAGCTATTTCTGGTTCCACCATTAATTTACTGCTGTCAATCATCTGGCCTCCTCTCATATCTTTCTGTCGAGTGCTTCTGTGTTGTCTGAAGATGCCCGGTTTTCGTGTGCTGGATACATGGATGTGCTGTGCTTTTGGGTTTTCTATCCCTGAGGGTGTTTCTCCGAGGGGGATGTTTCTCCGGGGATTATCGGACTGAAGATGGTCTGAGCTGATAAGATCTGATGCTCCTGGAAATTGTGTTACTTAAAAACGACTTTGTGAACATAATGGTGCGGGGGCGAGATTTTGATCGATACCTTATCACTCTTGATCTAAAACCCAGTTCTGGTCGACTGAACCTTTGTTGCCTGTCATTGAGGGAAGAAAGTGCATCTCTTACCAAGTTAGTTCACCCAATAATGGACTCCGCTCTGAAGGATCACAAACAACTTCTAGCTTTCAAAGGTTTATTATAAGGTTAAGATCAGCTGCAAGTACAGGCATCTCAAGATGAGATTCACAAGACATACGGGCCCAACTACATACATGTGCTCTCTGAAAACCCTCAGACGAGCAAAGAAGACTACGAGTACAAGTTCTAGGAATAACAAAGCTATCAGCATAGACACGTATTGAGATCTCTCCGTCATTTAAGGCTGGAGGGAAAACACAGGTTAGGCTGTCCCTACCCTGCTCTGGATGGTATCCCTACTTAACAAAATCCCAACCTATCAAAAGGTGTCAGAGGTGAGTGACTTCCTAGGGAGGTCACCCACTCTTAGTCTCTTGGTGAAAACCTACAGTTCTCCAGTCAAGGCCCCTCTCTGCCTACCCATCCGCTCTCTAAAGGGTCCTCAGGCATCTGCTCTAACTCCACCCAGGGGTGCTGTCCCTAATACAAAACAGTCAACAACATTTGAGACGCCCCTCGTGAGACGCCCCTCACGTGGTGTAGCTTCTGGCTTTTTCCATGCTGCTTTGTGTTGGGCCTCGTGCGTTAGAGTTGACCTTGCTTCTCAGACTCTTCTCCGGCCCGCTGATACCCCTTAAAACATTCCGGAACCCTCCTCCATGTCTGTGCCGGCTCCTGAACAACCCTCTATTCATTTCATTTATAATTGAATCCCCCCTTTCTCTTGCAGACAGACACCTGCAGCCAAGATCCCAATTCTCATAGACTTCCAGCCAAAGTTGCAACATTATTCTCAGCACAGACTAAATACGTGTAAATCAGTGTCTTTTAAACATTTCAGGCCTACAACATTTCTTATAGTGATTATATTCTTCAAATCCTTCATTGATTAATGGCATGTTAATACTCTACTCTATAATTAGGTAAACACATCTATAAAACATCCCTACTATTAGTTACTAAATGACATTAGTGCAATCCATGTCGTGAAAACGAACCCCTCTCCCGTTCCTTTCAGATCTGCCCCTGAGGCCTACCGCGTTCTAGGTTTAACCACATATTATCCTTACATTTAGCAGCTACACGACATGGATTCGAGATTAATCACGTCTAATAAAGTTATACATCTCACATATTTCTGCATTAGTTCCACTTCTACATAAATCTCTAGATTTGCTACACATTTCAGAATACAGATGCATATTATATCAGCACTCATGGCATTTCTCTTCATGACTTGTGCTTACTACGTGTAAGTGTGACATACTTATACATTCAGGTCAGTTTGCGCTCTCTCAGTTCCCCCCTTTGATGACCTCTCGGGGTCATCACTAACATTTAAACTGAAGTAATCGCCAATGGACCTCGTTTCCGCGTTTCCAGAGCCCTCAGGCTCCTGTACTGATTGTCTTGTATGGCAGCTAATCTCTGCAGCTGTTCCTCCCGAGCTCTTTCTATTCTCCTGGCTCTGTACCATTTGAATGCCCTCACCAATCCCCACAACATGATCACACAGATCAATATTATGATGATAGGTTTCAACACATACCATACAAGGCTTTTTCCTAAGTTGGCAAACCACCCTCAAGCTTCACTCATTCCATGGCCCACCTTCTCCCAAACATTTTCTCTACTCAGGTCTTCGATCTCTTTGTGAATATCAGTTATGTTCCTAATAACTTTCTCAAGGGGCTTTGAATTGTCTGGAATGTAGGTACAACATTCCTGGACCTTCAAAGCCTTACAGACTCCGCCCTCTTTTGCTAGCAGGACGTCTAAGGCAAGACGGTTTTGAAGAACCATGGCCCTTATCGATTGCATCTCTCCCTCCACCAGCATTAAGGACTGAGCAGTGCTGGCAGACAACCTGTCTACGACTGTTGCCAGTCGTCTAATCTTGACATCAGTAAGGATTAGTCCCAACATAGGGAACACAGCTCCAAATACATCTCCGACCATTTCTGCATCTCCTATATCTCTCCTTCCTCTTGCTGATGCCTTGCCCTCGATGATCTCTAAGTCTTGGGCATGATATATTTTGGGGAAGATAATTGCCAGGTAACATGATCCATACCAGTTATCAGGTAGTCTCACGTAGGCATTCCTTCCACAAACAAAATATACATTTGGAATCACTTGCATTCCCTTCAGGAAATCTTTGGTATAGTACTCTAAATTGAAAGCATGTTCACAGCTGACTTCTCCCACGTATACATTTTCATAATACGTTTTGGCTCGGTGAAGACATAGCTTTCCTCTCTGCGTTCTATCCAAAGCTATTGGACCACTACTACCCTTTCTTTTATGTGCCTTCTCTTCCTCGGTCCAATCTGTTTTCCATTGTCCAGATTTTTTCAAAATCTTTTGTCTCCTGTATCGATCATCCACCTGCCCTATAAATTTCTTCTCTATTTCCGACACCTTGCACGTCAGATTATTTCTACGGGCATGTGAAGTATCTAAGGTAATCCAAGGAATGAAAAACTTGGCCAATCTGTCTTCACTCTTCCAGTAGTCCCATTTGTTCATTTGCTTATAATTTGGGACTTCTGGCAACACTGAGTCATAATTGGAGAAATAGTATTCAAAACTATCTCTCCCATAAAATATACTAAGCAATAAGCTACATGTGATGCCATATGTCAACGGGAGGTGATGATATCGAATGCCTTCATCAACAGAAGCCGGCAACTGCATGCAGACATAGCAGTCCTTAACCTCCATGGCATCCACGTATTCATACAGAAGTTTAGCATAAGCGTTTGACCTAAAGTCGCCTTGGGACTCATCCACGTGTAACCTGCGGGCTTCTGCAGCTAATAACGCTTTTTCCTGTATGTTTACCCCTTTCTCACCTGCAACAGTGGGTTTAGGTGTCACTACAGATTTCACATCGGTTACCTTTGCCTCATCCTCCTGTCCCTCTACATAAGAAACTGTGACTACTAAAACTATTAATATTATCACTCCTACTATTAGTGTGCCTATTATACATTTAACTCTGCGATTCGGGGTGCCGTCCTCCATTTCGTCAGACAGTATGGCTCTCTCCTTTTCTCCGTACAAAGTTCTTTTTCTCCTCGTTCCTTTACAGTCCTTATTACTTTTTGTACTTAGAACCACACATCTGGAAGCTGGCGACCTCTTTGCAGAAAGTTCTTTAGCAATTCAATTTAGACAACCCTAGCCCTTCTCCGTCAACTCAAAGGAAGGTCCCTAAGATTCTCTGCTTCCTGGGCGCTAGGTAATCTTCTTATTCTTGCTTATTTACAAAGTCTCTAAGCATCTACAATCAGGCTCGTGCCTGCAGCTTTGACAGCATAGTTCAATATTTCCAAACGAAGAATGTGCTCTTCATGGCTTGTTATCTTTGTACCAAAGTCGGGGAACTGTAGTTCTGTGAAAAACATGTGCTTTAGCTTGCTGAGGCGGGGAGGGCTGGGGAGCGTAAAAGTCAGTGACCCTTCTGCCTCGACTCCGGGCACTAACAGTTGTACTTCCACTGTGATGATGGGCTCAGAGCTGGACACCACCACCGCTCGTATCCTCCCTGTCTCCGGTTCAAAAGACATCTGTCGCCAGATATGTCCACTCTGGGGTGGCGTATCTTCTGCTAGGCACACGCACTCTTCTTGACCTTCTTAAGTCTGGTGCTTCAGCGCCCTGAGCACCTTCTTCTATGTCCGAGTCCTCTGATATCGGAGGAAGGGTTCTCTCTGGAGTTGACCTCAGGCTAGAGCTCCTTCTTTGTGGCCAATGAGCTTCTCCTCGTACCCTTCTACTCCTTCTCCTTCTTGTCTGTTCACGCTCTCTGTCAGACTGGTCAGTCTCTGACTCGTACTCCCAGCTACTTTCTCCTTCAGTAGCGTCGTCTGTTTCGCTGTTGTACTGACCGTCCTCAGCTTGGTCAGACTCGTCCCCTGCTTCTGCTGGCACCTCTACAGCTTGGCTGGCCCCCTCTATGGCTTCTCGGTCCTCAGCTGGACGTCTATCCGAGAGAGGAGCTGATTCTTCCAGAGGTGCTGGTACCCTCCGCGTATGCGACGCGTGGATCCAATTGGGCAGGCCTCCCACCTTCACTGCGGTGTTCGTGATCAGGATGATCTGGAAGGGCCCACGCCAACGAACATCCAAGCAGCTTCTCCTCACGTGCTTTCGCACAAGCACCCAGTCTCCAGTACACAGGTCGTGGCACAGGTCCTGGCACGACGGAACTTCGGCAGCCTGCACCTGAAGGGACACAGAATGAATGGCGTCAGATAGCCCCTTACAATAGTCCAAGATCATATCATCTGTGATGTTTAACAGTGCAGCAGTTGGGACAGATGGCAACCTCATTGCTCTCCCCATCAACACCTCATGAGGCGACAGCCCCGTTCTTCTGTCTGGGGTACTACGGAGGCTCATAAGGACCAATGGCAGAGCGTCAGGCCAACTCAAGGACGTTGATGAACACACCTTTGCAATTCTGGCCTTAATAGTGCTATTGATCTGCTCCACAATTCCTGAGGCTTCTGGTCGGTAACTGCAATGTAATTTCTGATCTATGTTCAGAGCCGCACAAATCATCTTCACGAGCTACTGCGGGGGCGAGATTTTGATCGATACCTTATCACTCTTGATCTAAAACCCCGTTCTGGTCGACTGAACCTTTGTTGCCTGTCATTGAGCGAAGAAAGTGCATCTCTTACCAAGTTAGTTCACCCAATAATGGACTCCGCTCTGAAGGATCACAAACAACTTCTAGTATCATAGCTAATTCAGTTCTTACATTTATTCCACCCACTTCCACCTCTGTGAAAGAGTACCCTTGCTCCGCGCAATACCGCGCGACTTCGTCGGCATATCTATTGCCTTGTGACACGAAGTCCATGTTTCTGGTATGTGCGGTGCACTTCACAACTGCGATACCTGCTGGACATTGCAGCGCCTCTAACAACAAGCGCACAAACTCTCCATTGCGAATGGGAGAGCCTGAAGAAGTCATGAAACCTCTTTGAGACCACAACTGCCCGTAATCGTGAACTACCCCGTAACCATATTGGCTGTCGGTGTATATGGTGACTCGAATCTGATTGCTTGCCAGGCAGGCACGCGTTAAGGCAATAATCTCGGCTACCTGAGCGGAGTGTACTCCTTCCAGGCATCCAGCTTCCACAACTCCAGTAATGGTACAAACAGCGTAGGCTGCTCTCAACTGCCCAACTTCGTCTCTTACACATGAGCCATCGACAAAGAAAATTTCATCTGGGTCAGTCAGTGGCTCATCCACGATGTCGGGTCTAG
Organism: Lissotriton vulgaris; assembly: GCF_964263255.1. Classification (NCBI taxonomy): domain Eukaryota; kingdom Metazoa; phylum Chordata; class Amphibia; order Caudata; family Salamandridae; genus Lissotriton; species Lissotriton vulgaris. The sequence goes on from NC_141695.1 coordinate 717,000,036, forward strand.
GTTTGGTGCATAGTTCAGTCACATCGAGGCAGTCATGGTCTGTACATTCATCATCGTCTATATCATTTGGGAGTGGCATCAAGGTGGCAGGGTTCAAAACGGAGCATCTCCTGAGGGTCACGTTCTCTGCAGCAAGAATGACTTGCTCATAGCGCGTGAGCCTACTGTTGGTCAGATGCTGTGTTTTGGTCCTGGTCATTAACAGTTCAACGGAATGGGGCACGTATATCTCTAACGGGTGCCCCATAACAATGTTCTCACATCTCTCAATACTGACACCTGTTGCGGCAACGGATTTGAGACATCCGGGCAACGCTGCAGCTACTGGATCTAACGTAGCTGAGAAGTAGGCAACTGGTCTACGGGCATTCCCATGAATTTGGACTAACACAGACAGCGCACAACCCTCTCTCTCACAACAGTAGAGCAAGAATGGTTTATCGTAATCCGGCATTCCCAGAGCCGGAGCACGACACAAGTCCTCTCTCAGCTGTAGGAACGCCATCAAACAGTCTTTGTCCCATGGTACCGGATCGCTCACCTCCTTGTGCGTCAGTTTTTGTAGTGGTTTTGCTTTTAGTGAAAAGTTGGCTATCCACTGTCGGCAATAACCCACCATCCCTAGAAACATTCTCACTTCCCTCTGTGTCTTGGGCGCATTCATCTTCATGATTGCCTCTATTCTGTCTGGTGACACCTTTCGTTTGCCCTTCTCAATTCTGTGCCCCAAATACTGCACTTCTGTCAGGCAGTATTGTAACTTTCCCGGGGACACCTTGTGCCCATTTACAGCTAGGTGATTTAGCAAAGCAATGGAGTCCTCCCTGCAAGCTTCTTCTGTTTCTGACGCCACAAGGAGGTCATCTATGTACTGGACCAGAACTGACCTCTGGGGCAGCACTAGACTTTCAAGATTTTTCTTCAAAAGCTGGTTGAAGATCGATGGGCTCTCTGTATACCCCTGAGGAATACGACACCATGTTAGGACGCGACCTTCCAGCTTAAATGCGAAAAGAAAATGGCTTTCTTCGTCCAGAGGGATCGAAAAGAAAGCCTGGCAAAGATCAATCACAGTGAACCACTCAGCCTGGAACGGTATCTGAAACAGTATCACTGATGGATTCGGTACCACTGGACAACATGAAACAACAATATTATTAATCTTCCGGAGGTCCTGCACTATCCGGAATTTCCCATTTGGTTTCTGCAGACCCATAATCGGGGAGTTACATGGACTACCCACGATTTCTTTCAGTATCCCCTGCTTAATCATGGACTCAATCACGGGCTTTATACCTGCAATCGTTTCTGGAGTCAATTTATATTGGGGTGTTCTCGGAAACTCAGCATGCGGTTTCACTACAATTTTCACTGGGTCCACCCCTTTAACCAATCCAATCTCTTCCCCAGTAAAATCCCACACTTCTGGTGCCACTGTCTCTCTCAGATCCCAGGGGAGCTCGTCTACGGTCAGAGTGGGGTACAGCTCCACACAGATTCTTGAATTTGCAACTTTGAAGTCGGCATCATCGTCATTGGTCAATACCTCCACTCCTTGCGGGGTGCAGTATATGGTGCAATTTAACTTGCACAAAAGATCTCTTCCTAGCAGACATACAGGACTAGAATCGCAAACCACAAACTGGTGCTCATCGCTGTATTTCCCTATTTTCACCTGCACTGGTTCAGTCAATGGGCTGGTTATTCTCCTGTTTGCGACCCCCACCACTTGTATTGTCTCTCCAGACATGGGCAGGCCTGGAACTGCGGCTGATCTGATCGTGGATCGAGTGGCTCCTGCGTCCACTAGGAATGTCGTGGGGCACCCTGCTACTTCGGCCTCAACATAGGGTCCCCTTTGATCCACCTCCAAGGCGGCCCGAGGGTACAATCCTCCCTTTCCACTCTCTGTCCAGTTAGTGGGTCTACGTAATAGCACTCCTCTCCACCTACAAACAGGGGCATCTGTCTATAGGTCTTACCAATAGTCCCTACTCTGGGTGGCTGTGGGAACTGGGCTCGTGGAGGAGGGGTCCCCCCTTTGAGCACCTTTCCCTGGTATTGCGTTACCCCTCTCACAGGTGTATTCTGGACCTCTTCCTCCTCTACCTCTTGTTCCCCTATCTCAACATTGTAGGGACACTCGCGTTTCCAATGCCCCACCTCGTTACACTGGTGGCACCGAGTCGTTTTCTTCAAGGCAGCTATGTCTATTCTGGGTCTAAAGGTGGAGTTCTCCTCATTGCCCTTGTTCTGGCTATACTGTTTCTTTCCCCCAGTACCGGTTCCTTGCTGCTGTTGCTGCTGTCCCCCCTTCCCGGCTGCCTGCATCTGTACCACCATTAGTTTCTCCTTTAGTTTCTTTGCCTTGGAGTCTATCTCATCGCAGCAATACCTGGCATATCTCAGGATTTCATCTAAGGGTTTATTTTGCCAACAAATCAAGTGTTGCTGAATCATTAAACTAATATCCAGTCTCAGGCCCAGGACGAATTTGGACACAAATTGCCCTATGTCCTTTGGATCCATTACATCCAGACCGCTATACTGTTTAAACGCCTTCAGCAATCTCTCATAGTATTCGTGAACTGTCTCTTTGGGTTCCTGTCTAGTTCGATCTATTTTGACCCAATCTATGTCCTGCATTGGCACTTTGTCTTTTAGCCAAGTCATCACTCTCTCGTATTTTGCCATTACGGTCTCGGACGGCCCATTAGTCTTAGCATCCCTTTCTGGCTCTGTTGTGGGCCACTCAGCGCTAACCTTGCATGCTGTCCACAAATCTCCTGGTACTACAATGTCAAACAGCGTGTTCAGATCTATCCATAGGACCTTTGAAATTTTTACAAATCTCTCAACTTGCTTGTACCACTCCACTGGGTTCTCCCGCAATTTGGGGAAGGAAGTGGTAAAAGCAGCTAAGTCTCCCCTACTCCATGGGACGTGTACATAGTTCCCATTTGCAACTTCACGCAAAGGGTATGCCTCTACTTTCTGCAGTCCTCCTGGAGTCATACCAATTATGCTTCTCCTTACGGTCCCCTTCTTGGACCACCTCTCTTCCCATTTATCTAGTGCCCTCCACGTCCTTATTCCAGTGATCAATTCCCTTATGTGTGTTTTCAATCCGATTGTTCGCCTCTCATCTAGGTCTCGATCAGAATAATGAAGCCTGTGGTTCCCCTGTAATGCCTTGGTCCTTGACAGGTCCACCATATATTTGCCTGCTAGTTCGACTAACTTCTCATGGATTGTTCTCGCCTTTCGGGTAACGTCCTTTGCCATGAACAGTATTTCATCCTGCTCATACATTTCCATTCTTTCTAAAGGCAGGGTACCGTCTACCATGTCATCCAGATCTGACTTTAAGCTGGCGACATCGAGTCTCTTGGCTTTTATCTCAGCTCGCAATATGTCTTTCGAAGGGGGTTCACAAGTTTCTCTCCCATCCCAACTCCGAGCCCTACGTTTGGGTTCGGGAGAGTTAAGGAGGGTTCTCCCTTGCTCCCATCTCTCCAGGTCCCATGCTCGGCCATCCGATCTTGGAAGGTGATGGAACACGGGCCTGTTACCCCCAATCTTACTCTGCCCATTCTCTCTTTCTTCTCTCTTTTCACAGTAGTACTCTCTGCTATTCTCCCTCCGGTCGCCATCCTCTCTCTGTCTAGTATCACTCAGTATCTGATATGATCCTTCTTGGTTCCCCATATTCCCTGGACTGCGCTCATGTCCGTCATCACAGGGACTGTGGCGCGGCCTCTCACAACTTCCATTCTGTTCTCTAGTGCCGGGCACACAGTGGGTACACTTAAAGCTATTTCTGTACTCTTGCGTTCTCCTCTCTCCTTCACTGGGTATTGGGCGGGACACCCCCCCACTCTCGGGGCCCCCGTTTTCCAGGTCTGTTCTACCTCCACTCCGGGCCCAGTGGGTGACTCCCCTACTGCCCTTCCCCCTCCTGTCCCACTCCGGGCTGCTCTCCCCAGCCCCGCAGTGAGTCCGGGTTCCGCTATCCTGGCTTTCCCTTTCAGCTTCCGCAGCTATGATGCTCTTGTGAGCCTCTACTGCCTCATCCCACTTCTTCATGTACTCGTTTAGCTCCTGAAAGGATTTCCGTCCAGATCCCCTCATCTCCACTGGCCATCTATGGCCCCCAGGATCCCCCACTGGATCCTCTGCTGTGTGTACCGGGGTGCTCCACTCTCTTGGTATCGGCATCTGACTTGGGGAATTGATCGTATCGTTCCTCCTTGCCATTTCTGCTCTTTCTCTGTCCCTCCGTACCCGTTCCTCCCCTCTAGCTCTTTCTGGGTCATAAATCGATACTATAGGACCTATGGTAACAGGTACTTGTAGGGCATCGGGCAGTGCGTAGGATGTGGCACACTCCGTTTCCGGCACTCTTTGTACCACAAACCTCCCAACTACCTGCTGCATCGGACTAGGCTGTGACAATTCTTTCTTTGCAGCGGGAACCCAATCTGAACTGGGAAGCAGTCCATTCTCTCCTATGTTGCCCCCCTCCCTTTCACTGTGCTCGACTTCTCCCCCTGCTCTGTTATACGGGGGTGGCCTATCTGTCAATAATCTGTTTATCAGGCTGTCCTCTGTTTCGCTCTCATCATCTTCTTCTAGGGGGCTTTTGTTTCCGGGCACCTCTAACACTGGGTACAATTTATTTACTTCCATGTTATGCACTCTCCATCTTTTAGCATCTGCATCCCACTTGGCATCCTGCACTGCTCTTACCGATCGTTTCACCCTTTCCTGTCGTCTATTCAAGTTCTTCTCGTGCGCTGCCCTAATCCATGCATTGAGAGCTTCAAACTGGGTTGGTCTAGGCAAGGGTCTCGTTGCGGTCATAACTGCTTTTAATCGGTGTAGCACCTCTAATCTGAACGTCCCGTACTTCGGAAACGTCAATTCCTCATTTCCTTCTGTAATCTTACTCCACTCTGTAATCCACAAAATTGTATGCAACCCAACATTTTCCGCCATATAACGAGCTGGCGTACCCTCCGGCGGGGCTTCTTCCCCTTCATAAGATCCCCGCCTCTCTTTCTTAAAAGCCGCTCTTAACCATTTAAAACACTTCATGATTATACGCACAAATTCCAGCCTCAATACTCTGTTTACTTCCTGATGACAATCCACCAATCCTAGCGCAGCTTTTCTAGCTGGCCTATCGCAGCGCGGTCTTTCTCCGGCCGGCCAATCCCAGCGCGGCGCTTTGTGACGTCACTCGTCTCCGCTTCGCAGCAGCACCCCTCCTTTCTCCGCTCTTCTCCCGGTCATGCATGCGTCCCATTCATACTCCGAAAAATGACTACTTCCGACCAAGCGGTCACTTCCCTCGACTGTACGTCCACAGTCTATCTGTAATTGCCAACACAACTGACGAAATGTCTATCGTCCCTCTGATAGGTTGCTTACACACACAGTAACTTCCGACCAGCGTCCGTTACTCACGCACTCACTCTTACGTTCCCCCTATCTCGGTCTTGCGGGCGATCAATGGTACCTCATGACCCCCTTCACACTGGTTGACAATTACTCTGGATGTCCGATACACCCGAACCACTTAAGCTCTCCTTGAACTTAAGATTTCCACCGGTTGCGCGCGCTCACAACCTGTTCCACAGTCACTCTACAGGCATTCAACTCCGCCAGACATTACAACATAGATACAATACAAAAACACCGCAATCTAACACGCATGACCCTTTATACTCACTCTCGACCGATACTGCTGCTTTTCTGTCTCACGTCATCCGGACCTTCTTCGGCGGGCGGTTCTTCTGATCATCGGTCTCTAGGGGCCTTGGGGTAATCTAACCTGGCCTAGATCACCTTCCTCAAGAAGGCAACCATCCTCTGCTACCAACTGCGGGGGCGAGATTTTGATCGATACCTTATCACTCTTGATCTAAAACCCCGTTCTGGTCGACTGAACCTTTGTTGCCTGTCATTGAGGGAAGAAAGTGCATCTCTTACCAAGTTAGTTCACCCAATAATGGACTCCGCTCTGAAGGATCACAAACAACTTCTAGCTTTCAAAGGTTTATTATAAGGTTAAGATCAGCTGCAAGTACAGGCATCTCAAGATGAGATTCACAAGATATACGGGCCCAACTACATACATGTGCTCTCTGAAAACCCTCAGACGAGCAAAGAAGACTACGAGTACAAGTTCTAGGAATAACAAAGCTATCAGCATAGACACGTATTGAGATCTCTCCGTCATTTAAGGCTGGAGGGAAAACACAGGTTAGGCTGTCCCTACCCTGCTCTGGATGGTATCCCTACTTAACAAAATCCCAACCTATCAAAAGGTGTCAGCGGTGAGTGACTTCCTAGGGAGGTCACCCACTCTTAGTCTCTTGGTGAAAACCTACAGTTCTCCAGTCAAGGCCCCTCTCTGCCTACCCATCCGCTCTCTAAAGGGTCCTCAGGCATCTGCTCTAACTCCACCCAGGGGTGCTGTCCCTAATACAAAACAGTCAACAACATTTGAGACGCCCCTCGTGAGACGCCCCTCACGTGGTGTAGCTTCTGGCTTTTTCCATGCTGCTTTGTGTTGGGCCTCGTGCGTTAGAGTTGACCTTGCTTCTCAGACTCTTCTCCGGCCCGCTGATACCCCTTAAAACATTCCGGAACCCTCCTCCATGTCTGTGCCGGCTCCTGAACAACCCTCTATTCATTTCATTTATAATTGAATCCCCCCTTTCTCTTGCAGACAGACACCTGCAGCCAAGATCCCAATTCTCATAGACTTCCAGCCAAAGTTGCAACATTATTCTCAGCACAGACTAAATACGTGTAAATCAGTGTCTTTTAAACATTTCAGGCCTACAACATTTCTTATAGTGATTATATTCTTCAAATCCTTCATTGATTAATGGCATGTTAATACTCTACTCTATAATTAGGTAAACACATCTATAAAACATCCCTACTATTAGTTATTAAATGACATTAGTGCAATCCATGTCGTGAAAACGAACCCCTCTCCCGTTCCTTTCAGATCTGCCCCTGAGGCCTACCGCGTTCTAGGTTTAACCACATATTATCCTTACATTTAGCAGCTACACGACATGGATTCGAGATTAATCACGTCTAATAAAGTTATACATCTCACATATTTCTGCATTAGTTCCACTTCTACATAAATCTCTAGATTTGCTACACATTTCAGAATACAGATGCATATTATATCAGCACTCATGGCATTTCTCTTCATGACTTGTGCTTACTACGTGTAAGTGTGACATACTTATACATTCAGGTCAGTTTGCGCTCTCTCAATGGTGTGTCTTATCTTGTGTTGAGCGCATCTGTCAAGTTGGTTATGAAAGTCTCGTGGTAGTGTTGGTCCTTGAGATCTAATCGGAATGCTGGTGTATTTGTATGCAAGCGTTCTTGTGGACTCAGTTGAGTTGGGTCGTTTTTTCACCAGCAGAAATAGGTTAAAATTGTAAACCGAAATGCTTAAACATGAGGCAATGGGTGAGGCCAGTTCCGCCACTCATCAGTTATTGGGCTATTCACATTTTAATATCACCCAATACATCATGGCGCAATGGGTGATTTCCCTTAAGACACTGGTCAATTATTATGCAATTTACATTTTACTCAACCTCTGCAACATAGATAGTGAGACTCTTCTTTTTTTTGTGTGTGCTGCCAATAAGGCCCCGGACAGAAGAAGTAAAAAAAATAGTCACCAAATTTTCCCTTCCATGGATTGCGGTTTGAGAGCACAACAGCTCTCCAGTGACCTTTCCCCCTCCCAGGTAAGGAAAATCAATAAATCATATATTGCTTACAGGGGTGGTCAACCTATGACTAGCGGGCCAACTCTCCTAAAAAACAGACCCAGGAGCAGGAATTTGTTTGAAAAGGCTTTGCTGGAGAGTTGAGACTATCTCCCCTGTCCAGGGATGTTTTGTTCAAACATTGTGCTGCCCATAGGTGCCAGAAAGACCCCACATTGCTTCCTAATGGACCTCGGTATGTGGCTTCCTTGAGGAAGTAACTGGTAAACGGATCAAGGTAAGCCCTTGTCTTGTATTCTTTAGGCTCACTCAAGAGGAAGATATGCCGATAAATTCAGCCTTTTCCAATTTCGTTTTTTACATGGTTTTATTGGCGAGACGTGAGATATGCAGGCTCTCGGTGCCTGTAAATCCTCCATCTTTTGCTGAGTGCCTCAAAAGTATCATCTACACGAGTCAGTCTGCTAAGGCCTGTGATTTAGGAAGCCGGGATAAGATCTGGGCAATGTTGGTTGCTTGGAGAGAGAAGACGAGCGGGTCCGATGATTAAGCCAGACATGTTGTCGGTCCTGGCCTCTCTTATGTGGTGGTCCCTTTTCTCGTACAGGAGATGGAAGTGAAAACAGCAGTATTCTTGTGTGAAGTGTTCCGTTTCCCCTCCTCCTCAACCGCTGAGGGAAGAACAAGAGAGTTGGCAAAATGAGGACGCAAAAAAACCAATGGAGGACCACCCTATGCTGGCCAACCAAAGACAAACCATGGTTATGGATGTTATCACCAGATCAAAGTTCATACCCAAGTCATCTAGCACTCATCAGAGCATTTTCTGTATCACCAGAGCAGTTACCTATCTGAGCAAAATCCTGAATGTCAAATAACTGAAGAGCGGTCAAAAGTAATTTCTCCCTTTGCTATAGAGGAGGCTAAGGGACGGTTCTATAGCGGAGTTAAATATTAATGTATAGGCAGGGCTATTTAAGGATGGGCTTAATCACCCCTCAAACTGAAGTAGGATTATCACGCCCAAAATTGAAGCATTCAACAAGATATCACAGCCTCAGTGATCAAAGGCACCAGAGTTTTGAGGACTGACTCCAGATAGATATGATCTTGGAAGCTGGACTTGAGCGAAAAGCACGGACTTCAATCTCAGCTACTGATGGAATACAGGCTGGGCTATCTTTCATTAAGTCCTATTGCTGCTCTCCCACAGCCGAAACAATGGAAGATGCCTCTGCTTTGATTCTCTGATAAATGAAGTGCACTCTCTGAAAAAGAAAAGTGTGGGTTTGTCAAAGAGCTCTTGGAAAGAGGGATACAGTTGGAGGCATAGCTAGGATACGGAAGATCAAACAACACAAACAGACCCCTAACAGAGTTAACCACTTTCGTAATAAGTTGACAATATTTTGGCAGAAAGGGTGCATGTTTTGTATTTCCTAAATTCAATCAATCAACAAAAGCTTTATTTGATTCTTACAGAAAAGATCATAAAAGCAAGCATACATAATTTCATATTTGTCTATCCTTAAAAATATAAAAACAAGGTTACTATCAAAATTCCAAACAAGAAATAAATTACATTTAAAAACAGAACGATGCTTTTCATTGATTTCATACCATAATTTACTTTCTGCATTTATTTACACTCTTTAAAAAATAATGCAATTGGTGTAATTAAGCATTGATTCTCTAAGAATTGCAAAAATAAGAATGCAGGACGACTTTGTCTCATGCCCGTTACCTTTAAAATTTGTAAAATCCATATTTTCCTTTGTGATGCATACAATTTACAAAATATAATGACGTGCATTGTCGACTGCGGTGAATTGTTGTCACATGGGAAATTGCACATTGTTTTGGACCAATCATTTATTACTGGGAAACTAACTAAATGATGGAATATCCCAAGTCTGAAGCGAGTCAATACCAACCTTTCATAACCACTCAATGTGAATTTTAGATATGGCTGCATACTATAAGTGGTAAGTACTAATTGATTGGACTGTACCGATGGTTTCAATGCCTCAGCTGTTAATCTGTTTATGTCCAGGTGCGTCATGCAGTTTACTTTGAAGTCTTTTCTGCTAATGGAGGTTATAAAGGCTGGATCATCAAAGTATTCAGGATGACCAAGATCATTCATGAACTTCCTTATGTATTTTAACCATTGGATGTCCAATGCTTTTCTAACTTAAGGCTATCTTTTATGGTGTCACTATTGAGAGAGGTGTTTGTGGACGTCCATCTCCTATGCCACAATAGGACCGGTTGGATTTGTATTAGGTCCGTTATATAGGCTAATCCTAATTCAGAGTGGCAAACATACGTTGTGAACGGCCCGGGAGTGCCAGAACAAACTCAAAAAAGGCATTCTCGACCAACTGTATGGGTTTAGGGTCACATTATCCCCACATGCCTGCACCGTACACAGCTACAGTAATGCATTTGGCTTTATAAATGTGCAGGACCACCTCTGTGGGTCTTCTGTTCAATGTCTTTGCAAATTTTGCCAGTGCAGCCGTGGTCTTAAAAAATGATTACTTCCTTGCTTTAACTACATTCAACCACATCCCACTGTGGTCAAATAAAATGCCCAAATAGGGCAACATTTTGGTCGACTCTACCTTTTTATTGTAAATAAATATGTTCCTGCATTGTGAGCTGCCTTTTCGGCACTTCATAATGAAGGTTTTTGAAATATTAACTTTAAGGCCCACATTTTTCATGAATTTCGAATACTAATGCGCATGCGCGGCCGCCCGCGCATGCGTATTAGTATTCAAAATGGCGGCGCGAATCCAGGGACGGCGAGAGGGAGCCCCGGGGGCGCGGCGGACAAGGTAAGTGTTTTAAAAAGATTTCTATCCTTTTATTGAAGGATTTAGGGAGGGCGGGAGGGAGGCGGGTGGCGGCCGGCTACGCACCGTCTGCGGAGCGCGCGTAGTGCCGCCTGGCTACGCCCGCTACGCAAAATGCGTAGGAGACGGCACGGAGCGTAGTTGGCCGCCCACCCCTAGTCCAGGCTGTTATTGCGTATCATTCTTTTTTCCTCTCTAGCTACTCCGCATAATTTGGTGACCAGTTTGTGTCTTTTTTGGCTAACCAGCAGAGTCTGAAGGTTCTGTGGTGAAGTGTGGTTCGGCGGGAAATGTGTTGTAATGTGCCTGCATTGCCTTTTTTAGTCTATGAAAGATGAAGTTAAAAAATATCGTTCTCAAATTATAGGATGTTGATCTATCGGGAATAAATCCAGATTGGTCCGCTAGGACCAAATTTGGCATCAGTGGTTGAAGTCTGGTGGCCGAATTTTTGCTAAGATTTTCGCATCTATATTAATAAGCGACAGTGGCCGATAGGAGTCACAACGGGAAGGTGGCTTATCTTTTTTTCAATAAGGTGATTGTCAATGCTTCCCTAAGCGCTGGTGGTAGTTTGCCCGATTTGCAAGCTTCGTCATGCATCTCTAATAGGTAGGGTATCAATTCATCTGCAAATTCCTTATAGTATTCACAGGTAAGGCCGTCTGGGCCTGGTGCTTTCTTACAGGGGAGCAATCGGATCGCCTTGCGATGTCAGTCTCGGTAATTGGTTGACTGAGGTACTCTTTGTTCGTCGGACAGCCACGCAATGGCCACGTCCGACAGATAGTCATCAAGTTCCAAGCTGCCAGTCCCACCCTTTGAAGTGTATAATTCTGCGTAGGTATTTCTGAACTGTGTGACCATATCTTGTGTGGTGTAGTGATCCCTTCCTGTCTCATCCGTTATCTTGGTGATTGTCTCTCTATACAGGTTTTGATCTTGTGGGCAAGTTGTGCCTAGGTCTGCCCCCCTCCCATATGTGTGAGCTACATGTCTTTTTGACAGATAACTGATCTCTCCAGCCGCCAGCTCGTTGTACTCAAGTATAAACTCTTTGATTTTTGCTAGCGACTGTGTGCAGGGTAGACTCTCATATTTCCGCTCGAGGCGAGACAGGGTGTCTTCAACTTTGGATAACTGACCCCGGATGTCCTTTAGTATTCCTGCTGATGTACCAATACATTTGCCCCTTATAGTGACCTTGAAGGCCTCCCATCGAATCGCAGCGCTGTCAACAGAGCCCTTATTCTGGTCAAAATATTTTGTTATGGCCTCTCGTATCGTGGGGACATATAATGGATCTAGCAGCGCTTCAGAGCAAAAGCGCCATGTGAATTGACGGGGTATAGTTTGTGGAATGCGTAACCTAAGCTTAACAGGGCTATGATCTGATAGCGTTTTCGGCTGCACCTCAATTGCGGAGACCCAGGCATTCGCTCCCTCACTCAGCAGCCAGTAGTCCAGCTTCGAGCAACTACTCTGTACCATGGAAATGTGTGTGCCCTCTAATCTCTCCTCATTACGCAGGTGCCACGCGTCTATTAGGCCCAGCTCCGCCATCCTCTCATTGATAATCAGAGCTGCTTTGGGGGTGTGCCCTCCCCTCCCTCTTGCTTTATCCCTACTGGGGTCTCCACCCCATAATATTTCAGCATCGGGCCAGTCCCGCAGTATAGATATTATGTTCTCAAAAAGCCCTAGTTCATCTATGTTGGGGCCATAAACATTCACGATAGTCAGCAGTGTACCAGCTACTTTACCATTTGTGATTGCATAACGGCCATCTCCTTCTATGCAGATTTTTATCATAGTAAATGAAAGACATTTTTTTTATTAGTGTGATAACCCCTCTAGCATATGTGGAATATGAGGATGCCAGTCTATAACAGGCCCATTGTGCGCCAATTCTGGCCTCAGAGTGTTTCGTCAAGTGCGTTTCCTGAATAAGGGCTATCTGTATATCATGTCGATCTAAATAGGCTAGCACCTGTCTTATTTTTTTGGGTGAATTCAACCCACGAACATTTCACGTCAAGCAGTTTATTGCTTCACTGTCTAGCTGTGACATATAATCATACTGTGTACTATGCATGTTGTAACTGAGGTTTGAGGCACATGAACGTAACCCATGTTGATCTCTGAGTCGTACTTAGTCACATAAAAACATCCCCCCATCCCTGCCCACCCAGTGCCACCCCACCACCCACTTCAGCAACCCTAACTTGCTAAAGCCATCCCATACCTCCCAACATAATTCCCAAATGCAAAAACAGATCTGTGAATAACTATGGGGAATACCCATTGGGGTATGCTGGAGCACAGATAGCCTCCAAGATGCAAAGGGAGGCGGCCGACCGTCAATAATAAGATTTTCCGACCATATCATAATACAAATTAGAGAAATTCAGTGGTTAGCATTGGTTTAAATAATAATTTGATATCTTATCTGAGTAGTTGGAGTCCGTATCTCCATTCTTTTCGTCAGAAGAACAACAAGCAGTTATGCGGAAGCCGGAGTCAACCTCCCATACAGTCATTTTATCCATTTGCTGTAGAATGTTGAGATTCACCACGTTCGTCTGCTTCTGTGCTGGAGGAATCCCGGTTTCGTCGCTTGAGGGTCTTGACATAATCCATTGCGGACTTTGGAGTGGTAAAAATTCTTGATTTTCCCTCCACCTGGATGTGCAGCCGCGCCGGATAGAGCATGGCGTAGGGAACCCTCTCAGCCATTAAGAGTTTCTTGACAGACTGGTATTCTTTCCTTGCCGCTTGGACTGTTGCAGTGAAATCCGGGTAGAAGGCCAAATTATTTCCTTTATGGTTTAGAGCTCCTTTTTCTCTCGCCATGTGAAGAATGGTGTCCCGATCTCTGTAATTTAACATACGTGCGATTATGGGGCGTGGGGGGGGGGCCGGGGGAGGTGGAGCAGCCAGAGAACGGTGTGCCCGCTCCACGATCAGTACTGGTGACAAACGTTCTGCCCCAAAAATCTTATGTAGTAGTACTGCTATGTAGGTCTCCGGACGACTGGTGTTTGTGGATTCCGGCAGGCCAGTTATCCTTAGATTATTGCGCCTGGATCTGGCCTCCAAGTCTTCGTTCTTGGCTTGTATAACGGTAAGCACTTTTTCCGTGTCGAGTGTCTTGGAGGCCATTTGCTGCAGGCCATCTTCCACATCCGATATTCGTGTCTCCGCTTCGCTCAATCTCACTGCATGCTTGTCCAGATTCGTGGACATGTGGTCCAGGCTTTGGCTTCAAGTCCCTTAGAGGGATGACCCAAGGTTTTCTGAAGGATCAAATATTTAGTTACGCCCCTAAAAGAACTCTTGGTTATTCATCGACAAACACACTGGAGGTACCTTGATTTAAGAAAACTAGAGCAGGGGTGGGCGTAGCGTCTCTGTGCTGGTCCCCAAAGAGGGGACAGCCCAGCAAATACAATTTGCTTAATTACTGAATGAATCCCATTCAGAAAAGCATTAAAGACAAGGCTTTTCAGGCAGGCTTTCTGTTAAACAACCGTAGTGTTTCCCCTCAATTGCTATTTATTAAACTGTCAGCACAAGGATACCTTGGGGGATTAATGCACTTTATACATAACATGAGATGACATAAACTTAGGGCTTTATTTAGCGTTTACAAGACAGAATACTCTGTCACAAACTTGGCATATACCTCATCCTCCATATTACAAGTGCTTATTATCCATGGCAGCTTATTCAACACATACCCAAAACTCTAGGTTTAGAATGAACCATATAAACTCTAGCCCAGCAGCCATCTTCTTCTTTGTCAGTTAAGTAGCCTACATACTCTTTTTAATATGAAGGTGTTTTAGTTTGAGATACAGTTAATGTCTCTTATTTTATATGTTATGTGGTTATTTGTTTTTGGTTTTCCCAATTTTTGCAATTTTATTGTTGTAAATAATTCTGCTGTAGTAGGTGCTTGTACTTTTAAATTAACAATTCAGTGTTTTGTTTCAGAAACTAGTGCCCTTATAAAAGGGGAGAGCGCATGTACATTAGGCCTAAAAGTGTTTTAGTGGAAAATTAGTGACCACTGTCTTTAAAAAAAAAACAGGAGGCAGTTGGGATTGGAAACGCAAGGGGCAAACATTGCGCGGTTCGGGACTCACTCGGTCAACGCGCTTGTGGTCAGTTCCCTTCAGAGAGCCTCGCTGGGAGGCAGTTGAGATCAGAAGCTCGTGGGGTGTGCATTGCGGTTCAAGCCTTGCTTTTAAGAAACTTCGCTACTCTCGTACGCCATGATGTCATTGCATGATGAATGCACGGTGAAGTAATCGCGAGAGGCCATTTTGATAAAGAATTTGCGGCGGTCATTTTTGTAAAATGGCATCCATGTTCAGGAGATTAGAACGTCTGTGAGGTGAAGTACAATTATATTTTCCTAGACTCTATTTTATCCCTGAGGTATCAGTTTGCTGTATATATTTCTTTTGGATATATAAAATAAAAACACACAAAAAAAGCACAAGTGAAGAAAGGGCCGAATCGAGGTCTCTCACTCAAGCACTTCTACCAAAATAAACCTGCACCACCACCACAAACCTATTTTCCACCCATCATGCACCCAAGGCACCCAAACATCTGTTATTAGAATATGTATTACGCATTTATTTTATCAGCGAACTGTTTATTTAAAGCAATAAGTGAAATACTGGACTAAACAGCCTGTATGTAGTAAAAAAAAACCACTGGTGTTATCTGGTTGATGTACAGCATACTCTAATGAAAATCCCATGTGATGTTCTGCTATTATGTGAAATTTCCAGATGATTTTGCTGAGATTCCTGTATATGTCCACCGAGTGTATGTGCAAATAGTGTGTGACACATGTGCAGGACGCTATATGTAGTGGGAGTCTGAGAACTCGGATCATTGGGATCCATTTTGGATTGCCCGTGGTTTAGCAAGAAATGCAAGTTTATTGGCTGCATTCATGTGACTGGAGAGTGAACACCCATACACTGAAGTGGAGAAGGGTGGAAACTGGGTACTGTTAAAAATTCATTAGGTCTTGTTAGCCAAGCATTACTAATTTGTTCTTACAGAGCACTAGCATTTGTTAGATGGTAGAGGTGAGAAGTGGAACTGCAGTTTTTGTTGTTCAAGGTGAGGAAGTTGCTAGGCAGGCCATGTCCTTTTGTATATCTCTGATTACTGCTTTACGAAGGCTGATGACAGCCAGGTACAGGGATCACACACTTTGTTGTGCCCTTCTTTTAAATAATCTTTTTTGGGACTAGTATCATTGCTACCTGCTGTGAGACTCATTACCAAATGCAAATGATTTGTCTGTGAAACAGGCAGAATATGACATTTGAAAGAGATCAAACTCAAACTGGTTCTGAATCTAATTCTGTCTGGAAAATGTGTAGCCGTGAGGAGCTTGTGTCTGGAGCCCAGGGAGAGGAGACCAGCGTGACTGCTGCGGCAGTGGGGGCAAACTACATCGCCCATCAATCCCAGTGCCTGGAGGTGCTTAAAAACACCGACGCCGGCTCGCAGCGCTGGGCGCGCGCAAGGACGCGCCCGGGCCAAGAGCCCATCGGAGCCTGGTGAAGGCTGGGCTGGGCCCCCCCTCTGACACTTGACATCTGGATTAAGGTCTTTTCATTCGTTCTATCTATTAAACCCCTTATTTAAAATGGTAAGAAAGAAGCCAGCTGTGGACAAAACAGGGGGAGGAAGAGCGGCAACCCTTGATGCATTCCTGACTAGAGCTGCAAGCGTCCTATCTCACGAAATAGAGCTCACAAAGAGGCGCTTGTCCATGGAACCGCTCTTGCTAGCTAATAGATCATCCCCAGGCAGCATTGTGGAGATTGTTCCCTTGTCCCCTGGTTTCCAATCACCAGACGACCTTCCACCTGGTCAAAGGGAGATCCTAACAAATACTCTATCACCCTTTACACCCCCCTAGAGGGCTAGTGAATTGCCAACTTGCATTGTGTGGTCAAGCCTGCCCCCTTAAAACAAAGAAGGGTGCGTGGAACTGTCAAGCCAAAACAAGCTAAACCTGCAAGAGTGACCAAACCCAGGGCAGTAAATGAAAAACCAGTTAACCTAGACGCTCTGACATTGGAAACTTCACCACGTACAAGCCCCACGTCCCGAGAGTTAGAGGTGGACAATGACTTTTGGGTAGAAGTCACCAAACGAATGACCACTTTTCTTGATCCTATTCTTTTCAAATTGACAAAGATTGAAGAAAAATTGGATGCACTTGAGTTTCAATTTACATCTGTACTTTCTTTAATACACACACATGCATGGCTAATCCACAGCGAAATGCCTGTGCCCGCGGGAATGTGATCACTTTATCATCTTCAAGTATCCCCCCAGGTTCAGCCATATCGGAGGATTCACCACCTATAATGCATGAGCAACCCCGCCCTCAACCACCAGCCCAATCCTCACTAGTCCTGGAAAAACACGAAGTGACACACAAGGCAAACAGGAATGTACGAGGGCCACAGGGACCAAGAATGGCACCTCATCCACCAGGAACAGACCATCTTCCTGCAGCAACGGAAGCTAATAACCGCCAACAATTCCTCCATCTTCCACCGGCAGCTTCCCCCTTAGTGCTGGTGCTGACCAATATCCCCCTTTTGCCCCCCAATCAGAAGGAATTAACCATGCAGCTTATGGACAAATGCCTGCACTGGCTATCTAGCCAATCCATGAACTGGGGTATGGGCAGTCATAAGTTAGCCAGCCAAATTATCATGGCTAGGAGGGTGAGTTGGGTGGGCTCCTCAATGAAAACTTCTCCTGGGGATTGCGTAGTGATACATTTTGATAATCCTTACACTGGCATTTTCCTCTTTCGGAATTTGGATAGACTTCGCTCCAGGAACATGCAGATTATTCCACTTCCATTGGAATATTTTTATAAACAGGCCCCACCTCCAGGTCACAATCAGAGGGCCAGCCTAAGATTAGGATCTTTAACGTTACATCAGTTAGACTCCCCAAACACCATATCGGGTGTTGGGATCTCAAACCAATTCAAAGCCCTTTCTGATATGGAAGCATGTGACTGACCATCAATACCGACGTACCCACCTCACACAATCTCACCCAATATTGAGCCCACTAGGCAGGTTTTATCTTTGTCCGTTTTACCACAGGAAACAGGGAACAGGAACACCATAGGCCTAGCCTCATGGAATGTAGCAGGAATGACCTCAAAAGCAAGAAACGTGGAGTAGCTCAATTATTGGCAAAAGAGGGACGTTCTATATTTCCAAGAAACCTGGTCAGTGGAGCCAGTTTTCTTTGCAGGGTTTCGATCTATTTACACTCCAGCCGTCCCTTCAGCGTCGGGCAAAGCAAAGGGTGGTCTACTAACCCTGGTTTCTAACACCCTTTCGGTACAAGTACAACAGTTGGGTCCTCAGAACAATTACTTTCAAATTATCCAGTTGGATATTAATTAATTTCTACAATAATAATTTTGGGGGCAATATGAAACAAGTGTCTGATAATCTAAATAACGAAATTCGATCGATTAACTCACGGACACAGAAGGGCCCTCCCTTCCTTAAATGATTCAGAAAAGGGGGTGGTGATGAACAGAGTGTCTGAATTAAGCAGACCACTCTTACCCAGTCCAAAGATCAGGGCTTGATCCATCACCGTTATTTATCTCACTGCACCATCCCAGCTCAGAACCTGGCTATATGCAAATCAGTCTGTCCCTGGCCCAGTGCATCATGGGAACAGGGCAGACCAAACTACCAAGCCAATTCTTCACCAGAAAGGAGACAAGCTACCGGGGACCGGTTTCTGGCATTTCAGCCTTCTTCGGCCCGGCTTGCTTGAATCCTGATAGTGCAGTGAGAAAGGGACTCATGTCTGAGTATACCCTGCCACACCTATAGTGGCCAAAAACGATTCAGAAAAGGGGGTGGTGATGAACAGAGTGTCTGAATTACGCAGACCACTCTTACCCAGTCCAAAGATCAGGGCTTGATCCATCACCGTTATTTATCTCACTGCACCATCCCAGCTCAGAACCTGGCTATATGCAAATCAGTCTGTCCCTGGCCCAGTGCATCATGGGAACAGGGCAGACCAAACTACCAAGCCAATTCTTCACCAGAAAGGAGACAAGCTACCGGGAGCTTGTTTCCTTCCCAGTGTAAGAATTGGCTTTTGTAGTTTGGTTTGCCCTGTTCCCATCATGCACTGGGACAGGAACAGACTAATTTGCATACAGCCAGGTTCTGAAACTGGGATGGTGCAGTGAGCTAAAAAACGGTGTTGGATCTAGCCCTGATCTCTTGACTGGGTGAGAGCTTTCTGCTTAATTCAGAGACTCTGTCCCTCACCACCCCTTGTTGTAAATACTCCCTTCCTTATATGGCTGGGGGATTTTAACATTCATTTATCAATCAATCAATCAATCAGGAGTTTTTTAAAGCGCGACTACTCACCCGTAAGGGTCTCAAGGCGCTAGGGGTGGGGGGGCGTGGGCGGTGCAGGTTCCATTCCATCAAGGAGGGGGTCTGTCGAAGAGCCAGGTTTTGAGGTTTCTTGCGAAGATGGGGAGCGATGTTGTCTGTCTGAGGTGGAGCGGAAGGCCGTTCCATGCTTTGGCCGTGAGGAAGGAGAAGGAGCGGCCTCCCGATCTGGTCTTTCTGGTGCGGGGGACCACGGCGTAGGAAAGCTGGGCTGATCGTAGGGTCCTTTGGGGTGCGTGGAATTTGAGTCGGCTGTTCAGGTATGCTGGCCCGGTGCCGTGGAGGGCCTTTTGTGCGTGGGTGAGCATCTTAAAGGTGATTCTCGCCTCGACGGGGAGCCAGTGGAGTGTGCGCAGGTGCTGGGAGATGTGGCAGTGTTTTGGCAGGTTGAGGACCAGTCTTGCGGCGGCGTTCTGGATGTTCTGTAGCTTGCGGATGAGGTTTTTGTTTATTCCGGCATAGAGTGCGTTGCCGTAGTCGAGTCTGCTGGTGACCAGGGCGTGAGTGACTGTCTTTCGGTGTTCGAGGGGGATCCATTTGAAGGTCTTACGAAGGAGGCAGAGGGTGTGGAAGCAGGAAGATGAGACAGAGTTGATCTGGCGGTCCATTTTGAGCTCGGAGTCCAGGATGATTCCCAGGTTGCGTGCGTGGTCTGTGGGGGTTGGCGGGTTTCCGAGGGCGGTGGGCCACCAGGTGTCGCTCCAGGCGTCGGGGTTTGGGCCCATGATGAGTACTTCTGTTTTGTTGGTGTTTAGTTGAAGGCAGCTGTTTTTCATCCATTTGGCGACGGCTTCCATGCCTTCTCGAAAGTTGCGTCTGGCGGTGTTGGGCTCGTTGGATAGGGAGAGGATGAGCTGGGTGTCGTCTGCATATGACACGATGTTGAGTCCGTAGGTTCTGACGATGGGGGCAAGTGGAGCCATGTAGATGTTGAAGAGCGTCGGGCTGAGGGAGGAGCTCTGGGGGACTCCGCAGGTGATCGGTGTGGGGTCCGAGAGGAAAGGGGGGAGTCTGACCCGCTGCGTCCTGCCGGAGAGGAAGGAGCAGAACCAGTCGAGGGCCTTGTCCTGGATTCCTGCATCATAGAGTCTGCGTATTAGGGTGCGGTGGGAGACTGTGTCGAACGCCGCTGATAGGTCGAAGAGGATGAGGGCTACTGTTTCTCCTTTGTCCAGTAAGGTGCAGATGTCGTCTGTTGCGGCGAGGAGGGCGGTTTCCGTACTGTGGTTTTTTCTGAAGCCGGATTGGGAGGAGTCGAGGATGTTGTGTTCTTCAATGAATGTGGCGAGTTGACTGTTGATGGCTTTCTCGATGACTTTCGCTGGGAACGGGAGCAGGGAGATGGGTCTGTAGTTTTTGAGGTCGGTGGGGTCCGCTGAGGGTTTCTTTAGGAGGGGGTTGACCTCGGCGTGTTTCCAGTCGTCGGGGAACGAGGCGGTCGCCAGGGAGCGGTTGATGGTTTGACAGAGCATGGGTGCGATGGTGTTGGCGGCTCTGTTGAAGATGTGGTGGGGGCAGGGGTCCGTGGGGGCCCCTGAGTGGATTGACTTCATTGACTTCCGTGTGTCTTCAGTGGTGAGGGCTGTCCAGTCATCAATCGCTGGTTTCCAGGTGTCGGGGTGGTTGGTGAGGGTTCAGTGTGTTGGTTGTCTTCGTAGAAGTTGTCGTAAATGCTCTTGATTTTGTGGTGGAAAAAGATGCTGAGTTTGTCGCAGAGGTCTTGTGAGGGAGGGATGTCGGTAGACTCGCTGGTGGGTTGGGCGAACTCCTTGATGATGCTGAAGAGTTCCTTGCTGTTGTGTGCGTGGGTGGAGATAATGTCTTCAATCGCTTTTTTCCTCGTTTCTCTGATGAGTTGATGGTGGGCGTTGGTGGCGGCTCTGAAGTTGTTGTGGGCTTCTGTGGATTTGGTGTTTCTCCAGGCCTTTTCAAGGCGGCGGCATGTGCGCCTGGACTCTCGAAGTTCGGTGCTAAACCATCTGGCTTTCTTGGCACGGGTATTGTTTTTCTTGAGGGGGGCTATGGTGTTGGTGCTGTCCGAGATCCATCTATGCAGGGTTCGGGCTGCGGTGTTGGGGTCGTTGTTTTCCGCGTTGGTTGGGGTGGAGTTGTTGAGTGAGGAGGTGAGCTGGTCATTGGTGATTTTGGTCCAGTTTCTTTGTGGAAGCAGGTGCTGGTGTCTGTGGATGGTGGGTGTTCTGAAGGTGAAGTGGACGCAACGATGGTCGGTCCACAGGAGTTTGGTGGTGTGGCTGAAGGTGATGGAGTTTCCTGTAGTGAAGAGGGGGTCGAGGGTGTGTCCTGCTGAGTGCGTGGGCTCGGTCACGATCTGGCGGAGGCCAATGTTGTGGAGGTTGTCCAGGAGGGATGTGGTGTTGGGGTCCAGTTGATTGTCGAGGTGGAAGTTGAGGTCTCCCAGCAGGGTGTAGTTGGTGGATGCGATGGCCTGCGGGGAGATAATGTCCGTGATGGAGTTGGCGAAGGGTCCGCGGGGTCCAGGGGGTCGGTAGATGAAAACATAATGAGGCGAGAGTGTGTGGGCTGGAAGATCTGCAAGGTAACCCAATTATACATTTTACGCACAGTGAATATGGTGACACACTCAATATGCTACTGTATACAAGGCACCTGACTATAGTTAATAGGGGCAAAACAGGTCAAATAGAGCCCACATTTAGGAGAAACAACTCGGAGTCCATAATCAATTTTATTTTAGTTTCTTCTGTATTACAGGACAGAATTGATCACTCTAGCAATATTTTTAATGACCACAGTGATCATGCAATATTACTTATTCATCTAAGTATCCCCCTAAAAGTGAAGAGACGCCATCCGTTAGTGAATAACATCTCACTATCTAGAAATAACGGGTATCAACTGAAGTGAGTGCAGGTAGAGAAAAAGAACCTGGTTCCTGACATATTAACTAAAGTGAAGGGGGACATTCTACTCGGTCTGACTGAGGATGTATCTGCTTCCCTATTAGTCTCCCAGTTTGAAATTCTTCTTCTAAAATTAAAAACCACACTTACCCGTCACAAACCAGCAAATGGTACACCACCCGGTCGGTGGTTCAATTCATGTTGCTCCCTAGCTAAGAGAACCCTGGATAGTGCCTTAAAAATGAAACCCAGATTTCCAGCACTGATAAGTTCACTTCGGAAAGATTATAAACAGGCAAAAAGTATATGTGTTAAGGAACTAAGGGAGAAGGCCTGGGACGATCTGGCACAAGCTGCAAGTTCACATGATAGCAGGGATTTCTGGAAAGTTATAAATGCTTCATACTTCAAAGACTCAAATTATCCGTCCCTGGATAGCCATGTAGAGGAAGCTGCATTGATAGGGCATTTTGAAAGCATCTTTGCATCATATCCCCCAGAAGAGTCACCCCAATTCGAAAAACTGTGCCATACTAATGGGACCCTGACCTTCTCCTTGCATGAAGTAAGAAAGGGATTGGAAGCCTGTGTCAAAGGAAAAGCTCCGGGTCTAGACGGGATCCCAATTGTCCTTTTCCAGGTTGATTTCGAGCTATGGGTACCGTTATTGACTAATGTCTTTAACAGTATAGCGGTGGTTGGTCCTCCAACTTCCTGGAGCCACAGCATAATAGTCCCAATTTTTAAAAAGGGAGACAGAGGTTGCCCTAGGAATTACAGGCCCATCTCCCTTCTGGACACAACTGCCAAACTAATGGGCCGGCTGTTGCTAGCCTGGTTGGAGGAGTGGGCCCAAGACCGCAACATTCTAATGCAAGCGCAATATGGCTTTCAGAAGGGCAAGGGGACAGCGGACCAATGTCTCAATCCTTCGCTTAGCATAGACAAGTACACGAAGGCCAAAGGAGGGAGGTTATATATGGCCTTCATGGACTTGGCAGCGGCCTTTGATTGTGTGTCCGACCCTAGACTGTGGCTGATGATGGAAGGTATGGGGATTGAATCGCTGATTATCAGCTTAATTGATAACAACAGAGGAGTGACTAAGTGGTGATAGGTTTAATTTTTCGATGCCCCGCCCACTGACATTTACATATGCAAGTTAGCATCATGTGTCTAACTGATGAAGTATACACTTATGCTCTTACGTTATTTTTCTGCTTGTGTGATTATTCATTTATATGTGTGGTGATATTTGGTTTCCTTAGCTTAGCTTGTGTGCCTCTATTTTGTGTATTCCTCTGTGTTAGCGAGTCGCACTCGCTCATCCAGCCCCCCCCCCCCGTAGGAATAAGAAAATCACTAATGCAGCAGTTTTCGTTTCTCAGTTAACTGTGGCCGAAACTAACAAGTTTCTTATCAGTAGTGTTCTCATACACCAGAGACGCTGAGACTCGGCTTAGCGGCCTTGGGCAGAGATAGCTAATGTATCCCTCGCAGGTGCAGATGCCTCTTGTATGATGCCATTGTTCCTCTCTCTGGGGTTCAGTAATTTTCCAGAAGGGGCGTGTTTATTTCCACTGTACCATGTTATAATGTATTGCTGTGATGATATGAGTTAGTCCTCTCGGCGTACTCTTAGGGGTGAGGTCGGACAGGGCTCACTCATATGGGAGTTTGTGGCCTAATAAAATTACCTTGTTCATTCTTCTCCACTGTCCGGCTGATTTCTTACTGAGTAACTATAGGTGAGTGCGGTAAGTCACTCGGGTGGATTTGAGCCACACTTATCAGGTGGCGCCTGAATAGGGACCCCGCGATAAGGATCTTTCTCACCCGTAGGTGGGTAGCAGAAGACCGGGGACCCGCTGGTCGGCACGGTGGGTCTGGGTACCCATTTTGATGCCGAGCTTGGTTCTCACAGCGCTGCCCCACCCTGCTGATCGGGAGAGGTCCCGGTTCGGATCTTACGCCGGGGTCCAGAAGGCAGAACCTGGAGCTGACCGTGTTGGTCTAGGCAGCCAGAGGTGGAGAACGGTAGAGGTCGGTACCGCATACGGAAGGTGAGTGGTCCGCCTGTTGTTTGCAGGAGCTGAATTGCTCCGAGAGACTGGGGTGTCTCTAATGGTTTGAGGAGCTGGTGTGCTCCTGGGGCTAGTGTGCTCCGGGGAACTCAGAGTGCGAGTGGTGCTCTGACAGACTTTATGGAGGTTGGGAGGACATTTTGTTTGTGGTCATCCGACCGGGTGGTACTGTGGTGGAGGCGTGGCTCATTGCGGGTAGGCTCCGGAACTCACCCCGAACCCCCAAGGTGGTGGTTCAGAGGGAGTGAGTCCTGGGTCCCCTGTGGTAAAGTGCGCAGCGATCTGTAGTGCCATCCGGGCGACTGATGTGTTCTTCATCCTCAGAACAGTTAGTGTACTGTTCGGTCTGCGGTAGGGTCCAGGTTCCCCAGGACTTGGTCGACGGGCCTTGTCCCATTTTGGTGACACGTGTTTGGCAGGATTTTGATGTACAGGATGTGTGTGTGTGTGTGTTTTGAATTAAATGTATACCATACGTGTGTGAACGTGTTAGGAGCAAGTGAGTAGAGGTAACGGAATTTGTGAGACGGTGTGATTGCATTGTGGTAAAGATGCCGTGCTTCAGTAAGTTGCAGTGTTTTGGGTGCTGTTGTCGTGTATCGGATTCTAGATTGGCCGAAAGCCAGCCCGCCCCTCCGGAGGGCACTCCTAATTTTGACATGTACGTGAAGCACGGATTGCCTCCGATTTTGTTTGGTACCTTATGGCATCCTAAAAATCCTTAAAAATTCAAATTCAAATCGATACACTAGCGACAATGTGGATTTGCAGTGGCCCCTGACAGGTTCTTTTGAGGTGGCTAAATTGGATTATTTGCAAGACAAATTGTTTGCTAGGCGTAGTCGTCAGAGCATGTTCGATTCATTAAGGATGTGGCAGAAGGAAGTTAGGGAACGTAAATTGAGAGAGGAGAAGGCGGTACAGAAGAAGGCGGCACAAACGATGGCACAGAAAGCAAGAGAACATACAAAGAATGAGAATGAGCAACGCCTTGAGCGCGCAGATAGGCTTTGCAGGTTGAAAGAAAATAAAAGTTATGTAGTGCGAGAGGATGAGCAGGATGAGATGGAGGACGTTTTGAATGCCCGACCCCCTCCCCCTTATGCCCCGCAGCCATTGTAACCCCGCATTGCCAGTTCTGGTCTCCCCCGGTGGGGTCTCGGACCCACAAGCAAGTGTCCCACACCCGTCCGGCGCAGCGCCTTCCGCCTCCCCGTCATTGCCGGCGCCCCTTGTTTCTTTGCTCACGGCAAGTTCACCCGCTCCCTCCCAGTTTCTCACAGCACTCCCTGCCGTCTCTGCTAGTGCTACCCCTAGTCAGGAGTTGTTGACACCGAGTAGAGGTGCGGGAAGTGGGTTGCTTTCCCAAGTGCGAAAATTGCTTACGCGTTCTACAGTTGGCTTAGACGAAAAAACGGTGGTGGCCAATCAAGCCTGTCAGTGGGCCAGGAATAACATTTATTCGTTTGAAGACATTTGGTCCACAATGAAAGATTTTGAGCCTCTGATGCAGCAGCATGCTTTGTGGCACATGTCGAATACATTGATAGCGCTATGGGAGCAGGAGTATGGAGGAGTGGCCCCCGCGACCCTACGGGATATAAAAAATGGAGCTTATAGAGCTAACACTGGGGTACGAGAGGTGATGCGAAGTTTACAATCCATATTACAATATAGAAATGAATTACCCTCTGCAGGCTCACCCCACTTTCCCGGGATACATCCAATGCGTGAGGTGCACCCTATTTTTCACCCTGAGGTCCCCGAGGTGGTAGATCCAGTAACGAACGCCGTCACTAGGGCTCGTATAGATGCCCATTTTCAGGAACAGTGGGTATATACACAGTGGAAGAGGAGTGAGGTGTTAGCTTTGAAGGCTCAGCTACCAGATTTTAGAAAGAATCCGACTGCCTATTATAAGGAATTGACAGAAGCCGCATCCTCAACAGTTATGACTTTAGCTGATATTGAATTATTTTTTGGACTATTGGTCCCGGTGGACGTGTGGAGGCAGGTGAAGGGTACTGACCATGCAGAGGAGTTAGGTGGTACGTGGACGGAATTGCAGGATTGGGACAAGGAACGTAAGCCAGGGGAGAAGCCGAAAGCGGAGATTTTGGCATTACCGGGGCGGATTATTAAGTATATGTACTCTCTCATCCCCCCGAAGAAAGTGGACTGGGATAAGTTGACAGCCTGTAGACAGAAGAAGGATGAAGCTGTCTCTGATTTCTTTACCAGTTTTGAGGAGACGTTTATGGACTTCAGTGGACAGGATATGTCACAGGATGGAGGGTTATGACTTTTCGTTAACAGGTTCGTCATGAACTTGTTGCCGGAAATATCGGCAAGGTTGCAGGCATCGGAGAGTACGTGGACGACATCCACTCCCTCTGGCATTCTTAGCATGGCTCAGTATTATGAACACAGAGAGAATGAGAGCAAGGACAAGCAGGAAAAGAAGGCTAAGGATTTGAAGACGAGGGTTTTGTTACAGCAGGTATCCAGAGGTCGAGGAAGAGGTGCTTTGACTGCGGCAGCGGGACGAGGGGGCGGTGGTTATGGTAGGGGTGACAACAGAGAGCGATTGGGACTGAATCAATGTGCAAAATGCAAACAGGAGGGGCATTGGTGGAGAGATTGTCCTCTGTTTCAGTCGAATACTGGCAACGGCAGAGGGCGTGGCCGAGGTGATTCCCGGAGACATAATGGGCAGTCTGATGGTGGTGGGAGACAAGGAGGAAATTGTTTCGATGGCAATACGGATAGGCAACATTTTCAGAGGGGAAATGGACAGTATTACAACGATGATTATGCAATGGATGATTTGACAGGATTCTCTCATAACTAGGACAGCGTAGGACAGAGCGATGGTCCGGTTTCTGTGGAAATTGATCAACGAGGACCCTATGTGACTGCGGATTTATCAGGGTCCCAACAGAAATTTTTAGTAGATACGGGTGCTATGAAAAGTTCAGTGGCTCGTTCTCAGGTCCCAGGGGCGGCTCTGTCTGGCAAGAATAATATCTCCGTGCGGTTCTCAGGTACTCCAGTGATTAGCCCCATCTCCAAACCACTTACTCTTACGATTGGCCCTTTCACTGTTGCTTCACCTTTTCTGCTGACTTCCAATTGTGGCGAAAATTTGTTGGGTTTAGACTTACTGAAGAGGTTGCATGCTACCATTTATTGTTCTCCGGCCGGTGTGTACCTTACGTTGGGTCCCACCGTTGCGCGTGCGCAACAATGTTTTTCCAAAGATGAGCCTCTACCACCTGAATTTGAAGGGGTCCCTGAGAGTTTATGGGCCAACAGTGATACAGATGTGGGAAGAATGGACATTGCCCACGTGACGATTAAGATTAAGGTGGGAGCCCAATTGCCTAGAATACCCCAGTACCGGATATCTAGGGAGGGAGAAAAGGCCCTATTACAGATAATACAGGATATGATTCGGTCAGGAGTCGTGGAGGAAACGGACTCGAACATATGTAACAGCCCTATCCTCCCGATTCTTAAAAGACGGTCACCCGATGCCAAAGATGATACACCTGATGTTTATAGGTTTGTGATTGACTTACGCCACATTAACAAGGTAGTGGAGCCACAATACCCAGTGGTTTCTGATATTACTACGATATTGACAATGATTCCCCCATCAGCTAAATATTTTTCTGTTTTGGATTTGAAGAATGCTTTCCTCAGTATTCCCGTACATGAGGATAGCCGTTATCTCTTCGGATTCTCATTGGCTGGCCGAAGTTTTAGATTTAAGAGAATTCCCCAAGGATATACAGAAAGTCCCAGCATTTATAGTCAAGCATTAAAAGCACAATTGGATGATTTGGAACTTCTCGAAGGCAATGTTATGTTACAATACGTGGATGATATCCTTATTTTATTTATTTTTATTTTTATTTCTTGTATAGCGCAAGAATCGACCCCATGCGGGGTATCTCCGCGCTTTTGCTCGCAATGTGGTATGGCGGGTGTTACCAAAGGGTGGAGTCGTCGACTGATGGTTAGTTATTTATTCTTCCAGGAACAAGCAGGTTTTTAGTTTTTTTCTGAAGGAGGAATGGTTGGAGGTTTGTCTGATGCAGGGGGGTAGGTTGTTCCATAGGTTAGGCCCTACCAGAGAAAAGGCTCTGCCACCTTGTCTGGTTTTTATAGCATCAGACACTGAGGACGGTTGTCAGGATGCTACGGTTAAACTGTTACATCATCTGGCCCACAAGGGCCACAAGGTGTCCCTTCCTAAATTCCAATATTGTCGAACGGAGGTAACCTACTTAGGTCATCTCCTTTCGAAGGAGGGGAAGAGGTTGACACCGGAGCGCATAAAAGCGATAACTAACATGGCTGTACCTAACACGCAGCGAGAGGTGCGCGTGTTTCTGGGCATAACCTCGTATTGTCGCCAGTGGATACCCAACTATGCCTTACTAACAAAACCCCTACTGTATCTGACTACTAAAGAGGTGCGCGAACCCCTACCCTGGACCCCCGCATGTCAGGAAGCTTTCGAGTCACTAAAAAATGCTTTATGTTCTGCACCTGTTTTTGGAACACCTGATTACCAGAAGCCTTTTGTGCTTTATGTACACGAGGCGGAAGGTTGCGCGTTGTCTGTCTTAACACAATGTTTTGGGGGGAAGCAGAGACCTTGCGCCTACTTCTCTGCGATGCTCGACAATGTGGCAAGAGCGCTGCCGAGTTGTCTGCGGGCCACAGCGGTTGCTGCGGTCTCTATTAGACAATCTGCAGGGCTCGTCCTGGGTTCAGACCTCACAGTCATGGTACCGCATGCTGTGGACATTTTATTGAACAGAACGCAGACGCAGCACTTAACTAGTGCTCGTCTTACTGGTTATGAAATGACCCTTTTCGCACCCCATGTCACGATAAAGAGGTGTGCCACTCTGAACCCTGTCACGTTGCTACCCATCCCAACAGACACAAAAGACGATGAGATACATGATTGTTTGTTTCGGACAGAAGAGGAGACGAAAGGGAGAATTGACTTGACTGACAAACCCTTAGATGATCCAGACGGGGAGCTGTATGTTGATGGGTCTTGTTTTAAACTTGCAGACGGTACATCGACGGCAGCATATGCAGTTACGACATTACAGACAGTAGTGGAGACTTCTAGGATCCCTTATCATTCGGCCCAGGCTGCAGAAATAATAGCCTTGTTGCGAGCGTGCGAATTGAGCAAAGGACTAGACGTGAACATCTATACTGACAGCCAATACACCTTTGGCGTGGCTCATAGTTACGGGCGACTGTGGGCAGAACGGGGTTTTTTGACATCATACGGACAAAGAATCCAACACGGCCCACTGATATTACGACTACTTACAGCATTGACGCTACCCAGACGACTGGCCGTGATAAAGTGTAGTGCACATAAGGCAGTGGTGGATGATGTGGGACGGGGTAACGCTTTTGCAGACCAAACAGCAAAAGAGACTGCGAGGACGAAACTCCCACGAATGTTTGTGGCAGGGCCAGCTAGATGGGTACCAGACGTTAACATGTTTGCAGATACTGTACAGAGTGTAAAGAATATACAAGGAAAGGCGACTGAGGATGAATAGAGGACATGGAAAGATGGTGGGGGGCGGTTGGACTCTGACGAATGTTGGACAGATGTGACCGATAAAAGACGATGGTTACTCCCAAATGCATATGTTCTCCCAGTGGTGACAATGGCTCATGGGCCGGCACATATTAGTGCCAAGGGTATATGCAAATTACTAGACCCAGTGTGGAGCAATCAAAATATCCCTAAAATGGCGACTCACCTGGTCCAACAGTGTATGGTATGTTTGAGGCACAATCCAGGAAAGGGAACACCCGTCCCAGTGGGAAATTTTGCACCTCCTTCTTTCCCTTTTGAGGTGATCCAGATGGATTATATTGAAATGGAATCTCAAGTACGTCCTGGTGGTTGTATGCTCTTTTAGCAGATGGGTGGAGGCATTTCCAACAAAAGATTGCACGGCCATTTCTACAACTAAGATGTTGATTAAAGAGTATTTTTCGCGTTTTGGATTGCCTAGGGTGATCTGGAGTGATAATGGCACATCCTTCAATGCTGAATTGATGAAACAGATATGTAAGGGCTTACAGATTTCCCAAAAGTTCCACGCGGCCCAACACCCTCAGGCCGCGGGACTTGTAGAAAGGTTTAATGGAACTCTGAAACTGAAGATGGCCAAAATACAAGAGAGTACAGGACTCCGTTGGCCAGATGCTCTTCCTTTAGCCCTGCTTTCTACCAGAGTGACAGTTAATTCCAAAATGGGTGTCTCCCCTTACGAGGTAATATTTGGCCGTCCGGCCAACGTATGGGGAGTACCCAGACCCAAATGTTTTTCTGAAATTGAGTATCCTCTGTTGATAGACTACTTGTATGCTTTGACTAAAGATCTTCGTTCTATTCATCAGCAGGTAGCAGACACCCTGAAGCCGTTGCCGGAGGGGCCCGGACACTCCATCCTACCCGGGGACTGGGTAGTCGTGAGAAGATATCAGTGGAAATATTGTTTGGAGCCCAGATGGTCGGAGCCGAAGCAAGTACTTTAGACAACGCGTACCGCACTTCGAGTTGAGGGCAGGAAGGCGTGGACCCATGTGTCGCATGTGAAGAAGGTCCCCCTGCCGTTACCCTACGACAAGTGGGTAAAAGAGGGCGTTGCTGATGAGGAATGTGAGCAAGTACCAAATTACATTCCTTTCTCTGATGCCTCACTGAGGGGAGGGGAGCCGAGTGCAGTGAAAAGAAAAAAAGAAAAAATTGCAAGCTCCAATACTCCCATTGAGAATAGTGATCAGGCATCGACGGACGCAACACTTGCCACTGATACACCCATTTTGTTCACAGATCCTGAAGTGCGAGGGAGCACTCGCTATAATTTGCGGCCCAGAAAGGGGAAGGCATAAGGGACTAAACACTGGAAGAAGGGCTTAGGTAGAACACTGGAACAGGTGGCGGAGCGGACATTATCTCACAGAAGAAGATTAGTGATAGGGATGGACTTGTAAGAGCCCTGGTGTTTGGCCGAAGATTTTGTTTTACGAGACATTAGAGTGGTGCCTGGGCCCAGATTAGTGCTCCTGAGTTGCGGCTGTTGTGCAACTTCGACGAGGGATTAGGGAATGAACAATAGAAGTCTAGCTGTGAGGCTCTAACGGACACAGGGACGAAGATCCCTTTTAAGGGTTGAAGAACCCCTCTGGCCGGTTTTAGGACTGTCTGGGACTATTTTTTCTTAGTTTAGTTTTTCTTCCTTATTTTTTTTGGTTTTTGATTTTTGATAAAAGAAATGTACCCCTTTGGTTGTCCCGTCCCTGATGAGGAGCAGCCTTTTGCAGCTCCTCGTACACCCGAGCCTGCTTCTCCATGGTTGGCCTTATCACGAAGGGGGAAATAGTGGTCATCATAATAGTGCTTATTGCTTTCCTTGTGACTCTCGGAATACTGTTCTTCCTGGATAAGGCTTATCCTGTACATGTGTTTGCCCCCACACCTTCTGCCACTCCTGAGCATAACATGATCACTGTTGACTATGGTGAAAGAAGTTTGCGTAAAGGTTACAAAGATAATGTTTTTATTAAGACTTTACATCATGCTCATGCTGTGTACAATGTTACAGATTGTTGGGTCTGTGGGTTGCTACCCTCTGCTGCTTATAAGAAGGATAGATTTCTAGCACTTCCTTTGACACCAGTGAATAGTTGTGTGGGGTGGTACACTTTGATTGGTATGCTCAAATATTTCCAACAGCCAGATTTTCTAACTCCCCGACTACAAGACAGAGGATCTACTATGACAATGCGAGTACGCCCTATGCCCCCTTCTTCCCTTGGACGGTTGTATACTGGTGGACGTTTCGACCAAATATTTTTGGAGACATGTGAAAAGAAAGTAGGACGATTTTTGACTCCCAATGACACTGACAAAGTTAGAGAGGGTTTCCTACAGTTAAATTCCTCCCTGTCTTATAGACACCCGCCAAAGGAGAATGGTAGCAATAGGTCTTTGGTGCCCTTAGCAGTTGTAGGACCGTCACCATTCTTATGCATAGCAGGAAGGGGTCCTATAAAGGGTGGGAATAGTTCCTGTAACGTGACAGCATCAATACGCCTGCCCCTTAGCCCTTCTTTGGTCACGCCTACCAACATCTACTTTGTGTGCGGGGACAATAAGTATTTGTGGCTGCCTGAGGGTTGGGGTGGGGTCTGTTATCTAGCTTATATGATCCCGCCTGTGTATGTGGCACCTTCTGATTATCATAAGACTCACCGTAAGTTTACAAGCTCGCGAGAGCAGCGTAAAAGGAGGGCACTTCAAGTTGACGACGTAGATCAGACAGATACCTCATTACAACAATGGACAGATTTCTCTAAGGGCCTCTTGCCTTTCTGGGGTCCGATATTTAACAGTAGGGCCATCCGTAGGTTGTCAAGGGTGATGGAGAAAGTGGTGATTACTGAAGCAGACATTGCTACTAATATGTCCGTTGAGATTCAAGCTATGAGATTATTCACGATCCAAAATAGGATGGTGTTAGACGTCATCCTTGCTGATAGGGGTGGGGCCTGTCGCGTCATTGGGACATCTTGTTGTGTGTATATTCCTGACTCAGCTCCGACAGTTAACTTAGCAGTACACAAACTCCATAGATTAGCGACTGAACTTCATCAGGATAATGGGACATGGTCACTACAGGGGTGGCTTTGGGGTGTTTTCTCCTCATGGGGTTGGAAGATACTGATGGGACTAGTTGGAATAGTGGGTGTACTCCTGACATGCTGCCTTTGTGTTTACTGCCTTCCTCCTTGTTGCTCAATGTGTGCTAGTAATTTACGACCCTCCAAAAAGGTGACTGGTCAATATCCTGCCTCCACTGCTATTGAACTTCCTGATGTTCGTTGGTTGATGCTCATAGACGAGGATATTTTTGATTAAAGTGTGTCCCGCCCCTAGAATGGAATGTAAAGGCGCTACCTTTTTAGCTAATAAAGGCTACGCTCCAGTTAGCCAAATGATGCTAAAAGGAGGGTCTGATAGGTTTCATTTTTCGATGCCCCGCCCACTGACATTTACATATGCAAGTTAGCATCATGTGTCTAACTGATGAAGTATACACTTATGCTCTTACGTTATTTTTCTGCTTGTGTGATTATTCATTTATATGTGTGGTGATATTTGGTTTCCTTAGCTTGTGTGCCTCCATTTTGTGTATTCCTCTGTGTTAGCGAGTCGCACTCGCTCATCCACCCCCCCCCCGTAGGAATAAGAAAATCACTAATGCAGCAATTTTCGTTTCTCAGTTAACTGTGGCCGAAACTAACAAGTTTCTTATCAGTAGTGTTCTCATGCACCAAAGACTCTGAGACTCAGCTCTGCGGCCTTGGGCAGAGATAGCTATTGTATCCCTCGCAGGTGCAGATGCCTCTTGTATGATGCCATTGTTCCTCTGTCTGGGGTTCAGTAATTTTCCAGAAGGGGCGTGTTTATTTCCACTGTACCATGTTATAATGTATTGCTGTGATGATATGAGTTAGTCTTCTCGGCACACTCTTAGGGGTGAGGTCGGACAGGGCCCTCTCATATGGGAGTTTGTGGCCTAATAAAATTACCTTGTTCATTCTTCTCCACTGTCCGGCTGACTTCTTACTGAGGAACTATAGGTGAGTGCGGTAAGTCACTCGGGTGGATTTGAGCCACACTTATCAGTGGAAATAAGGATGGTGCTACCAAAATTAAATAGTGAAGTTTATTTTTTCGCTCTGTACTGTAAATGTGGTCAATACTCCCACAAGTGCAAGTACAAAGTAATGTTGAATATCAAAAATTGGTCAACATGTTTCTGCTGCTTTGGTTGCAATTTGCTCAGCATTCGTCAGGACCTACCAAAAAGTCCTCCGGTGGTGTGCGCGCGCTAAGGCGTACCCTCCCGAGAGGCTCTAAGTGTAAAAAATATATTAAGTGATAATTCACCGGACAGTCTCCGTAGTTATCCGCTGCAATTTGCAGGAATAAACCAAAAACTTAGCAAGAGACATGAATACGCCCCTTCGGTGAGGACAGCGCGGCGGGTTCCCTTCACGCGGTGTCTATTTTGGCACTCGCGGCTCCCCGCGGTATACCTGCTCTCTCGGCTGCTGTCTCCCGGGAAGCAGCAGAAACATGTTGACCAATTTTTTATATTCAACAGCACTCCGGTTCCTTAA
Organism: Lissotriton vulgaris; assembly: GCF_964263255.1. NCBI lineage: Eukaryota > Metazoa > Chordata > Amphibia > Caudata > Salamandridae > Lissotriton > Lissotriton vulgaris. The sequence goes on from NC_141695.1 coordinate 717,034,390, forward strand.
CTCAGAACCTTGTGTAGTCCGTCCACATTGTTTTTATCCAATGCAGGTTGGCCATTATTAAAGATTTTTGTAAAGGCTACAACCTCTGCATTTTTTAACACACTTGTACACTCATTTATAGTCACATTCTAATTTGGGCACTGTTACACTCACCACATCCCGCTCCGCTGTAATCAGGCGTTGTAGCACGCTGGGGGGACATTCGGTCACCCCAGCGGGGACCCAATGATGAAGCATGTCACCAACTAGTGGTGAGTGAGGGTCCTTCAAAAAGAAAGAATTTTTTCTTCCCCTTACGATAGCTTTGGGTGATCACTGCACTCGGCAGGTGTCGTCCTTGGAGGGGAGCTTGTTGGGTATTCACAGGGAGATAGAGAGACATTACTTTGTACTTGCACTTGTGGGAGTATTGACCACATTTACAGTACAGAGCGAAAAAATAGACTTCACTATTTAATTTTGGTAGCACCATCCTTATTTCCACTTAGTCACTCCTTTGTTGTTATTCATGAATTTGATTGGGGTACAGGAGTGTCAACTAATGCCCTTTCTCTCTTGTTGGTATTAACTCAGCTTAATTGGTCAGTTGTATGCCAATTCCAATGCCTCTGTATGGCATGGCAGAATTGGGGAGTGCATGCGGTCATTCAAGATTGAGAAGGGAGTCAGGCAGGGCTGTGTTCTCGGCTCATTTCTTTTTGCCATCTATACCAACGGGGTGGAAGAGGCCCTGTCTGGCCTCGCCCTAGATGTCCTGAATTTTGACAACATCTCCCTCCCAATTCTGGCATACGCTGATGATTTGGTTTTAATCGCCAGGACTGGGATAGCCCTTCAAAGTCTTATATCTACGTTGCTAAGTGAGCAGCGGATATTGCGCCTTGCCTGCCTCTGCCTGCCTGAGTTGCCACACCGGCTTACTACCTATTCTCCATTCAAACGGACGAGAACTGCCTCTTAGTTTCTGTATTGTTGGGGTTTTCTGTTAACTGTTACGGACATGAACAAAACAAAAAGGGAAAAAAACCAAAAACACTGTTCTGCTGCTGCTCATCCTTCCTTTGCCCCACAACACCGGCTGTGTTAACATCCTCACTCACAGATGTACTGCGCCGCCGGGCCTCAGGGATGCCGGCCACGAGGCTGTGTTATGGTTACCTCTTTCTGCTGCCGGCCTCCGGGTTGTAGGCGTAAAAAGCTTTGTATTATGACTCACAATAAAGCAGTTTTGAACCCTCCCCAAAAAAAAGTCTTATATCAACGTATGCGTCATTTATGGCCTCATTAGACCTCAGAGTGGACAAATCTAAATCATTCATTATTATAGTGGGAGCTCCTAGAAGCGTTAAAACACCATATTTCCATCTGGCCTCCAAAAAAATTGAGGTAGTTGATTCTTTCCGATACCTGGGGATCCTGTTTGATAACAGGCAATCCTGAAACAAACTAGTGACAGCAAGGGCCCTGGGTATGGAAAGAAGAACCCAAGCCATAAAGGACTTCGCTAAACAATTAGGCGCCAGCCCTCGCAATACAATAAAAAACATATACCTAGCTAAAACTAAGGCGGTGGCAACCTTTGGGGCCGGAGTGTGGGGAATGGCCCAAATTGATCAACTGCAGATAGTGGAAGACACCTTTTTTAAGACCAGGGTCTTGTTACCACTGTCCACATCTAATTATATTCTGCACCTCGAATTGTGCCTCCCATAACTGTCTGACTTTATCAGAATGGCACCCATCCTGTTGTGGCTCTTGATTTGGCGAAGGGCCACCGTCTATCTAACCCAACATATAATTGGTGAGTGCCTGGGGCTAGAGGGCCATAGCAGGATTGGTTGGCTCAGATGTGTGGAGACTGAATTGAATGCTATCGGATGGGAGACCTCTTTAGGAACCCAACAGCCTGTATTAAGGTCCCTGAACAGAAATTAATTAACCTTTTTTTGCTGAAGGCCAACCATGACCGCTGGGAAAAGAACAGGCATTCCCATGCGCTTGCAGTCTATGATCAAATTCCACAAAGATCAGAGGAAGGCTACTGTTACCTTTCTTCTGTAACAGTAGCCCAACACAAATTTATTCTGCTACGCTTCAGCCTGAATTTAATTCAATTGATGTTGGGGTTCCCAGAAAAGACATACAAGTATGCAGATCTAGGGCCCTGTCCCTGTGATAACTATTCACCATAGTCTGACCTACATGTGGTCTTTTTTTGTAAGTTTTATCTTAACGAAAAAAAAATGTTCCTCCTCCCAATTTTAAGGCAGAAACATTTCTTCAATGCAGAGTGGCACTGCATTTTCTGAAAGCTCTCTCAAACCCCCATGTCTGCTATCTTGTAGCCTCCTTTTTATGGGCCTGTTGGAGGAATAGAAGGGCCAGGGGTTTACTATGATTAATTAAGACTCTTAGGGCCAGATGTAGGTAAATCACATTTACCGATTTTGAAATACCGAATATTACGGAATTTTACCGATTCGGAATTTCAAAATCGGTAAATGGGATGTAGGTACCAACATCTGGATTTTTTACCGATTCCTTAAAATTCGGTATTTACCGATTCGGTAAATACCGAATCGGTATTTGCTATTGAATCCTATGGGCCTTGAAGCCCATAGGATTCAATTCAAATACCGATTCGGTATTTACCGAATCGGTAAATACCGATTTTGTCAAGGGTGCAGGGGGTGTCACTTTGACACCCTCTAGCACCCCCAAAACGGGCATGTGTGCAATGTGGCACACAGACATGCCCTCAGGGCACGTCTGTCTGTAACATGGCACATGTGCACATGCACAGATGTGCATGTACACAGGAATCAGTATTTTACCATGGATTTGTATTCGATGGTAAAATACCGATTCTGAAAGCCATGTGCCAATGGAAAATTGGCTACCCACATTTCAATCTTGCATTTTCGGTAATTTTACCGATTCGGTAAAATTACCGATTCGGTAACTTTACCGATTGGCTATATGTAGCAAATTGGTAAAATTACCGAAAATGCCAGATTTAAGGGACCCTACATGTCAATGGCCATTTCCCGTTCGGTAACGGCCGAATTCGGCCGTTACCGGTCGGTAAATGGCTATTTTCGGCCACCTACATCTGGCCCATTTATCTTCATGAATTAAATTGTACAGCCGATTTTGGTTTTAAAAACAAATTTTAAAAGTTTAATAAGGTTTTAAAAATGAATCATGCTTTTTTACTGAATGAGTTTAATGTGCTTTTATGATCTGTCTGTACATAGATTGAATAAAGATTTAAAAGAAAGAAAGACTGGAGAGTAAACACCCATACACTGAAGTGGAGAGATTTTGCTGAGTCAACTATGAGCGGTGGTCCATTGAGAGAGAGCCGTTAGGTGCTTCATCCAGTCTATGATAGTGTGAGTTTTGTTAGGGGGAGCGATTACAAGGAATTCCGTTTTGAGGGAGTTAAGTTTCAAGTGGTTTTCGGCCAGCCAAATTTGGGTTGTTTGTAGTGTGATGTTGAGTAATTTGATGTCTTTTAGAGAGTGGATTTTGATGTAAATGTGGGTGTCGTCAGCATACATATGGAAGTGTATCTTGGAGAGACTGAGAAGATCAGTGAGCGGTTCCACGAAAAGGTTGAATAGGGTGGGAGAGAGGGAGGAGCCTTCCTTCTGGAACTCCCAGAGTGACAGACGAGGGGATGGACAAGGATTGGTTGACCTTGAATCTTTTGGATGAAAGAGGCGAACCAGTTAAATACACTTCCATACAAACCCATTCTGTGTTTCAGGAGATTCAGCAGGTTGTTGTGTTTGATGGTGTCAAAAGCTGATGATAGGTTGAGTAGGATTGAAGACAGGCTTTATTTTGGTCAAGGATTTTTAGAGCGTTGTCTAATACATGTGTCATGGCTAATTCTGTGCTGTGACCTGCTCTGAAACCAGATTGACATTGGTTCAGCAGGTTGAAACGATCAATGTGACTATTCAGTTGTATGTTAACGCATTTTTCCAGGAGTTTGGCTAACATAGAGATGTTAGAGATCGGACGATAGTTATTATAGTCCGAAGGGGCCACTGTGGGTTTCTTTAGGCTAGGCGAGACCTGTCCCATTTTCAGGGTGTCTAGAATGGATCCTTGGAGAAGAGAAGTGTTAATGATCTTGGTCTAGAGGGGTAGTAAGAGAGGAATGAAGTATTTTATGTAGTGGGTCAGTGAAGTGATTGGAGGGTTTCAGCGCGTTTAACATTTTTAATATGGTGTCTTCACTGTAAGTGTTGAAGTGCGACCACGTTGCATTGTTTTTTAGTTTAAGTAGCGGAATATCATTAGCTAGGCTACCAGCTAGGGGCAGTGATGGGCTCTCTTTCAGGTCTGAGATGGATAATAGGTCCTTGAGTAGATCTGATTTAATGGATTCTGTCTTAAAGGCGAAAAAGGAAGCAAATTCATCACGGGTGGGAATAGAGAGAGAGTTGGTGTTGAGGACATTAGGTAGGCTCTTGGTTTGGGCTTTGATAAGATCGAAAAGTTTTTTGGGGCGGTTCTTGGCTAGGTCTAGTTGAGACCTGAAGAAATCGATTTTACATTTTCAGATTTTTCTGAAATAAACGTTTCTGGAAGTTCCGAGAAGTTTGAGGAGGTCAGTTGAGGGAGTAGCTCTCCAGCGCCGTTCAATTATTCTTAGAGAGCGTCTGTCATCATTTAGCCTCCCATCGAACCATGGTTTGGAATCTTTTTGAGGAGGTTCTCTTCAGTTGCAGTGGGAAATTTTGTCTAGGAGGTTGTTCATGGAGTGAAAGTAGTGATTTGTCAGCCTCTGAACATCAGCCAGGTCTTCCGGGGGACTAAGAGGGTTTGAGTTAGCTAAGGCTGTGAGGTCAGATCCGACGTTTTTAAGGTTTCTCTTTCAGATCTTGGTTCTCAGGGGTTGTGTAGGGAGTCGTGCAATTGTTTCTGAGATTTGGAATGTAATGACATGATGGCCAGACCAGTCGCAAGGGAGTATGGAGTCAAGCTAGGTGGAGTCAGCATTGCAGATTATTAGGGCGAGACTTGCACCCTTGTCGTGTGTTGGGCTGTTACATATTTGGTTGAGATTGAGGTCCGTGAGGAAGGCTTTGAGGCTGTTTACCCCAGGGTCATTCTGTTCGTCCCAGTGAAGGTTGAAATCCCCTAAGAAAATTTGCTTAGAATGTTGGTTGTCATTTGATGCTAGAATATCCATGAAGTGTTCTATGAAAGTGAAGTTATCTCCCGGAGGATGGTAGAAGGCGTGTAGAGAGCAGATTTGTTTGTTGTTGTTGGCGATGTTTAAGCATAGGTATTCGCACGATGATATTGCAGGGGCATTGGCGTTTGTCGCTGTTAGGCCGATCTGGTGTATTCAGGCTATCCCACTGCCAGGCCTGTCATTCTGTAGAGTCTGGTTATGTTATAAGTAGGGGTAGCAAGATGTCCATGATGGGAGTAGATGTTTCATTTAGCCATGTTTCTGTTAAGATCATAATGTCTGGTTTGTTCGTGATAAGTAGGTCAGCTATATCAGCTGCATGTCTAGAGGTGGACCTGCAGTTTAAGAGGATACAGCTTAGCCGTGGCTGGGAGATGATTGTGGTGGGCTCGGCTGAGATGGGTATTCTAGTGAGGTTATTTTCTACAATGCCTCTGGAATTGAGTCTGGTGGCTCTATGAGTGTTTATCAGAATGGTTGGTGTTCGGGAGTCTGTAAGCAGGCTAACTAGACTAACTGGAAGTCCCGCGTTCTGAGGAGGGTGAGGCTACTCGTAAGAGCGTAGGAGGGCCCCTAGATCTGAGTCAGATAGAAGGTTTGACCTCCTGATAGGACGGGAAATAGCATTCGGGAGTGGGATTGTGCTCCAACGTGGAGAGCCTTGAGCTTGGGAGTTTGCAGGAAGACGCTGGATGTGACTGTGAATCTTGGGGAATGGGGATGGATTGTATTCCTGTTTAATGCAGGTGGGCTTGATGTGTTGTAAAATAAGGTTGTGAAAGGTTTGGATGTCCGATTTGACTTGTTGGAGGGTTAATAATATCAAGCCAAGTCTGGTGTCAGGCGGGATAGTTTCAATATTGGAAGGGTGGACTGAGGGAGTAGATTGTGTAGTGGCTTCTATAGATACTGGAGTGTCCATGGCAGTGGGTGTATGGTCATGTCTGGAGTCAGGCGAGATAGTTTCATTATTGGATGGGTGGACAGAGGGAGTAGACTGTGTCGTGGTTTCTATAGATACAGGAGTGTCCAGAGTGGTGTGGGTAAGGGTGGGGCTGAGGGGCCAAAGTGAGGAGCGGAGAGGGGGGAGGGGGAGATATGGGAAGCAGGGTGAGTGGTTTGGGGGGTGTCCCTACTGGGATCCAATGGGTAATTGGAGGGGGTGTTATGCAGGAGGGAGGAGCTGGTAGAAAAGGTGGAGTTGAGGAATGAGGGAGGGGGCGAAAGTGCAAGGTGAGGAGGAAGGGAGGGATCCAATGGGGAATTGGTGGGGCTGTTAAGCAGGAGTGAGGAGCTGGGAGTAATGGAGGGGGAGAATGGAAAGTGCAAATGTGCAAGGTGAGGAGAGACTGTGAGTGGATTGGTGATGTGACTAAGTGAGAGGGCTGTGAGGTGGAGTGAGTTGTTGGGTGCGTTGCCGACGAGGTCTGAAGGTATTATTGGGGGGGAAGGGGTCTGGGAGTTCTGATTCACTTCGGGATCTGGATGGGAGTTGAAGATATTAGCGTGCATTGATGGCGAGGAGGGGCGTGTAAGAGTGACTCTCTCTTTAATGAGCGGAAAAATGTTATCAATCAAGTTGAGGTTGTGGTTGTTGGATTGGATTAGGATGATACCATTATGATAAATATTGACGGTGGCAGCTGCGTTGAAGAATAGGGAGGGGAGGATAGATAATGTGAAACCGTGTGCTGTTTTCTTCATGTTAGAGACCTTAAAGAGAGCGAAAAAGGCTTTTGTCCATTGAGCTCTTCTTTTAGTGTAGAATATGATGTTGTTCTTAATGAGCCTATTGTTCAATGAGAAGTAAGGGTCAGAGATAGGGGTTTCCGGATGAGACTTTAGTAAGTTGTGTTTGAATCCTTTGGCTGCTTTTTTAGGGAGGTGCGGAGGGTATGTGAGGGAGTAGGTGCATTTGCCGGAGTGCTCCAGAGTGTAGGTGTCACTGAATAGGTAGGACGGTCTAAAATGGCTAAATTGATCACTGGCTAGTGAGGATCTAGAGTTGTAGTCCTTTTTCTATTTCGAGAGGTGAAGTCCTTTTTCTATTTCAGGATGAGAGATTCAGAGTGGGGGTCCATTTTCTATGATAATTAGTTGCAGCCATTTTGGGTGCTCAGTGGACGAGGTGAAGAGGGCTGCTGCACTAACAGGGGTGGGTGACTCGAGTTGAGAGAGAAGCTGCCCAAGGTGGGGTGACAGAATACCTTTTTTATGAGCGGTAGGCAAGTCCAAGATGGCTATATTGGTCACTGGCTAGAGAGGATCTAGAATTGTAGTCCTTTTTCTATTTCTAGAGTTGCAGTCCTTTTTCTATTTCTAGTGGTGAAGTCCTTTTTCTATTTCAGGATGAGAGTTCAGAGTGGTGGTCCTTTTTCTATGATAATTAGTTGTAGCCATTTTGGGTGCTCAGTGGAGGAGGTGAAGAGGGCTGCTGCACTAACAGGGGTGGGTGACTCGGGTTGAGAGAGAAGCTGCCCAAGGTGGGGTGACAGAATACTTTTTTTATGAGCGGTAGGACAGTCCAAGATTGCTATATTGATCACTGGCTAGAGAGGATCAAGAATTGTAGTCCTTGTTCTATTTCTAGAGTTGTGGTCCCTTTTCTATTTTAGGATAAGAGAATCAGAGTGGTGGACCTTTTTCTGTGATAATTAGTTGCGGCCATTTTGCGTGCTCAGTGGAGGAGATAAATAAGTCTTCTTTCTATTACCAATAGAGCAGAGCCTCATGGGAGGTAGTCCTTTTTCCACTTTAAGAGCAGTTGCGGCCATTTTGATATCTAGAGGATATCTAGTGAGGAAAAGGCCGAGATAATACCAATTATATCATGTAAATTGAAGTCCTTGCCAAAAGAGAAATGTCTTTAGCTCTGAGCATGCCCACCAGAGGTCCATTGTCCTCCTTTCCTCACCCAGGTCCGATATATGGTCTTGTTAAGGTGCCAAAAGTTAGAAGCAACCTTGCTTTTAGGTTGTAAGCCCCCACCCTGATCCCTTTCGATGCCGACAGGAGGACCGGAGGCTGTCTTGGAAGGAGAGAGGGGCGAGGGAGGGGAGGGGAAGTCCTGAAAGCGCCCACTCGCAGCAGAGAGCCGGGGCGGCGGCGGGCGGGCGGGAGAGGGACGGGGGGTCAGATCGGGTACTGGCCCGTTACCTTGATGTAGCGAAAGCGAGACTGAGTCTGCTGCGCCGGTCGTCACCTTCTTCGATTCGGTAGAAAAAGAGTCTTCAGAGTCTCCGCATAGACCGAGCTGGTGACCGCACTGCTCCCGAAGCTCCGACCTTCGAGGGCTCCAGGCGCAGCTCCGTCGTGAAGTTCCCGGGCCTTTAGACTGCAGTCAGCTCCCATGCCGCGAAGATGAGCAGGAACTCCTTCGCTCTTTCCAAGGGGGAGATAGGACATCCGAGCGCTCCGGTGACAGCCTTGACCAGTCCTCGGCGAGGGGGGAAACATCCCGCCCGAACGTGAACCTCAATTGTAGTTCTGTGGGGACTGTCCGTGTCCACCACCACTAACGAGGATCCTGGGTCCTGGGCACCGTCGTCTCGTCTGAGGTCCACAATCCAGGACTCCTGGCATCAGTCAGCACCGGACAGCTTCAGAAATAAGATATTGCTCCAGTTACTTATGGTATGAGTTTCTAAGTTAAGTTGAGTTTGCTAGTGGGGGTTTCAGATGGGGCTAATAACAGGGATAAGAAGATCCCTCAGCTAGCGGAGCCCTCTGAGTGAGCTCCTCTCCTGTTGGCCATCATCAACAATACATTTCTAACTTGTGAAGCCAGGCTGACTGCACAATAAGGACCAAGAATCATTAGATATGGCTAAAATATTTTATTTTGGATTTCCAATCAATCCAGTATATATGCAGACCAGATATGTTCAGTAAGTGAAGGAATACAAACGGTGAACTGAAGTATCTCAGTAGGTTAAGGCACAGCAGAATAATATATTGTAGTGCAATATTCACTATTGTATAAACACAGATTAAACCAAACTGATGTTCCATTAAGAAACTTTGAAATGGAAGTTTCTAAGGTCATCTTGTGAAAATCTTTGAGAGCTTAGGACAAAAGGTGGAGAAAGTTGTCACGATGAGCAGACTTCAGTAGAAGTCCAAACAAATAGGAAATCAGTGTTTAGCATAAAGCTTCTCCCTTGCAAGAATAGGGCAAGCATAGAGGTTTGTACCTCTCCAAGTCTGAAATTAATCTGTTCTGCTCTATCTACAACTGTGAAAACATCAATTTAAAATAACAAGAGATTCAGAACATTCTTATCTCTCTCACACCACCAAGGACAAATCATATCACTGCTCAGGTACCTCTGCAACATCAGTTCCGGTACACACTGTATTAAACTGCAGCTTCGGTGCTCAGCCTGAACATCTTGCCATCCAGGTACAAAGTGAACAGAAGGTCTCCTTTAACCATTGTTTCTCCACATTCACTGCCAAATTTCCTCTCTGGCTTCTCTATCAATTGTCAAATACAGACAATAAGCTTATCTCTAGCTAACAAATGTCATGATAATAAACCTGCAAGAGAATAAGAAACCCTGCTGGCAAAACAAAATGTATTTTAACTAAGGCCTGCAGTCGGGCTAACTGTAATTAAGCATTTTAATGTGCACTTTGCATTCATGATTATACATGCACGTGCAACTTGAAGAATAAATGCAAAACAAGTATACATGAGTACATATTTACATAAGCAAATGTCACTTTCAACATAAATGCAATATAGCTTTATACATAAGTGGAAAGTGTAAATGAGACTTACATCTCTTCATGTTTAAACTAAACATTAGTGCACACGTATATAAATCTCTAGTTCGACAGTGAATACACTTCAGTAATGCGTTCAAATGTTTCACATGCTAATAAAGTTAGGGCACACAGTGAATATACAATGTCAAGTGTACGAATATAGTCTGCACTTCTGTGATGTATGAGGGTAGACTCTAAATTACGCTGTTATGCTCACAGGGACCATGAGCAGCAGCCATTTCAATTGATTTACCACTTTTAAAGTCGGCATTTCAGGATGAAATTTTGATTCCGCATGTACTGATAACGGGCGGGGGGGAACACTGGCTTTCCATAACTTTCCTAATTTTTCTACCTACTGGGGCATTAAAATAACTGGCATGCCAGTAAAAACCTGGCCAGGTGGTAACCCCTTCAGTTAGGTTACAGTCCCTCAGTCACTAACAGCCTCACTTGTACTGCCCCGTATTATATTTTTAATAGCTCCACAGTGGCCTAGATAGCCCTTGTGCTGCCCTTGGTGGTCACTGCTTTTGACCACGTGAAAGAGCGAGGAGGGGGTGCTGGTGGTTTTTGCGGTACGTCGCGCAGCGGCTCCATGAAAGAGCCGGGGTGTCGAGGCCACCGCTCCCAAAACTTGTGCCACCCGGGGCGGACCACCCCCCCTCGACACCACCTTACTACGCCACTGAAGCTCCAGCTCCTGCATTGTCAGCAGGAGATGGAGGTGACGTAAATAATTAATTTACTCTCTTAATTTCTATGCAAGGTAAGTACTTAATCAATAATAACTCAGATCGGAAGAAAAAAGACAGAGTCCGTGGTGTTAGAGTTCTTAGGGGTTTTATTCCTTAAAAAGGAATGGTCAAGACCAGGATATCATGTTCTGACCACCACAGGGGTGTCAGAAGGGATAGAGCGCCACATTTTATTAACAGTACATAGCTTATATACTTAATTCATGCCATAAGCAACAGTGCAGAAGGCGTAACAGCTGAGAGAAGACAAGATAACAGTATACACGTGGTACAAGTGCGTAATCAAGAGGCGTGAACTAGAGGTGTGTGCTAGAATCGTCACTGATAGGTGTCACAAAAGGGGTGGCACTAACAGAAATGTTGCAATGTCAGCAGAAATCGGAAGCTTGGATGCGCGCGCAGCTGCATGACGTGTGATTGACGTGAAGCTGGAGGGTGCAGGGGACTTGACATTTACACTGACGGAAAGAGACAGAAGTCTGGCATGTCAGATCAACTTGTGCTTCTATCATATCTGGTATCTGATGTTTAGGAACTAAGCTATCTGGACGGAAAGGTCTCTAGGGCAGAAGCTATTCTATACTTGCTGTGAGTGCGTGTATAAGCGCCTGAGTGTCTGTATGAGAAGCGTGGGGGCATGGGCCTTCCATGGGAGAATGGCAACGGGAGCTATGAATTACTTGAATTAATTGCATAGAGACAGGCCGGCTCTTTGGCTCTGCAGCTGAGGGGAATGTTTACTGAAACTGGCAGGCAGGAATGTATTTTCGGGGGGCGGAACAGATAACTCGAAGGTTATAGTCAATCTTGGCAGGCAGCCGGCTGAGCTGAGCGCGAGGGGCCGCGCTGAAAGTAAGTCAGAGTTCACGGGTACAGAGGCAGCCTGGGCAGAGGCCCTTGGAGTCAGAAGCCAGAAAAGAGGCTCGGTGGCAGAAATTCAGGGCCTACTCAGCCAGAGCTGAAAAACGTAGAAGTACACTACAAAAAGACGTTGGCATAGCATACTTAGGAACGGACCATTCAACCCATTCATGGTGGGTCTGAAAGAGGACATGTTAACGTTGGACGCAAATGTATTTGCGTCTTCATAGCTGGTACAGGAGGGAAGTTACATGCACTTTAACTCGTACATGGAGACGGTGGGGTACGCGCTAGGGAACACATCTTGACCATAAAATTTATATTTCCTCATTCCCTCCTTGTTCCCTACGGACCCTTCATGATATATTAATCATCATAAATTGATCAGTTTGTTCTTGCAACATCATTTGCTCATCTTTCTTTCTTTGACGGTTTGAGAGGAAACTGGAATGTTCAATGCATGATGTGGCACACAGTCCACATATCGCCGGCCCACACTGTAGGCACAGGCAGCAGCTGAATACTATGACAAGGCCGAAACCTAGGAAGGATAGGATCTTCCATCCCCAGGCAGTTAACGTTGTCCAGAACCAACCGGACCAAGTCCAGGTGCCTGGATTCTGATATATCTGATTTGCAATTTTATGCAGACGGGTAATAGCTTGATAGACAGATGGCGCGTTTTGCGGGATGAAAACGCAGCAACTTGACCCGATGACCTTACAGGCTCCACCTCTATCTGCCAAGATGACGTCAATAACAAGACGATTTTGAAGGACAACAACCCGCATAGCAGATTGCTCCTCTGTTAAGTTACCTAAGGCGGAGGCAGTTTCATGTACTACAGCTTCAAGTGTTCTAGTTAATCTACGTATTAATTTACTGTTTTGGACAGGTCCTAGAAAGAAAAAGAATCCCTTATTAAAATCAGTGTACTGTTCCCATGCCGTTTCTGTGTAGTCGACAAGTGGAATATCTCTTCTGGGTCTATTCTTTACTAGATTCGTATTTCTATGGTAATCAGGGGGAGCTAGAAAAACAGGTGGCAGAAGGAATGCAATATAACAGGTACCATCCCAATCTGGAGGCAAACGTATGTATGCGGTGTGACCACAAACAAAATAGGAATGATTGATAGCTTTAAAGGACGATTTACCATGGTCACTGAATTCGACCACAGTAGTGCATTTACTATGACCTAAGTGTACTGAACCTTTCTTTCGGACACATAATTCACCAGTGACTGGTAATACTAGCATATGGGGCAGAACTGGAGCAGCTTCGGATTCAACAGTAAGGATCATGAGACTAATTGTGTAGTTACCTAATCCATATACTTCATTTTCTAGATCAGTTCCTATTCGAGTGGGGAGTCCCTCTTTATCAGGGTAACAGACGTTGAGCAGAACTAGGTTCAGGTTTCCCCAAACCCAGCTCCCATCGAAAACAGCAATATCAGGATCTAAGGAATTAATTATTTTAAACCATGCACCACAGGAGCCGTTGTGAGTGAACGGGTACGGAAAGAGGGGCAGAGCTCCCTTGTAATTCTGGTAGGGAGGGAGTCGGCCACATATCCAGCAGTTTGTAGCGTTATTAGTCTGATGGGAGTGGTGCAACATACTAATGAATGTGTTATTGCGCAGCGCAAGTCTGTAAGAGAGTTCGTGTGCAGGTAATTCACTAAAAGTGTGTTCAGCAGAGACATTGTAAACAGATTGTTCACGCTTGAAAATAGGCCAGTAGATAGGTAGCAGAAGGCTAGCAACAATAACTAAAATACTTAGAATAAACATGATTAATAGTGTCACTATACAGTGACTACGGAGTGATTTACAATATGCACCTTTTTTAACTTGTCTCTCTCTCTCTATCTCGATCTAGGGGATACATGTCAGAAACTATTTAACCGATTCACCTAGGGGAGGACTTAAACAATTAAACTGTCTGACTTGCTAGATCGGAGTTTCATACGGTACTCTTCTTGGGGAGTTTTTTCTCGTTCGGATACTGTAAAGTCTTTTTTCTCAACACAGTCTTTGGTGGGGGTGGACGAGTCTCGATCAGGTTTCAGTCCACAAAATTTTTTCACATGACTCGTGTGGACCCACCCCTTTCTCCCCTCAATCTTCACGGCGGTCCTCGTGGTGAGAAGGACGGTCTTCGGAGATTTCCAGCGGGGCTCCAGCGGACTCTTCCTGTCGAAATTTCGGACCAATACCAGGTCCCCAGGACGGACCTCGTGCGGCTTTACATCAGTGTTGTCAGGGAAGGCTGCGGCAACCTGTGAACGACATGATTGGAGTGCAGACATCAAGGAGGCAAGGTAATCTGTCAACATGTTACAATCAACATCAGTGATTTTCTTCGGAATGGGCGTCCCCCACATATTTGGTGGTCTGCCAAAAACCACTTCGTACGGGGATAGCCCTGATCTCGAGTGGGCGACCATCCTCATGTAGAATAGTGCCACGGGCAGGGCGACTATCCAGTCGACCCCTTTCTCCTGACATATCTTTGCAAGGCGGATTTTTAGTGTCTGGTTATGCCTTTCTACAAGGCCTGCTGCTTCAGGATGTCGGACACAATGGAATTTCCACTGGTAACCTAACAGTAAAGAAACCTGCTTCATTAACTCGGACGAGAAGGGTTGTCCATTATCTGAGTATACGACACGAGGCAAACCGTATCGTGGGAAGAATTCACGAACCAACTGCCTGGCAGTGGTCGGAGCAGTGTAGTCTGGAACTGGGTATGCTTCGGTCCAACGGGACAGAGCACAAACAATTACAAGGACATACTTGAATCCTCGACAACTGTTCATCTGGATATAATCCATCTGGAGGACTTCAAAAGGGTGATCGGGAGGATGAAATCCACCTTGCTCTACAGGGACGCTTTTACCTGGATTGAACTGACAACAGATCATGCAAGTACGCACTTTCTGTTTTGCTGCTGCTCGTAAGTGCTTATTGCTCCAGAGATTTTGTAAACTGTCTAACATCGCTTTCTCTCCTAGATGTGCCGGGCTATGTGCTGTATTAATCATGACTTGAACCATAGAGTCAGGGAGAAACCATGTAGATTTTCCCTTCGTCATGTTTTCCTTCAGCTATATTTTGACCCCACTTGTTCAGTGCATCTAATTCACTCTGATCTGTTCCAGGCCTATCTCGTTCTCTTATTAGACAATTTATGAAAAATCGTAGTATCTGTGCTTGAATGTCAACTTTCTGTTTCTCCATGGCATCCTTGATGCTGTCAGGGTCTTTTCCTGTCTGAACAAACTCATATATTCTATCTAGACGATCCTTCATACCTACATAACATAGCAACATATCAGTAGCAGATCTTAACCGTAGTGATGCCAATATCATTAGATCGTCCTTTCCGGGTACTGGATCGTATCTGCAAACTGAAATGTTTTCTTTAAATGCGTCGAAGCGGGGTGACCTGAAAGTGAGAGGACTCTGTATATCCCTGAGATTTAATCTATGAGTCAATGGCGGGGTCCGAGGACCCGCGGTCGCACCTCCTGAAGCGGAGGCTTGTCCGTTATCTCCCTGTGGAGTCTGTTTTTGTACTTGAATTTGTCTTTTTGTTAGATCAGGTAAACGTGGTTTCGGTAGATCTGTTTTGAGTGCAGGAAGTGGCGGGGCTGGCGGAACGGGGGAGGTCTGTCGTGGTACTGGCGAAGCATGATCTGGGGGCGGGGTGCCACCCCCGTCCCTGTCAGTAGGCAGGGCACGAACAGGCAGAGTGGTGTAAGCTGGTGCTACATCTTCTAGATAGGAATTCAGGAATATATCTTTAGTGGCCCTATGAGTTACTTTAGTTGGAACCAGTGGTGGCGGCAGATTTTTCGGTATTTCTGAAATGGCGTCAGGTGTACCCTCGGCCATAAGATACATGCCGTTTACTTGGCTATTTCGGATGCGATCTATTTGTTCTGTTTTTACTCGGATTCCTTCGGTAACTAGTTCGTTTTCTTGAGCTTTATCTGATTCTTTAAGTCTGTCTTCTCTACGGAGTGCTCTTTCAGCACGTTTATGTGATTCCTTACGCCAAAATTCTATGGCGTCTTTCTGAGATTGTCTGGCTTTCTTTTTCCGTAGTGCTTCCTCGACCTTCATGATGCACTCGGCATCCCATGTTCCATTAACTGGCCATCTGTGTCTTTCGTCTAGGTGTTTTGTATAATCGGTCCATAATTCTAGATACAATATGGCATCTATGCCATGCTTGTTATACATAAAGTTACCTGGAGTGTCCCTAGGGGGGATAGGAATTTCTTCCTCTAACATCCCTTTCCTAGTTCCTATCTGCTTTAACTTGTTGAAAAACGGCATTTTGCCTACTCGATACTGAATGCGCGATCCTTGATACTTAATTCTGAATATAACTGGTTATACAAGAAAACACAATAATGCACATAAAAACAGTCACATTCATACCACGACATTAATCACATGAAAAGACATTTGAGACATAGATGACTACCCCCTATACCGGATGTACTGCTAAACAGTACAGATACACTGCTGTAACAGTGCAGAAATTCAGAAATTCGGAATACTAGATATACTGCTAAACAGTACAGATACACTGCCTAAAAACAGTGCAGACCGGACTTGTGTACCCAAACCCGTCTAGATACGTCCCAGCAATGGTACTCACCGGGAAGCACGGAAAACAGAAGGCCTCGGAAAACTCGACTTGACTCGATTCGATACTTCGGAAAACTTCGGGAAACTTCGGAAAATTTCGGAAACCTGGTGGGCCTCTTGACACCTCGGACCTTGCTTCTTTCGGCTAGGCTCTGGTCGGGATCCTCCGCACTCCTCACCGCCTCGTCTGGGCACTGATCGCAGTCTTCGTCACCTCCGTGGGTCAGAGGGAGATGCAGGAAATCCTGCCGGTACGCGTATGGTCCATCTAACTGATGGCAGGGGACAGAGCTTGCAATGCGCCAACCGGCGCGTGAGGTGGGGGAGGGGTCCCTATTCGGGCGCCAAATGACGTAAATAATTAATTTACTCTCTTAATTTCTATGCAAGGTAAGTACTTAATCAATAATAACTCAGATCGGAAGAAAAAAGACAGAGTCCGTGGTGTGAGAGTTCTTAGGGGTTTTATTCCTTAAAAAGGAATGGTCAAGACCAGGATATCATGTTCTGACCACCACAGGGGTGTCAGAAGGGATAGAGCGCCACATTTTATTAACAGTACATAGCTTATATACTTAATTCATGCCATAAGCAACAGTGCAGAAGGCGTAACAGCTGAGAGAAGACAAGATAACAGTATACACGTGGTACAAGTGCGTAATCAAGAGGCGTGAACTAGAGGTGTGTGCTAGAATCGTCACTGATAGGTGTCACAAAAGGGGTGGCACTAACAGAAATGTTGCAATGTCAGCAGAAATCGGAAGCTTGGATGCGCGCGCAGCTGCATGACGTGTGATTGACGTGAAGCTGGAGGGTGCAGGGGACTTGACATTTACACTGACGGAAAGAGACAGAAGTCTGGCATGTCAGATCAACTTGTGCTTCTATCATATCTGGTATCTGATGTTTAGGAACTAAGCTATCTGGACGGAAAGGTCTCTAGGGCAGAAGCTATTCTATACTTGCTGTGAGTGCGTGTATAAGCGCCTGAGTGTCTGTATGAGAAGCGTGGGGGCATGGGCCTTCCATGGGAGAATGGCAACGGGAGCTATGAATTACTTGAATTAATTGCATAGAGACAGGCCGGCTCTTTGGCTCTGCAGCTGAGGGGAATGTTTACTGAAACTGGCAGGCAGGAATGTATTTTCGGGGGGCGGAACAGATAACTCGAAGGTTATAGTCAATCTTGGCAGGCAGCCGGCTGAGCTGAGCGCGAGGGGCCGCGCTGAAAGTAAGTCAGAGTTCACGGGTACAGAGGCAGCCTGGGCAGAGGCCCTTGGAGTCAGAAGCCAGAAAAGAGGCTCGGTGGCAGAAATTCAGGGCCTACTCAGCCAGAGCTGAAAAACGTAGAAGTACACTACAAAAAGACGTTGGCATAGCATACTTAGGAACGGACCATTCAACCCATTCATGGTGGGTCTGAAAGAGGACATGTTAACGTTGGACGCAAATGTATTTGCGTCTTCATAGCTGGTACAGGAGGGAAGTTACATGCACTTTAACTCGTACATGGAGACGGTGGGGTACGCGCTAGGGAACACATCTTGACCATAAAATTTATATTTCCTCAGAGGCTGGCAGAGGACAGAAAATGCCTGCTCTGCCCCCATCCAGCACTTGGGAGGGATGAAGGGGGCAATCCAGACCGACTACCATTTTGTGTGTGTAAAAGTCCGCTTTATTTGAAACAGGTGCATATCACATACATTAAAAACTGGCAACCGCCTCACAAAACTATAACCTCTCTAAACATCGAGTTACCTGACCCCTTAGGTTTTCTCTCCCCCACCCCTACGATCCCCACATGATACAATCCCCCCACCCTGAATATACAAATATACAATTCCATTACATCCTCATAGTATCCACTTTTCTCCCCTACATCCTAACTCCAAAACCTGCCAATACCTACAGACATATCTGCCTTCTTGCAACTGTAACTAAGCCCCTCTAATATAACTCCAAAACTGTTTACCCTTTCCCCGCTACCATTCCCCAAATCCTCAAACATAATGATAAAGAACCGAACTCCAGCCAAACTTGGCCAACATCAACCCAAACTCCGCCTGCACCTGTTCAAAGCGACAAATACATACAGAATTCCCCCTGTGCACCTGTCCCAAACGCCGCCTCCCTAACACCCATACTCACAATTAAAAACCCACCACCAGCCAAATACTGAGGGTGGGAGGGCGGGACAAGCTACTTTTTGCGCTCCCAGCCACCTGGTTTCAATACCTAAAATGGTGGCTGGGAGGAAGTGGACCCCGGCTATATAGCCTCATTGGGCTTGTTGGGCTATATTGGGCTGCCTTTGGGCTATTCCCAGGCAGCCCAAAAGTGGCAAAATGGCCGCTCCCATGTTCGCCCACTTCCCCCTCCCAAACCTGCCCGGGGGGCAGACCTCGCGGCTCGGCTGCCCCCCAAATCCCCCTTGGGAGGGATGAAGGAGGTAATCAAGATCAACTACCATTTTGTGTGTGTAAAAGGTCGCTTTATTTGAAACAGGTGCACATCACATACATTAAAAACTGGCAACCGCCTCACAACACTATAACCTCTCTAAACATCGAGTTACCTGACCCCTTAGGTTTTCTTTCCTCCACCCCTACGATCCCCACATGATGCAATCCCCCCACCCTGAATATACAAATATACAATTCCATTACATCCTCATAGTATCCACTTTTCTCCCGTACATCCTAACTCCAAAACCTGACAATACCTACAGACCTATCTGTCTTCTTCCAACTGTAACTAAGCCCCTCTAATGTAACTCCAAAACTGTTTACCCTTTCCCCGCTCCTGTTCCCCAAATCCCCAAACATAATGATAAAGAACAGAACTCCAGACAAACTTGGCCAACATCAACCCAAACTCCGCCACCCAGGGAAAGTGGGGTAGGTGATTACACCTCCTCCCCCTTTCCCTGCCCCCCCAAATCCCCCCATCACCTCCGCGTAACCCTGAAGAAACCTTACTCCCGGCGAACCCCCAACAACTTCGCCAACACCTCCCGAAGCTCCAACAGATACAAATCCATTCCAATGCGGGAGAGATGTACCCCGTCCCCCCTGAACATCTCCGGCGCATCGTACTTGATGTCCCTGTGCCATATGCGCGCAAAGCCCAAATGCCGGCAGAAACGCACCATCTCCACATTTAATTTCCGCCTTGCCTTGTCCACCGCCTGCGGCTTCACCGCCCCCGCCACACTCTACGCGGCACCAACTCGGTCCAAACTACCGCACAACCTGCCCAACACCTGTGCAGCTCTGCCAAATCCCGCTGCATCGCTCTCATCAGCACCAAACCAGACTCCTGCACAAGGTCGTTCTCCCCCAGGTGGAGGACCAACACGTCAGGGCAACGCCCCCTGCACACCAATCCATTCAATGTCGTGACCAACTCTTTCCATCTCATGCCCCCCCTCCCTGACCAAACCACCTGGAACAAATCCGGATTGAACCCCAAACTATCCCTAAAATAGCTATCCTGTGCCTGCAATTTCGCCCTCTTCACAAAAGAATGTCCCACAATCCAGACCAACATGTCCCGGGATGTGGGGCCCGCCACCGAACCTGAAATGAGAAACAAATGTCAATCAACACTGTCCCCCCAACTCTACCTCATGCGCTCCTGCTGGGTCTGCGCTGCGCACATAACGGCGATAACAATCGGAGGTCCACCTACCCAAGCGCATGATGGCCCCTCTCCCGCACCCCCGACGATGCACCTCGGACGCCGCCCCTATCCGAAAAGAATGCGTGCCAAACCGGCGCCCATCCACTCCCAGTCTGGCCAAGGTCTTCCGCAACACTCCCAACAGCTGAGACCCAGTCGCACCCTTCCCATTCGCGTGCTGAAACACCAAACCACTCGCTGCACCTTCGCTCCTCCATTTCCTGCCCCAAAGCACCGGGCACTCACTTCCTTCCTCTCCCCTTTTCAGGACCACCCATGCCCCCACACCCCTCTGATCCGTCTTGGACCTACGCAGCCACAGGCACACCTCCGACTGGTCCACGTGCACCTCCGCCCATTCCACACCCCGGCCGGCCTTAGAACCCAACAGCTCAGACACCCGGAAAGCCCCCGCAAACATCCACACCATCAGAGTCCCGAACAGGCATGCCTCCCTGCCATCCCTGCACACGCGCGGCAGCATTCCCACCACTCTGCCCAACAGCTCTTTTGACACCGGCCGCCGCACCGCCCCCCCGCCCGCATTCCCGCGCCCAACCCTCCAACATCCTGGTCCCCAATTCACCTGCGGACGGGGCGTATCCCCAAAGCAGCTTCCCCATGAGCTTACCCGCTATCGTCACTCTCGACAAGCCCCTTCCAGTGAAGTCCAGTAAGTATTGTACCACCTCTTCCTGCCTGTCCCTGCCCGGCGGCCGCCAACGCACCCTGGTCACCACAAACTCCCCCCAGGCTGCCACATACGCTGTTCTGGTTTACTCCGCCAAGGATACTAGAACCAGCTGCAACATCCGGTGTTGCCTATGTCCCACATCCGCGCCGGCAGTGGTGTCGGGTCCCGTTCCGCGTCCTTGGCTAACCCACGGAATCTCCCCCACTGCAAACGAGACAGAGCGTCCCCAATGTCATTGTCAATTCCTGGGACATGCACCGCGCGAAAAGCAATGTCATGGCGCAAACAGCCCAACACAAACACTCTCAACAGTTTCAACACTTGCTCATCTCTGGCGGACTGGCGATTCACTACTTGCACCACCGCCATGTTGTCCACATTGAAAGTCACCCGTCGATGTGCCAGCACTGCCCCCCACAGCCAGATCGCCACCACCAAAGGAAAAATCTCAAGGAAGGCAATGCTCCTCCCGCCCCCTGACCACTCTGGGGGCCACCTCTCCGCGCACCACTTCCCGTTCCAGTAGAGACCGAAGCCCTCGCTGCCCGCCGCATCCGAGAAGATCTGCCAATCCCAAACCAAGTCCACGTCCCACTGTAAGGGCACTCCGTTGAACTGGTTCAGGAAAAACCGCCACATCCGCAAATCCTCCCGCACACCCACCGACACGCGCACGTGGTGGTGTGGAGGCCTCCGCCCCTCCAATGCCCGGCCTAGCCGTCTACAAAACGTCCTTCCGACCCGCACCACACTGCACGCAAAGTTGAGATGCCCCAACAACACCTGCACTTCCAACACTGTCACCTTTTTCCTGGCCACCATCACCTCCAGTAGCCCCAGCATCTGCTGCTGCTTGTCCACCGGCAGCCGTGCTTCCATCAACCTTGAGTCAATCTCAATACCCAAGAATGACAGCGCCGTGCCTGGCCCCACTGTCTTCTCTGGTGCCAACGGAACCCCCAGGTCCACCATGATCTCCCGAAACCTTTTTCAGAGCCACCTGGCAGTTCGTGGAGTCTGGGGCCCCGACCAAGAAAAAGTCATCCAGGTAGTGCGTAACTCCTTGGTGACCTGTGCGTTCCGTAAAAAACCACTGCAGGAACGTGCTAAAACATTCAAAACACGTGCAGGACATCGAGCAGCCCATCGGCAGCGCGTTGTCCACATACCAGCGGCCGTGAAACTGGATCCCCAGCAGGCCCCAGTCGTCAGGGTGAAAAGGCAGTAACCGGAAAGCCGACTTGATGTCACACTTGGCCATCACCGCACCTCGTCCTTCCTTCACCACCAAAGCTATTGCCGCCTCCACCAAGGGGTACACCCCAGTGGCCTCGTTCTCATTGATATAGTCGTTCACCGACCCGCCGTCCGGCCATGACAAATGCTGTATGAGCCGTATGCCTCCTTCTTGGGCACCACGCCTATTGGGAACACTATCAGTTCTGCCATTGGCCAGTCCCCAAAAGGCCCCGCCATGTGGCCTTCCTGTACCTCCCTGTCCAGCTTACTCTGTACCACCTCCGGGTGTTCCCATGCCGAACGCAAATTGTCCGCCCACCGCCGCACCCGAGGACCCTCGTATCCTAACCAAAACCCGTCTCGAAACCCGGCCTGCAGACGTTCCGCGGTCCCCGCGTCCAGATAAGTGCGCATGGCCGCCGTCAACCTGTCCAGTCTAACCGGCGTACGAGCCCTTTGGCCCAGGCGCTTTTCCCCCCCGTCCGCTGCCTGACGGCTGTCCGCTCCCGGGACGTGCTGCTCCCGCTGCCGCATGTGTATTCCCCTGCTTCTGTCCGGTTGGGCCCCAACAGCGCAGGACTGGGTGCCCATATCTGCTGAACCCAGAGCACTTGTGTCTAAAACGGCAATGCTCTCTGGCGCATGCCCCTTTATTAAAATCCCAGCAGGGCCCTGCGGTGCCGGGCTGGCTCTTAGCTCCGGTCCCCACCCCTCCTCGGGTGGGGCGCCCTTGAAAGGGCTGATATATGATCGGAAGCCCGCTGGCGGTAAGGATAGTCTTGCCCGACCCCGCCAAGCCCATCGTGTGCTGCCAAAGATCGCAATCCAGCTCGCCCCACTTCGCCTCCGGATCCCACGCCATCCTTGCCCTGAACTCCTCGTCGTACTGCGCCCACGCAAACCCCCCTCCTGTAATCTGAGCCTTCCGGATGACGTCCATGTATTTGAAAAAGGACAGCGACCTATCCGGGAATTTCTCACAATACACACTAGCGAAAATCAAAAACGCCGCCGTCCAATTCTCTATCGTTAGTGGCACCCTCGGGCGCGTCTGCAGCTCGTACTCCTCCTCTTTCGACCCTTCCTTTGACCGAACTTCGCGGTGCAACAATTTCAACAACTCCACATCCTCTCCCTTCCATATCATCTCCTTGGTTGCCGCCATCAAATGCGCCCCTAACGGCTTTGTGACCCCCATGTAAGGGAGCCGCTTGAACTTCAATTCCTTACTCTCAGGCTTCGCCGCGCCCCCGTTCTCGGCCGCTGCGCTGCCCGCACTCCCCTTCGCCTCTGGCTGCGCAACCTTGCCAGCTGCCGGCAGCCCCTGTGGGGCCCCGCCACCCGTGCCCCCTGCTTCTTTTCCTCCATGCGCCAGCGCAGCCACATCCGTCCCCACGCCCCGATCTACCACAAACCTCCCCTTGCATAACCTATCCCCCCCAGTTCCCCTCCCCCCCACCCCTACCGACACCATCCGCAGCGCCTCCTCTCCTTTACCTGTACACAAAGTCTCCCCTCACCGCTCCTCGCCTCTCCTGTGTAGCGCCGACCTGTCTCCCGACTGTGTCCGGGCCGCCGCAGCACCCAGGCCCGTGACACCTGTAAAAAAGAACTGACACCATTACCGGACCCCCGTCCGCCCGGCCCATCCCTCAATCAATCAATCAATCAATCAATCATCGGATTTATATAGCGCGCTACTTACCCAGAGGGTCTCAAGGCGCTGGGGGGGGGGTCCGCTACTGCTCGAACAGCCAGGTCTTGAGTTGCCTCCTGAAGGCGAGGTGGTCCTGGGTCAGGCGGAGGTGGGTGGGGAGGGAGTTCCATGTCTTGGCGGCGAGGTAGGAGAAGGACCGTCCCCCTGTGGTGGCTTTGCGGATGCGGGGGACGGCGGCGAGGGCGTGGCTGGTCGAACGGAGCTGGCGTTTGGGAGCGTAGAAGTTGAGGCGGCCGTTGAGGTATCCTGGGCCTTGGCTGTGTAGGGCTTTGTGTGCGTGGGAGAGGAGACGGAAGGTGATTCTCTTGTTGACCGGGAGCCAATGCAGATCTCTCAGGTGTGTGGAGATGTGGCTGCGACGGGGGATGTCCAGGATGAGTCGTGCTGAGGCGTTCTGGATCCGCTGGAGTCTCTTCTGGAGTTTGGCGGTGGTTCTGGCGTAGAGGATGTTGCCGTAGTCCAGACGGCTGGTGACGAGGGCCTGGGTGACCGTCTTCCTTGGTCTCGGTGGGGATCATCCGGAAGATCTTACGTAGCATGCACAGGATATTGAAGCACGACGAGGAGACGGCGTTGACTTGTCTGGTCATGGAGAGGGAGGAGTCCAGGATGAAGCCCAGGTTGCGTGCGTGGTCTGTTGGTTTGGGTGCGCTGCCTAGGGCGGGGGCCACCAGGAGTCGTCCCAGGCGGAGGGTGAGGATCCCAGGATGAGGACTTCCGTTTTGTCCGAGTTCAGTTTCAGGCGGCTGTTCTTCATCCATTCGGCTACCTCTTTCATCCCTTCGTGAAGGTTGGCTCTGGCGGTGGCGGGGTCGTTGGTAAGGGAGAGGATCGGCTGGGTGTCGTCGGCGTAGGAGATGATGTTGAGATTGTGCTGGCGTGCGATGTCTGCGAGGGGGCTCATGTAGATGTTGAAGAGGGTTGGACTGAGCGAGGAGCCTTGAGGGACGCCGCAGATGACTTCGGTGGCTTCGGATCTGAACGGGGGGAGGCGGACTCTCTGTGTCCTTCCAGCGAGGAAGGAGATGATCCACTCCAGTGCCTTCTCCTGGACTCTGACGTTGCTGAGGCGTTGTACTAGGGTGCGGTGGCAGACAGTGTCGAAGGCCGCGGAGAGATCGAGGAGGATGAGGGCCGCTGTTTCTCCGTTGTCGAGCAGCGCTCGGATGTCATCGGTGACTGCGATCAGGGCGGTCTCGGTGCTGTGGTTGGCCCGGAAGCCAGACTGCGAGGGGTCGAGGGAGCCGTTCGTCTCGAGGAAGGCGGCCAGCTGCTTGTTGACGGTCTTCTCGATGACTTTTGCAGGAAACGGGAGCAGCGAGATGGGGCGGTGGTTCTTGAGGTCGGTGGGGTCAGCCGATGGCTTCTTGAGTAGAGCGCTGAGTTCGGCGTGTTTCCAGCTCTCCGGGAAGGTAGCGGTGTCGAAGGAGGTGTTGATGATGTCCTGCAGGTGGGGTGCGATGATAGCGTCTGCCTTGTTAAAGACGTGGTGAGGGCAGGGGTCGGTTGGGGATCCGGAGTGGATGGAGTTCATCGTGCGGACGGTGTCTTCGGTGCTGACTGGAGTCCAGGAGCGGAGGGTGGTGGGGGGCGGTGGTTCGGTCGTGGTGCTCGTCGGTTGAGTGCTGAAGCTGTTGTGTATGTCCGTGATCTTGTTGTGGAAGTAGGAGGCGAGGGAGTTGCAGAGGTCTTGCGAAGGGGTGATGTCGTTGTTTCCGGCGTTGGGGTTAGAGAGCTCTTTGACGATGTTGAAGAGTTATTTGCTGTTGTGTGCGTTGTTGTCCAGTAGTTCCTTGAATGCAGTTTTCTTGGTGGCGCGGATGAGTTGGTGGTGTTTCCGGGTGGCGAGCTTGAGGGCAGTCATGTTGTCCGGTGTGGGGTCTCTGCGCCAGGTTCTCTCGTGGGCTCGGCAGTTCTTCTTGGAGCTCTTGAGTTCGTCGGTGAACCATGGGGCTTCCTTGCTGCCGGGTCTGCTGGGCGGGGTCCTCAGGGGGGCGAGCTCGTCTGCGCAGTCGCTGATCCACTTCGTGAGGTTGGTGGCCGCCTGGCTAGGGTTCGTTGTGCTGGTGGGGGGGTTTGTGCTCAGGGAGGAGGCGAGCTGGTCGGCTGTGATCTTGTTCCAGTTCCTGCGTGCAGCCTGTTGCTGGTGGTGGTGGATCGTGGTCCTTCCGAAGCTGAAGTGGACGCAGCTGTGGTCCGTCCAGTGGAGTCCGGTGGCGTGGCTGAAGGCGATGTCCTTGCTGGATGAGGAGACGGGGTCGAGTGTGTGTCCAGCGTAGTGGGTGGGGGTGGTCACCAGTTGCTTGAGTCCCAGGTTGGCGAGGTTGTCCAGCAGGGTGGTGGTGTTGCGGTCGTTGTTGTTCTCCATGTGGAAGTTGAGGTCCCCGAGGAGGATGTAGTCAGCGGAGCAGAGGGCATGTGGGCTGATGAAGTCGGCGATGTCTTCGCTGAATTGAGCGTTGTCCAGGGGGTCTGTAGATGAGGGTGCCTCTGAGGGTGGTCTTGGGGTTGATGTGGACTTGGAAGTGCAGGTGCTCGGCGTTAGCGAGGGTGTCATCGGTGTTGGTCGTGATGCGGATGGTGTTCCTGTGGACGATGGCGATGCCTCCTCCGGTGTGGTTGATGCGGTCCCTTCGGATGATCTTGTAGCCGTCTGGGATGGCGATGGCGATGTCAGGTGCAGAGGAGGCGTTCATCCAGGTTTCCGTGAAGAAGGCGACGTCTGGGGCTGTGGTGTCGAGCAGGTTCCAGATCTCGATGGCGTGCCTGTGGACGGAGCGGGTGTTGAGCAGGATGCATTTCAGGTGGCTGCTGCTGTTGCTCGTCGAGGTCTTGTGCGCTGCTGGAGTGGTGCAGGTCCGGATGCAGGTGAACTTGCAGGCGGTGCAGCAGAAGGGTCCGTGGGTGCGTCTCGGGGTGGCTCGGTAGCAGCCCGGGACTCGGCCGGCGTTGAGTGCGTTGAGGGTGGCGGCGTCATACGTCCGGCGGGTGGACAGGGGACTGCGGGGGCCAGGGGTCCTGGCGCTGGGCGCGGTCCAGACGCGGACGGGCGCAGACGGGCTTACCTTTGGCGCGCCTTCGGCGCACAATCGGCGCGCCCGCTGCGCGTATGTGCGTTGAGGGTGGCGGCGTCATACGTCCGGCGGGTGGACAGGGGACTGCGGGGGCCAGGGGTCCTGGCGCTGGGCGCGGTCCAGGCGCGGACGGGCACAGACGGGCAAACCTTTGGCGCGCCTTCGGCGCACAATCGGCGCGCCCGCTGCGCGTCAAGCAATTCCCCTTCCTCCGGACTGTCCTCCTCTCCTTCCGTCAACTGCACCCCACCCCAAGAATACTTCTGGCGCGCTGGTGGTGGCGCCGACTGTACCCTACCAGAGGCCCTCCATCCGCCTCTTTCCCCACTCAAAATAAAACAGTCCTCTTTGGCGGTGCTCCAGGATCTCTGCTGGTCCCCAGGCCGCTGGGGCCCTGAGGGTGTGGGGGCCGGCGAGCCCGCCGGGGGCCTTCTTGAGCCATCCGCGCCGTGATCCCTCGTTGTCCCCAGGCTCGCCGCAGGAAGCTCCGCCCTCCCTTCTCCTTGGTGTCGCTGGGCCGCCCCAAGCCTTACCAAGTCCGCTCCCCCGCGCCGGCCTTCCCCCTGCAAGAAAAAAGGTACTGCTGGTGTGCCGGGTCCCTGCCGCTGCGGGCCCCCGCCCGCCCGGTGCCACTCCCCCAGCCTTCCCCCGCCCCACCCTCACCCTCCTCCTCGCTCCAGCTAAGCCCCCCTACACCTGCCCCCCGTCCACCGCCAAGCCCAGTCCCTCCCCGGCCCACCCCAACCCCCCCATCTCCCCCCCGCCACACTGCCCAGTCCCGACCCCCCCGCCCAGCTGGGCCCACCACGTCCCACTCATGCTCTGCCCCTTTCGCCGCCGCCATGCGTGCCTCCCGGAGACCCTCTTCCCAAGACGCGAACACATCCAACCCGTCCTACTCCCTCTCACTACCCACCGAGTCAAACAACAGCGGGGACCCTCCCCCCACCCGCCCCTGCTCTTCAGCCATCTCCCCCCCCTGCCCACGCCCCCAAGGCCATCCCCCCTTCTCCCTGCCCTCTGCCTGCTGACCCCTCCCCTCCTCCTTTCGCCCCCTTTCTCCCCACACTCCTACCCCTCCCCCTCCCCCTCGCCTCTCCTGCCCCCTGCCTGGCCGGCGACGGACTCTCCAAAAACCTCCCTCTGCCATCCCCCCCCTGTTCTTTCCCCCCCTCGTCCCGACCTCGCTCCAATCTCCTTGCCTCTCCCGCTGCCCCTCCCCCGCTCCAGCTCACCTCGTTTTCCCAGCCTCCCGGGCGCACCCGAGGCCTCACCTGTCCCCGGCTCTCCCCCGACACAATCTCCAGTGCCCGGGCGGCCGCGCGACTCTACGTGCGGCCGCTCGGCCTCGCAGCCGTGCCTCCCGCCCGCTGCCCCGCCCTCCCACCCGCCCCCCAACCGACACCGAGAGACGCGGCGAGGCGCCCCTGGTCATGCGCCTCGCCCGCTCTCCACCAGACCGCTCCCCTCCGTCTCCCGGGGCCGCGCTCCTGGCATCGGCGCTGCCCCGGAGACTCACCTGCAATCTGGGCGCCTTCCTCGGCGGCGAGCAGGCAAGCACCGCCGCCGCCACGCCGAAGGAGGCCTGCCGAACCGGCCGCGCGGCCCGCGGCCCTACCAAGAGGTCCATCCGCCCGGCCTCGCTCAGCAGGCGGATGGCCTCCAACACACGAACGTCCTCAGCAACCGCCATAGCAACGTAACAAAAACCGCACCACAACACGCATGACAAGGTACTTTTTGCGCTCCCAGCCACCAGGTTTCAATACCTAAAATGGTGGCTGGGAGGAAGTGGACCCCGGCTATATAGCCTCATTGGGCTTGTTGGGCTATATTGGGCTGCCTTTGGGTATTTCCAGGCAGCCCAAAAGCGGCAAAATGGCCGCTCCCATGTTCGCCCACTTCCCCCTCCCAAACCTGCCTGGGGGGGCAGACCTCGCGGCTCGGCTGCCCCCCAAATCCCCCTTCCCAGGGGGTCGCCATCTGCGAGGCTTCCCGAACTCCTGCAGCCTCCACAACACCACATCCCCAACACACTGCGGGAGGAGTACTCCCACTGGATCTGTTTGAATGGGTGAGGGCAAGGAGCTTTTAGTGCTGCTGCAGCCTGGGGTCTCGGTGTGCATGTAGGGTGGACAGTGGTGAGTCTTGTGACTGTATGAGTGCAGGATGAAGGGTGTGTCTGTGTAAGTGTTGCGAATGCTGTGCCTGTGTGAGCGCAGAGTGAGTCATGTGACTGTATGAGTACACTGCATGAGGAGTGCCCTATGGGGTGAGGGGTTTGAAAGCACTGAATGAAGGGTTTGCCCTTGTGAGGACAGAGTGAATGTTATGCTTGGGTAAGAGTAGAGTGAGCGAAGCAGAATGCGTCTGTGAGTGCAGGTTGAGTGATATGTCTGCATAAATGCAGAGTAGGTGGTAAATCTTTGTTAGTCCCAGTCCACCTTTTTTTAAAACAATTGTAACAAACTTTCTTGAAAGTTATGCTGAAATTGATCCTTTACAACCATATTTTTCTAACATTTTCTTGTGGGGAGGGAACCCCTCTTGCACCCTCTCCCCTATGTTTTCAGCTCGCTCATACTTAATATTCAACTCAAAGCTGTGTGCCGCACCTCTTTTAAAATGCACCAACCGCCACTGGCTTAAACCCTGCACTAAAGCGAGTCCAGGGTGCAGATGCTGACTCTGGAGGCCTCGTGTGTCCTGGAAAGCAATTACCCTTTTCATTGCTTTATTTTATGAGTTGCATAAACACAGCTAAAGCGGAAAGCCTTGGTTAAAGGCAATGCGGGCAGTACTGTATAGTCAACAACATTTACTGCTGTGTGCCCGGGCTCGCCCTCCACCGCAACAGATGGCGCAAACATTCCAGCACTTCCTGCCTCGAGTGACTGCCGCCTCAAGAACCCATTCTGTCCCGACAGAGATCAGAGATGTAAGTCACGCGTGACGCAGACATCCCGCACGACATTTGGAAAGAAGTGGATTAAAAAAAAACACTCGAAGTGAAACAGGTGCAAGCCTGTAGGTGGAAGCGGTTTGCCGACTGGTCTCATTTTCCGACGGCGTGACTTGGCAAAAACGTTGATGTACATTTCGCAAGAAGTGAGCAGCCAGCTCTGCTAAATATAATCATAAGCAGTAATAACTTCTCTTTTTTTTATTAATAACACGGTGACTAATTTACTGGCTTTGCGACTATGAGATTATGCTCGAACACATTTCGGTTTGGAAATGTGTGCGCCGGAAATGCGTCTGGCGTCAGTCTGTGGAGGGAGAACTTTAGCCTTGAACTGGGGTAAACTGGACCTCCCCGCCCTGAACTCTGCTCTTGAATTACCGTACTTGAATGAAAGCACTTGTCAGTCCTTTATTAATTTTACTCATATTCTAGTTGCCACCTGCTCCTCCTTCTTTGTATTTCAGAATACTTTTTAAAAAAACGAGCACTGGCAAATCCAGTAGGTCTTGCCTGTGAGACTAGAGCTATTGGCTTTGTCAGTGTTTAGCTATGTGGTTGTAATCACTCGGTATGAGAATAAGGGACACACACTGTAAATTGTTCTATTAGACTGGCGGTTATTTTATTATGTGGCAAGCTACACCGATTAATGAGATTATTGGTCCCAAAGCATTACACTAAAGAAACAGAGGTTCTTTTACGAAAGTCCACAGTCTAGGAAGTATTCTTCCTCCGTCTAGTCCTTTCTCCCCTCGGGATATATGGTAGGACTTGCTTCCCTCTTCTCTTCTTCCTAATTGGCAGCCGCAGAGGGGTGGAAGTAAGTTGTTACACTCAAAAAGAGCAACTGAATAAATAATGTAAGCAAAGGGCTCAGGAACTCTTTAATTAACCCCCACCGAAACACCCTGGTGGTTGTTCTGTATGCTCCATTATATAAAAGTTCCTGGTGCAGTTTAAAGTCCTCACCACCTCCCTACAGCGAAATAACGGAGAAGAGGCACTTCAAAGCTGCCAAGGTTTCAGATTGCTATGTGTGACATTTTCATTTCAATGACTATGAGTGACACTGTCTCGCGGGCAAAATCAACTAATGAAGATTATGGAAACCGATAAATATCAGAAATTACACCCACTTGAGCAACAAGAAACTTTAACAAGGTCTTCAAACCGGAGACAGACTGCATGACTGTAGTTCTCAGTGACATTGACATTTTCCCCCTGAAATAAAACCAAACACATAAGCCCATGGAAAAAGTTAAACATCAGAAATTACACCCTTTAAAACAGTAATAAGCTTTGGAAAGACTTTCAAGCTGCTGCATAGTCTCTGAATTGCAAAGTTACTAACCTACTGCCCCTTTCTAAGAAGAATGTTAACTTGCAAGAAGGAGATGATAGGACCCATTTTATAATTCATGCTAGCAAAATGCTTGTCTTAAACTCCATGGAGATAGAAATTGCACACAGATGATCAATCATGGTAATAAAGAAATAATTTTTAAAACCATTAAATGTGCACTGTAACTAGTCCAAAGCGGTACAAAAGGTGGTGGTGGGGGGTGGTGATGGACGGAGCATCTGAACCAATCAAACACTCACACCCAGTCAACAGATCTGGGTGTAATCCATCAACGTTCTTTAGCCCACTCTGCCACCCCAGTTCAGACATGGCCATGTGCAAATAAGTCAGACCCTGTGCCTCATGGGAACAGTCCAGCCCGAACTGCCAAGCCATGCCTTCCCTGGAACGGAAACAAGCTTCCTAGGACCGGTTTCTGGCATTACAGCCATCTTCAGCCAGGCTTGCTTGAATCCAGTGGCAAAGTGAGCAAGGGACTCACGTCTGAGCATACCCTGCCAATTTATGGCGAACCAAGCGGTACAAAAGGGGGTGGTGATGGACGGAGCATCTGAACCATTCAAACACTCACACCCAGTCAACAGATCTGGGTTCAATCCATCACCGTTCTTTAGCCCACTCTGCCACCCCAGTTCAGACATGGCCATATGCAGATCAGTCTGACCCTGTGCCTTATGGGAACAGTCCATCCCGAACTGCCAAGCCATGCCTTCCCTGGACCGGAAACAATCTTCCTAGGACCGGTTTCTGGCAGTACAGCCGTCTTCAGCCAGGCTTGCTTGAATCCAGTGGCAAAGTGAGCAAGGGACTCACGTCTGAGTATACCCTGCTAACTTATGGCGAACAAAGCGGTACAAAAGGGGGTTGTGATGGACGGAGCATCTGAACCAATCAAACACTCACACCCAGTCAACAGATCTGGGTTGAATCCATCACTGTTCTTTAGCTCACTCTGCCACCCCAGTTCAGACATGGCCATATGCAAATCAGTCTGACCCTATGTCTCATGGGAACAGTCCACCCCGAACTGCCAAGCCATGCCTTCCCTGGACCGGAAACAAGCTTCCTAGGACCGGTTTCTGGCATTACAGCCGTCTTCAGCCAGGCTTACTTGAATCCAGTGGCAAAGTGAGCAAGGGACTCACGTCTGAGCATACGCTGCCAACTTACGGCAAACAAAGCGGTACAAAAGGGGGTGGTGATGGACGGAGCATCTGAACCAATCAAACACTACCACCCAGTCAACAGATCTGGGTTTAATCCATCACCGTTCTTTAGCCCACTCTGCCACCCCAGTTCAGACATGGCCATATGCAAATCAGTTTGGCCCTGTGCCTCATGGGAAGGCATGGCTTGGCAGTTCGGGCTGGACTGTTCCCATGAGGCACAGGGTCAGACTGATTTGCATATGGCCATGTCTGAACTGGGGTGGCAGAGTGGGCTAAAGAACAGTGATGGGTTAAACCCAGATCTGTTGACTGGGTGTGAGTGTTTGATTGGTTCAGATGCTCTGTCCATCACCACCCCCTTTTGTACCGCTGTAACTAGTCCAAGCAGGATTTTTTTTTTAAAGGACAATTTCTCCCTCTTCCGTTTTCATAGGCTTTTCAAAAAGAGGTTTTTGTTTTGGCATTTAAA
This sequence comes from Lissotriton vulgaris, assembly GCF_964263255.1. Classification (NCBI taxonomy): domain Eukaryota; kingdom Metazoa; phylum Chordata; class Amphibia; order Caudata; family Salamandridae; genus Lissotriton; species Lissotriton vulgaris. The sequence goes on from NC_141695.1 coordinate 717,067,035, forward strand.
AAAACAGAAGCGTTCGGGTCTTATTAGCAATATTCTGCTTAGGCCGCATGTGTAGAGCAGGGCACGTGCACATTGAAACCGAAGTACAGAACTCCCAAGATCGCTTTTAGGTGACCTTAAGACGCCACAATGTACTAAAGAAACAGCCCACGGAAAATGATATATTTGCATAACATAATGTGAATGCAGAGCCTGCACACTGCCCATAACAGAATGGCCCCTGCACACATTTGTTTTCAGAAGGTGCTGTCACAGAGTTACTACATAGATACTGAGCACGTGAGCTGTGCTGAATTACGTTCTCTAGCACTGAAAGTATTAGGACTGGCAGCGCGCTAGCGCTTTTAAGAAAATGGGAAGTACACTTTGAAGAAAACTGATACCTCACTGAGGCAACTTACTGTGTGAGTCGACAAGAGGAGCAGCAATTGTTCTACAACGGCCTTTAGTTTTGTCTAAGGAAGCCTGGATAATCATGCGTCCATATCTGCTCTTAATATGTCATCTGCATGCGACCTTTGAGACACTCCGTCTAAATCCTAAAACCCTACAAGAACAGAAATTAAAGTCTATCTAGCTCCTTTGGTGACGTCTGGCGGCCGCGGCATGAGCCGCGCAGGGACTGGGAATCGTGGCCGCATAGCTGCAGCACACTGCATGATGCACTCTCTGCAGCAGAGCAGACTTTTTCTCCCAGACACTGCCTGACTCACTGACTCGTCCCTGGCCCGCCCAGCCGCACTAGGTTGCGCCTGCCATCACCCCGATGCCTCTGATGCGCGGCGGGTGGCCAGATATCCTGTCGGTGAGTGACAAATTATTCAGTCACTCTGGGTCTCGGCGCCCCCCACCGGTCTGGCAAAGTGAAGGTGGGAGGGAGGGAGTCATTGCGGTGCTGTGCACCGCGGCAGTCAGTCAGCAGTGGGCCAGAGGACTCGTGGACTCGCATTGAATCCTCCGCCGCTTCTGGCTCACTTCCCCTTCCTCCAGGACCGGACGTTACAGGGCAGTACTACTGCTGCGCCGCAGGAAATGCAGCCTGGCGCCAGGCACTAGGCTGGGCAGATTTGTTTCTTTGTTGCGCTCTCGGCCACTCCAGAGCTGAGAGAAACAAAATGTAACTATTTATTAACTTACGGAACTCAGCAAGCAGCTGCTTGCAGCACGCCTTGGAGCAGCAGAGCCGGTACACAGGCTCCGGCGATGGCGTGCGCTGGCAACTGCATAGCCAACATTTCAGAGTGGCATAATGCGTGACAATGCATTTCAGTGCGGTGATGCGGCACACCGCACTGAAATGCGAGAGCGTCATGCCGGATGCGTGATACTTGACAGGCATGGCACTTGCATGGTGCCACGGCCCTTCTGGGTCGTGGCGGAAGGAGTCCAGGCGTCCTCTCTCTCCTCGGGCGGTTGGACTGAAGCGTGAAGCCGCTAGGCTGTTTTCCGTTGTCTGCACCAGCTGGGGGCTTTCTTCTAGTCATGCCCTACCCATGCTGGCCTCAGCAGGTACCTTCTCCTCCGGGCTCCTCTTCGCGCGTTCCTCACTCTCGTCCTCCTCGTTGTTTCCCTTCCCGGCGTCTCCACTTCTTTCCTCCATCTGGCTCTGTGTGTCCGCGGAGTTTTTGCCGACATAGCGGTCACGTGATTATCATCTCGCTCTACTGGAGGGGTAAACGCCTTTCCCCCTATGTACTCCACTGCTGCTATCTTGGGTGTCCCGCTCGCTGGGTTACACTGCCCTCCACCTAGTATGAATGTTTGGGCCAAAGAGAGGCCGGGCATAAGGACAAAAAATCCACATTCTTTTGGTGTTTGCCGGGCATGTATAGGGTCTGAAATGAAAAAAGTTGTGGGACAAAAAACAACAAAGGATTTTTGGATTAGTGTCTTTATGGGTAGCAAGCCAAGTTAAGGGAGCCTAATGTGTCACCAAAAAGAAGGTATGGCCCAATAGATAATACTGGAGTGCCTCCATGACCCACTTAATAGCTTGGCATTCTTTCTCTATAGTTGCGTAATGTCTCTCCTGAGGAAACAACTTTCAACTTAAATACTGAACGCGTTTGAGATACTCTTGGGGGTCTGGCTGGGATAAGATGGCCCCTATTCCTCGATCTGAAACAACTTTATAAATAAATCAGTTTTTCGAATAATGGGTTTTCTGAAATATGGACACATTAAAACTGCGGCATTACATAAAATGGATTTTTAGCTAATGGAAACTGCTTTCTAGAGACTCTGTCCATTCTATTTTGTTATCCGGGTGTCGCTGGTCTAGCACATCAGTTAGGGGGCTAGCTATGTCTGTAAACTGAGGTATAAACCTTCGATAATACCCTACCAAACCAAGGAATGCTCGTATTTTCCTCTTGGTTTAAGGGCGTGGTATGTTTTGAACGGCTTCTAACTTGTTATGCTGTGGACATACCGTACCTGCTCGGATGGTAAATCCTAGATACTCAATTTGATCAGTAACTAAGGTGTTTTTTTGGGGATTCAGTATGAGTCCTTCTTGGTATAAAGTGGAGAATACCTGATTCAAGTGACACATATGGGTTTCCCACTCTGGACTGTAAACAATTATGCCATCAAGGTAAGTCACAGCATATTGCTGATGGGTTTTTAAAAGTATGTCCATTAACCTTTGAAAAATTGGTGCGGGCACCGTGGAGACCAATGGGCATGACGTTAAAATGATATAACCCAGAAGGTGTTGAAAAAGCAGTTTTTTCTGTGGCTGTGGGGCTGAGAGGTATCTGCCAGTACCCTTTTGTTAGATCAATAGTAGACATTACCTTTGCTCCCCCTAGTCGTTCCACTAGCTCGTCTACTCGGGGCATAGGAGAGCTATCAAATTTGGAGTGGGCGGTCAATTGGCGGAAGTCTATGGAAAAGCGAAGACTGCCATCAATTTTGGGAACGAGCACTACCGGGGAGTACTAGTTGCTCTGAGAGGGCTCAATGATACCATATTGTAACATAGTTTCTACCTCCTTTTGCACAGCTTGTCGCCGGGCAGCTAATTTTTTGTAGGGACTTAGTTTTATGTCCCTCCCACTTTCTGTTTTAAAATCGTGTTTTACCAGGGAGGTACGACCAGACGTGCTAGAACACAATCCGGGATATCGCTCCAAGAGGTCATACAGTTGCTGCTGCTGTTGGGACGTTAGGTTCTCACAGACACAAGGTCTTTATGGTGTTGTCTCCTGAAAGGTTGGGAATGTGATTCCTAGGGGTTTTGTAAGGGTGACTTGGTTAATAGACGAAAGGGTGGTGGTCTTAACCTGGGAGGTAGGGTCTTCCCATTTTTTTTGTAGGTTGTGATATATTTGGTAGCTGCCCCCTATGTGGGGGATGGATACTCTATGTGTGACAGGGGTTACCTTTACCTCTATTACATAGGGTCCTTGCCAGGTCGCTAGCAATTTCTTTTCACAGGATAGTTGAAAGATCAATACTTTGTCTCCAGCTACCAGGTTTCATGCATTGGCTCCTTTGTCATAATATGTCTTTTGTTTCTGCTGAGCCCTATCCATGTTAAGGTGTACCGTTTCCCAGAGGGTAGACAGGTTTTTTTTTAAGGATGCAGTGTATCCAGAAGAGGTTTTCCCTCGTCCTCTTCCTCAGTCCACTGTTCTGCTGCCATCTCTAGGAGTGTGCATGGTTTTCGACCGAACAGGAGTTCAAAAGGACTAAACCCCGTTGACGTCTGTTCATGGGTTCTGATAGCAAACAGGACGAGGGGAAGTTTCTGGTCCCAGTCCTTCCCAATTTCGTTTATACTTTTGTTTAGGATAGACTCCTATTATAACGTTCGACCAGATCATCCGTCTTTGGGTGGTACAAAGCGGTCCTGATCTGGTGAACACCCAGCAACTTGCATACTTCTTTCATTAGACGGGACAAAAACGGCGTTCCTTGATCGGTTAGTAATTTACAGGGAAAGTCCACCCAGGTAAAAAAAGAGATCATAGCCTGGGCTACCGAAAGGGTAGTGATACTGGAGAGGGGAATAGCCTCTGGGTATCTAGTGGCATAGTCTACCAGGACTAGGATATTCTGGTGCCCTCGTGCTGAGGGCAGAAGGGGTCCTACCAAGTCCATACCAACTCTTCTAAAAGGTATATCAATAATGGGTAGTGGGTAAACAGGGGCTTTCTTTTCAGTTGAAGGATTTACCAATTGAAATCTGGGACATGAGTCACAGAACCTGGCTACCTCCTTGTAAACCACCGGACAGTAAAACCTATCTAACAGGTATTTGAGAGTGTGTTCTTCCCATAGTGTCCACCCCCAGCCTGGCTATGAGCGAGATGCATTACTTGTTCTCTAAAGGCCATGGGACAGCTAGTTGTTCTATGTGCTTGTTGGGAACCCCGCTAATCCTATAGAGAAGACCCGTTTTAATACAGAAACAAGGGCCTACCTTGTTGCCGTCTTCTTTTTCTTCTGCTTGTCTCCAGGCGTACACTAATGTGCTGTCTTCTCTCTGGTCTGCCCTGAAACTCTGGGATGGCATATGTTCACCCTCTGGGGAGGAAAGAAAACAAGTGACAGGGAGCTGGGACAATTGCCTATACAGTTCTCTTTCTTTCCTCTTCTCTGCCCTGGTTGTTATGGTTTTTGCCTTGGTGCTTTGTATATCCGACGTACAGAAAGGGGCTTCTTTCAACCAGTCCAAATCATAAACTTAATTTGCCAGTTTGACTACATATTCGTCAAAGTTCGGAAGGTCAGTGCCCAGTAGTACTTTTTCTACCAATAATGGAACCACTCCCGCCCTCTGTACCCGAGGGTGTCCATTAATCTCTTTAACGACTTCCCCTAAGGGGTATGAACATACATCCCCATGGATACATGAGACTTGTATCCTTTCTTTGCTCAATATCTGATTAAGGGGTATTAAATCCCTACAGACAGTGCTATGATGACAGCTGGTATCCAATAAGGCTTCTACTGGCCTCCCGTTCAGGTGTATGGGCATTTTGTACTAGCCCTGAGACCCTCCTGGGGACATAACCCAACTTCTTGATATTCCTACCTCCATGGGTTTTGTTCCCTCAGTTTTTAATGGCCAGTTCTTGGCGATGTGACCCCACTCCGCACAACGGAAGCACTGGGGCCCCGTTTGTGGTGGTGGGGTTTGTACCGGAGCTTTGGGTGAAGATTTGGATACTCCTGGTGTTCTAGCATCCCCCCAGTCCTTACAACGGGTCTCTGCGAAGCAAAAGGAGTTTTCATAGGTTGGGCCTTAAACTCTGGGGATCTGTGGTAGGCACACACTAATTCCACGGCGGTTTTTAGTGATTGTGTTGCATGCTCCGTTATACAAGCATTTACAATGCAATGGTCTCGGCAATATTATTGGTAGAGCTATTGGTATTGCTCATTTTATTTTTTGTATCCCTAAATAAATGGCATTGTCATTTCTATTGGCATTAGTTTTTTTTTTGCATATGTGATTCCTATTGCATTAGCAGAGAGAGAGTGAGGTAGTGAGATAGAGAGAAATAGTGAGGTATTGAAATAGAGAGAGAGTGAGGTAGTGAGAGAGAGAGTGAGGTAGATAGAGAGTGAAGTAGTGAGATAGAGAGAGTGAGGTAGTGAAAGAGTGAGGTAGTGAGAGAGAGGGATGTCGCCCCTTCATGAGAACCCCCCCCATGATGTTTTTACTGGACACCCCGTGGCCCAGCCAACAGCAGACTAAAACACTAACACTCACACCAAACCACCAACTGCTAAACTTCTTGTCAGAATAATGCAATCACCAGCATAAACACCAAGGGGGTGTGGCGCCAGAAAGAAACGTGAGGGAAATTTAAAAAAGAGGAACTCGAGCGGACGGTGAAACATGAAACGGCAGAGAAGAGAAGAATGATGCTGCGATTGTTTCTTAACGGGCCATGTTAATTAGTTAGACCTGAGATGCTGGGTGCAAAGGGTTAAGCTCGCAGGACTGAGGCCACGGTTTCACTTAAAAACATGCCGTAGGTTTTCTAAGGGCTGTATGGGCGCTCGCTCCGCGCAATTCTGCTCTGTAGCAGTGGAGTAAAAAAACAAAAGTCAGAAAATTAGGTGTGCATCCCTCTATCACAGATGTTATTCAAAGTACTTTCGCCCTCCAGAGATTGCACCCAGGACAAAGAGTCTTATGTTGCAGAATACAAGGAACAGTGCCAAAACAACGCAAATACAGGAGTTGTTGGTCCCCGGTCACATGCGTAGGATATCTGAATTAATTAATGGACTTTTTTAAAAAGATCAGAGACTTGGCAGTAATAATGTGGATATGCAATGTTAATGCAATGGACACACGTGGATTCTCATTTCAGCACTAAGAATTATCAGTGGGTGGTTGCTCACATAGTTCACTAGTAGTAGTCTGCTGTTGGAGTGGGGAGTCGAATATGGAGACCAGCCTAAACAAAGCTTTTTGGGTAATGTAGTTTTTGAGGAAGAATAGTTGTAGATTCATTGACTGAATCTTTATTCCAGTTCGTTAGTGGAAAGTACTAGGAGCTAACAGCCACGTGACAGAAGGAGTTAACAGCACGTGACAATGCAGCTGCAGGCATTTGAAGTGGACTGCGCACCAACGCGGTTTTCATCCAGGCATCTCCGTTTGAAGAAGGGAAGCAGAATGCATTTGCACCAACATAAGCGTAGTCTGGTAGTTAATCATGAGCTTTGGCTCAACGAGTAATTTTAAGAAACACTTGCCATGGTAAGCGCATCTTACAGCTCAGTTTGACTTAGATTAATGAAAGGTCACATGGGTGAACACAAGCATTAAGCTATGGAGTAACGTGCGCAGTAGCAGGTATTTTTAATCAGTAAGGGTTTGGGAGTTCAGATTTCCAGCATAGGACACGCGCAGTGAGGAATGAAATAAGCGTGGTTTTGTGGTTCTGAGTGACAGACTACGTCATTGTCTAAAGAACAGCAAAATTTACGCCCCTAAATCCGAAAAAGACGGAGCCTATTCGGAGGGACGGCTCTCTCCTCCAATGGCTGGCCTCCGTTTAGGAAGCCAGCCAATGGAGGGAGAGCCAAAAAGAGGGAGAGATAAAGCAGCCCTCTTACTGACAATAAATCTCGGACGTCCGGTCTGCCGATATTACCGAGACCTAATAAAAGTGACTTGGTGCAGTTTAAAGTTCCCACCCCCTCCCTACAGCGAAATAACGGAGAAGAGGCACTTGCCTGTAGCTACGGCCCTCCTGGGTCGTGGCAGAAGGAGTCTCGGCGTCCTCTCTCTCCTCAGGATGGCTGGACTGAAGGATGGCGCCGCTAGGCTGTTCCCCGTCGTCTGTTCCAGCTGGGGCCCTTGTTTCCAGTCACGTCTTGCCCATGCTGGCCTCAGCAGGTACCTTCTCCTCTTCTCCTCCGGGCTCCTCTTTGTGGGTTCCTCGCTCTCATCCTCCTCATTATTTCCCCTTCCCAGCGTCTTCTCCTCTCATGGCTCCGCATCTTTCCTCCCTCCAGCTCTGTGTGTCCGTGACGTTTTTGCTGACACAGCCGTCACGTGGTTATCGTCTTGCTCTGCTGGAGAGGTACCCGCCTTTCTTCCTAGGTACTCCACCGCCGCCATTTTGGCTTGCAGGATTACAGTGGTACAGCAGCGCAACTGTCCTGCAGCATGTTTTAAGGAAGCATTACTGCAGCTATTAGGGTTTGCCTACAAGAGCTGTTGGCTTTGTCAATATTTTTAGCCATGTTGTACAGCACTACAAATGCTGTACAACATAGAGCAAAGTAAAAACAAACAAAAAACGCTCTGATGCAGCCAGCGCTTGCTGGGTCATAGCACTTGCTTTTATTGGGGGGGGGGGGCCAATGGCAATACAGAGGGAGGGCTATGGGGGTAATAGAGACAGAGGATCTGGGGTAAAAAAATACTATGACACAGGCAGCGCTGGCCGCATCAAAGCTATTTTTTTAGTTTGAGCGTCAGCCCGAATGCTTGCCTGCAGGACCTGTTGTAGTCACTATACGGAGTGTAAACCCGCCTGCTGCTTACCATAGGCTGACTCCTGCATCACCCTTCTTTGCTGGGTCCCCATTGCTTTGTGCTTCAGATACATCACTTCCGTTTTTCGCTAGGGAGCACTGGCCAACTACAGTTTCCTTGCGCTGCAGGTGCTGATATGTTCCTTTGGGGACTCCTTTTTTTATTTCCTGCTCGAGACATCTGGAGTCAGGTTCTGTAAAGTCAATGCGTTGTAAAGTTTTGGTTCTGTGCTTTTCAAATGTGAACGCCTTGCACAAAAGTTTTATTATATTTACAGTTTTATATAGAGTGAATTCGGGGTGAACCATGCACAGTGTTCCTCGATCATTTTAAAACGTACTTCCTTGGAGGGATAACAGGCTCTGCCACATTCATCCTGCCCCACTGAAGGACCCACCTAGATCTGAAAATCAAATTCCTCATACGTCATTAGGGGATTGCTGTGTTGTTTGGGTGCAGTAAATCTTTGTTTCTAAGCTGGAAAGGAAGTGACTTACCAGTCACATGGGTATGCTGGTGTTGTTGTGTCCACCAGACCTGTCCACCTTGCCAGAACTGTTAGTCTTAATTCTGAGGTCCTAGCATTGAGGTGAGTGAGAAGAACCTTTACAAGTGACATAAGGTGCTATGCAAAGCTTGGGTGGGAGTGTATTTTCTGTTTCGGCAGAGGGAGCGGGTGAGATTCTATTGCATTACCAATGGAGAACGCTGCTTTACAAGTTCATGTAACATGTGATGCTGCTTGTATTTTGTAGTGTAAGCAACGTGTGATAATTGCTTTACAACTCTCTATCCGCACAATGGTTAAGTATTCACAGTTATCTCAGTGTGTTGGGGGCTTGCTAAGTCTACAAAACTTCTGGGCTTGGTCTTGGGGAAGTAATCTTTCAATACACAGCGGACTGTTCCACATTGTGACTGCCCCCTCACCCGCTTCTATTGGTTCGTGGGTCCCGCCTTTGACCCGGAAGCAGTTTGAGCACTTCCGGGTCAAGGGGGCGGGACCAAGGCAAGGGGGGGTTTAAGAGCCTGGGGAGCGCGGGAAGCACCCTCTTTGTGCCCGCGCTTCCCAGGGTTGCTCCTTGCCCCGCTGTGGGGCTCTTAAATTTCTTTGTTTTTCATTCCAGGTGCTGCACGTGGAGCAGGAATGGCTGTCGGCGCCTTTCACGGCGAAACGGAGGGGCCTGGAGTGCATCATCGTGTCGAGGAGGGAGCCCGGCTAGGGAGTTAGATCGGCACCGGAGGAGAGGGGACGCGACTGTCTCGAGGCCAGAGCACACGAGTATCCGCGACAGCCAGGGGACCTAATAGCCAGTCGGGCGCGAGGTAGTGTGCGCGCTGTTTTGGGCAGCGGGAGAGCGAGGATCAGCTCCGCAGAGCGTGTGGGAGGCTATTGCTCGGCACAGACTGGAGGTATTGTGTCAGGGCGAAGCAGGGTCGGCTTGGGCTACAGCTGGATGGGAGACCACAGTGGGTTTAAAGCAGATCAGATCGCTTTGGCTTATGTGCTCACAGAATCAAGAAAAGTCTACTTTTGGGGTTTAAACAGCCCTGGTTTTTTCTACGGGGACAACCCTGAATTGGCAAAACGAGCATCGGGGATATACGATATACATGATATTGCCATTTAAAAGAGAGACTTTTGAACGGGATAGCTAAAATTTGGTGAGAGGTAATTTATTCAAATAAATTCAAATAAAATACACACTAGTAAGTGCTTTACTTGCCAAAAAGTGATAAAGTGGCCTGTGAGAGGGTGTTTTAGTAAAATACAGACAGTTTAAAATTATTTGCCAATCCTTCCCCCCCAATAACATTTTTCAATTAAGAGCTAACTAGCAAGCCAGGGAGGGGGAGTGTTTTGATATTTACAAAGGAATTTGCTGTGTTGTGTAGTTAAGAATCGGTGGTAACATCTCATTCATCGTAGGCTTACGGACAAGGGCCGCTGCTGACCGAGTAGCCGAGGAGCTCACGGTGGACGGCGGAATCCGAGGACACGGGCAGGCCTGCATTTCACTGCTTCTGGCGGGCCGCGGGGCTAGAGTTCGCTCGCCCAAACACTCCGGGCTAGCTGGTGTGTGCGGTCACAGTCGCGTGGTGCTTACGGCCAGCCTGTGAGCCTCCAACTTGGAACAGATACAAGACACATTGTGCCAATAATTAACGCATTGTGCAGTGTAGGTGCTAGAACAGTAGGAATGTCTGGCAGACGGGATGCAGGGAATTCGCGCATGGAGCTAATGTTTCAAACCATGATGCGCAGAATGTCAGCAATGGACAAGAGATTGGGGAAGGTGGACAGATTGGGTAAGACTGTCGCTGAGTTGGGTGCGAGGGTTGAGGCACAGGCAGGGCCATCGGGGAGGCCCAAGCGGAGTATAGTGCCACCGAGACCGAGGGGGGATTTCGAGACCCCACCAAAACGTGGCAGAGCTAAGAAGGGTTGTAGTCGCCCCCCAAGCCCCTTTTAGGAGGGGGGTCCCTGGGGCCAGTCCCGAGTGGAGCACCTACTGCACCTGAGTCGCCCACGCCTGCCCCACAAATCCCGATAAACGCGCAGATAGCACCAGTCACACCACCTATTAACCCAGTCCCGGTAGTTGTCCCACTGGTAATTCCACCAAGCCCATCACCTGGGGTGGGTCAGGTACCCCCAGAATTAGCAGCACAGATAGCAGCAGTGCTTCCATGGTTGGGGATTGGGGGAATGTTACCTTCCGCAGCTGTCCCCTATAACCGAGGCGCAGAGAATGGTTGCGAAAATCATGGTGGCTAGGGGCGAAAGTAGCATGCCAAGCGCACCGATTTCTCCCCAAACAGGTCCAGCGAGCAATGGGGGCACATTCAAGACCGTTGAACCAACGCAACCCGCTGAAAGTGGTAAGCAGGTGGCCCTGCCGGTACTGGGCGAAGCCGCGATACCCTCCAGGGGGGAGAATTTGGCGCAACATGTCTCACAGAGTGTGAAAGAATTGATTTGGGCAGATAAATATATAAATATTTTCTCATTGCTGATTGACAACAGGGAGTGGGAATATGCCAAATCACAGAAGGATATGATGTTGCCTAGTGAATGGCGGTCTCAGTTGTACAAATTTAGGGTAGAGGAGACGCTCATCAACTGGATCAGGGCTTTCTCTGTGTTTATGGCGGTTACCGCTGAGCGTTCCCCCTCAATGCAGGCGGAGATGGATTGCTAACAGAGTAGGATTACAATGTTCAATGAGAATCATGGGGGGATGCATGGAAGGAATATGACATAGCTTTCAGGAAAGCTAGGGCATTTAACAGATCTTTAGCCTGGGACAAAGTTGACTCAATTTCCTGGCACTCTCAGTTTGAAAGGGGGCAACCTGCAGGCGCTAGCACTAGCTGGAACAAAGGATATTCGCCCAAGCCCCAGCAGCCCTTTCGGTCAGCGCAAGGCGGGAAAGTGGCCAATAAGGCCAGAGGTAATACAGGCAGGAAGGGCGTGTGCTGGGATTTCAATAGGCGAACTTGCACCAGGGCACCGGGCACGTGCAAGTTCAGGCACGCGTGTTACATATGGGGCCACCCTTCCCACCCAGAAACAACATGCCGGTCAAAGGGTAGTACTTCAGGTAACAGTGGGAGAAGGAAACCAGAATAGAGGGGAACACCCCCAGGTCGTGCACTCCCCGATTGTCGTGGCTGCTATAATTCCTTGGCTCAATAGATACCCAAACCATACTTCCGCATGGATGCTCCAAGAAGGTTTCACATACGGTTTTCGGATTCCAGCTGGGGGGTTATACCGGGACACCGCAGTTTAGGAACCAGTTGTCAGTGAAGCACAATCCCGGGGTGGTAGCAAAGAAAATCGAGAAAAAACTGCGCCTAGGTAGAGTAGCGGGTCCTTTCCCTGACATCCCAGTGCCAAATTTTGATTGCTCACCTCTGGTAGTGGTCCCGAAGAAAGAAGAGGGCGAATTTAGACTCATACACAATCTGTCAGCACCCAAGGGCTTATCATTAAATGAAGCGATTGATGGGACCATTTGTAGTGTGAAATATGCGTCTTTTGACCAGGCAGTGGATATGTTGAGAGTTTTTGGTCCCGGGGCATTGATGGCAAAATCAGACATTGAGTCAGCGTTTAGACTACTGCCAGTGCATCCATCTGACCAACACCTGCTAGGTTTTTCCTTCGAAGGCAAATATTTTATGGACATGTGTATGCCCATGGGTTGTTCCATTTCATGTGCTTACTTTGAAACATTCAGCTCTTTCCTGGAGTGGGTTCTAAGACAATCTACGGGCCACCAGTAGGTGATGCACTACCCTGATGACTTTCTTTTCCTGGTGTGGCGGGCTCACAGGAGTGCGCATGGGCATTGCGTGAGTTTTGCGCGCTCATGTGTGCTTTTGGGGTCCCGCTCGTGCCAGGAAAAACGGTGGGGCCAACCACATGCCTAGAATTCTTGGGCATTGAATTGTACTCCGTGGAGGGTTGTTTCAGGTTACCCAAGGAAAAAATTGCAAAGTTTAGGGTAGCCCCTCAACAATGTTTGCTGAAGAAGAAAGTCACATTACAGCAGTTGCAGCAGACAGTCGGCCAGCTGAATTTTGCATTAAGGGTCATCCCTATGGCACGCCCATTTTCCCGCTCAATTGCGCAAGCCATGAAAGGCTTACGAGAAAAGCACCATCGCACAAGACTGTCAGTCGAGGTTCGCCAGGACATGCGGATATGGATCGCATTGCTGGAGGATTTCAATGGAAGAGTACTGTGGGGTGCCGCCACTCTAACCTCAGCAGAGTTAGGACTATGGACTGACGCTGCTGGCGGTGTAGGATTTGGCGCCATACTTGGCAACAAGTGGGTGGCACAGAGATGGCCCAATTGGTGGGAGGAAAGTGGTTTCACAAAAAACATTGGGTTCCTAAAACTGTTACCAATCTGGGTTGCTTTAAGGGTCTGGCCAGATCAATTGTCTAATCGATCTGTCATTTTCTGGTCGGATAACATGACTGTGGTGGAATGCATCAATCATCAGGCAGCACGGTGTAAGTTCATACTGCGCCTGATAAAGGAGATTGTGCTGAGGTACATGAAGTTGAATGTGCAATTCAGGGCCAAACATGTTCCAGGGGTCTTTAATAACACAGCTGACACCCTTTCTCGCTTTAAGATGCAGGTATTCAGGGAACACCTACCAGCTGCAGAGGCCTCCCCAGCTCACTTCCCATCAACACTTTGGCAGATTGGTGCCCCCAACTACATGACCTCGTGGCAGCCAGCCTAGCTCCCAGGACCAGGACAGCTTACGAAGGGGCATTCAGGTCTTACTGTAAATTTCTGGGACAGGATTGGGAGACCAAATGGGATCAAGAGGCAAATTTTAATGGGTACATGGACACATTGCACAAGGAGGGACGCTCAGCAGCGACGGCTAGCAGACACAAGGCAGCTGTTTCCTTTTTCGCACAGACAAGGGGATCCAGGGATCCTACGAACAGCTTCTTAGTACAAAAGGCGATGAAGGGATGGCGGCGCCTACAGGCAAACACCGCCGATAGCAGAAGGCCAATAGGTCTAGAACGGTTGGCAGTAGTATTGCTAGTCCTGCCGGACACATGCAGCTCTTCGGGAGAGGTACTCCTATTCAAAGCCGGCTTTTCCCTGGCCTTTTACAGGGCGTTCCGGGTAAGCGAACTAGTGGCTAACAACAAACTCAACAGGTTAGGTGGCCTTCAGCTGAGGGATACTACTATTCGGGGTGACTCAATGTGGGTTACCATCCGGAAATCCAAGACTGATCAGGAGGCCTGGGGAGAGAGGTTGGTGCTACATCGGGCACCGAATAACCCGTGCTGCCTGGTGTCGCATGTGGAGGCGTTCATCAGACAACGGGCCGGTCAGGCAATGGGAGCATTGCTAATGTATGCGGATGGTACCCCATTGACCAGGTTTCAGTTCCAAAGAGTTTTAGCAATGACTATCGCCAGAGCAGGTTTAAACCCCAAGGAATTTGGAACACATTCTTTCCGGATAGGGGCAGCCACCGAGGCCACTGCGAGGGGATTGCATGCCAATAGTGTGAAGAGGATTGGGAGATGGTCTTCCAATGCCTTTAAGCGTTATGTGCGGCTGCACATGTTGTAAGGGTCAGTCCACCTCCCCTGACACCTGCTTTGTTTATGTTTATCTTTTTGTTTCTCAGGCCTTTGACGCAGGGCGGAAATTACTACAGGGTCATCAAATGCAACCATCAACATCTCGGCAACGGCAGGAAGACAAAAGGAGGACACATGGAGTATGGGTAGTTGGTCATTCTTATGTGAAACGTGCTAAACCAATTTTTCTTACAGGAGAGGGTAGACGGAGGGCGGAGTGCGGGGGTTTCAATGTTTCCTTTTATGGCAGAGGGGGGCTCCGTCTCAGTCCGCTTCGGGGCTACACCTCAGACTTACTCGAAAGACACACCACCGCCCTCAGCTGTCATCCTGCATCTGGGGGGGGAATGATTTAGTTGAGTTAGGCTGAAGGGTCCTGTTGGAAGAAATCATTTCAGCGGCAGGTTGGCTGACGAAGCTGTTACCGGATTGCACCATAGTGTGGTCACAGTTGATACCTAGACTTCAGTGGAGGGGGGTGAATCAGTCAGGGCGTTGAATCACTCGGTAAAGAGGGTCAACAATAAAATAGACAAGCTGTTTCGAACTCCTCACCTACAGAGTATCCCACATGGGTGCATTTGGGGAGAACAGTTCTACTTGCGGGATGGGGTCAACTTGACAGAAGCAGGGAATTACCTACTGGTAAGGAACATACTGGCATGGGTAGAAGGTTTTGCTAGGAGGGTATGACCTTTCAGTGTAGGCATTTGGGGGTCCAGATAGTCGGTCAACTATGCTGGCCTGTGGCGGTAAGGTCATAATCGGTGAGCAGCAATTTAAGGTCCTTAGGGGGCGGCACCATTAGCGAATGGGGTTGCCCAGGGGGAGGGGCCACTGGTCTCTCCTAGAACTTCAGGGGCAGGATATCCGCTTGCTTGGAAGGGTGCGGGGGAGGGAGTCATGCTTTCCTCGGGCTGGTAGCCACCCCGCACATACACTATGACGTCAGCAAATGGCGCGAGTGTAAGGGCCCTCCTTTTTGGTTAAATGGAGTTCACGGAGCGTACAAGGGTAACCTAGAGGGACGAACTCTCCCGGTAAGTGGGCCCTTGTCGCGCATGCGCACTCAGACGTGAGGGCGTAGCTGGGGAAAGGATCTGACACCGGTTAACGACCTTGCCGTAGGCCCAGAAATTATTAGAATGCAAAATTGATCTGTAGGATGTTAGATTCGGTTAGGAAACACTCTGTATTAGACATTTGTTAAGGTTAGCCCATCATACCTGTCTAACTTGCTGTAAATCTAATGTCTGAATTTTGCATTTAATAATTATGTCAATAATGTTATTTTAATCATTTTAATTTGTTTTCATATTTTGATAAATACGGCCAGGGGGTCGTGAGACCCCCTGCCTTCCAAAGAATTCTGTTGCTTGACTGATTACTACTTTATTGATAATTATTGTTTGCATGTTCAGGCGGGGGGTGGTCGGTAGTCCCAGACCATGTTAGTAGCGCTCCATTCGCCCCAAAATAAAATGCAAATTTGCCTAACCACTGGGCCCCCTTCTCTCAGCTTCACAGACTTGTGACAGAAGCACTCTAAACAGAAGCCCTGTATCATGCCCATTCGATCGGCTGCAATAATTTGAGTGTTCAGCTTAATGAAATACGCAAGCTATATGCAAATTATTATGCAAGTGCACTGATTTACAAAGTTTTAGGAGAGGCAGCTTTCTCAGAGTGCCTTGTGTGTACAATTTCTGTGTGGCTATGAATGCTTTGCTGCTGCCCCAAGTGTTTACACTAAAAGGAACCATGCGGGCACTGTGGGTGTACCTGCCATTGCCAGTGCACAGCAGGTTTTTGATATGCACACAGTCACGATAACTGCATACACTGGATGTGCGAACATGATGGTGCATACAGTCACGACACTGGCACAAATCAGTTTGTGCTTGTGAGTTAACACCTCTCCAGCCCTCTGTTCATACTGTGTGTACAACGGTGTGTGTACCTGCCATTGCGGGGCACACTGGGTGCTTGATTTGCACCTATTCAGAATACCTGCATGCACTGAGAACTCGAGAGTGCATACAGTCTCGACACTGGCACAACTAGATTTGTGTTTGATTTAACACCTCCCTAGCTCTGTGCACACTTTGCATCTATGAAACATGCGCACAGTGGGTGTGTCTCTATGAGCTTGTACTGGCCGAGCGCGCACACTGATTATATGCCCATGTGTGAGCAGAGCTTAAACAGAAAAGACCCGGTCACTGTTTCGTTCTGCCGCTTTTTTATTTTGAGTAGAATCTCACCCTAAGGTAATTAATCCTTGGGTGCTATATACACTTTTTTTGAATAATACAAGTTTCAACACTTTTTTTGAAATTTTGAGAATAGTCTGAGGTTTGTTTGTTGCTGTACAAAAGACATAAATTTACATTTACTGTGAACACTTTTTACAACACAAAGTCATTAAATTACATTTATCCATTTAAACAATACATTTACCAAACAACATCTTTACAAAGCTTCACGGTTGTACCCTACCAACTAGTTCTACCAGGCCTACGTGTTAAAGTTTTCATCTAATTTAAACCTGGTCACGCAAAGGCATCAAGCTTGTATACTTTTTTATTCCATTGCATTCATGGAAATGTTCTAGAGCCTTTTGCGGGGGATGCATTCGTATTTACGACGAATGTGCCAATGCCGACGCATTTCCAAGCCTGTATCTCGTTTAGCGGGCGTTTCTTCAGGGCTTTTAGTTGGGTACCTGTATGAAGATAAGGGGGGAACATGCTTTAATGTGGGACCTTCACATATACTCTCACTGGAAGGGGGTTGTTAACGCTTATTTTTTTACCTTCCTGCGTTGTGTGTACAAGTCTGTTCTGGTTAATTCAGACTCTTGACTGGCGTTTTTGCTTTATTCTGTAAAGTAGAACACAACAATTGTATCTTTTTTCTCTTTGGGGACATTGTGTCACAAGGTATTATGTAAACAGAATTTGCCCACGATGTAACTTACGGTTTTTTGTGGATTCGTTTGTGTCGGTACATGTCATCTGATCTACGGTTATTGCAGCTTTATGCGGGGGGGCTTACCGGGTTCTGTAACGTTAAGGCAGAACGGTTTCAGCTGGAGGATCTATTTGTTTTATTCCTATCTGCCAAAGTTTTTGTGATAGACTTTTAATTACTTGGGGTTTTCAGTATAATGGCGGGACGCCGGACTGTCATTTAAAGGAGGGCGCCGCCGTTTTTCTTTATATCTAGTTTGCCGCATGCACTGTGAAATTAAAAAATGATCGAATTAAGGGACTTGTTTGCCAAGCGCGGCACTCGTTATTTATTATCTATACTCCGGGTGAGTCATTACCTGCAATCTTCGTATGTAGCCGCTTTCGTCTGCCAGGTTCTTCCTTGAATGAGTGTTTGTTGAAGTCACGTGACTGATGTAAACTGAGACATGTGATCGGGCGATTGTGGGACATGTAGTCCAGAGATTCAATGGATGTATACAGGTGTGTTACTCTTTGCAGTCCAAGTAGTTTTGGGGCGTTTTTAGTCAGTGGTCGTATTACATATGACCCATTTATCAGTTTTTAACATTCTCCATATTCGTTCAAGCCTGCACTCACGCAGTCATATTTCATAATCAGATAAACTTCTCTTTCTAACAGTAATGTTTCCACATTACCTCCACGTTTGGGAGCCTTTATTCCTGACAATACGGACCATCTTAGGTCTCTTTCTGTGTGGCCAAGATCAATAAAGTGCTGAACCATTGGTGCGTTCAGCACTTTATGTTTAATCCTGGAACGGTGTTGGGCCAATCTTTGTGTGATTTGTTGATTTGTTTTCCCAATGTAAAGTTTGTCACACGGACAAACTATTACATAAACAATGTTTTTACTTTTACAATTTGTGAATTCGTTGTGGGTCCATTTGATGGTGTTATGTTCAAACGTTGTGCCTTCAATGGTACTGGCACACAATATACAAGTACCACATTTATGGTGGCCCTTCACCGGATTTAATTTCCATAAGGTTCGTAGGTCGCTTTTGGCTTTGGAGGTACCCAAATCTGCCCTAATTATTTGTTGTCCTATGTTCCTGTTTTTTTTAAGTGCGAACATAGGTTTGGCAAATGGAATTTCAAGGTTGGGCAACAAGTGCCAATTTTTTAGGACAACCGATTTGAATTTGTTGGTAAGTGGGCCATAAATTGAAACACACACCAATTGTGCAAGTATTTTTTGTCTTTTTTTGTTAGTAAAACCTCTCTAGGTGTAAACCACGCACGCTTAGTTGCATGTTTTAACCTCTTTTTCTTAGCTGTTCACACAGCGTCTCTGCATGTATCAGGTAATCTTCTTTTCTGGAGCAATTATGTCTAATCCGCAACAGCTGACCGTATGGTAGATTTGCTTTTAGGCTCTGTGGGTGGAAGCTCCGGTAGTGTAAGATGGTATTTTTATCTGTCTGTTTGCGATGTAAAGTGGTTGCCAACTCATTGTTCTGAGGGAAGACCTCCACATCAAGAAATGTTAGACGTGAATTACTGTGGGTCATGCTGAATTTTATGTCTGGATGCCTGTTGTTCAGCCAGTCGTGGAATTGAGTCAAGTGTGCTTCCGTACCTCTCCACTGGCACCAGACGTCATCAATATAGCAATACCATCTTACGATGTGTTCGCTATACGGATTGTGCTGATAAATGAATCGCTCCTCATACACGGCCATGAAGAGGACCGCCATCTCCGGAGCATAAGGACACCCCATGGCAGTCCCCTCCACATGCATGTAGAAGGTATCCATGAATCTGAAAAAGTTCAGTTTTAATGCTAGGCAGGCCAGCTCGATTATGAATTTAGTGGGGACTCTTTGAGGTTTAGGCCTTGTGTCTAAGAAGAACTCGATGGCTTCTAATCCCTCTTCCTGGGGGATTTGTGTGTATAACGAGTTGACGTCAAATGCCACCATCAACTCATTATGATCATCAAATGGTAAATTTTCGATTTTATTGATGAATTCTGCTGTATCTTTAATATACGACTTGACCTCACTCATGAATGGCCTTAAGAATACGTCTACGTACTTGGCAATCGGCTCAGGGATAGACTCACACCCGGAGACTATAGGTCTTCCGGGTGGGTTCTGTAGGTTTTTATGTACCTTTGGTAGGAAACAAATTACTGGAACATGTGGGTTTTTCTTGTTCAAGTAATCAAATTCCTTTGGGCCTAATATGCCCTCATCAAGTCCTTCCTTTAATTTGATTTGTATCTCATTTTGTATCCTGTTCGACGGGTCTTCGGTTAAAAAGAGAAGCTTATCTGATTATGAAATATGACTGCGTGAGTGCAGGCTTGAACGAATATGGAGAATGTTAAAAATGGATAAATGGGTCATATGTAATACGACCACTGACTAAAAACGCCCCAAAACTACTCGGACTGCAAAGAGTAACACACCCGTATACATCCATTGAATCTCTGGACTACATGTCCCACAATCGCCCGATCACATGTCTCAGTTTAAATCAGTCACGTGACTTCAACAAACACTCATTCAAGGAAGAACCTGGCAGACGAAAGCGGCTACATACGAAGATTGCAGGTAATGACTCACCCGGAGTATAGATAATAAATACCGAGTGCCGTGTGTGGCAAACAAGTCCCTTAATTTGATCATTTTCTAATTCACAGTGCATGCGGTAAACTAGATATAAAGAAAAACGGCGGCGCCCTCCTTTAAACGACAGTCCGGCGTCCCGCCATTATACTGAAAACCCCAAGTAAGTAAAAGTCTATCACAAAAACTTTGGCAGATAGGAATAAAACAAATAGATCCTCCAGCTGAAACCGTTCTGCCTTAACGTTACAAAACCCGGTGAGCCCCCCCCGCATAAAGCTGCAATAACCGTAGATCAGATGACATGTACCGACACAAACGAATCCACAAAAAACCGTAAGTTACACCGTGGGCAAATTCTGTTTACATAATACCTTGTGACACAATGTCCCCAAAGAGAAAAAAGATACAATTGTTGTGTTCTACTTTACAGAATAAAACAAAAACGCCAGTCAAGAGTCTGAATTAACCAGAACAGACTTGTACACACAACGCAGGAAGGTAAAAAAATAAGCTTTAACAACCCCCTTCCAGTGACAGTATATGTGAAGGTCCCACATTAAAGCATGTTCCCCCCTTATCTTCATACAGGTACCCATCCAAAAGCCCTGAAGAAAAGCCCGATAAACGAGATATGGGCTTGGAAACGCATCGGCTTTGGCACATTCATCGTAAATACGAATGCATCCCCGCAAAAGGCTCTTGAACATTTCCATGAATGCAATGGAATTAAAAAGTATACAAGCTTGATGCCTTTGCGTGACCATGTTTAAATTAGATGAAAACTTTAACACGTAGGCCTGTAGAACTAGTTGGTAGGTACAACCGTGAAGCTTTGTAAAGATGTTGTTTGGTAAATGTATTGTTTAAATGGATAAATGTAATTTAATGTTTTTGTGTTGTAAAAAGTGTTCACAGTAAATGTAAATTTATGTCTTTTGCTTTTGTACGGCAACGAACAAACCTCAGACTATTCTCAAAATTTCAAAAAAAGTGTTGAAACTTTTATTATTCAAAAAAAAGTGTATATAGCACCCAAGGATTAATTACCTTAGGGTGAGATTCTGCTCAAAATAAAAAAGCGGCAGAACGAAACAGTGACCTGGTCTTTTATCTTTAAACTCTTAGACGTTGTCCTACCCGGCCACAGTGTAGGACACAACCCCACTTTTTGTAAAGCATGTGTGAACAGAGGCAGAAGATTTGCTCACAGTAGGTGTGCATAGACAGTCAAATAAATTACAAACAGCAGGCATATGTCAGTCAGTGTGTACTGACTAAGTTCTGTTCATATTAGGTAGGTGCCTAAGTGTGCGCCATCCCAACACTGAACTGGTTGAGAGTATGCATATAGCCACAACATTTGCATAAATGTAGGTGGGTGCACAATGATGATATACAAGTTGTAGATTAGTGTCAGCAAGCGTCCCTTAGCCCTTGCTTGAATTACACTGGATGTGTGTCTAACTTTGCACTACCTTGCCTCTACACACATTGTGTGCCAATGGGACAGAGGGTGAGCACTGCACATGCCTAAATTTGCAGAGTGGATGAGGTGAACATCTATGCCACTCTTTGGAATCACATTTCATGATTCTAATATACATTTTTGGAGGTGGAATAATCCCACGTGAAGTCTTCTTTGTCCTCTCAATGCTTACTGATGTTCTGCATTGTGTTCAGCCTCGCACGATGGCACAAAAGTATGCAAGTAGTGCCTAGCATAGGATTCATACTCGCTGTACATCCTTCAGCACAAATTCTATGTGCAGACAACAACACAGACATGTAAGATGCATAATTTAGGGTAAAGCCCATGTTACAGAAGGTATTTCAGGCAATATGCACACCGCATACCTTCGATCCACAGCACAGTTTACACATCCTGCTGCAAAATTTCATAGCACACCACATAATTCAACTCCACAACATGCCAATACACAACATACAATACCATCCCACATAATTAACTCCATAGCTCACAATATAACTATACATTATTCCATCACACTTAATGCTATTTAATTACTATCCACATAATTCTACAGCACACCATGCCACATATTTCCACAACACAACTCCACACCACACAATTCCATAATACAAAATCCACTACACACAATTCCAATACAACCCATTTCTCCCT
Source organism: Lissotriton vulgaris (assembly GCF_964263255.1). Classification (NCBI taxonomy): domain Eukaryota; kingdom Metazoa; phylum Chordata; class Amphibia; order Caudata; family Salamandridae; genus Lissotriton; species Lissotriton vulgaris. Next base: position 717,088,925 of record NC_141695.1, read on the forward strand.
AGCACTTTCACCAACCCCATCATCTCTCCACAACACACCCACTGCCCTTTTCATCTCTCCGTCACACTCCCAATACATACCCCTCTCATCCCGCAATCCCACTGCCCCCTCTCATCCCTCCCTCACTCCTTGTCTCCTTTCTATACTGCCTGCTCACACATGCTGTCTTCCTGTACCTCCTTGGGCTGTGCACTAGCCCAACTTTCGTCTCCCGGCCCACCCCCCGGGTGTCCTCCCACTCATCCTTCTCGCACTCTTTCGCTCTCTCTCATGCCATCTCTCACCACTCTCTTTCACTCTCTCATGCACTCTTCCCGCTTCTCTCATGTGGTTCACCTAAGGTATTTGAGCACAATATCTTCCCTGTGCCTTTTCAATCCCACGCTTTCCTTCACTTCTTGGGGTGTCGTCTGCGTATATACACGCTGCATCTTTATACGTCTGTGGCCGGTTCTCCCCTTTTTCCTCTATCACACACTCTTTCTGCTCCTCTTGATGGGTGTTCATTCACCACTTTGTGCACAAACTGCCTATCTCTCTCTCTGTCTTTCTGTCTATCTATTCTCTGCACCTCTCATCCCTATCTATTCACCATGCCACATAATTCCACTACACAAATACACTACACACCACACAATACCACCCCACACAATTCCACAACTAACAATTTCAATCCAACCCACATAATTCCACTCCACACCACACACATCCACAACACTCCAAACAAAAACACATAGGTAAAAGACATTACTATTTACAACGCCAATAGCTCTTACTCTTGCAAATGCGAGACCAAATGCATTGCAAATGCTTGTTTTGTTTATTGCAGGATCGGCTGGGAGGCAAAGCAGAGGGAGGGAGTGAAGCGGAGAGAGAGAGAGCAAGAACATGGGACAGCCAGTGATGTGTGAGGGGGGGGTGGGAGGGATGGAGGGAGGTAAAGCAACAATACAGACAGCGGGTTGGAGCATATTAGCAACAATGTGCGCCCTTTGGTGTAGTGGCACCACAGTCTGCATACCTCTTAGATTATTGAGCATTTCTTACCCATTAAATTTCAGCATGTTTGATCTGCCGAAATGTATCTTCAGGCATGGCAAAAACTCAGACTTACATATTCCGGTGATAGTCAACAACAGCTTTGATGCAGGCCAGCTTAAGCGTGAGCATACTTAGAAACTAACATTCCCTACGATCCTCTTAACCACCCTCAGAAAGGTAGATCACGAAGGCAAATATTGGCTCCTGCAATGGGCTTAGATTCGTATATGTTCGCCATCTTAATGTTAATATGTGGACTAAATTGTGAAATAAAGGCCTTTCCCTCCAATGTAGAAGAGAAGATGAAACCAATAGCCCCTTTTCAAAGAAAGCCACCACAATGCCCCATGCAGAGGTGTTTTATCAACTTTCAGGATCACATGGTGGGTTGCAAACAGGATGTTTTGAATAACATTGTGGTGTGTCGCCATGATGGTGGCTTGAGACACGCCTCTCCTTTTCTCCCACTCGCCCCTTTAACAGTGACACTGTGCCCATTGTATACGACAGCTTCGCCAGAGGTGGTGGTGGCTCTCCGATAAATATATATAGAGGTAATCAAGAATGAGTCAAGTCAAGTCAAGTCAAGTTTAAATTTGTATAGCGCACTACTCACCCGTAGGGTCTCAAGGCACTTGTGGGAGGGGGAGAACTTTACTTATCGAATATCCAAGTTTTTAGTTGTTTTCTGAAAAAGAGGTGGTTTTGTGTAAGGCGGAGGTGGGTGGGGAGATAATTCCAGGTCTTGGCCGCTAAGTAGGAGAAGGATCTTCCCCCCATGGTGGATCTTTGGATGCGTGGAATTGCGTCGAGGGCTTGATTGGACGATCGTAGTTGGCGGGAGGGGGTGTAAAATGACAGGCGCGTGTTGAGGTATTCGGGTCCTAGGTCGTAGAGGGCTTTGTGTGCGTGGGTGAGGAGACGGAACGTTATTCTCTTGTTGACGGGAGCCAGTGGAGGTCTTTCAGGTGACCGGAGATGTGAGCTCGGCGGGGGATGTCTAGGATGAGTCTGGCTGAGGCGTTTTGGATGCGTTGGAGTTTTTTCTGTAGTTTGGCTGTGGTTCCGACGTAAAGGGTGTTTCCGTAGTCCAGTCGGCTTGTGACAAGAGCATGGGTGACCGTCTTTCTTGTTTCGGTGGGGATCCAACGGAAGATTTTTTTGAGCATGCGTAAGATGTTGAAGCATGATGATGAGACGGCGTTGACTTGTCTCGTCATCGAGAGGGAGGAGTCCAGGATGAAGCCCAGGTTACGTGCGTGGTCCGTTGGTATGGGTGCGGTTCCCAGGGCCGGTGGCCACCATGAGTCGTCCCAGGCGGAGGGGGATGATCCTAAGATGAGGACTTCCGTTTTGTCCGAGTTCAGTTTTAAACGGCTGTTCTTCATCCACTCGGCTACTTCTTTCATCCCTTCGTGTAGATTGGTTTTGGCGGTGTTTGGGTCTTTGGTGAGGGAGAGGATCAGCTGGGTGTCGTCTGCGTAGGAGATAATGTTGAGGTTGTGTTGGCGCGCGATGGATGCAAGGGGACTCATGTATACGTTGAAGAGGGTGGGACTGAGTGAAGATCCTTGTGGTACGCCGCAGATGACTTCGGTGGCCTCTGATTTAAAAGCGGGGAGGCGGACTCTCTGGGTTCTTCCGGCGAGGAACAAGATGATCTAGTCCAATGCTTTTCCTTGTATCCTGACGTTGCTGAGGCGTTGTATAAGGGTGCTATGACAGACTGTGTCGAAGGCTGCGGAGAGGTCAAGTAGGATGAGGGCAACTGTTTCTCCGTTGTCCAGTAGAGTTCGAATGTCGTCTGTTGCTGCGATGAGGGCGGTCTCGGTGCTGTGTTTGGCTCGGAAGCCGGACTGTGAAGGGTCAAGGGATTTGTTGGATTCGAGGAAGGCGGCGAGTTGACTGTTGACGGCTTTGGCAGGGAATGGGAGGAGCGAAATGGGGCGGTAGTTCTTAAGTTCAGTGGGGTCTGCTGTGGGTTTCTTCAGGAGGGCACTGAGTTCGGCATGTTTCCAGCTTTCCGTGAAGGTAGCGGAGTTGAGGGAGCAGTTGATGACGTCTCGGAGATGGGGAGCAATGATGGAGTCTGCTTTGTTGAAAATGTGGTGGGGACATGGGTCGGTTGGAGATCCTGAGTGGATGGTGTTCATCAGGCGGATGGTGTCTTCAGTGGTGATTGGGTTCCAGGCGCAAAGGTTGTTGGAGGGGGGTTTTAGTTCGGAGGAGGGTTGGGTGGACTGGTCTCCAAAGCTGTTATGTATGTCAGCGATTTTGTTGGGAAAGAACGAGGCTAGAGAGTCGCAGAGGTCTTGGGAGGGAGTGATGTCGTTGGTGCCGGCGGTGGGGTTGGTAAACTCTTTGACGATGTTGAATAGTTCCTTGCTGTTGTGGGCGTTGTTGTCGAGTCGATCCTTGAATGCTGATTTCTTGGTGGATCGGATCAGTTGGTGGTGTTTGCGAGTGGTGTTCTTGAAGGTGGCCAGGTTGTCAGTGGTTGGGTTTTTTCGCCAAGCTTTCTCGAGGGTGCGACAGATCTTCTTGGATTTCTTAAGGTCATCATTAAACCAGGGGGCTTTTTTGCTGCCTTGCTTGATTTGGAGGTTTTTCAAGGGTGTCAACTCGTCAGCGCTGTGGGTGATCCATTGTGTGAGGTTGGTGGCTGCTTGGTTTGGGTCCGATGATTTTGCTGGAGGGTTTTGGTGAAGTGATGTGAAGAGCTGGTCAGTTGTAATTTTGTTCCAGTTTCTCCGGGGAATTGGTTGTGGGTGGTTGTGGGTCGTAGTCTTTTTGTAGTTGAAGTGAACGCAACTGTGGTCAGTCCAATGGAGAGCTGTGGTGTGATTAAAGGAGATGTGCTTGCTGGAGGTGAAGATTGGGTCGAGCGTGTGGCCGGCATAGTGGGTGGGGGTGTTTACCAGTTGTTTGAGTCCGAGATTGGCGAGGTTGTCTGAGGTGGAGTCTGACACTCCCTGTGACCACAGAGCAGCTGAGTGGGGAGAATGTGAATAGAGAGGTAAAGTAGGCAGAACAAGGGCCATGAATAAAGATCCTTGGTGACCCAAAGCAACACTGGAGCTGCACAGTTTTCACACTGGCTCCGGAAGCCCTTAGGTGCCAGCAAGTCCCAAAGGAATTGTATGCCGCTGTAGCTGTTCATGAAGAACATTGGAAACGCCTACACATTAAGGTAGAAAGGAGTACTAACAGCAGGGAGAGGCATGGGAAATCAGAAATCTAATGATTCTACTTGGTACTACTCGGCCCCTAAAAACAACCACTGGCTCATGGTGCAGACATCTGGTGGTGTTACGGGGCTAATTTGGGACACGGTTGGTCTGGGTTCATTCGTGCCATCAGTGGAGACCCTCCTTGTGAAGGAAACAGAAATTAAATGTGAATTGACCTACTGTTGCTGCTGTAAGCGCACTTTAAGATAGACCTGTTGTGGATGGTGGCACGTGTTCCATGAACTGACTCGATGCGTTTTGTGAACTGTTGACCAGACAGTTTTTAATGACTACTGGTGCTAAATTTCAATCCCACCCTCGCCCCCATTCTACTGGCTGCAAAACCTCAGTAGCAATTCCATGCCTTCCAAAAAGAACGTACAGAGTGGCCTGCTGTCCTATCTCCCAACAGCCATCAGACATTAACTGGAACGGCACCCACCATGTCTACCATAGTTGATACCCTTCAAACACGAGGAAGGAGCTCACTATGGGTATTTCAGAGCTAGGTAAGAAGATCATCAAACTAAGTCAACATGTGGATCTGCAGGAGCCAGGGTCCTGGGACTAGAATAGCAAGTAGACCGAACGGAAATCGCTGGAGCAGCCTCCGAGGGCCAATTGAGGGGATCTGAAGCCTGATTCGACACAACCCTACCAAACAACATATCCCAAAGAGAGAATCTGTGTAATGAATGGAGAAAGGAGCTGAGGGTCCTGGCCTGAAAGTATTTATCGTGGGGTTGTCTGCCTGCTGGTGGTGGTCAGTTACAACTAGGTCAGTCTTGGCAGAATACATAGGGTTTGATCAAGGCTTCTCAGCACATTCAGAGACCACAAAATATTTTGCCGAAGTTCTACTGCTACACCAGAAAAGGAAGAAGTTCTGTAAGCAACCAGAAGGAATGATGAACCATCCTTCCAAAATTACATGTCATTTTTAAAGATATTTCACAATCCACCTTAGAGAGATGGTTATATTTTAAACCTGTTACTGATAACCTTTGCGCCAAGAGGGTGTGTTATAGGTGGGCACATTCCCTTACGATTGCCTGGATATTTATGTCCATGGCACTCAACTTCATCAATAAAAATAATGCAGCCAAATGTGACTAAAACCAATTGAGGTGAATAGTGAAAGTAAGCCAGATACCCAGGAGAAAGCTCCTGGAACCGCAGAGGAGAGACAACTGGAGATATGACATGGCCCAAGAGCACGGAGGGGAGGCACCGAAGAGACTGCAGCACCAATGAGAAGCACAGCCCAGACCGTACAGAGGATGTATTTATTAATTATGTTATTTATTTAAAGAGTTTTATATAGCGCTGGCTAGACCCGAAGGTATCAGAGCGCTGTACATGAGAATCAACAATGTAACAGAAAAAGATCAACAATTACACATTGCATCAAAAAATAGGCAATACATTAGGAGAGGAGATAAAGGAGAGGGAAAAGTAGTGGAGGGGGCAGGGGAGGTGAGAGGGGGAGGATAAGGGAAGAGACAACAAGGAGAGACGAAAGGAAGTCTGTCTAAAGACCGACTGGGTAGGTGACGACCAAGGAGGGAATCCATGGCCCATCTCCCCTATAGCTAAACTAGGTAGCTCCATCGGGCATCAGACAAAATAGTTCAGTCTCAAGTGGCGAGGGAAGAAAGTTCCAGAAAAAAAAAACAGGGTGGGGACAAAGGGCAGAAGTTGGAGAGAGTAGGAGCGGAGAGGGGTGAGGGAAGGGAGAGGGGGGGAGATAAGGTCAGGAGAGACGCAGGAGCATTTGCCAAAAGTCCGGCTGGGTAGGTGATGGCCAAGGAGGGAATCAATAGCCCATCTCCTCTTTGGCTCGCGAGGTAGCTCCACCGGGCTTCAGTCAAAAAGGCTGGGTCTCAGCTGTCGATGGAGGGTTCATGGAATCAATGACTGGGGCGACCGTCTTGAGGACAGGCAGGGGAAGATGAGTCCTTCATATACGAATTTCGAGGGTCCTCCTAATTTTCTAGCACATCAATAGATTTCAAGGCGAAAGCCGCGTACTTGAGACATGTGCTGATTCTTGAGCCTTGATCAGAACTGAATTGAAATACAATAAGGCGAAATTTCATTTTGTCCAACTATTTGGTGACAGGCTTTAGTAACCCCATAACTCGGGTAACAACAGTCACCTGGATTGCCTCAGATGGCCATCGTGTGCTTTGATGGTAGGCTGAGCTGCGGCTTGACTCTCCAACAACAGTGCAACCTTGTATTCTCAATGGAGTATTTCTATTTAACAGCACCATTCAGGGAGCTAGGACAGGCAGAAGTCGCCATCTTAGACAATCATGCTTTTACACTCTGGTTTTATGGTGTTTGATTTTATTGGTTTGTTCTAGCTGGATGGAAGGGAGGTTGGGTGGGGACCAGAAAACTTCAAAGCTCAGGCTGGCATACGGATCTTGAAGTGCACATACCCCACTCCCAAACCCTGCATGATAAACTGCGACTGAGAACAGGGCTTTATACTCTTCAGTCGAAAATGGTGGAAATAGTTTTACTGAATGTGAACGGTGTAAATGTCCTGGTAAAAAGAGGATTTATTTGGAGGTCGCTGTTAGCAACCTGGCCAGATATCATCTCTCTCCCGAAGAGGCACGTTCGAAGAGGGTATCAAAGGCAGGAGAAACACAGAGTATTCCTACTGGCCTTTTACTCATCCACTCTTTCAAAATATGATGGCGCAGCAACCTTTGTGAGAAGGGATAGACTGCAAAATAGATAAGGAAGGAAGATTGTATTCATGCGGGCTTCCCTGTCGGGGCAGTTGGCAGAGGCGTAGCTTCAAGGGGGGTTTATCGAGTGGAACACTCCACAAATAATTACTTCAAACTCAGCGACAGTCGGGTAGGTCATCATCGCCACCACGTTACATCACTGCTGGGGGTGAGAGGTGACGTTTCCCAAGTGTGTGTGTGATAAGGAGGTAGGGACCAGGTGAGTTAATCTGCCAGCCTTTGTTGCTTGTCTGGATAGCAAAGAGCAGTATTCATAGTGGTGCTTATTCAGAACTCTGGGCACACCTCTGCAGCCTCTGCCATGGGTGCAAAAAGTAGGATGTAGGCGCTGCACGCTTTTAGCTAAATCAGGTATTCTAAACTACAGTATGCATCCTTAGAGCACTGCACATCCAGATTTCAGCCAGGCTTTCTCGCAGCATGTCACCCATCTATCCCTGCACAGGCCTGTTTGATGGTGCCAAGTCAGTAATAATCTCAGCACAGTAGACCTGATATGATTCCTCTAAGTTTAAGTTACCTGTTTAGCCACAAAAGGTCATATAAATTATTACTTTCTACAACAACACTTCGTCAAAGCTGCACCACATTTCTTAGGCCCATACAGGACTAGCTGCTACTGTATAGGCATTTTCTTTGCAATTTGGGACTTGTAGTCCTGGTTTTATAATGGAATAAACAAAACTACAAGTCCCAAAATGCAAAGACCTGGAAACTTGGCAGGCGTACTGCATGCTATAGTGGGTTTGAGGCGCACTGAACATAATGTACCTGCTCGAGCGCGCTAACACTAGGCGACAAATGTGTATTCTAGGTAAAAAAGCTCAGTATGTTAATGCCTTAATTGGAGGGACATTGTTTAACATGTGGGGTTTAAGGGACAAACTTCGTAAAATAGCTCATGGAGTTGGGCCCTAACTGCAAACTGCAGCGTGAACTATGCAAGGCGTAATTCATTATTCAGGTAACTGGTGATAGCTTTCTGAAAATAGTAGGTTATTTCCAAATATGTCAGTCTTCCAGGCTTCCAGAAAAGTGTCTCTTGCACTGTTAAGCCCAAATCTCTACAATCTATACATGCAACTTTTTTTCATACCTCAGCCTCCCTGGAACTTAACCAGCACTGTCTAGATAAGGGATAGATAAGGAGTTAAGGAACACACCTGCTTAAAGAGAGCAAGGGTCTTGGGGCACCCTCAAATAGCAGGTTGATGCCGCATGTCAGGCTTTCTTTTCTTGAACAACAATCAAAAGTAGGTTAACCAATTTTATTTAATCATGCCTTGACATAACAAAATGACTGATGTGGGTTTTATGCATTTGAGACCATTGAGATTGCATTTTCTCTCCTTATGCTTCTCTGTCACAGGTCGACTCTACATTCGGTAGATCTTCATAGGCAGAACCGCTACACTGCACCAACCGTAGACTTTCAACCTGATTCCAGGCAACATCATGCTCACAAAACTGCTCCAAACCATCCAACAAGCTAAGCATTTCCGACCTCAGAGACACATTCACATCGACCAGATCAAGGTAAACTGTCATATTCCGAATCTGCCATGTTTCAGTGAAAATGAATATAAGTATTGTATGTTCTGTATTCCTATGAATGCCTTGCTCAAAAGACTTTGATTCAGCTTTCACGGACTGCTGTTCTTGACTTTAGTTCCACTCCATGAGATATGTCTCCAGCCGCCTAATCCTCCAATGTTGATTGTGTGCAGCAAAGGCCAAGTAGAAGACCCCTAGTCAAATTGAAGTTGGGCCCCAGCGTAGTGTGGCCAGGTGTTCTTCACAACACTGCTAACAAGAACAATCGATGATAGCAGTGGAGACAGATGTTGTGATTTAGACAGTGTTTAAGTATAAACCTACTTCTCCTTACCTACTTTCTTCATGGTATTTTTAAACAGCAAATTATATGTACCAACCCACCCAGTGTCCCACTGCAGAGAAAAAATAAAAAACCTACCTCTCTCAAAAAACACTCTGGAAAGTTTTTTCAAACGTATAGCAACCTAAACAAACTTGGCATAGAACCTACTGTGATTTCTTGAATCATGAAAGGTAAAACACAACCAGAGTTTTGTGACATCACCCATACAAATATAGGTTTTAAATAATCAACATAAATGTGGTACCTGTTTTGGCTGCTTCTGCATAAGTGATGGATTCATTGTTTTGGCCATGTGTTTGTGTTAAGTACACAAACCGAGATAAAGGTAATGGTGTACTTTATTAAAAGTGCCCACTGCACTGGCCCCCAAGAGCAGTACAGTAATAACACAAACTAAACACAAGCTATATGAACCAATGAGAGAAGAACGCCACTGGTGAAACAACATTCTGCATGCATGCACAAACTTAGTTCAGTACAATCAAAGAGAAAACATGGTGGATGTAGTTACCACGGTGTGCTCTGGTGGCCCACGGACCTTAATAAATATTTGGTTTATGATTAAGAATTTGTGTCTCAGCATACCTGGGAATAAAGTCCCTCCTCTTACTGAGCCCTAAGACTTACGGACATTAGGCCTAGGTAAGAAGTAATCATAATCTGCAAATCAACATGAAAATTTAGATTTCAAGGTTAAACATTAATTATTGAGTCTCAATGATGAGATTTTGGTATGAGTTTAAAGGGTTTTATTAATCTCTTTCAGTAGATAGTTCTTTATTAGTCAGTAATAAGGAATCAATTAACTAGTAGTACAATACAGAACAATTGCATAAGCGTGTTCCATGTAAGGTGAGTCCCCATTCTAAATTTTAAGACGAGAAAAGTATCTTGAACACATAAAGAGTTCGAAATCGAAAGTTGAAGGCATAAAGTTTTAAGTAATTCAATTGATACTTCACATGAGGAGAAGTTCAGGAATTCAGTGGAGTCTCAGTAAATATAGCATAAATCTGGCAAGGGAAATCAATAAAGGTATGCTCCGTGCACAGGGCTTCAGAGTACAGAGAGTCTGAGAAGTTCTACCAAGTGTGGAGAATTTGTGTACCTAGTCTAGGAACATGCATTATTATAAAATTCTGATATCTAAACTAATACAATTGTTGCAGTAGTCCGGTTTCTTCATCCAATGGGAACACAGTGTCTTCATGGGAACAGAAATCTTCCCACATCTTGAAACAAAGACTTACAAATATTAAGTGTTACATGTTCATTACTAACAGCATTGTACAAGTCATGGTTTGGTTACCAATCGCCTCTTTTCTAACAACAAAACAGTTCACAGTTAGGTTTGTCATTCCACAAATGGAATCGTCTTTTTCTCACATATTCTAGCTTACAAATCTGATTAATGAAAAAACATTTAACTAAGATTTAACTACATTTCTATTCCATTTAATGGGTCATGTTTCTATCGGAAGGTCGAAAATTATCTTTTCTACTAGATTATTTGTTTCAGCACATTTTATCATTGAACTCTTCACTTATTCACATTACCAAGAATGTTGACCAAAGGTCAGAAAAATGAAAAATAAAACTGTATTCGAAAGCATTTCTAACTTGACATAGCTATGGAAGCCTAGTGCTCCCATTTGCCATTTTACAACGTGGCTGCTCATTTTAGGCCTACACATTATTTCTCCAAGTTAATTGCACAAATTTGCATTTATTAAAAACACCCTATCTGCTCTGATGTCATCGGTCTTCTATGGTTTGGTTCTATGTGTCGGGTATTGTGTGGCCCAAAACTCAGCTTGATCTGCTTCCTGGTCAATGCCCTGTTGTGGAACTAGGTTTGGTGTCACTGTCAACATTACGAGCAAGCTTTTCATTCTAAAAATGAAGAGAATAGAATTACTCTTGGCCTCTACCTCTGTGCTGACATAGTCAAGGGACAGCAAGAGTCCTTGTTTTCTGAGGCTCCTTTTGGAGTCTGTTGTTGTGCTGGGATGTCCACAAATCCAGGGAAGTGCAAGGTGAAATGTGAGGAAGCGGCACAAGTCTACTAGTCTTTAGTACAAAGGTTTTCAAACTGCGGGGCGCTCCACCTTGGGGGTCTGTGGATGTATTCTCAGGGGGCACATAAGCCTCAGTAATACCTGTAAATAAGGAGGCCATGAAACGTGACCTAGTTTATTTGGCGTGCCACCAGGTTGTCAATATGTCAAAAAATAGGGACCCCGGAAAAATGATAATGGTTCCCAGGGCAAGGGAAAAAAGCAACCAATGTAATTAAACATCCCTTGGCAACCTGGATTAAAGTTGTATGACGGATAAATAAACAAACCTGAACATGTGAAACATTAGATGTATACTTTCATTAATGTAATACATTAATATACTATTGAATTGATGGGGCCTGAAAACCTCCTAACATACAAATAGTCATAAATATGTAAATACAAAAAGCTTGCTAAAAATTCACCAAAATACAATGAAAAGTATAGGAATAGGGCACAAGAATTACAAAACATATAAATAGACAATATCTACGGTTAAAAGTATGCAAATGTTATGCACAATCCAAGATTCTAACTCACAATATAATCCAATAATCATCTCTATAGCCACATTACATGAAATGAAATATGATGCAGAATCCAATATAAACTGTAAAATTGGCAGCCAATGGGGCTTGTTCAGATATTTCCAGGCTATCGTAATTTACATAAAAAGTTGAAGTGCATAAAAAAAGAAATGGAACTGTGACCCTGAGTGCCATGGGTGCTAGTTCAATGAGTTTGGTGACCAGATCAAAACATGGCTAAAAAATCAAAATATTTTGTGACTATTTTGTTTTAAACACACTCACATTAAATGAAAATTAAATGTAAGTTAAACTTATCTCTGTGAAATTTACTTGCTTTGTAGAAAACCTCAATTGGTTCATGCTAGCACTGCAGATGCCTGCATGTGTGAACAGATAATCACAGAAGTGAATCCTGGTTTGAGCACTGATGAATAGTAACTTGAATATATATAGTCCTACGAGGCCCCAGTCTGTGAAAGAAAGCATTGTGAACATGTAAGTTATTGTTATACAGTTGTATTACACACAATATACGATAGGCTGTTGCAGGATGATTTAGTGTTTAAGGTAAAACAAGTGCATTAAAAATGTATACACAATATAGTGTTTAAGAGAAAAACGTGTTTTCAAAATATATGTTTTAGTAATGCACATACAGACTGTACGTAGTGCGAATTTTTTTTTATGGCTGCCCATCAAAAGGACACACCTGGAAATCAGCTGGTAGCACACTTCCGTTACCTCTCAAAAAGAATACATCTTGTTCACCATGAAGCTTCAAGTGACTCCATCAATTAAACCTATACTCTACATTTGCTGGTTAAGCAATTGCACATGTACATTTCTTTCAGACAACAGGCACCCTGGTGAGAAGGCCTGTCTTTAGTCTAGTACTCTGTTCCCCCCTAACCTTACAGGTAGGAGCCCACCCTCAAATCACTTTCAGCCAGAGTCACTTGATGGTCAGGCCCAGTTGTTCATTAAAAAAAAAAAGCTGCGAAACTGTTTTTGTAAATTAAAAAAATACCTGGGCATAAACCCCACCCATTTCAACCTCTGTTAATATGGAGCTGTCCTTTCAAGTGAGTAGAGTGGATGGCTGGGACGAGAAGAAGTGAGATAGAGGAGACCAGTAGGGTTGATTCTTTGGTCAGTGTATGTTTTATGTGATGCATTTGCTCCTTTACAAGCGTGACATTTAGTGTGGATTATGAGCGACATGATAAGTACCTCTAAAATGTTCTGAAAATACCCACCACTACCTACTGCCTGCCCCTCCTGCTTCCCCAGTCCTTGCCATAAAGTTTTAAATGGAGGTCCAACTTCAAAACATTATGGGGCAGATGTATCATCCGTTTTTTTTGTCGCAAACGCTGCAATTCGGAAAATAGCAGCGTTTGCGACAAAAAAAACGGGATTTGGAATGTATCATGCAAAAAGCCTCGCAATAATAAGGAATCGCAAATTTAGCGATTCCTTAATATTGCGAGGCTTTTAAGAAATGGCAAATTGCAATTTCTTATTTGAAATGTATTAAGCATTTCAGTGTTGCGATTTTTGACTAAAAATTCGCAAATTACCATCAACTTGTAGTTGGTGGTAATTGGCGAATTCTTTTCAAAAAGCACTTTTTTAAAATTCTAAAGGTGCCATTTGACGCTCATACATGCCCTTAGGGCATGTATGTGCGCCATATGCATACACATGTCCAATTCAGGGGTGCAGCAGGGTGTCCTTAAGACACCCTTGCACCCTTGAAATTATTCTCAATTTGCGATTAGCAAATTGCTAATCGCAAATTGAGAATAATTTCACATTCATACCTATGGGCCTCCTGGCCCATAGAAATTAATGGGAAATTATTCCTTAATTGCGATTAGTTATTTGCTAATCGCAATTAAGGAATTTTAAGAAATCGCTAATAAATAGCGAAATTCTACATACATACCATTTTGCACTTCTCAAATAGCGATTCCTTAACAATCGCTATTTGAGAAGTGCACAATGGTATCTTGATACATCTGCCCCTATGTTTAGTGGGGCTTAAAGCAAAACAAGTTTGAAGGCCTCTGCTGTAGTGGCAAGGGCAGCCCGTGCAGGTAAGAGAGGTGAGTCGAGTAGGGGGGGATTCAACGGACGACCACGAGGGTGAATACAAAAATATTAATTCCCTCGTAGTTGTGTCGAAATCACCACCCACCCGGCCCCATCGCCCCACTGCTCCTACCTGCACGGGCAGCTGCTGTTGAAAAGCATCATATGTGCTGGAAACTTACAGTTGCATGAGGTAAAATATTGGTGCTAGAAAAAAATAACAACATGCGGTTAAAATTAGGTGTATGTAGCAGTTTGTCTAAAAGTCAGCAGCTTATGGCTCATGTTTACGTGCCAGTAGAGTTATTTTGTGCGCGATGTCTGTGTGCATTTTAATGTCTTTGCATGGACTGCATAGTGGTACAGAGGACCAGGTGCTAAAAATTTACACTTGGATGCATGTGTTAACAGTTCACTAGTATGTATGTGAGGGCTATTTCTATTTTGTCATTGTTGCCTGTTTAGACCAGAGTGACAAGAAAGAGTGTCATGTGCACATGGATCTCCTCTTGATTGTATCCAGTAAATGTGCATCTCTTTGGGAATGTCTGTGTTCTTCATATAAGAGTCCAGAAAACTTATTTTTTAACTCTATTGTGGACAGAAGAGTTACTGGCTGAGCTGTGTGTGTTGAAGTGTTACAACTAGTGGTGTGGGTTGCACAATTACGATTGTAAATTGTATTTATAAAGCACTTACTACCCCTGGCAAGGTATTGTGGTTTTGCGACAAGTAGAAATTTAAAAAAGGTATGAGCGTGCACAGCTTGTGGTTCAATCCAATTATAAATGTCTATTCCGTGCTCCAGAAAATCGCTCCCCGCTCCGGGGCGTGTCAAAACTATATACAGGTAGCACCTTCACACCTGTGGAGGTGTCTCTCTGGGCACTGGATTCAAGTGCTGAATATACCAGCCAAGTTCAACTGAAAAACTTCACTCAAACCGAGTAGATGTATCAATTTTTAATCTCTTCAAAACATAAATTCATGGAAAAAATATCACTCCTTTGAAATCTTTCATCCATAAGGCGTTTAGGGTAATGTGGCTAACATAATCAATCTCATTTGTAGATGGCTCCCTTCCCTATGAATTTCGGCACCAGAGCCTTCATCAGGGGAATATCTAGGGTAGAATGCAAAGGATAACCATAATTAGGAGGAAAAATACCACTGAATGGAACCATCACCTGACACAACTTTCTGCTCGATATCCGACTTTACTAATTACCCCCCACGGAGCCCACACATTATAGAACGTAGCATGTTTTTTTTTACCATGGATTCTAAATAGGTGATGGTGTCGAAGGGGTTAAAGGACATAGCAGTCAATCTCTCAACGGCCCATAATAATAAAAATGTGTCTAACAACAACATAATTAGTCAGCAACCTATTTCAGTTTTGTGTGGCTCCCTAGCAGTAACCTTAACAGCTTCCTGGAAAGAGAACCCATTGCAAATAACGACATCCAGAGTGGGAGGTCCTCGTAAATATGCTCTCAAACAGCATAACTCCCAAGACTGGTCCTGGCTATCCCAGGCCTTAGGGTAAAACACAGAGCATCTCGATTAAACAGAAGCCCAATCTGGATATCACGCATCACCTTAGAATCTGTTGCTGGAACATCCGCGGGCTAACAAAGGAAAAAAAAGAGCATTCAACCACTCACTTCATGAAGAATCAAGATATCATTGCCTTGCAAGAAACATGGTCCTTGGAGGAAATTGCCTGGGAGGACTTCACCATGTTTGAATCCCATTGCAACAGCATCTCAAATAGGTGGCCATGAGTCTGGAGGAGTGTTGATCGCTGTACAGAACAATCTGGTCGCAAAAATCTCCTGACTGTGCGAAGGGCAGGGAGATTATATCTTTGTTAAAATCCAATTGAAAGAATGAATTATGATCCTCAGCTGTGTCTACCTGCATCCCTCCAAAACCAAGCGAGAGGCTACAAGTAAAATGCTTCCAGCCATGAGAGACCTCTCCTCCCACTATCCAAACGATATATGGTTAACAATGGGCGATTTTAATGGCAATCTAATGGAGGCAGGTCCGGATCTCTCCCTTTAATTCATATTGGACGATCAAATGTGGGCCATCCCGGAGATAAGGTCTCAGTATCAACGGAAGGAAAGTCAAGGGACAAAGATTGCAGCATACTTAAACAAATCAAATGAGGTCTCTGCATTTTAAATGGAAGACTCAACTCAGACTTGCCCGCTGCATACACTCATGTGTCTTTCACTAGAACGGCCACTCTGGATTATATATGGATCTCTGTTGCCCACTTCCTTCTTGTCCAGGAATTTGAGGTAATTCCTTCTCCGGAAAGTGATCACGGCGTTTTAATGTGCAAATTGTCATCCCAGTACCGTCATCGCCCAACACATAATCTGCTGGGGAAAGAATCTAATCTCGAGATCATAAGAAAGCTACCGTGAACTGTGGATAACCAGGAAACAATGGAAGAGAAGGTGGACGACTTTTTGGTCAAATTGAAACAGGATCACAGTGGTCAACTGACCGCATTATTGTGGGAAACAGCAGTGTTGGACCTCAGAGAAAACCTAGCCACAAAGATAACCAAAAGACCAAATAACTGCACCCCAATCACATCTTGTTTCTCGGAGTATAAGCAAATTACAACAAGCATTAAGCGCAAATTAAATAACTTACTGCGCAGGCGCGCCTATAATGACACGGATTACAAATCCTTGCGAGATAAAATATCAATTACTCTAAATGAATATAGGAAATCAAGGTTAATTTCTTAGTGAATGAAAGACAAACATCACTGGGCAACTGCCCATGAAATTATAAAATCAAAGAATCAACAACGATTCTGGAGCTGGGTAAACAAAGGTGTTAGTTAGGCCCAAACCCCCCACAGTGATTAATATCTCTCCTGCTGAATGGGAAGCCCACATTGAAGCACTCTATGTAAAACCAGCCAGTCCCAAAAGGCCAAACCTCCTTAGTTTCAATCAAACTAACTCCAATCTTGAAGTGGAACCCACTATTAAGATAACCTCAAACCAAGTTGCACTTATAATAAAGAAAATGTGCCCAGGAGGAGCACCAGGCCCAAATTGCATACCAACACAGAAGCCTACAACTGATGTTCTCCTGGATAAAGATATCTGCCTTCTCTTCTTATAGCGCCATGAAACCGCCTGGTGTACGTGCGCTTTACAAGACATTTTTAACATTAACATTAACAATGTACCCACACATAAATGGGCCACTCTGCTGGCCACTTTATTTGAGGCAACCAGAATGGGTGGGTTCATTCCGGATTCCTGGCAAGGATCTCTTCTCGTCCCCATCCACAAAAAAGGCTTGTGGGCTGACCCCGACAATTATGGGATGATAGCCCTTATTGACGTGGAAGGGAAGGCATATGCAAGTGTCCTACTGCAAGAACTATGGATATCAAAAGGAGACTAGCTCTAGATTGGGTTAATCTAACATTAATATTGTAGATTACTATTAGTTACATAGCGACTCAGTATTGTTTTGCCAAGTGGCAGTGGCACCTGTTGGGTGTCTTTAGAAAGCCCTCACCCACCAACCTAGTTGGTGGCATGCTTCATCATCGGGCCCACCCAGTGACACCTAGCGTGTCCCGGGTGTGCTTCGACGCCTGATTACAGCGGAGCAGGTATGTCACTGTGTGTGCGGTGTAGGGTGTTAAGGTATGTGAAGTTAAAACAGCTTGGCGGATGGTCCCTGGGGTGAGGATACTTTATTAAAAGGGCCTCCGTCAGCGGTTAAAAATAAGGCTGTGGGACGTTAGAGGCGGGTTACGACCTCCTACGTCCTTGGAGTGTCAACATGTTTCAGCCAGTGCCTTATACTAATCTGGCTTTCTTCAGGACAATAAAATATGTGTGGGTTAAAATAGGGGTTGTGTAGTGTAGTCTATGTGTCTACACGCCCTAAAGTGTATCTAACTGTGAGAGGGGGGATTCCCTTCTCAAGATCACCTGTACATTTAACATTGAGGACAGGTACAAGACAAACATAGGAGAGAAAGAGTCACTAGAAGGTATTGATCATATGTCATGACAGCCGACTTGAATAGCGAATAGTGCAGGCTATGAGCGGCTCAAGTGTAATGATACTGGTGGTATCATTAATGTGAAATCGCACTAGAACTTCGAGGGTGAAGTGATTAAAACAGCGGTAAAAATTACTGCAGTGAAAGGTGAGGAATGTGGCGCAAGGACCATTTCTTACGCTTTCAAGGCTTGTTTTTTGCTCCAAGGTTATTGAAGTGGCAGGGTGTGGCCCTAGTAGGGAGAAAGAGGTAGGACCACTGGGGTTAGGGGACCTGTAGGAGAAATTTGGGAAGCGCTTACCTATTGTAGTGATACTCAGCATACTCACAGGATTTCTGGCCAGCACCAGCGTGGGACCTGTTGTGCCTCCTTCGCAGAACCGGTAGTGAATGGCTGCTGTTGCCGGTTTATATACTGTCATAGATTGAATAATTGAGGGCACCTGTTGGAAGAGCAATGGTAGAGAGACTCGCTAGGCGGGTCTAGATAGCGCTCAGGTGTGTTGCTTATTGGCGCGCTGAAGTGCCCGGTCAGATGCACCTGTGTGGGCGTGTGAGGCTGCTGGTTGCCGGTGCGGCCGTGGATAGCGCATGCGCGGCCGAGAAGTGGTCCGCGCATGCGTAGACGGCAGTGAACAGCGCATGCGCGGCCGAGAAGTGGTCCGCGCATGCGCCGTAGTGAGTATTCCGGTGCGCGAATGGGAGGGTATCCCCGTTCGCGCTACCGTTCAATTACCTGCTGCACTGGCTCAAGTTGCGTGGCGGAAGCAGCATGATGTAGCATTATGAGAAGCGATTATGGCCCAGAGTGCTACTATGTATAGATTAAAATACCTCAACGTTACCTACTGGCTCATGATAGATGACAGGGGCAGTTTAATGGGGCATATTGGATAGCGCTTGAGGCCCTGGGTGTTCTCAGGAGCTAGTATATATGACATGGCAAGGGGAATAGCGCTTTGGACACCAGGTAGTTCTCAAGTGCCAGGTTAGCACAGTATAATGCGGTAGAGCCTTCCTGGGGGGTGATAACAACCAGGGGGCGTTGTATACCCTGGGTGGTAGGTGTTTAGACAGACTGGGCTGCTCCATAGAGTTGCGATTGCCATCATAGGGTCAGGGAGTTCCAGGGGATAGCATCATTAAGCCCATCCGTGGCTGTGGATAGACGGTATATCCATCTTTGTTCTTTGTTTAGTAGTTTTTTGTCATTGTTGACGGGGCTGACTGGTATTTGCTCAATGACTGTCCAGGTGAAGTCATTGGGGGTGTGACCGTGGGTGATGAAGTGGTTTGTCAACTTGCTAATGTTTTTCTTGCATCGCATTGTGCTGCGGTGCTCTGTGATCCTGGTCCTCACTTTGCGAGTGGTCATGCCCACATATCTGAGACCACATCTGCAGGTTATTAAGTAGATCACATTCTGCGAGTTGCAATTAGTGTGGCTCCTTTGGGACCATACTTTGTTCGGTTCCAAATTCAGGGTTTTGGTGTGGGATGTCAAATGACAGACACTGCAGTCATTGCATGGGTAGTGTCCGGTTACTTTAGGCATTCCCCACGCATTGAGGATGGTATTGTCGGGTTTAGGTGGTGGTTTGGGTCTGGTACTGACTAGTTGGTCTCTGAGGTTGTGGCACCTTTTGTAGGCGAACCTGGGGGGTTCCCATTTCCTTTGCCCTGAGTTGATGATTCTCCAGTGCTTTTTTATTATTTTAGCCACTTCATTGGAGGCAGTATTGAAAGTAGTCACACATGTAGTAGGTTGTGTGTCGCTTTCTTTGGTGACGTCTTCAAGTAGTGCGTCACGGTTCTGGTTTCTTGCCCTCTTCTGGGTTTTCTTGAGGATCGCCTTAGGGTAACCGCGGTTTTCTAGTTTTTGGGCTAGGTCCGCTGATTGTCTTTTGTAGTCGTTTACATCCGAGCAGTTCCTTCTAATGCGGAGAAACTGGCCAAAGGGTAAGTTCTCTTTTAGGGGGCGGGGATGGAAGCTGTTGAAGTGCAGCAGTGAATTTCTTGCCGTGGGTTTGTAATATGTTGTTGTTGTCAGGGTTCCGCCTTTAGCTGTTATTTGTAGGTCCAAGAAAGCGAGTTGCTGGTTACTGGCTGTGCAGGTGAATTTGAGGTATGGATCCCTGTTGTTGAGCCATTGTAGGAAGTTGTCTAGTTCAGGTTGTTGCCCGTTCCAGATGACTAATATATCATCGATATATCGGTGCCATTTTTGTATATGGTTCTTGAACGGGTTGGCTTCCGTATTTATGTGTGTGCTCTCAAAGTGGTGGACGTAAAGTCCAGCTACACTCGGCGCGAAAACACTGCCCATTGAGGTTCCGTTGGTTTGTAGGTAAAAGGTGCCCTCATATTCAAAGTAGTTTTCTTTCAGGGCAAGGGCTGCACAGTTCATGACAAAACTCCTGGGTGTCTGGTATGGCCAGGGGGATTCTTCCAGGATGTCATGTAGGACCTGTAAGGTGGCGTCTTGTGGGAGGCTGGTGTATAAGCTTTCCACATCCAGTCCTACCAGTAGCTGTGTCTCGGGGTCAAAGGGGATGTTATCGATAACCTGCAGAAGGTGTTTGGTGTCCCTAATGTAAGAGGGGGTTTTTTGTACCAGGGGGTTTAGGTAGAAGTCACAGTATCTTGAAAGTGGCTCTAGAATGGAGTTGATGCCCGATACAATTGGTCTGCCCGGTGGTGGAATTACCCCTTTATGTACCTTAGGTACTGTGTAGAAGTATGGGGTTCTGGTGTTAACCGGGCAGAGATATTGGGCCTCCTGTTTGGAGATGTGTTCGTCATCTGCTGCCCTTTTGACAAGGTTGTGCACTATATTGCGTAGTTGTTCTGTGGGGTCCTGCTCCAGTCTGCGGTAGTTCCGGCTGTCGCTGAGTAATCTCCGACATTCCGCATCGTAGTCTGTTTTGTCCAATAGCACGATGCCACCCCCTTTATCTGCTGGTTTGATTACCAGGGAGGGGTTATTTTGCAGGCGTTGTATCGTCTGCCTATCATCCCATGACATGTTATTGTAGTGGTTGGTCTGGTTGAGTTTTTCGATGTCATTGTAAACTGCTTGCTCGAAGGTCGTTATTTCTGCTGGCACGGTGGATGGTGGAGGGACAAAGGTGGATTTCACTCTGAGTCCTGTGGTATTGGGGTTCTCATCTGGTTGGAGGGCATCTAGGTTTGCCTTCTCAAAAAAGGACTTTAGCTTCAATTTCCTGAAGAATTGGGCTAATTCCGCTTGTAATTTAAACTTGTCCAGTCGTGTGGTCGGTACAAACGACAGGCCTCTCTCCAGTACAGCAATTTCTTTGCAGGATAGTGGGGTGCTGGACAGGTTGAAAACCAACGAAGGCTGGTTGGTAGGGTTGTCTACCTGCTTGTTCCCGGAGTTGCTTCCCTCGCCTTCTGGCGTGTGTTGGAACTCACCGGGTTTTCGTCTTCCCAGTGTACCTGTGCATTGTTGTGTTGGGTTGTTCTTCTGCGGCCCCGGGGTCTCTGGCCCCGTCCTAAAAAAGGAAAGGTGTTGCCCTGGTTGCCCCCAAAGAACGGCATTGGCCCCTGGGGGTACATGTTTGGGAAACCAAAGTAGGGGTTTTGCATATGGCCTAAGTTCGGTGGGAAACCAAAGAATTGGTTTGGTTGTCCTCCTTGCCAGTGGTTGGGCCATCGTTGTCCTCTTCGAAGAGCATTCAACCACTCACTTCATGAAGAATCAAGATATCATTGCCTTGCAAGAAACATGGTCCTTGGAGGAAATTGCCTGGGAGGACTTCACCATGTTTGAATCCCATTGCAACAGCATCTCAAATAGGTGGCCATGAGTCTGGAGGAGTGTTGATCGCTGTACAGAACAATCTGGTCGCAAAAATCTCCTGACTGTGCGAAGGGCAGGGAGATTATATCTTTGTTAAAATCCAATTGAAAGAATTAATTATGATCCTCAGCTGTGTCTACCTGCATCCCTCCAAAACCAAGCGAGAGGCTACAAGTAAAATGCTTCCAGCCATGAGAGACCTCTCCTCCCACTATCCAAACGATATATGGTTAACAATGGGCAATTTTAATGGCAATCTAATGGAGGCAGGTCCGGATCTCTCCCTTTAATTCATATTGGACGATCAAATGTGGGCCATCCCGGAGATAAGGTCTCAGTATCAACGGAAGGAAAGTCAAGGGACAAAGATTGCAGCATACTTAAACAAATCAAATGAGGTCTCTGCATTTTAAATGGAAGACTCAACTCAGACTTGCCCGCTGCATACACTCATGTGTCTTTCACTAGAACGGCCACTCTGGATTATATATGGATCTCAGTTGCCCACTTCCTTCTTGTCCAGGAATTTGAGGTAATTCCTTCTCCGGAAAGTGATCACGGCGTTTTAATGTGCAAATTGTCATCCCAGTACCGTCATCGCCCAACACATAATCTGCTGGGGAAAGAATCTAATCTCGAGATCATAAGAAAGCTACCGTGAACTGTGGATAACCAGGAAACAATGGAAGAGAAGGTGGACGACTTTTTGGTCAAATTGAAACAGGATCACAGTGGTCAACTGACCGCATTATTGTGGGAAACAGCAGTGTTGGACCTCAGAGAAAACCTAGCCACAAAGATAACCAAAAGACCAAATAACTGCACCCCAATCACATCTTGTTTCTCGGAGTATAAGCAACTTACAACAAGCATTAAGCGCAAATTAAATAACTTACTGCGCAGGCGCGCCTATAATGACACGGATTACAAATCCTTGCGAGATAAAATATCAATTACTCTAAATGAATATAGGAAATCAAGGTTAATTTCTTAGTGAATGAAAGACAAACATCACTGGGCAACTGCCCATGAAATTATAAAATCAAAGAATCAACAACGATTCTGGAGCTGGGTAAACAAAGGTGTTAGTTAGGCCCAAACCCCCCACAGTGATTAATATCTCTCCTGCTGAATGGGAAGCCCACATTGAAGCACTCTATGTAAAACCAGCCAGTCCCAAAAGGCCAAACCTCCTTAGTTTCAATCAAACTAACTCCAATCTTGAAGTGGAACCCACTATTAAGATAACCTCAAACCAAGTTGCACTTATAATAAAGAAAATGTGCCCAGGAGGAGCACCAGGCCCAAATTGCATACCAACACAGAAGCCTACAACTGATGTTCT
Organism: Lissotriton vulgaris; assembly: GCF_964263255.1. Classification (NCBI taxonomy): domain Eukaryota; kingdom Metazoa; phylum Chordata; class Amphibia; order Caudata; family Salamandridae; genus Lissotriton; species Lissotriton vulgaris. Next base: position 717,111,776 of record NC_141695.1, read on the forward strand.
CCTGGATAAAGATATCTGCCTTCTCTTCTTATAGCGCCATGAAACCGCCTGGTGTACGTGCGCTTTACAAGACATTTTTAACATTAACATTAACAATGTACCCACACATAAATGGGCCACTCTGCTGGCCACTTTATTTGAGGCAACCAGAATGGGTGGGTTCATTCCGGATTCCTGGCAAGGATCTCTTCTCGTCCCCATCCACAAAAAAGGCTTGTGGGCTGACCCCGACAATTATGGGATGATAGCCCTTATTGGCGTGGAAGGGAAGGCATATGCAAGTGTCCTACTGCAAGAACTGACAATTTGGGTGGAAGATCGTAAATTAATACCTTTCACACAAACTGGATTCCAAAAGGGCTGCCACATCGAAGATAATTTGATCTGTCTAGTCTATATGATTGAAAGTACACTTGCTACCAAAGGAAAATCGTTATATCTGGGTTTCATAAATTTTCGAAAAGCCTTTGACACCGTAGTTCGCCCCAAGCTTTGGAAAAGTTAACAAAATGGGGCATCCCGCAGCCCCTTCTAAAAGCTCTCATAGACCTATATACCGACACCTGCATAAAAATAAGAGTTTCCTCGAGATGGTCAACCACCAGTAAAATCATGACTAATAGAGGCTTAAAGCAGGGATGCATATTGGCTCCTTTACTTTTCAATCTATATTTAGTAGACCTGCCCAAGTGGCTGGCCCTCTCCCGAGTATTTTCACCACTAATTGAATCTACTAAAATTCAATAAATGCAATATGCTGACGACACGATCGTACGTGATCAAACCCAGGTGGGACTTCAAAGACTTTTCGATTCTCTGGCCTAGTATTGCAAAACAAAAGCTTTGGAGATTAACATCACCAAAACGAAGGCAATGATAGTCTTGCGTTCACGAGCCAGAAAGCACTCATGGTACATTGAAGGGAGAAGTGTGGCTCAATGATTAGAGCGGCAGACCCTGATGCAGAGTTCTTGCCCGGGACCAGGGTTCAATTCCCCGTCTCGGCGGGTCTTGGGCTCAAAATTCCATGGACCTGATAATTCTCGCCTCGGTGCCTATTCCACTCATGGAGTCCCACTCTGCAACTCTGGGCAATAGCTTGCTTAATCTCCACAACGGCCCCCACAACGCTTAGGATGCCTGGCCTCCACCTTGGGGGTGCCCAGGAGTGGACGCCTCACAGGGAAAGCCAGGATGGGTTCCACAGCGGTATTCGTATAAGCGCCTTGAGACCCTTGCAGGTGAGTACTGCGCTATACAAGTTCCAATTTAAGGGAAGTCAATAGAGACATAGCATACAACTATCTGGGAATCTGGATAGACCATAAAGGGAGACCAGCGCAGCATATCACTGCAATGCAGGGAGTGGACCGTAGCTTGGAGGGGGCTTTTGTAAGAACCAAGAAAGTCCTCCACTCTCCAGTCTTTTCACTACTAATTAGGGTGATAGGCGCCAAATGTTGGCCGACAATAGCCTTTGGTGCCATAACTTTTAAAGACAAAATGCTCACCTGGCTTGACAAAGCCCGGTCAATATGCTTTCGCAGAGTGTTCCATCTACCCAACTCAACCTCTCATGCCCAAATCCGCAAGGAGTTCTCTTTGTCATCCCAACACTGGGTAATGAAAGCAAGATTAATTGCCTATTGTTTAAAAACTAAAAAGGCTTGTGATCTTACACTAAAGAGCTGCATATGGTCTCTGTTATATAACCCTAGCACTCCCTGGAACCAATTTTTAACTTTCTGCCTGGATGCACTAGAGGCTCAAGACATATGGACAAGTTCGTTGCCCATAGGGCCGATCACAAATATCCTGACCAAATAAGCAAAGATCTTGTCACTCAAACACAATGCCCTAACCGTGAAGAATCTCTCCCATGGCATCTGGGACTCAAAACTCTATGGTCCTAAAACTTCACCACACTAGCAGTCGTCATCCATGTAACCACGAGCAAAACACCATCTAATGAGATTACGCTTTGGCCTAATTCCGCTGAGGGCGTATAAATATGGCCGGAGATTCAAGGAAGATGTGTCCACACAGTACCATTTTTGTAAGAGTGGGGAAGAAAACTTAATCCACGTACTGTGCATCTGCAGAACCTCCCTTTATGAACTTTTTTGTTGCGTCCAATTTGACGGATCCTGAACGTCTGGACATGCCAAGAAGCTCTAGAGAAGTGTATGAGGGGCAACTCAGCTCAGATGGCCGACTGTTTTGTAAAATGTATGACTGAGATTAATTTCCTGTTAACAGAAGATGATCACCAAGAACCTTTGCCCTACCAGCTATGAATCACTTCGCTCTCACTAATATATATATATTTCTTTTTAAAGAAACAAAAGCATAATATGGACCGTATTTTTAACCTTGTCTTGTATGAATTGCAACGATTTTAATTAATTGTGCAAATAAAAAAAAAATACTTTATAGTGTTCGGTCACATCCTAATGGGGCGGTTGGGACTGATGACCGGGTATCTGTCGGTCCAATGACTGAGTCGGTGTTGGAGGGAATTGATTCCACCCAACATAGTAATGAGCCCCTTAATAAAGATTTAATGACTGGAGCAAACTTCTCTATATGAATATCCATATGTTCATAGAAGCAGCAATATTTACATTGTCTGATGTGCACATTTATCTTGTGGTGAAGTATGCACATTATTTCAAATAACTGCAATTTATGTATACATCTTTATATGTGTATGTGACGTTTCTTAAAGCTTTAGTAGCAGGTATAAACCACTTAATATATCCACCTATATGTCTATAGAAGCAGCAATTATGTCATGGTCTGATATACATATGTATCTTGTGGTGTGATATATATTTTCCCCTTATATAAATGTATCTCTTTATAACAAGAGGCATAGTTCAAGGTACAATGACAAATGTATAGCAACAACCTTATCTCCATACCATGTTATGTTATGTTATCGGTATTTGTTATGCGCACAGCTGCTCCAGCGAAGGAGCGTCCTGGCGCAGTGACAAGGTAGGACATAGCATAACAAGAACAGAACAGGGAAAGACCACTGAGAAGACTAACTAAAACAAGAATGTTTTAATAGCTTTCCGAAAAAGCATAAGGTCCTCCAACAGACGAATTTCAACCGGAAGGGAGTTACAGATGGTTGCAGCTTTGACACTAAAAGAGCGTCCATGAAAAGCATAGTTTCTCATGTCTAGCATACTTTTGTAGCATACTGTTCTGTTGTGAGTTATAATCATCATGTTGGGAAGAGTCAACTCTTGACTAATCTTCTGAGGCTTAGATAGTTGTCATAGGATCTTATGTTTATGGGTAGGAAATTCCATTGTTTTGCTGCTTAAACAGAAGCCCACACTTTTTTCTTGAATGTAGGAATGTTGAGGCGGGGAGCCATTCTCGAGGCTTGGTTAATTTTAAATGTGGGCAGAATATGCAGGGTTTTGCCTATTCCGTGTTTTGTGGAGAACACTGAGCAGGCAAACTCGGAGCCGAGTTGGCCAGCCCCCGCCCTATTAACAATTAGCAAAAACTTTAAAAAACAATTTAAAAGCAAATATAAATGCCTTACCTTAGTTGCAGCATCCCGGGCTGCCCTCTTCCTCTTCATTTGATTCTTGGGCAAAACTGCACATGCTCAGTTGCCCACCAATGTGCGGACGACCGCGCACGCGCAGTTTTGACCAAGAACGCGATGAAGAGGAAGAGGGCAGCCCGGGGACGCCGCAGCTAAGTTAAGGCGTTTACATTTACTTTTAAATCGTTTTTCAAAGTTTTTACTAATTGTTAATAGGGGGGTGGGAGGCAGGTGGCTTAGCGGAGCTACGCGGAGTTTCTTAGAGTTTGTTTTCAACTCTGTGGCGCTCTGCTTAGCCCCACTACGCCCAGGCTTAGTTCATTTGTTGTATGTATTTAGTGTTTTTCTTCCTGATGAAGGGTGGCCCTTTGCCATTGTAACCAGGGCCCTCCACTGCGCCCCGATGCCGGGCGCGAACTGACCAATTGTGACTCCCCCCTCTTATCTCCACAGCCCCCGTAATCCACGATATGGACCGGACTGGAGAAATACAGCTGCAATGAAGAGGAGGAGTGTGGGCCCTTTAACTGGACCGAAGGTCCGATGGAGGAGGAGGAGCCCAAGACTCGGATAAAGGGCGGGGACGATAACCACCAGGTGTGTTACTACACTGGAGGAGCGGTCAGTGAGGAGCAGAGCGGAGTGGCGGGAAGCAGCGAGGAGGAGTGGAGAAGCGGAGGACGGCAGGTCAGCGAGGAGGAGTGGAACAGCGGAGTACGTTGGATCAGCGAAGACTGCTTAGCGGAGGCGGAGGGACCGGTGAACCAGGAACCGAGAGAAGACCCGATCGCCGGGGAATCATCTGGTACCGAAGAGCAGTCGGGAGGAAGAGACAGGAGTGGAGCAGACGGAAAGGAAAAGCCCGGAGGCCAACACCACGAGCCGCCCAGCCGTACACCAGGAGGGGTACGGCTAGTAGAGGTGTGTAATCGCTTCCTGGGGTGGTGGAGAAAGAGAGGCAGACGCCTTACCTAGATAGCGATAGTCTCCATTAAGAACCTGGGCTACCTACATGACACACCCCCCCTTGTAATCCCGTCTAACGTGGACTTGCACTGGGTGATTTCCTCACGTCCCCTACCCTGTGTGTTACTAAATACTCAGCTTGTGTACTGATACCCGCCTCTCTTCTGTTTCCCTTTCGGTGGCGGCGAGGGTGGACAGAACGGAGCCTTCGGAGCCCAGCAGAAGGAGTAGCCCCGTCCGGAGAAGGGAGGAGGGAGTACTCCGGAAAGCCCGACAGGAACGCAGTAGATCTCCACGCAGAGGAGCGGTGAGAAAGTCATGTACTGATACCTTGCTGGAGAAAATAAAACCTGGCATAACCAAGACACGTCTCCTGCCAATTCTTAGTCCCGCGGTAACAGTGGTGGAGAATGCGGGCATAGACTCTGTCTGTACAACAAAGATGGAGGAAGTGGTGCAGGCGCTGGTTCAAGGGCAGGAAAGACTTGAAAGGTTGGCCGAACAACAACTACGTGCAGCTGAAGCAGACAGGGAACTGGTAAAGGCGGCCGTAGTAGCCCGTGCTCTCGATCCCCCCCTACCAGCTGGACCGGTCGCTGTAAGCAATACACCCCATAACATAGGGGTAGTATCCTTGCAGAAGTACCAACCCGGTGAGGATCCGGATGCCTTCTTGCTTAATTTCGAGAGGGCTGCAAGAGCCTGTGGCTGGCCCGGCGCGAAATGGCCATTCTTTCTGTCCCCGTTGTTGGTGAGGGAAGCTCAAGCAGCCTACCAGGTGGCTAACCCCAGAGGGGATACCCCGTACACAGACATTAAACGAATCATATTGGATCATCTTGGCCTAGACAAAGAGGCATATCGGCTCCGCTTTAGGAGAGAGAGAGGCGTACCTGGGGAGACGCCAAAAACGCTGTTTGTCCGCTTGAAGATGGCCGCAGATAAATGGCTCAGCCCCAACGAAAGTACTAAAGATGAGATAATGGACCGCATTTACCTTGAACAGTTCCTGGAGGCATTGCCGTTCGCCACCCAAAAGTGGCTAAAACAGCACCATGATCTGACCACTAGCCAGGCAGTAGAGATGGCAAATACCTTCTCTAGAGTACAACAGAGACCACCATTGATGGGTGAATCTGAAAAACAGAAAACCACCTTTAAAAACGAGAAGAGACCCATGAAGATCCCGGAACCGCTGAGACCCCGATCTTGGAGAAATGAGCCACTGCCGCATAGTGGGCCTCAGTGTTTTGAGTGCGGGACCTGGGGCCACATTGCAAGACTATGCCCCCGTAGGAAACCGGCAGTGGAACCCATGGAGGTGGGGTATTTACCCCGTACGGTGCTATATTCGGCAGAAATGGGACACGCATATCGCGTACGTATGGAGATAAACGGTAACCCCGTACAAGCCCTACTTGATTCAGGCTGCCGCCAATCGGTAGTACAGGCCCACCACGTGCGTCCCCAACACGTCATACCCAAAGAACGAGTGTACATTAGGTGTGTCCACGGGGATGTGAGACCATACCCCGTGGCAATGATACCCTTGATTCCCCAGGAGGGCACCCCCTCCCGAGTAAGAGTCGGAGTGTTGTCCTCTCTTCTTGAAGACCTGATTACCGGGACAGACAATCCTGTTTTTTTGGCTATGTTCAAACGGAGCATAGGAACCGACAAAAGGATGGGGAAGACTTCCGGGACCAAGTCGTCTGTGCCGGCAATGGTATCACCAGAACCTTGGGTATTAAACCGGAGTTTTCAGTTCGCTCAGGCCAATGATGCGGCGCTGTTCAACGCCTGGGAGACCGGTCACCAAAACCAAGGACTAGTACCCGTAAGGTATCCCCGCCTGTTTATCAAAAATGAATTGTTATATAGACAGGGGAAAGAAGACGACCCGGAACAGTTACTTGTCCCGGTACCGTTTAGAGAGCAAGTACTGTTTTATTCCCACTCGCACTTGGTGGCTGGCCATATCCGGGCAGAAAAAACGACCCAGAATCTACTGAAATGCTTCTATTGGCCAGGGATATATAAAGATGCGATGACCTATTGTCAGGAATGTGACATTTGCCAAAAGAGGAACATGACCAGACCCCCAGCTGTACCATTACAACCCCTCCCCATCATAGGGGTACCATTTGAAAGGGTGGGGATGGACCTTATTGGCCCTCTACCAAAAACCAGAAAAGGTCACCAATACGTGCTAGTGGTTGTTGACTACGCCACTAGATTTCCAGAAGCCTTCCCCCTTACCTCTACACCACTAAGAACGTAGCTGACAAAATGCTGGAATTGTTTTCCCGCGTGGGGTTCCCAAAGGAAATATTGACGGACCAAGGGACACCCTTCGTATCGCATCTCATGGGAGAGGTCTGTAAATTACTACACATACATCAAATCCGCACAGCGGTGTACCACCCTCAAACAGATGGACTAGTTGAGCGGTACAATCGCACCCTGAAGACCACCTTGAGAAAAATGTTAGAGGTAAACAGCACGGAGTGGGATCAGGTCCTCCCCCTTGCATTATACGTCATCAGAGGACAGAAACAAAGCAGCATGGGATTCTCTTCTTTCGAGCTGCTGTATGGTCGTCAACCCCGTACGTTGTTAGACATGACCAAAGAGGCCTGGGAGAAGGAGACCCCGGAAGAAATGGCGAAAACCTTGGAATACTCCCGCAACCTCCGTTCCAAACTGGGCAAGTTAAGAGACTTGGCTTTTGCCAACCTAGAGAAAAGCCAGATAAAACAGAAGAGTATATACGACAAAGGAAGAAAATGGCGAAGGCTAGAGAAGGGTGACTGGGCACTGGTATTGTTGCCCTCCTCGACCCAGAAATTTAAAGCCGAATGAAGCGGGCCATACAAAGTGGTGGAAAAGATTGGAAATACCAGCTACAGGTTACAGATGAACGCATGAAAAGCCCAGGTGTACCATATAAACATGTTAAAAAAATGGCTTGGTAAACCCCCGGCGGAGATACACTTAGCTGAACATAATAAAACAAACCCGTCCAGCACCCTAACCCAACTTGTGATCAACGAAGACCTGAGGAAAACAGAGAAACAGAAGTTGATGGAAACCCTACAAACACATGCTCATGTGTTTTCCGACATACCCGGTAAAACCAACCTGGCAGAACATCACATCGCAACCACACCAGGAAGAATTGTTAAAATCCGCCCATATAGGATACCGGAAGCCAGAAGGAAGGGTATACGACAAGAAGTGGAGGACATGCTTAAACTCGGAGTGATTCGCCCTTCACACAGCGACTGGTCGAGTCCGATAGTTCTGATCCCTAAACCGGATGGGACGAGACGATTTTGTATGGATTTTCGCGCGCTAAATGAAATATCCACGTTCGATGCCTACCCCATCCCGAGAATTGACGAACTGATAGAGAAATTGGGAGAAGCCAAATATATCAGCACTATAGACCTCACCAAGGGATATTGGCAGGTCCCGCTGAGAGAGGAGGACCGCCACAAAACAGCGTTCTCAACGGAAGATGGACACTACGAGTTTACTGTGCTCCCGTTTGGATTGCACGGAGCACCAGCTACTTTTCAGAGGCTAATGAACAATGTGTTAAAGGACATTTCAGCCTTTACATCCGCCTACCTGGACGACATCGTCTTGTTTAGTCCGGACTGGGAAACTCATCTGGTACACCTACAACGGGTGTTAGAGACCCTTGACAAGGCGGGATTGAGAATAAACGCGAAGAGGTCCAGGATAGCGTTTCAAAAAGTGAAATATCTGGGCTATGTTCTTGGTCACGGCCTTATCGAGCCCCAAATGGAAAAAGTGAGGGCCATATCTGAGACTCCATTTCCCAAATCAAAAAAAGAACTGCGTGCATGTTTGGGCCTCATTGGCTACTATAGACATTTTATACCCCAGTTCGCTCAGTTGGCCGCCCCCCTCACTGATGCACTACAGACGAAGATAAAACAAACGGTCCTGTCCTCACCCACCCCGGTCATGTTGGATGCTTTTTCCTCTCTGAAACGAATGATTACATCTACACCAATCCTCACCTAGCCGGACTTCTCACGTCCCTTTTCACTGCATACTGATGCCTCTGATTATGGCATAGGTGCGGTACTGTCACAGGAGGGCAGTGATGGGATGGACCATCCGATATTGTTCATTAGCAGGAAATTGTTTCCTAGGGAACTCAAATATCCAACAGTGGAGAAAGAGTGTCTGGCTATCAGGTGGGCTGTGGATAAACTGACGTATTACTTGGAGGGCTGCCCATTTACACTCTTTACAGACCATGCACCCCTACTCTGGATGGCTCGCAACAAGTCCAGCAATGCAAGATTCATGCAATGGTTTCTGGCGCTGCAGCCTTATTCATTCCGGGTGTGCCACAAAAGAGGGGTTGACAACAAGGGGGCAGATTACCTGTCCAGGAATCCACTTCCCGAACGGAAGTGTTCAGGGGGGGAGGTGTGTAACCAGGGCCCTCCGCTGCGCCCCGATGCCGGGCGCGAACTGACCAATTGTGACCCCCCCTCTTATCTCCACACCCCCGCAATCCACGATATGGACCGGACTGGAGAAATACAGCTGCGATGAAGAGGAGGAGTGTGGGCCCTTTAACTGGACCGAAGGTCCGATGGAGGAGGAGGAGCCCAAGACTCGGATAAAGGGCCGGGACGATAACCACAAGGTGTGTTACTACACCGGAGGAGCGGTCAGTGAGGAGCAGAGCGGAGTGGCGGGAAGCAGCGAGGAGGAGTGGAGAAGCGGAGGACGGCAGGTCAGCGAGGAGGAGTGGAACAGCGGAGTACGTTGGATCAGCGAAGACTGCTTAGCGGAGGCGGAGGGACCGGTGAACCAGGAACCGAGAGAAGACCCGATCGCCGGGGAATCAGCTGGTACCGAAGAGCAGTCGGGAGGAAGAGACGGGAGTGGAGCAGACGGAAAGGAAAAGCACGGATGCCAACACCACAAGCCGCCCAGCCGCACACCAGGAGGGGTACGGCTAGTAGAGGTGCGTAATCGCTTCCTGGGGTGGTGGAGAAAGAGAGGCAGACGCCTTACCTAGATAGCGATAGTCTCCATTAAGAACCTGGGCTACCTACACGACCCCCCCCCCTTGTAATCCCGTCTAACGTGTACTTGCACTGGGTGATTTCCTCACGTCCCCTACCCTGTGTGTTACTAAATACTCAGCTTGTGTACTGATACCCGCCTCTCTTCTGTTTCCCTTTCGGTGGCGGCGAGGGAGGACAGAACGGAGCCTTCGGAGCCCAGCAGAAAGAGGAGCCCCGTCCGGAGAAGGGAGGAGGGAGTACTCCGGAAAGCCCGACAGGAACGCAGTAGATCTCCACGCAGAGGAGCGGCGAGAAAGACATGTACTGATACCTTGCTGGAGAAAATAAAACCTGGCATAACCAAGACACGTCTCCTGCCAATTCTTAGTCCCGCAGTAACAGCCATATACTGCTTTGTGTGCAATACAAAGCAGATGGATGGCGCATCTTCTCGCAACTGGTAACCAATGTTGGGCCCTCAAGGCAGATATATGTGATTATACCTTTATGTGTAGGAGGATTCTTGTGACAATGTTCTGAATTTTCTGTAATCTCATAGTTGACAAAGGTGAGCCATGATTCAGTTCATTAGTGTAATCCAGTTTGGTAGGACAAGGGAGATAGTATGTTGAGCCTTGTGCTGGAATCCTATGCACAGGAAGATGCATTGCGTTGTTTTTATTGTCAGTTTGATTCAGCAACTTTAACCACTTGGGCATTTATTGACAGTTTGGGGATCTATGGTAATTCCTAACTTTCCTACTTCCTTAGACATGTTTGGCAGTAGTCCCAGATTATCAGCCCAGGCACCGTGAGGGTCATATGTTTTCAAGTCACCATAAGTGAGAAGTTCAGTTTTGTATTTATTCAATTTGATCCATGTTATCCATAGATCAATATCCCGGAGGGAACTGAAGATTTTATATGTTCGAATATCCTTTGGGCTTTCCAAATTCAGAAGTATATGTGTGTCATCTGCATAGTTATAGAAGGTGAATTCAAAACCATTTATCAGATCTGGTAATGATTTCATGTAGATGTTGAAAAGCATGGATAGGATGATTGAGTCTTGAGGGACTCCTGGTTTAATGTAGTATGGTTTAGAAGAGAACGGAAGAGTATGTGTGATATTTGTTATATTGTGTATGCACAATGTGATCCAAGCGAGAGCTGTGCCCTCTATTTCAGCTTCCTCAAGTTTTCGGTTTAGTGTGTCATGATCCACTGTGTCAAAGGCTGCCGAAAGGTTCACGAGAAATAGGGCAGCAACCCCCTTCTGGGCTGCTGCGTTTTTAAGGTCATCACAGATAGAGTTGAGTGCTGATTCAGTGGCTCTTTGTGGACGGAAACCAATTTGAAAGTTGGAAAGAATTGTCTTCAATGAATTGTGACATCTGGCCAATAGCTGCTCTTTCTATAAGTTTGACCAGGAATTTGCATAGTTCTTGGTGTCTTGATTGTCCAGGTTAAGTTTTTTTTAATGGGCCAATATTTTTTCTTAAGTCATCTGGGAAAACTCATGTTGTTGAAGAGTTGTTGATGAGTGTTATGGCTGGGTTGGCTGCTGAAGTTGATAGTAGATTGTTTTTGAAGATTTGAGGTGAACAGCAGGCTGGCTTGCTTGTTTTGACAAGAACCAAAAAGTTCTTTGAAGGAGCGTATAGGATGTATTTTGTTAGAAACAGGTTGGGACTGTTATGTTTTTTGTTGTTTAAGTAAGAATCCTACATTTGTGCTCTAGTTGTGGAATGTTTTGCCAGTTTGCCACGAGATGCAAGAAAAATTTGATTGGTAGCTCCTGGGCATTTTGGCTTACAGAATTCTGTGAGTATTTTTATCAAATCCTTTATTGACATACTTTGCATTGTGGATTTGTCTGGAATAGTATAGCTTTTTGCCTTTTTGATTGTTGACTTGAATATTCTGTTGGGTTAGTGTAGACCTATCCTGTCTTGGGAGTTTTTTTGTTTGAGGCAGTTGTGTTGAAGCTTAGTAATTTGGTGTTTAATTTTTTTTTATTTTGCATTACTCCAAGGGACGGGTTTTCTTTTATTATGCGTAGATATTCTCAGAGGAATTAAGAGATCAAACACTGGCTGGCGAAATCCATAGAGTAGTTGAACAGAATTGATTGTGACCAGATCTATGTTGGGGTTAAGCTAGTTCCAAAGGAAATATGTAGTTAAATATAAGATGATTTTAGATGCGGTGAGTTGTGTTAGAAAGTAGCGAGGTAGTGGTCTGACCATGTGATTGGAGTAGTTCTTTGGAACGTAACTAGTTCTCGGTTGGCGAAGATTATATCTAATGTGTGTCCAGTAATGTGTGTGGGATTGTGAACGAGCTGTTGTGGGTTGTGTGTCTAGGCCAGTGAGGATGTATCTGGGGCGTGGCATATTAGATTTGTCTAATCATATGTTGAGGTCACTAACGTATAGTTTTAGGTATATTGTAATAAGATTAGAGATTGGGGCTAGCAATCTGTCTGGGGATGTTGCATTGTTAGATGCTGGTCTATAGAAAAGGAGAAAGTAACATGAAATGGTTGTGGTAGGGTTGCATCTGACAAAGAGGGCCTCACAATCCTCTAACAAAACATCCTCAGCATTAGTGATATTTGTTGTTTCTTTAAATAAGACGACAAAGCTGCCCCTCTTTTGTGTCACAGCTTGATGTCCTGGTGGAACAGCTCCATTCAATACCTGTGCCATATCTTCAACCAGTCATGATTCGGTTATCAAAAGTATATCTGGTTCTGTGTCTACCAATAGGTTGAATATTTGGTACTTTTATTTAAAAATGTAACAAGCATTTATCAGTAGGCAATCTAAAGAATCTATTTTAATGGGGGGGTGAGATTGTGCTGCAGGAGAGTTAGTATTGTCCTATGAAGTCGTGTGCTATTGCTGGTGGCTGTTGGAGGACAGAGAAATATTTTTTTTGTTTCTCATTATTTTCCTCCAAAAGGCTAAGAAGACATTTTCTTTGGATCTGGTTGTGTGGGTGGTGAGTCTGCTTTAAATTGAGTGTTTGGACTGAAGAGTTGTTTGTGAAAGTTAAGCTTGTTTTGCTATAGAAAAGGAGATGCAAAATTATGAAAAGTTGAGAACTGCTGACCCTGATTGCTCTCCATTACTCTTTCAGTCCTGAAAAGTGCTGGGATGCCCCAGGGTAACTACGTGCTATATAAAACTGTATTAATAATAATATTAATAATAATAATAATAATAATAATGATAATGATAATAATAATAATAATAATAATAATAATAATAATAATAATAATAATAATAACTTTTACATATGTTGAAGGTGGAAGGTTCATGGGTGAGGTGTGGGGGTGGAGAATGAGGGTCATGTTGTATGATTCTTAATTGCGTAACGGATGCTAGACATGTGAGTGAGTGTTTTTGTGCGTTTGTACATTTAGTGATTGGTGTATTTGTTGCATGGAGAATGGAAGACAGAGATGTGCTTAAATGTTTGTACTTTATGGTGATATATAGTGATGAGTATATGTGTGTAGGTATGTTGCAGTTGTGGGGAGTTTGTGAATGTGTGGGATTATGTTTAGATAAAATGTGTTTGTGTGTTTGATTTTGTTTTTGTGGGGTAATATTATCTGGTATTTGATTGTGACTTGAGGTGTAGGATTTGAGTGTGAAGAACTGGTGAGTTGTGTATGTTGATGAAAAGTGGGGGAGGGATTATGTCTGTGAGTAGAGGCTTTGTAGTATGTGCGTGGGAAATATTTATTTTGGGAGATGGTAATAGGCTGAGTAGGAGGAATAAAGAGTATTGCCATTGGTTGTGTGTGAGAAGAAGAGGATCGCTGTATAGATAAGCTGTATGATAGATAGGGTTAAGAGGAGTGACAAGGGAAATGTAGCATGTTATTATGGTTTGTCTGGTTGGTTGAGTTTTTGTTTGGGTTGCCAGTGTCGGAGTGGTATCAGCCGAACGAGAGTTGTCGACTGTTTTGAATGTGCAGCTACTATAAATGTTTCATTTGGACTTCTGAATTGGACTTGAGGTCTCAATGGATGATCGACGATTATGTGATTTTTTCCCTCTAATGCCCAATGTGTACTGTTCAGATGTAAGGTTGTCTGGCAGATGCAAGAGTGCACTGCCATAGGTAAATGTTGTGTGTGACCTAGGGGATGAGTTGTGTGAGCTTGCATTGGGGTTGTCTGAGTGCAGTTTCTACTATGAGGATTGAGCAGTGGACATGATGGTTGACCTATAATTCACCGGATGGTGATTTGGTTGGTATATGTGCCATACAGGAGGCAGTCCGTGTTTGTTGCATTAGGACATATGCTGCAGTGTGATCACTGTGGTTGTAAGGCCTATATTTTGGTTGTGGGTTCTAGCTGTGTCCAAGTTGGTCGATAATAAGAAGGTGTTTGAGTTGCCAACAGGGCTGTACTGTTGTCTAGTTCGCAAATCAATAATGAATGTGTAAGTGCCTTATGTGGCCATTAAGTTTTGCATTGTCAAGATTTTTGGGATGTCTAGGCTCAGGTATTTGTAACTTTTTGTGGGTGTTATGGTGTGTCGTTCCAGCTTTTGGATGATTGTGTTTTCCAGTCACTCTAGTAAAGAAGGAAGATGTGTATGCTGAAGATGTATTGTGTCTCAAGTTTGCCTGCACCTACATTGATTCCTGCGATCATGTGGTCTGTGAGAGCATTGGTGTTCCCTAACCTGTTTTTATTTTGTATATTTGTAGCTCAGTGTGCTGGTGGCAGAACATTATTACATTTTACTCCTAGTTGGGCATGCTTGTGGCTGGACCAGACTTCGTTCTGTTAACTGGTCACCCTAATAAGCTTAGTCTGTATGAGACTGTTGGCTCCAGGCTTCTCAGACACCTGTGCAACTTCCCCGCTGCTCTCATGCTATAAGAGCAGCGTGGGGATTCGTCTTGTTTAACGCTTGCTCAGGCACAGGGAGTCTGTGCTGTTTCTCCAACCTGGCTGTGAAATACAGCTGGGTTGGAGAAACCTAAGGGGCATATCCTCAAGGATTTATCGCCAAGTTATCAGCACTTTATTGCAGCCAAAGTGGCGACAAATTTATCGCCCAATTCACAAGCTGGTGCTAACAGCCCATATCACCAGTTTACCTGCGATAGCAGCCGCAAAAAACATTGTCACAGATGACCCTGGCAACTATCGCTAATGAGATGCAGAGTAGGTGTTCCTGTGCAAAAAGCCACGACAACACCATTCCGCAACATTCTCAATGACCAGCCAGATCAGCGATAAGATGACAAAACAGGCGATAAGGCGCGTTAGCAGCAGAAATTTAACACCTACTCTCACCTGGTGTAAAGTCGGACGACAACCTGCACCAGATAAGGGAGCCCAGCCCAGAGCCATACCAGAAGAACAACAGATGCCATGGAGCTACAGATCATGCAGCTCGGAGCCCCAAAAGGGCCACAACACCCACCGCCACCAGCCTCATGCCCGCAGCCCCCCGGTACCCCCACACCACAGAGCCAGTGCAGACAAAGACAGCGGACCATCAGAAAACGCACCAGCCTCACAGACCTACCACCAGAGGATGTCATTGCCCACCACAGGCTCAAAAGTACAACCATCTTCAGTATCCTGAACATCATTGCTCACAGGCTGAGGGTACCAACACAGCAGACAACCAACATCACTCCGCAGACAAAGCTGCTGGCTGTGCTGCTCCTGTTGACCTCTGGTACCTTCCAACCAACAACTGCCAGAGTGGGAGGTGTCTCACAGCCAGCCCTATCAAAGTTCATCACAACTGTCTGGGATGCCATCATCAGCATTGTACCCCAGTACCTTCACTCCCCCAACACTGCGCAGGAACAGGTGGGGACCAAGCAAGGCTTCTATGCCATAGCTGGCTTCCCGCATGTGTTGGGGCGATTGACTGCACACATGTACTCCTGGTGCCCCCTGCCGACACTGCACACAATTACTGCAACAGAAAGCACACACATTCCATCAATGTGCAGGCAACAGTGGACCACTGCGGTCTCTTCACCAATGTCGTCGCCAACTACCCAGGCAGTGTGCATAAATCCTACATCTTCCGACAGCCCATCATCAAACGGCGCCTCCAGGATGGCACCTACGGAAATGCGCTGCCCTTTGTTAAGTACCAAATGAACACACCACACATCCCAACTCCACAATCATGCAACTCACAAGTCTGGGAATGCACTTGTTACGAACTCAAATACAACATGCCAACAACATGCCCATCCACCAGACACAACAAGACAACTTACTGTGGTATCCTGGGCTAGCCATTTACATGAGCCATCAATGGCATGACACCTCTGCCACACAATAGCAGAATGTGGGGAGAGGTTGTAACCAGGCATGTGCGAAGGAGGTATCTGACCCGTGAATGAGAATGTACACAATGCCAAGTGTGGCATGGATGTGCTGGACAGACTGCAGTATGCAGACCACAGATACATCCATTCTGACATACACTGCTGGTGTTTGGAGTGTAGTGGACAGTGGACGCAATCATGTCACCCAAGCCAGTGGGGAAGATCGCGTAAATATAGCTTGTTACGTCCCCCCTGTAAGCGTGAGTGGAGTGGGCTGGCCCGCCATACGCCAGGCCAGCATAGGGGTGTGAATAAAAAGCATGTAGCGCTGGTCGTGGTCCTCTTCCGGAATGCCCAACGTGTCTGCCAGGGTGGCGCCTCTCACCCCGCCATAAGGCTGTCGTGGTGAGCGGGGTTGCCTGTGATCCTGTGCGCCTGCTGCACCTCGGGCCGCCGGTCCCAGAACTCATCTTGCCCACCCCTGCGCACCCAGGCATCCCTGCTCACCTGCAGACACCAGCGTGTGTCAAAGAGGGCCCACCATGTGCCGGTTCAAACTCCAAGCCCGAGGCCCTTGACCTTGGCAGCCTCCTCCGACCATCACGGCCTACGCAACACAGTCCCGCAGTTCTCCTTTCTCGTTGACGTACTCCACCGCTGCCTCCGGCCTACACTACAGTCAAGTAGGTCGCACATTTGGAACTGAGTCTTGATATCCTCATGGGTGAGTTCATATATTCATGGGAAATTTGATATCACTGTACTCTCTTCGATGTGGTGCCACCAAGTCTATGTATAGCATTCCAACCACACATGTCTGTGGTCCCTCGCTGACTACTGCCTTTGGCCCACATTGTGGTCAAGTAGGTCACACAGTTGGAATTAAGTCTTGATTTTCCAATGGCAGAGTTCATATCATTGCACGCAAGGTTGACATACTCCACCGCTGCCTCCGGCCTACACTACAGTCAAGTAGGTCAGACATTTGGAACTGAGTCTTGATATCCTGATGGGCGAGTTCATATATTCATGGGACGTGTGATATCACTGTACTCCCTTCGATGTGGTGCCACCAAGTCTTTGTATAGCATTCCAACCACACATGTCTGTGGTCCCTCGCTGTCTACTGCCTCTGGCCCATATTGCTGTCGAGTAGGTCACACATTTGGAACTAAGTCTTGATTTTACAATGGCAGAGTTCATATCATTGCACGCGGTCGTGTAGGTCACACATTTGGAACTAAGTCTTGATTTTCCAATGGCAGAGTTCATATCATTGCACATCTGGAGGAAAAACAGATCATCGTTAAGGAGGTGATCGAACACTACCAACAACCGCTCTGGTGTCACTAACTCTGTGCATCGCAAGCCAACGACATGTGGCTGTGGGCCCCTGCTGACCTCTGCCTCCTGCTGCACTGCGGTTGAGTAGGTCAAGTCAAGTCAAGTCAAAAGATTTGTATAGAGCGCTACATACCCAGAGGGTCTCAAGGCGCTTGAAGAAGGGTGGGGAGTTACTTGTCGAATATCCACGTTTTGAGTTGCTTTCTGAATGCTAGGTGGTTCTGAGTAAGGCGAAGTGAGTGGGAAGTGAGTTCCACGTTTTAGCTGCTAGGTAGGAGAAGGATCTACCTCCCATGGTGGTTTTGTTGATGCGAGGTACAGTGGCAAGGGCTTGGTTGGAGGATCGTAGCTGGCGGGAGGGGGTGTAGAAGGATAGTCGTGTGTTGAGGCATTCGGGTCCGATTTCGTAGAGTGCTTTGTGTGCGTGGGTTAGGAGCCGGAAAGTGATCCTCTTATTGACGGGGAGCCAGTGGAGGTTTTTCAGGTGATCAGAGATGTGTTCTTTACGCGGGATGTCTAATATGAGCCTGGCTGAGGCGTTCTGGATGCGTTGTAGTTTTTTCTGGAGTTTTGCGGTGGTGCCGGCGTAGAGGGTGTTTCCGTAGTCCAGTCGGCTCGTGACCAGAGCGTGGGTGACTGTTTTTCTAGTTTCGGTAGGGATCCAGCGAAAAGTTTTTTTGAGCATGCGAAGAATGTTGAAGCAAGATGAAGAAACGGCGTTGACTTGTCTGTTCATCGAAAGTGAGGAAACCAGGATGACGCCCAGGTTCCGTGCGTGGTCCGTCGGGATGGGTGCTTTTCCAAGGGCCTCTGATAACCAAGAGTCGTCCGAGGCGGAGGGGGAGGTACCTAAGATGAGGACTTCTGTTTTGTCTGAGTTCAGTTTCAGACGGCTGTGCTTCATCCATTCGGCTACTTCTTTCATTCCTTCGTGTAGGTTGGTTTTGGCCGTGTTAGGGTCTCTGGTGAGTGATAGGATCAGTTGAGTGTCGTCGGCGTAGGAGATGATGTTGAGGTTATGTTGGCGTGCGATGGCCGCGAGGGGGCTCATGTAAACGTTGAAGAGGGTGGGACTGAGTGAGGACCCTTGAGGTACGCCGCAGATGACTTCAGTAGCCTCTGACTTGAATGGTGGAAGGCGGACTCTCTGGGTTCTTCCGGAGAGGAACGAGGTGATCCATTCCAGTGCTTTTCCTTGGATTCCGATGTTTTTGAGGCGCTGTAGAAGGGTGCTATGGCAGACTGTGCCAAAGGCTGCGGAGAGGTCGAGGAGGATGAGGGCGACTGTGTCTCCATTGTCCAGTAGAGTTCGAATGTCGTCTGTTGCTGCGATGAGGGCGGTTTCGGTGCTGTGCTTGGCTCGGAAGCCGGACTGTGAGGAGTTGAGGGATTTGTTGGTTTCGAGGAATGCGGCAAGCTGGTTGTTGACAGCTTTCTCGATGACTTTGGCCGGGAATGGAAGGAGTGAGATAGGGCGATAGTTTTTGAGTTCGGTGGGGTCAGCTGTGGGTTTCTTCAGGAGGGCGCTGAGTTCGGCATGTTTCCAGCTTTCCGGGAAGGTTGCGGAGTTGAGGGAGCAGTTGATGACGTCTCGGAGGTGCGGTGCAATAATGGAGTCTGCTTTGTTAAAGATGTGGTGAGGGCAAGGGTCTGTGGGGGATCCTGAGTGGATAGAGTTCATCAGACGGATGGTGTCCTCAGTGGAGATTGGCTTCCAGTCATTGAGGATGTTCAGGGGGGGTGGGGGTCCTGCAGGGGATTGGGTGGGTTGGTCTCCGGGTTGGTTGTCGAAGCTGTTGTGGATGTCTGCAATTTTGTTGTGGAAGAATGAGGCTAGGGAGTCGCAGAGGGCTTGAGAGGGGGTGATGTCATTGGAGTTGGCTGAGGGGTTGGTAAATTCCTTGACGATGTTGAATAATTCCTTGCTGTTGTGGGCGTTGTTATCTAGATGGTCCTTGAAGGCTGCTTTCTTGGCATTTCGGATTAGTTGGTGGTGTATGCGGGTGGCGTTTTTGATCACACATTTGGAACTAGTCTTGATTTATTTATGGCAGAGTTTATATCATTGTAAAGGCTTCATCGCAGACTGCATCCCCTTTCAGCATCGGTGCCACTAAGGCTGTTCCCCGACATTCATGGGACACTCTCTGGTTGAACTTTGGTTGTGTCTGAGTCTATGGACTGGGGGTCTTCATCATCATGTAGCTGATACAGACTAGGCGGTAAAAAAGAGGCTGTAGCATTCCACTCCTCCATTTTCCACTGCCTGCCAGCTTCTGCCCTCTGCATCATGCCCTGGAGGACACATTCCACTGTCCCCTGCAACGCTTTGCTACATTCTCCTTTGTTGGACCCGGCCCTTTTGGCAGGTTCACCCCCCGAGACTTTTTGCTTTTTCCTAGCCTGTTTCTGTGACCTGGTGTTTGTGATTTTAGACCTCTGCGCACTTTTTCACTGTGGTACAGTGTAAAGTGCTTGAGCTCTCTGTGTATGTGTGGTGAGTGACCTGCCCTCCCATAGGAATGAATGGGGAATATGTATGCCCATGGTAGTTCCTGATGTGTGGGGAGTGCAGGGGCGAGTTTGGTATGAGAGAACTCGTGAGACTGAATGCTGCGAAATGGTATATGCGGCATGGTTGTGTCTAGTCTAGAAGTGCCACTTTTAGAAGTTGGCATATTTGTGTAATTTGTGTCTGGCGTGTGATTGGCTGGTGAGCCTGGTCCAGGAGTGCCTGGGCCTGCTTGTGGATTGACTGTCTGGTTTGAGGATGACAGGGGCTGGAGAGCCCAGGAGGTTGTCTGAGTCAGCCCATGGATGAAAGGCAGCATCGGCTGCCAGGGAAGTGGGAGGAGATGGCACCTGATAGTGAAGGGCTGTGCCTGCCTGACCACAATGCTGGCTCCACTCCCCGCTGGGCGACTGTCACCTCTGTCCCTGCTACTGAAGGGACTTCCCTATAACCAGTTCTAGCTGGTTCTCACACTGCCTGCACAAAGACTTCAAAGACTTTTCCCTGTGTAAGAAGGGGCTGTGTCCCATTCCAATTTGTTCTTGTTTCTAACTTGAATCTGCCAGGGGCATGCTGCTGTTTGGGCTCAGGGGAATCCCTGGGCCCAGCCCAGCCCCTGGACACCTGATGGACTTTTCCTGGATGCTAGAGGATTTTCCTTCAGGGGGCTATGCTGCTCACTCTTTGATTCCTGGACTGCTGAGGTCCTGGACTGCTGATGTCCTGGACTCCTTGAGGACTTTGCTGGACTTGTCCCTGTAGCACTGAGGGAGCGCTTCATTTGCATCTAGCGCTGAGAGAGCGCTTTATTGTCCTTCTAGCGCTGGGAGCGCTGTGTTGCTTCTCTTTAGCGACTGTGAGCGGTTCACTGGGACAATAGCGCTTAGGAGCGCTTTATTTCTGATTATAGCGCTGGTAACGCTCTGCTCATTTTCCTTAGCGCTTGGAAGCACTTTATTTCCCATGGCCGGTGCCCACCCGGCGTTTTCCCCCGTAAATTGCGGCGAGATCGTCCCTGCCGCCGCCCGGCGCCGAACCGGAAGTCAGGCAGGCCGGGGCGGGACGACAGAGACAACCAGAAGTGGTGGAGAGAGGAGGGGGAGCCTACCCCGCCTCCTCGTGGTCCGTGGCCGGTCTCCCAGGCGATGGAGGGAGACCGGAGGTGTGGCGTCCTGTAGCGGGGCTCCCCTGTGCTGAGGGAGCCCCGGGAAAAGAAGCGGTCGGTGAGAGCCCCTCAGGCTCCTTTGTTCAAAGTCCCGGACCCGAGATGGGGGACCGGGTGAAGCCGGTCATTTTTGTAAAGACAGGGCTCTTGTGAGGAGAGAGCCCCGCGGTGGCTGCAGAGAGCCCCGGGTCCCAGGAGGGGGCCCGGGTGAATCCCGAATGCCGGCTGAGGCGCCAGGAGAGAGGAGGCGAGGCGTTGCGGGGCTCCCATGTCCTGGAGGGAGCCCCGGCAGAGAAGTCCAGCGGCAGCGGCTCGACAAGTCCCTGGAGCCTGGTGAGTCGGGGCCGGGAAGGGGACCGTGTTCGGCGGCCGTGGTGTGTGCTGAGTCAGGGCGGCCCCGGATGGCAGAGGGCCGCCCCACCAATTTTTCAGAAGAGAGGACCCCGTGGCTCCTACGATGGGAGCAGCTTTTGATTACTTAAAGAGCCAGTGAGCTCCGGCGCATAGGTGAATTCAGAGCCGGAGAGCTCCAGTTTTGGGGGCACATTTATTTGTCTCGAGAGCCTGTGTGGCTCTGAAAGGGCCAGATTTGTTGAAAGGGCCCAGTGGGGGGGGGTCCGTGATACCCCAGTTTGCGCACCATTAGTTTAGGAGCACAGTGCTCCATTGACATGTTATTTTCTTCAGAGCCTGTGTGGCTCCAACATATGGCTATGACCTGCGCATATGGGTTTTCAGAGCCTGTGTGGCTCCAGCGTGGTCGCAGTTTGCGCCCTAGGGTCAGTGAGGATCCTGTCGCAGTTTCTTTGATGATTGACAGCTGCCCAGCAATTAGTGGGCAGCTGCACCGTTTAGGTCTTGTGTGTTCACAGGTGCCCAGCAAGTAGTGGGCACCTGCTAAGTTTAGGCTTGTGCTTGGACTGGCGCTGCATGGCAGCGCGCCCTGACATTTGGACACAGGGCGTCTGAGCCCCAACAAGGCCAGTTGGCCTAGGGACTGCCACAGGTGGTGGCTTATGTACGTTTTGCGCAATTGTATGGTTAATGCACCTCTGAATGTGTTTTCTTGCATCATGTGTTATTCCTGCACCTCTGAATGTTTTTAGGCATCATGTGATTTTTGCGCTATTGTATTGTTCTGGCACCTCTGAATGTTTTTAGGCATCATGTGTCTTCCCTTTCCCTGCGCTGCACCTCTGAATGTTTTAGGCATCATGTGTCTTCTTGCGCTGCACCTCTGAATGTATTTTATTGCATCATGTGCTTTGTTCTGAACACCGCTGAATGTGTAGGTTTATGCATCATGTGTTTCCCTTGTCTTACACCTCTGAATGTTTTTAGGTATCATGTGTTTTTCCTTTACTACTCCTCTGAATGTGTTTCATGCATCATGGGTAATGTTTTCTTGTGTATACCCCTAAATGTATTTTATTCTTAGGTGGTGGTGTTTTGCCTAGTATAGTTATACTAGAGAGGTTATGTGTCCATGCGTGATCTAGGCCTATGGTTATTAGTATTGCGTAGTGTGTACCTACCTTTACCAGTAGTTACTGGATGTGATTTATAACTGTTATTTTGTGCTACAGTGATTTTATATTCTTTGATTCTAATTTCTGACACTATTTCATTTCTACTAAGTGCTGATTCTGACAGTGGCCCATGTGGCCCTGTCTTGTAAATAATCCCTTGTGAATATTGCCCTTGCCAGTTGGCACCATGTATTTTGTGTGATACTATCTGATGTGTTTTTACAATACAAAAGTTATTTTATAATAACCTTGTGTGGAGTTCCTTTTGTGGTGTGCCTAGTATGGTGTTGCTGTTGTGTGCTGGCGCAAATGCTTTACACATTGCCTCCGAGTTTAGCCTTACTGCTCGTGCCAAGCTACCAAGGGGGTGAGCAGGGGTTATCTTGGCGTGTGACTCCCTTGCCCTGACTAGAATGGTGGTTTCTGCCTGGCTTGGCGTCAGCCTTAGCCTACCAGAAATAGCCAGTTCTAACAACCTTCGACATCGACGAGGACTCGTTCAGTTTGCGTGGCCCTACCTCAATGCACCACAAGTCACTGTCCCGTGGCGGTGTGCCTGTGCTGGCCGCAGTGCATCTGGGGCCACTAACTCTGTGCAGCTCAAGTCAGGGACCCTGCCTGTTAGAAAATTGAACGGCCTCTGGGTCGATGGCCTTACGGGTCATCAATGCCATGTGTCTGTGGCCCTGCGCTGTCCGCTGCCTCCGGCCTCAGCTGGGGTCCACCAGTGCTCACACATCAAATCGAGTCCTGACTGGCCCGGACGTGGCATCACCGCAATAGACACACTCCACCACTGCCAGGACCACCTCCAAACAACAACTGCCAGATTCAAAAGAATCTTATGGCCAGACTATCAGAGTTGCTCACACCTGTCGTGGATGCCATCATCTACTTTCCCTGCTCAGCTCTTCAGGTGCCACTGACTCAGTGTACCACAACTCATGGACCATTTCAGATTGAGTTCTGTGCTGTGGACAGCTCATGCAGCAATATCACCTCAGGCAGTGTGGGAGACCTGGGACGATGATGATGAAGATGATGCAGGTGTGACACACCCCACTGCAGCTGCATCAGGAATATCCCAAAGGGCCACAATCCTAGACAATTTATTCACATGAGCACGCTCGGCTTTAGTGCCTCAAACTCAGTGCACTTCTACTCACGGACACTTCTGTTTGTATATTAGGTGACCTCTGTACTTGCTCCGTCTACCACCATGATGCTTCGTAGTTGTTTCTGTAATGCTGATGTTTTCTCATTCCGTTCTATTAGTGATCACTGTTCAAGTTGTTGCCAACACCAACCACTCGGTGAGGGCTGGCTTACACTCACCTCACACACATCCAGCACAGGCGTCACTGTATATGTGACCCTGCCAATAAAGGGGCCGGGCAAACGTGCCTGTAGCCAGTTCCACATACCAAATGAGTGTGTCCGTGTGGTCATATGGATGCATGAGGGTCCCGGGCCCTAGAACATTACATTGTGCTGTCTCCAGTAGATGCAACCATGTCACAGCAGGCAGCGGGTAAGACCTTGGACACGTAGCTCTGTCGTCACCCACTCAATATGTAAGAGGAGTAGACTGGGCTGTCGTACGCAGATCCAGCGTGGGGATGTGAATGATTATTCCGGTGCTCTGTGAGTGGTTCAGTACAGGAAATGTGCAAATGCATGTGTCTCTGTCTCCGTTGGGGAGTGTGGGTGGTCCCTGATGGGACTTAGACACCCATGTATGTGATCTAGTCCAGCTTCCATGAGTTTGAACCCCACCCACACCAGTTCGGCCACCTCCTTATTGCAGTCTAACACCTGGCATTGGAATGAGATGTGTGCTTCAGTGAAGTGTTGGGACCAAACCATGGTGGCTGGTGCTTCCTGCTGTGTGGTCTGTGCAGGTGGTGGGGTCTCCTCGATGCAGTTGGGTTGCTCTGCTCCTTTTGGTGGGTTGCCTAAGATATCCATGAGCTGTTGCAGGGCATCGGTGTCAAAGGTGTGGAGGTCCTCGTCAGTATCACTGATGAGTTGTCTGGTCTGCTCTGCTGGAGGTATTGTTTGTCCTTCGGCAATGTGAACGGGAGATGCATTTTGACATTGTGTTGACATGTATGTTGGCGCATTGTTCAAGTTTACATGCAGACTGTATGACAATGTACATTGTGACTGTTTGGAAGGAGGTGGCTATTTGATGCAGGACAGTGGACATTTGGACTACATGATGGATGTGAGGTTGTACACATACATTTTCATCACACAGTTTCTTGCTATGTCAGATGTGATTGGCCAGTTTCTATGCATGAGCGTACAAAAACCTTTAGTGCCACAGGATGGCACACGGGACAGCCCAGCGTTGCGAGACCCCTTTGGGGTCCTGCTCGTCATTTCCGGCCCAAGTGGGGGAAGGGGAGAGGTATAAATTCCTCCCCTGCCCAACTAGCAGCCTCTTTGTTCCTCACTCATGACACTATTTCCCTCCATACCGCTTACCCGGCGTAATCATGGTGTGGGGGGAGAAATTTCTAATCTGTTATTTTGTGTTGCAGGCAGAGTTACAGGGCGATCCAGAGACGGAAAGGTACTCAGGGGTACCCTCTTCAGGAGCATGAAGGGTGCTGAGGCCTAATATCCTCAGAAAGTCTTTGCAGTGGACCCTGAGGTGTGACGGTGCCCCGACTGTCCTACGGGTGGTCGGAAACCTGTACAACCAGGGGTCGCTTGAACGCTCCGCCCCTCGTTGAGGGGACTTGAGTAATGGGGTGGACCGACGGTTCATCAGAAGTGGGAGGGGCTATCCCATCACCATAACCGCTAAGCACCGATTGGCTAAGGTCACAATGCAAGTTGGCCCATCAGGTGGTAGGCTGCGAGGGGCGGCTTGCCTTTGGACCGCCTGTAAGATAACCCACCATGTTGTCATAGTTGGTACGCTAATAAACCTGCAGCAATTTTCTCCACGAAAACAGTGCCTTGTCTGTTTATTTATTGGATATTATGCTGCTTGGGGGGTGATGAGTGTTGATGACAAGTTTTACCGAACAGAAAGTAGGAGTCCCCTAAACGTTGATGGACACAGGGTTAAGGGTGAGGCGGGAGCAGTCTTTTAAAAACCTGAGACTTAAAAAAGAGGGCCATGTGCACCGATGGCTCAATGGACAAGGAGAAGGGATGCTAAAATGATATGATGAATCGCGGAAAGCTGGTGGATCCTGGGCATTGCAGAAGATTTGAGAGTTACATAAGTATTCAACAATTTAAACAGAAGCAGGATCCTGAACAATTACCAAAAGGAGGAGTAGTTCTCCTTTGGAGGCATTTCATGCACTGTAATTTACAGAACTATATAAACAAGAGGCACTTACTGACAAGGCTTTATGCATGTCAAAATGATGAAATAATACATGAGCATTGTCACTGGACAACTTGAGAATATCAAACTGTCCTCATTGTGACGAGCAGAAGTGTTTTAAGACTGCACATCTATGGGTGTGGTTCCCCCCCTTTCAGGGAACAGATGGCCCTGGAAAGACCCCCCTGCACAATTGTCATTGCGATGGGCCATGAAAGCCGTCACAGTTTCTGACATTGATGGCGTAGGCTGGGAAGGGGAAGTTGTGGCGGGAGGGGAACTCCACTTCTATTTCTATTTTCAAGATCTTGACTTCCGTGGTTATGATGAATCTGTCATCACAGTAACGTGTGGTTACGATCTGTGGCCTGAGCTCACATATTAACTAACGGTCTGAAATATTACAGTCATCCAATGCTCCACCCCCTTCTGGATATTTATGGTAGTTTTCCCTTAAAGAAAGATATCCTTTGAAGAAATACTTTGAATGGGTGCTTTGTTCTTACATTTTTTTTCCAGCATTTTAGAGCCAAGTTATTTGTATTTCCCCTCAACGATGTACAGACAACTCAGCCCGCACTTTATTACTGACACATAAACACTTTCAGTAGCTGTCAAGCCTTTCAGAGGAGGGGCCGGGATTAGGGGGGTATTTGGCTTCGCTGAAAAAAGTTCAGAAAAGTGGCAGGGGGTCAACACACAGTTTGAAGAGAAACATAACAGGAGGCTACGAGTGATCGGTCATTGGTGCATCCCGAGAGCAGGCGCACGCGCAGCAGCAGGTCATGGTGGACATGGTGTCGCGGTACTGAAAGAGGGAGCATTCTCCTGAGCTATTGGGAGCATATTTCGAATATACCTGTGCTGCTGCTATTCACGTCACTAAGCCAATCACACATTTTCATGTGGACATTTTCCTCAGTTTCCAGTATGAGACCGCAGAGTGTCCATATTAGTGTAAAATTCGGTAGAGGGATTGTCTGATGCAGCAGTTTGCCCTAAGGAGGAGAATGAACCTCGGGAACTGGGGCGAAACGAGGTGAAAGGGGTTATTTTGAGTACAAACTAGAAGGAGAATGTACCAGGTTAAGAATGTGCTGCTTTTCCATGAAAGTGAGGGGCGAGCCTGTTTCAATCATCTGTCTGCAATTTTGTGGAGAAACAGGCGCTGTACGAAGCACGAGATGGATTGTCAGAATAATCAGGTGATTTTGAGGCTGCTGCATTCTAGCAGGTGTATTCACTGCCTCTCTCTTCTTACTGCTGACACCAACCTGCATATATTTAACCTGGCAGAGCCAAGCCACCATGAAACCTTCCACCCAACATCCATAGACCACCGACCTCTACTGGTCTTTAACACCTTGAATTACTGAATATCATCAGATGAAATGCTTTGCATTAGCAGACGAAAGCAGGAGCAAGACATTTCTGAACCTTTGTTACCATCTTAAGCATACAAAAGTACCACCTTTTGTGCAAAGCCTAGTAGGTAATATAGCCCACTCCTTGTAATTCAGTCTTGCTGGTCAGATCCTATGGGCTTCTCCCAGTTAGATACCTGTCAAGTTAGGATAGGACGTCTTACTCATCTGTTGCTGAGGTGATAGCTCTGTTCCCGCTTGGAAAGACTTTCCCCCTGCATTATTAGCATCTATTTGGAAAATGATCTGCCTCCTAACAACTTTCTTTGAGTCTGTTATAGCGAACTTCCAGGAGTGAGTCCTTTAAACTGGCTTCTCTCGTATGCTTTGTGCAGCCATGAATCAGTTTGTGAACTCCCACCGCTGTATGGATGATTGTAAGGATTGTTATTGTTCCGGCCCTGCTCCATATAACATACTCATTTGTGCCAATGTTCAGACTCATCTGTGACCTACTAGGTAGTAGACAAGGGTGTTTATTGGCTAGAGGCAGCCCATCATCCTCTTGTGCTTACATTTGCCAGCACACTTAACCCTAGTCAGGCATACAAGGACGAGTGTTATGTTATGTTATGTTATTGGGTGTCTTATAGAGCGCTCAGCTACTCGGACAGAGTGTCCGGGCGCTATACAGATCAGCCGAGAGGCATCCAGGGAGACACATGCAAACTATTGTCCGAATAACCAAGTCTTAAGCCCCTTCCTGAAAGACAACAGGTTGTCAAGTTTCCTGAGGGCCAGAGGAAGATTATTCCAGAGTTTAGGGGCCAGCTGTCTATAAGAGCGACCTCCAATGCGAGCTCGTTTGGTTACAGCCACAATGGCCAGTGCCTGTGAAGCGGATCGGAGAGATGTGGGAGGAAAATAGAATCGTACTCTTTTCCTTAGATACTTGAAGGCCAAGATCAGGGTTTTAAAATTAATGTGTTTCCGTACCGGCAACCAATGGAGTGAGTTTAGTAGAACCGAAGTATGGGCTGTGCGGCTAGGCCATAAATGGCCCGTGCCGCCGCATTCTGTACTGATTGGAGGCGGGTGAGAAGGTATTTCGGAAGGCCCAGGTATAGAACGTTGGCGTAGTCCAACCTGGAGCCAATCAGAGCCTGAACCGTTATCCTCCTATGGCTGAGGGAGAGAAAGGAAAGAAATTTCCTGAGAGTTCTTAGCAGACCAAAACACTGTCCGACTACATTAAGAATCTGGGGTTTGAGAGTTAAGCCGTTATCAATTTTCACGCCTAGATTCTTTGCCAGAGGTGCTGCAGAGGCAGGGGGGTACATATTTGAAAGCAACCAAGATTTCCAAAGAGCGTCAGGAGGGCACCCAAAAAAAGGATCTCAGATTTGTCCGAGTTGCATCTCAGCTGATTAACTTGAAACCAAGAAAAGACGGCCTCAAGGCAGCTCCTAATAGAATCGCCTGCGAAATCGATGTTCTTATCGCAGGTGAACAGGAGCTGAGTGTCATCAGCATAAGACACAATCCGGGCACCGAAGGATTACACCAAATCGGCCAAAGGAGATAAATAAATATTGAAGAGAGTGGGGCTCAGCACCGACCCCTGAGGCACTCCCACGTTCAAAGGGTGTATGGTGGCAGTGAACGGGGGCCCATATCGATTGATGACGAGTGCATTGATGAAACATCTTTTTTGATACAAGCGGTTAAACTCTGGCACTCTCTTTCAGTAACGAAAGTGTTATATACAGGGCCACTGGAATTAAGTGGCAGGAGAGGGCCAAATTATGCAACAGGATCGAGTATATTATGAGGCAATAAAAGACAAATTATGCATCATAATGCGGTACATTTTGTAATAGTATAACTTCATTATTTTGTCATTTTTAAATATTGTACCATTTTAATACCCAAATATAGCAATAAGCAACAAAAATGTGACAAGTCCATCTTTGCAAAGGGCCTTTCACTGTGCAGCAGCAAGTGTTGCATTTTTAGGTTTAAAGTATTTTATTGCAGTAGGAAAAGAAAAGGGGACAACATTACAGACAAATAACCACAGGTGCCCCCCTCAAATCAGTGTGTACAATTCAACAGATGCGTGAAGGCAGTTCGTTCAGTTCGATGGGCACGTTCGTGCCAAAGTCACATGGCTAGCGCACCTGTGGGTGGGAACAAAACAAAAGGAAGGAAAAAGACAAACCCCCCCCCCCACCAACTACCCCTCCCCAACCCCCCAACTCCCCCCCCCACCCCCTGTACTGTGCCGTCAACCTTCCGCCTTCTCACTGTGGCAGCATAGTATCCATCCCTCCCTCTAGCTGCCTACTTGGCCAGCTCAGGCTGGCGGATCTGGTGGCGGCGTCAGCCATAGCAATCTGAGATATCTAGGGCAAGTGATTTCCTTGAATTCCGATCTTAACAATGTGTGAAATGGCGCCCACAGCTCTTCAAAGGTGTCCACCTCCCCCGCCACCACCAGGGACAGCTCTTCCATGCCTAGGACATGCCACAATCTATGTAGCCAGCCAACAACAGTAGGAGGTGTGGTAGTGCGCCAGTGAATGAGTATGTTCTGTACTGCCGATCCCAGGGCGATCGCTATCTGCCTACCTCTCTTAGACCTTAGTGGGTACATTAAACCATTTGGCAAGCCCAATAGAACATAGGCGGGAAAGCGGGGTAATTCAATCTCAAAGCACTGGTCAATCTCATTCAGCACCTCCTCTCAGTAAGTAAGGAGTCAGCAGGGGACAGTACCATAGTATATGAGTGAGTGTGCCAGTCTGGCCGCAGTTGCGCCAGCATGTCTTGGGAATTGAGTGGTCCATTTCATGTAGTTTCTCGGGGGTGCGATACCAATAAGTCGTAATTTTTGTGAAAGTCTCCGTGAGCCCAGTGTGGTAGGCAGAGTGTCGCGCCTGGTAAGAAATGTGGTCCCAATCAGTGTGGCTCAACGCTCGTCCAAGTTCCCGTTCCCACCGCTCCCTCCCAGGATTGTAGATGTGAAAGGGGGGAGGTTGCAACATCTTGTAAAGGTCAGAAATAAGCTTGGCGTCCGATGAGCGAGTTACCAGCCAACGCTCATATGCTGTGAGCTTCCGGTCCGCCGATGCTCGCACCTGCGGTTGTAGCGCCCAGTGGCGCGCCTGCATATATCACATGCCCTCCGTCTCGGGTAGGCCGTAGTCCCGCCGCAAGTCCTGGAAGGAAACCGCACCCTCCGGGCCATACATATGAAATAAGGCGGAGCAGCGGGCTGCTCGCCAGAGTTCATAGGCTCCCGGCTCCATACCTGGGCCAAAGTCCGGGTTACCAACTATTGGCGTGAAAGGAGAGGGAAAAGTGGTAAGGTCATGCTTGGTGGACACGGAGTCCCACACTCGGAGCGGGACCCGCGTTACAAAGGACGCATAGAGGTTGGGGGGGCGGTGGACCCTCCGCAGGAAGGGCACCTCCTGCAGCGTCCTGCCCGCCACCGCCTGGTCCTGAAACAACCAGTGTTTGTCCGATTCCCACCGGCTCCACTCCACTAAGTAGCGCAGTTGAGCAGCTTGAAAGTACTTATGCAGGTCCGGTATCCCAAGGCCACCAGACTCAGGCGCCAGCGTGGCTATGGTTCTCTTGATCCTAGGCTTACGGCCCTGCCACACAAAGCGTGTGATAGCAGACTGAGTCTGTGCTAGCCATCTCTTGGGGGGATGCAGCGGGAGAGCTCGAAATAGGTACAGGACTTGCGGCAGGAGGGTCATTTTCACCGCGGCCACTCTTCCCAGCATCGACAACGTGCCCTTGTCCCAGCGGGCCAGTTCCTCTTTGATCTTTGTACTTAAAGCCGTATAGTTGGCCGTGACCATAGCAGGAAGAGAGGGCGCTAGAAGAATCCCCAAATAGGGTACCTGATCCTTAGACCAGCTCAGAGGAAAAAGCCTCTGTAAGTCAGTCCTGGTGACGCCGGACAGCGAAATGTCAAGGGCCGCCGACTTCCCAAGTTTTACCTTGAATCCGCTACGGTCGCAAAGGTTTCCAGTTCTGCAATACAAGCAGGCAATGATCTCCTAGGATCGTCGAGCGTCAATATCACGTCGTCTGCGTAGAGACTAAGGGCGTGATGGAACTCCCCCATATGGACACCTGTGACGTTGGGGTTCTGGCAAACTCTTTTTGCGAACGGCTCCATATAAAGAGCGAAGAGCAATGGTGACAGTGGGCCCCCTTGTCTGGTGCCTCTCTCTATTGGGAAGTGCTGAGAGCTGCATCCGTTTACCCTCACTACCGCGGATGGGAATCGATAGCAATTGAACACCAGGTGCCTGAACTTCTCGCCTATGCCAAATTTGCCCAAGACCTTCTCCAAATAGGGCCAATGCACTCTATCAAACGCCTTCTCCGTGTCAATGGAAAGGAGCATGCGTTCCCCGGGTATCCGTGAGGCCTTCTCCAGTATATGGGTCACCCTTTTAGTGTTGTCGACAGTCTGCCGGCCCGGTACAAACCCGGCCTGATCCGGGTCAAC
This sequence comes from Lissotriton vulgaris, assembly GCF_964263255.1. NCBI lineage: Eukaryota > Metazoa > Chordata > Amphibia > Caudata > Salamandridae > Lissotriton > Lissotriton vulgaris. The sequence goes on from NC_141695.1 coordinate 717,143,501, forward strand.
CATACCCGGGAGGTGGAGTGCCAGACGTGCCGCTAGGATACTGGTTAAAATCTTCAGGTCTGTATTCAAAAGTGAAATCGGTCGGTAGGACCCGCAAGCAGTCCGATCCTTGCCCGGTTTCGGAATCACCGATACCGTAGCCTGAAGGAATTCCGGGGGGATAGCGCCCGGCTCATAGAACGTGTTAAATAGGCGCGTCAAAAATGGTGCGAGGTCCTGACAAAAGGTCTTATAGAAGAGAGGGATAAAACCGTCAGGTCCCGGGGCATTCCCGTTTTTGAGTCGGGAGATCGCCGTGACCACCTCCTCAATCCGAATCTCCCGCTCAAGATGTTGGGCCTGGTCCGGCGTCAGGGACGGGAGCGACACCGACTCTAGATAGTCTGCTTCAGCTCGCGCTGAGGGGGGAACGCCGGCGTAGAGGTCAGCATAGTAACCACGGAAAACTTCCGCGATCCGTCCATCCTCCGTGACCGTCCCTCCAGTGGGGACCGCTAGTTCCCTCACCCGATGCTGCTGGTGCTGTACCCTGAGTTTGTGCGCCAGAAGCCGGCCGCACCTGTCTCCGCCGGTGTAGTACTTATGTTTCAGGCGAAGTACTGCGTACTCCGCTCTGTCCATGTCAAGCGCGGACAGGAGTTTCCTGGCGGCCTTCAGTTGCCTCCAGACACGAGGGGCTCCCGTCCGTTGATGCACCTGTTCTAGCTCCCGCACCTGGCGGGTAAGTTCGTCCTTCTTAAGCTGGCGATCTTTGTTCTCCGCCGAGGAGATGGCAATCAACTCACCACGGAGCACAGTCTTCAAGGCGGCCCATTGCGTCGGACGGGTGGTGTCGTCGTTATCATTAATACGTTTAAATTCCTCTATGGATTCACAAATCTGTTTCACCACCGATTGCTTGTGCAGCAGAGTGTCCCTGAGGCGCCAGACCCCTCTCGAGGGAGACACCGGAGGCATTCGGAAAGGGCCTTCCACCGGGGCATGATCTGAGAGAGACAGGACCCCCATGTCGGCGCTCGAGGCCAGTTCGTACATCGGGCTCGTCACCAAGAGATGATCTAACCTTGCATATGATTTGTGGGCGTGGGAATAATAGGAGTATGCGCGGGTCGCGGGGTGGAGGCGGCGCCACATGTCGTGCATATCAAGCTCCTCCAAACGGGTACGAACCGAGCCCGAAAGCTCTCCCGATTGTAGGCGCCTCTGCACCGACCTGTCCAGGGATGCATAAAAGACCACATTCAAGTCCCCCCCAATCACGATGTGTCTATCAGGAGTGGACGTCACGTCTTCCAGTGCCCTGTGTAGAAACTGATCCTGATGATCATTGGGGCTATATATGGAGCCTATAGTAAACACCAGACCTCCTGCCTTGATTCTATACGCCAAGAGCCTCCCCTTCTGTTCCGCTACCTTTTGCTTAACCTCCCCCTTGAACCTCCTAGATATCATGAGCGCTACCCCTGCCGTCTTGGAAGCGCAGGAAGAGAAAAGCTGCGTGGGGAACTTTGGGGTCCGCAGCCTGTGACAGTCTTTAGCCAGCAGATGGGTCTCCTGCAGAAGACAAATGTCTGCCTGTGAGTCCTCCAGGAGGGACAGTACAGCCCTTCGTTTAACCGGGTTATTCAGCCCCTTCACATTCAAGGTAACAATCTTAAGGGCCATCAGTGAGGGGAATACCAGAAACGCTCACCAAGGCGGGCAAGGCCCACCGGACGAAACTCAAAGGCCACAGCAAGCGGCTCCAGCGCACAGTGAAAGCAAACCACCCCGCAGCACAATACAGTCCCCGAACCCCCAAACCCCCAACTGTGTGAACCCCCCCTTCCCTGGAACCCCACGCTCCCCCCTCCTCCCCCACCTCCCAGTGAACCCCCAAACCCCAAACTTGCCCGTCCAACTCCCCTGCCCACCCCCCTCTCCCCAAACCATTCAAAATACGTCATTGTCCCAGTCCAGCCCTCAGCGGACAAGGCCGTGGAAAGTCGTTCAAGTGGACGTCCAGCCACCACCACCAGCACCCCCGCCACCTCCCACCCCCGGAACCCCCGCACCTGCGATGAAGATATGCTACTGCAGACTCCCCCCGGAGCAAGTTCAGGCCGTCAAGGCCACATCGCCATTCGCCGTAGTCCTGGAGGCCTCCTGTATGGCGCTAGACATTTCTGCCCGAATTGTAGGCGAGTCAGGCCTTGCGGGCGGCGGGGATCGCCGTTCCCCGACCAGCTGCCAGCCATCTCGCGTGCTCCGTCTGCGACGAGGCGCCGGGGTGTCCGTGTCCGATGCAGTGATTCCCAGCACCCCGCATACATCTTGGAGGGACCGGAGCTGGTGCAAAGTTCCATTCCATCGAAAAATCAGGCGGAAGGGATGCCCCCACGAGTACTGCGTGTCGTGTTCCCTCAAGGGCTCCTAAGTAGGCGGCCACGTCTTCACCCTCCTCGTTGGATGGAACTCCTCGGACCCTGATGTTGTTCCGCCTGGACCTGTTTTCAAGGTCTTCGGCATGGGCTTGTAGATCGATCTGTTGGTCCCTCAGCCTCAGGACCTCCTGTTGCAGGTGGGTGATTTCCTCGTCCCTGGAGTGGCCAGCCACCTCCACAGTGTTCACTCGCTCTCCCAGGGAGTCCACCTCTCTCCGGACTTCCCGGACCTCTCCGGCCACCTCCTGCTTCAAGGCCTGAAAGTCCTCCCTCAAAGAGCTGAACAGGGACTCCAGGAACGATCTAGTCACCGGGGGTTCCCCACCTTCAGCGCCCCGTGAGCTAGTCGGGGGGCTCGGGGCGGGCTGGTCCCTGTCCTGCCTCGGGGCGCCTCATCCCAGTATGTCCGGCAAAGTTCGATCGCCCTGCCTCTGCCTCCTGGCATTCGACATCGCGGAGAGGCGGGGATCACGAAAGCCCGCGGGGCGTGGTGAGGAGGCACTACAGGCCGGGGCCGTGGTCCAGCAGTGGGTGGCAGGTCACACAGCTCGTGCCGACGTGGGATCACTCCCAGTGAGGTGCCCTCGCACGCCTCGGATGAGGGTCGATGCAACCGCTCCGCACCCGTCCAAAATGGCCGCTCGTTCCGGCTCGGGGAACCAGCGCCGAACTGGCGCAGTCTCAACTCCCAGACTTTGTGTTGCGCTGCCCGATGCGGAGGTCAGGGTCTACCAGTACATCTAGGGCCTCTCCGAACAGTCTCTCCAGTGATCGCCCCCGAAACCACATCCGATGATTCCGGCTAGGCCCATTTCTGGGGATCGTGGCAGTCGTTCCCCACTGGTCCACTCGAGTATCGCACAGCCGGGGGCCAAGCTTGCAGATTGTGCGGCAGCCGGAGCCGGAGGTCGCGAAGGTGAACGAGGGCGCCGGAGGGCCCGGCAGCGCCCAGCAGCGGTCAGAGGAGGGGCTCCGGGCCGGGCCACGTGGTGTAGGCCCCGCGGCCTTCCCGATCCCCGGGCTTGCGTAGTTACTTCCTGTCGGCTCCGCCTCCGCTTCCACCGTCAATGCAGCTCCGCTCTGCCGAGGAAGGCCGCTCCAGCACCCACCGGGGACGATTGTGGTGTCGAGTCGTTCGCACTCTGTTGGTCTACCCCGTGCTACAGGCTCCCCTCGTCGGGTTACCAAGGCCTCGTGATCGGGGGGTCCCCGGGCCTCCCGGCAAGTCCTCCGGCGGCCACCGCCTCGGCTGGTTCTCTAGCGGCTCCGCCGCCGCGGCGGCAGGGTAACTGAGGGCTGCGGACTGTTCCACACCACCACGGGGAGTACTGGGTGCGTTTTCCGCTCGATCCGGGGGAGATCAGCGGTGTGGAGAGGTGCAGGTTTTCCAGGGGCTCGGGAGCTCACGGCAAGTGCGTCCTCTCAGCCCGCCATCTTGGCCACGCCCCCGTGTTGCATTTTTAGTAACTATTGAACTGTTTGAAGCAAAAAAAAATGTTTTAAATTGTTTAAATCTGTAGATTATGTGGCAGATGATAGATTACGTGGCAAATGCACAAATCTATAGCTATGCAAATATTGCAGCGCCAGCACAATTGCATAATTTCAGTAGCCCTGGTTATATCTCTTGGACCCGGCCTCGTGGCGTGGTCCTCTCTGATCCCCGCAACCCCAGAACTACGGATGGAACTGATTCCCGTCCACCCAGAACTGTACCTGACACCTCTACACCAGACCTGAGACGATCTCCAGACCGCGTGCCTGCACCCGTGCACGTGACCGTCAGACTCCATGTTTGGCCACCCCGGCCGGTCGGCCGCCTTCTTCCCTTTCGGCAGCCCCTGGCCGCTCCTGGCTGCAGCTAGGCGTGCGAGTCCCGCGCGCCCAGACCCGCCCAGGGGGGTGAACGACTCACCAAGTACCCGAAACCAAGACTTCCATCACACCTCCGGCCCCCTTCCAAGGAACTGGTTTCCCTCACACCTCTGGACTATCCCTGGGGGCTGGTTTTGATCACACCTTTGGACTCCTAGCGAGCTGGCTCCAGACCTTGATGGGCGTCTGGGATCCCCTGGACGCACGGTCCAAAGCATCAAAGAACCAGCCGCCCAGACAATCGGCCGCCTGGCCCTCGGACCACCGGCCTCCTGCCTCTGAGAGTCCGGACATCAAAGGGCTTCTGGACTATAAGACAGCCTGCCTCCCATCCAGCTGGCAGTTGTACCCTGGACAAGAAAGCCCTGCTGATCTGATCGCGGCTGACCTTGAGGAGAACAGACTCTGACCCACCGAAGCTACGGAACTGAACCACCGAGCCCTGCTGACGCTGTCGCGGCTCCCTCTCGAAGAGTAAGACCTGAAACATCGGAGCCCTGCTGACCTTGTCGCGGCCCACTCTTGAGAACGAGAGACTCTTGCTACCATCCTGAGCCCTGCGGACGCTGTCGCGGCTCCACCTGTTGATGAGTACTACGGAGTACTCCTGACCAAGCCCTGCTGACCTCGTCGCGGCTTAAAGAACCCTCTGGTCCGGCTGGACCATCGACGCTACCCTCACGACAACCTTGAACCGAAGTGAGTAGGACAGCAAGTACCATCGCCAGCCCCGTACCTTCCCTCGATAAGACTCGGCAGGAATTGTGGGAGAGGAGGGTCTCGGGTGGTTAAGAGAGCAGTCTTGACCCCTGGGGTCACCGCCTTCCAACATTGGTGGCAGCGACCCGATACGAACCTACGTCTGGAGATCGTACCACTGACACACTACCTGAACCCACACGCAGCAAACGCACTAGAAAGAAAGAGCAATAATGTCGTCCACAGAATCCGGGGAGAAAACGACATTCGATAAAGACCTATTGGAAGACTACACCCATAGAGAGCTAAAGCAGTTCTGCAAGGAACTAAGTATCGCGAGTACCGGACTAAGTACTAAGGAGGATTTCCAAAAAGCGCTAACGGCTTGGGTGGAGTCCGGAGCATCCCTGCCCCCGCCTGAAGACAACGGGGGAGGGAGACCACAGACCGAACCCAGTACACCGACCGGTGAAAGAAACCAGCAACCAACCCGGAGCCCAGCAACCGGGAGGGATCGGTCGTCGGAAGAGATGGCCGACCGAAAACGTGACCGAAGTCATGAACTAGAACTGGCGCGCCTCAAATTGGAGGGAGAACTCAAACTGGCAGAGAAAAAGTTGGCAGTCGAGCAATTGCGGCTCCAGGGGGAGCTGGAAGAGAAGAAGCTCCAGAGGGAGCATGAAGGCCGGAAACTCCAGCTCGAGCACGAGCACGAGCGCAGCCTCAAAGTACTAGAGTTGAAAGCCAGAGCAGAGGCACCCGGACCACCGGGACTCGGAGAGCCGCTTCCTCAGCGAGGGAAGAGACACCCTGCTGGACCTACCGACTGCACACATGAACGCCTACCCCCACATGAAAGACGCTCTCCTATTCTGCTACGGACTAACGCCAGAAATGTATCGCCAGTGGTTTAGGGAGTGCAAGAAGATTCCTGGCACCACATGGGTGGACTATGTGAACTACTACACCCGGGCCTTAGATGGGTGGATCAAGGGCAGCAATGTGACCACCTTCGAAGACCTGGTCGACCTAATCGCTTACGAGCACCTGTCCGCGAATTGCTTTGTGGCACTGAGGCAGCATCTTCTGGACAGCAAGCTCGCCAATCCACGAAAACTGTCTGTTGAAGCCGATCGCTGGGTGGCCACCCGAGTCCAGAAGGGGCCCGGGGGAGACCCCCCACGGAACGACCAAGGATCTTCCCGCCAGAGGGGTGGGGGAGGTCGAGGTAAACAGCAAGGATCTCAGTCAGGGCCCCAGCGTAGCCCCCCCAGAAACCAGACCCCCCGTTCTCCTCCCTTGACGAGAGCAGCCCCGAGCGTAGGTCCCCCAGGGCTCCGCCCCAGCACAGCGTGCTTTAAGTGTCAGCAACCCGGACACTATGCCGGTGATCCCCGATGCCCCATGTCCCAGAAATCCACTCCCACTGGCTCCTCCACCAGACAGATATCCTCGGTAGCCCTAGAAGAGGAAGAAATAGAAGAGCAGGGGGAGTGGGAGCCCGCAGCCATGGTCTTAGCCTCCCTAGGGAATAGCGAGATGGTCCCGGGAGATTACCTGCCCGACAACACAGAAAAGTATCGTCAGACAGTTAAGGTTAACGGGCGCAACATAGGAGCCCTTAGAGACACAGGAGCTAGCATCACGTCCGTCAGATACACGCTAGTCCCTGAGTCCCTGATCATCCCCACGCCTCTTGCAGAGTGATAGCAGCTGACAATTCCGTCCGCACCTACAGGATAGCCCAGGTTCCGTTTGAGTGGGAGGGAGTCTCGGGCGATCTACGGGTACCGGTCCGCATGGACATGCCTGTGGACTGCCTCCTGGGAAATGACCTAGAGAGCTCGAAGTGGAAGGATGTAGAGAGGAAGACCCATCTAGAGATGTTGGGTCTACCCCACTGGGCCTGTGTGAGCACCCGAGCCATGACCGCCAGAATGACCAACCCCGGGAACGAAGAGTCCGAGTTCCCCCGTACCGCCCCTGATGCCCCGGAGGGAGGCGAGCGCCCCACGGTCCTTGACCAGCCCTCCAACGAAGAAAGCGAATCTGACGAAGGTCCCCTCGGACCCGCCGTCGATCCGGTCCCCACCCTAACAGGTATCCCCGAGTTGGCCCAGTGGCGCCAAGAAGGAGGACCATCCCGAGAAGAGTTCTGCCAGGAGCAGACCTCCTGCCCTGCCCTTGAGGGGCTCCAGCAACAGGCCGCGGCCCAGGCCGCCGGAGACCAGTCCGGCTCCCACTACCTTTACTGGGAAAACGGCCTACTCTACAGTGAACAGAAGACCGCCAAACTAGGGTCAGCCCGAGTGCTGGTGGTACCCCTACGTTTCCGCAGCCTCCTCCTCAACCTGGCCCACGGTGTGCCCCTGGCGGGACACTTGGGCCAAGATAAAACCTACCAACGACTAGTGACCCATTTCTACTGGCCCCACATGCGGGCCAATGTGGAACACCACTGTAAGTCCTGCCCCACGTGTCAGGCTAGCGGCAAAAGCAGAGGTAAGCGCAAGGCTCCCCTCCAGCCCTTCCCAGTTGTCAGTACCCCCTTTGAGAGGTTGGGAATCGACATTGTCGGACATCTGGACCCCCGGACCTCCCTAGGTCACAGGTTCATTCTTGTCTTGGTCGATCATGCCACCCGATACCCCAAAGCCATCCCCCTCCGGACAGTGACGGCCCCGGTCGTGGGCCGGGCCCTCATGTGGGGATCTTCTCCCGGGTCGGATTCCCGCGGGAAGTGGTGAGCGACCGAGGCACAAACTTTATTTCCTGGTACATGAAGTCTCTTTGGCAACAGTGTGGGGTGTCGTACAAGTTCACCACCCCATACCATCCTCAGGGTAACGGCCTGGTTGAACGCTTCAACCGCACCCTGAAAGGAATGATCATGGGTCTCGAGGAGCCCTTGCGACGCAAGTGGGACGTCCTCCTGCCCTGCCTCCTGTTCGCATACCGAGAAGTTCCCCAGAAATCCTTGGGGTTCAGCCCTTTCAAGCTGCTCATGGGCACCCCGTCCGGGGTCCCCTCAGCCTGGTCAAGGAAGGCTGGGAGACAGCCCCCCCGAGCACACCCCCTGATGTGTTCTCCTACGTCCTGGCCCTCCGGAACCAGATGCGGAGATTTCGCGAACTGGCCGAGGCCAACCTGGAGGCCAGCCAAGAGGAGATGAAACACTGGCACGACCAGAATGCCACTCTGGTCGAGTTTCAGTCCGGCCAACAGGTTTGGGTCATGTCGCCAGTGGAACCTTGTGCCCTTCAGGACAAGTGGACTGGACCCTTTAAGGTGATAGAGCGCAAGAGCCAGGTCACATACCTCGTCGATACGAAATCGGTCAGGAATGCCCTGAAGGTTCTCCACGTGAACCGGCTCAAACTCCACTTTGTGCATTCCGAGTTGGGATTACTCCTTGCCACTGACGACGGAGAGGAAGAGGAAACGGACCCTCTACCGGATCTCCTGTGTGCGAAGGACCAAGATGGCTCCGTAGAGGGAGTGAGTCTCTCCTCCTCCCTCACCCCCGTGCAGCGTGAAAAATGTCACCGGTTGTTGGGACAGTTCTCAGACCTCTTCTCCCTCACCCCCGGCGTCACCAGTTGGTGCGTCCACGACGTGGACACCAGGGACAGCCCTCCGGTACGGCACAGAGCCTACCGAGTCCCTGACCGAGTTCGAGCCTGCATCAAGGCCGAAGTTGACAAAATGTTGGCCCTGGGAGTGGTACAAGCCTCCGACAGCCCATGGGCTAGCCCCATGGTCCTGGTTCCGAAGGCGGCCGCCCCCGGCACGTTCCTGAGCTGAGGTTCTGCGTAGACTACCGCGGACTCAACGCAGTCACCCAAACCGACGCACACCCCATCCCCCGAGCCGACTAACTCATTGACCGTCTAGGGTCGGCTCAGTACCTCAGTACCTTCGATCTCACCAGTGGCTACTGGCAGATCGGCCTCACGGAGAGGGCCCGAGAAAGGTCCGCTTTCTCCACTCCGAATGGCCACTTCCACTTCCGAGTAATGCCCTTCGGCATGAAAAACGCCCCCGCCACCTTCCAGAGACTGGTCAACCAGGTCCTGGCCGGGTTGGAAAGTTTCAGCGCGGCCTACCTTGACGACATTGCCGTGGTCAGTGCCCACTGGCCTGAGCACTTGCAACACCTCTGGGAGGTGTTGGACGCCCTGCGCCGCGCAGGCCTCACCATTAAAGCTAGCAAGTGCCAGATAGGACAAAGCTCCGTGGTATACCTCGGGCACCAGGTCGGAAGCGGCCTCGTAGCCCCCCTCCAACCCAAGATAGATGCTATCAATGCCTGGGAGACCCCCATGACCCAGACCGAGGTGTGGGCCTTCCTAGGACTCACAGGGTACTACCGTAGATTCATCAAGGGCTACAGGAGTATTGTAGGCCACCTCACAGAGTTGACAGCCAAGGCAAACCCCAAGAAGGTTAGTTGGACCCCCGCCTGTCAGAAGGCGTTCGAGAAATTGAAAAAGGCCATGTGCACCGCTCCAGTACTACAGGCCCCTGATTACTCCCGAGAGTTCGTGGTCCAGACCGACGCCTCCGAACATGGCATCGGAGCCATGCTCTCCCAGGTGGACGACCAGGGGATTGATCACCCAGTAGCCTTTATCAGCCGGAGGCTACTACCCCGGGAGCAGAGATGGAGCACCATCGAGCGAGAGGCCTTCGCAGTGGTCTGGGCCTTGAAGAAGCTGAGGCCCTACCTGTTCGGTACCCACTTCCTGGTCCAGACCGATCACCGTCCTCTCCGGTGGCTCATGCAGATGAGAGGAGAGAACCCTAAACTGCTACGCTGGTCCATCTCCCTCCAAGGGATGGATTTTACTGTGGAACACAGGCCTGGTGCCGACCACGCCAACGTCGACGGCCTGTCCCGCTTCTTCCGCCTCAGCGAAGAGAACCCCCAAGAGGATGGGTAGTTCTCCTCGTCTTTCAGCTGGAGGGGACACATGTTGGACCCGGCCTTGTGGCGTGGTCCTCTCTGATCCCCGCAATCCCAGAACCACGGATGGAACTGATTCCCGTCCACCCAGAACTGTACCTGACACCTCTACACCGGACCTGAGACGATCTCCAGACCGCGTGCCTGCACCCGTGCACGTGACCGTCAGACTCCATGTTTGGCCACCCCGGCCGGTCGGCCGCCTTCTTCCCTTTCGGCAGCCCTTGGCCGCTCCTGGCTGCAGCTAGGCGTGCGCGTCTGGCGCGCCCAGACCCGCCCGGGGGGTGAACGACTCACCAAGTACCCGAAACCAAGACTTCCATCACACCTCCGGCCCCCTTCCAAGGAACTGGTTTCCCTCACACCTCTGGACTATCCCTGGGGGCTGGTTTCGATCACACCTTTGGACTCCTAGCGAGCTGGCTCCAGACCTTGATGGGCGTCTGGGATCCCCTGGACGCACGGTCCAAAGCATCAAAGAATCAGCCGCCCAGACAATCGGCCGCCTGGCCCTCGGACCACTGGCCTCCTGCCTCTGAGAGTCCGGACATCAAAGGGCTTCTGGACTATAAGACAGCCTGCCTCCCATCCAGCCGGCAGTTGTATCCTGGACAAGAAAGCCCTGCTGATCTGATCGCGGCTGACCTTGAGGAGACCAGACGCTGACCCACCGAGCCCTTCTGACGTCGTCGCGGCTCATCCTCGAAGCTACGGAACTTAACCACCGAGCCCTGCTGACGCTGTTGTGGCTCCCTCTCGAAGAGTAAGACCTGAACCATCGGAGCCCTGCTGACCTCGTCGCGGCCCACTCTTGAGAACGAGAGTCTCTTGCTACCATCCTGAGCCCTGCGGACGCTGTCGCGGCTCCACCTGTCGACGAGTACTATGGAGTACTCCTGACCAAGCCCTGCTGACCTCGTTGCGGCTTAAAGAACCCTCTGGTCCGGCTGGACCATTGACGCTACCCTCACGACAACCTTGTACCGAAGTGAGTAGGACAGCAAGTACCATCGCCAGCCCCCGTACCCCCCGTTCTCCTCCCTTGACGAGAGCAGCCCCGAGCGTAGGTCCCCCAGGGCTCCGCCCCAGCACAGCGTGCTTTAAGTGTCAGCAACCCGGACACTATGCCGGTGATCCCCGATGCCCCATGTCCCAGAAATCCACTCCCACTGGCTCCTCCACCAGACAGATATCCTCGGTAGCCCTAGAAGAGGAAGAAATAGAAGAGCAGGGGGAGTGGGAGCCCGCAGCCATGGTCTTAGCCTCCCTAGGGAATAGCGAGATGGTCCCGGGAGATTACCTGCCCGACAACACAGAAAAGTATCGTCAGACAGTTAAGGTTAACGGGCGCAACATAGGAGCCCTTAGAGACACAGGAGCTAGCATCACGTCCGTCAGATACACGCTAGTCCCTGAGTCCCTGATCATCCCCACGCCTCTTGCAGAGTGATAGCAGCTGACAATTCCGTCCGCACCTGCAGGATAGCCCAGGTTCCGTTTGAGTGGGAGGGAGTCTCGGGCGATCTACGGGTACCGGTCCGCACGGACATGCCTGTGGACTGCCTCCTGGGAAATGACCTAGAGAGCTCGAAGTGGAAGGATGTAGAGAGGAAGACCCATCTAGAGATGTTGGGTCTACCCCACTGGGCCTGTGTGAGCACCCGAGCCATGACCGCCAGAATGACCAACCCCGGGAACGAAGAGTCCGAGTTCCCCCGTACCGCCACTGATGCCCCGGAGGGAGGCGAGCGCCCCACGGTCCTTGACCAGCCCTCCAACGAAGAAAGCGAATCTGACGAAGGTCCCCTCGGACCCGCCGTCGATCCGGTCCCCACCCTAACAGGTATCCCCGAGTTGGCCCAGTGGCGCCAAGAAGGAGGACCATCCCGAGAAGAGTTCTGCCAGGAGCAGACCTCCTGCCCTGCCCTTGAGGGGCTCCAGCAACAGGCCGCGGCCCAGGCCGCCGGAGACCAGTCCGGCTCCCACTACCTTTACTGGGAAAACGGCCTACTCTACAGTGAACAGAAGACCGCCAAACTAGGGTCAGCCCGAGTGCTGGTGGTACCCCTACGTTTCCGCAGCCTCCTCCTCAACCTGGCCCACGGTGTGCCCCTGGCGGGACACTTGGGCCAAGATAAAACCTACCAACGACTAGTGACCCATTTCTACTGGCCCCACATGCGGGCCAATGTGGAACACCACTGTAAGTCCTGCCCCACGTGTCAGGCTAGCGGCAAAAGCAGAGGTAAGCGCAAGGCTCCCCTCCAGCCCTTCCCAGTTGTCAGTACCCCCTTTGAGAGGTTGGGAATCGACATTGTCGGACATCTGGACCCCCGGACCTCCCTAGGTCACAGGTTCATTCTTGTCTTGGTCGATCATGCCACCCGATACCCCAAAGCCATCCCCCTCCGGACAGTGACGGCCCCGGTCGTGGGCCGGGCCCTCATGTGGGGATCTTCTCCCGGGTCGGATTCCCGCGGGAAGTGGTGAGCGACCGAGGCACAAACTTTATTTCCTGGTACATGAAGTCTCTTTGGCAACAGTGTGGGGTGTCGTACAAGTTCACCACCCCATACCATCCTCAGGGTAACGGCCTGGTTGAACGCTTCAACCGCACCCTGAAAGGAATGATCATGGGTCTCGAGGAGCCCTTGCAACGCAAGTGGGACGTCCTCCTGCCCTGCCTCCTGTTCGCATACCGAGAAGTTCCCCAGAAATCCTTGGGGTTCAGCCCTTTCAAGCTGCTCATGGGCACCCCGTCCGGGGTCCCCTCAGCCTGGTCAAGGAAGGCTGGGAGACAGCCCCCCCGAGCACACCCCCTGATGTGTTCTCCTACGTCCTGGCCCTCCGGAACCAGATGCGGAGATTTCGCGAACTGGCCGAGGCCAACCTGGAGGCCAGCCAAGAGGAGATGAAACACTGGCACGACCAGAATGCCACTCTGGTCGAGTTTCAGTCCGGCCAACAGGTTTGGGTCATGTCGCCAGTGGAACCTTGTGCCCTTCAGGACAAGTGGACTGGACCCTTTAAGGTGATAGAGCGCAAGAGCCAGGTCACATACCTCGTCGATACGAAATCGGTCAGGAATGCCCTGAAGGTTCTCCACGTGAACCGGCTCAAACCCCACTTTGTGCATTCCGAGTTGGGATTACTCCTTGCCACTGACGACGGAGAGGAAGAGGAAACGGACCCTCTACCGGATCTCCTGTGTGCGAAGGACCAAGATGGCTCCGTAGAGGGAGTGAGTCTCTCCTCCTCCCTCACCCCCGTGCAGCGTGAAAAATGTCACCGGTTGTTGGGACAGTTCTCAGACCTCTTCTCCCTCACCCCCGGCGTCACCAGTTGGTGCGTCCACGACGTGGACACCAGGGACAGCCCTCCGGTACGGCACAGAGCCTACCGAGTCCCTGACCGAGTTCGAGCCTGCATCAAGGCCGAAGTTGACAAAATGTTGGCCCTGGGAGTGGTACAAGCCTCCGACAGCCCATGGGCTAGCCCCATGGTCCCGGTTCCGAAGGCGGCCGCCCCCGGCACCGTTCCTGAGCTGAGGTTCTGCGTAGACTACCGCGGACTCAACGCAGTCACCCAAACCGACGCACACCCCATCCCCCGAGCCGACTAACTCATTGACCGTCTAGGGTCGGCTCAGTACCTCAGTACCTTCGATCTCACCAGTGGTACTGGCAGATCGGCCTCACGGAGAGGGCCCGAGACAGGTCCGCTTTCTCCACTCCGAATGGCCACTTCCACTTCCGAGTAATGCCCTTCGGCATGAAAAACGCCCCCGCCACCTTCCAGAGACTGGTCAACCAGGTCCTGGCCGGGTTGGAAAGTTTCAGCGCGGCCTACCTTGACGACATTGCCGTGGTCAGTGCCCACTGGCCTGAGCACTTGCAACACCTCTGGGAGGTGTTGGACGCCCTGCGCCGCGCAGGCCTCACCATTAAAGCTAGCAAGTGCCAGATAGGACAAAGCTCCGTGGTATACCTCGGGCACCAGGTCGGAAGCGGCCTCGTAGCCCCCCTCCAACCCAAGATAGATGCTATCAATGCCTGGGAGACCCCCATGACCCAGACCGAGGTGTGGGCCTTCCTAGGACTCACAGGGTACTACCGTAGATTCATCAAGGGCTACAGGAGTATTGTAGGCCACCTCACAGAGTTGACAGCCAAGGCAAACCCCAAGAAGGTTAGTTGGACCCCCGCCTGTCAGAAGGCGTTCGAGAAATTGAAAAAGGCCATGTGCACCGCTCCAGTACTACAGGCCCCTGATTACTCCCGAGAGTTCGTGGTCCAGACCGACGCCTCCGAACATGGCATCGGAGCCGTGCTCTCCCAGGTGGACGACCAGGGGATTGATCACCCAGTAGCCTTTATCAGCCGGAGGCTACTACCCCGGGAGCAGAGATGGAGCACCATCGAGCGAGAGGCCTTCGCAGTGGTCTGGGCCTTGAAGAAGCTGAGGCCCTACCTGTTCGGTACCCACTTCCTGGTCCAGACCGATCACCGTCCTCTCCGGTGGCTCATGCAGATGAGAGGAGAGAACCCTAAACTGCTACGCTGGTCCATCTCCCTCCAAGGGATGGATTTTACTGTGGAACACAGGCCTGGTGCCGACCACGCCAACGTCGACGGCCTGTCCCGCTTCTTCCGCCTCAGCGAAGAGAACCCCCAAGAGGATGGGTAGTTCTCCTCGTCTTTCAGCTGGAGGGGACACATGTTGGACCCGGCCTCGTGGCGTGGTCCTCTCTGATCCCCGCAATCCCAGAACCACGGATGGAACTGATTCCCGTCCACCCAGAACTGTACCTGACACCTCTACACCGGACCTGAGACGATCTCCAGACCGCGTGCCTGCACCCGTGCACGTGACCGTCAGACTCCATGTTTGGCCACCCCGGCCGGTCGGCCGCCTTCTTCCCTTTCGGCAGCCCTTGGCCGCTCCTGGCTGCAGCTAGGCGTGCGCGTCTGGCGCGCCCAGACCCGCCCGGGGGGTGAACGACTCACCAAGTACCCGAAACCAAGACTTCCATCACACCTCCGGCCCCCTTCCAAGGAACTGGTTTCCCTCACACCTCTGGACTATCCCTGGGGGCTGGTTTCGATCACACCTTTGGACTCCTAGCGAGCTGGCTCCAGACCTTGATGGGCGTCTGGGATCCCCTGGACGCACGGTCCAAAGCATCAAAGAATCAGCCGCCCAGACAATCGGCCGCCTGGCCCTCGGACCACTGGCCTCCTGCCTCTGAGAGTCCGGACATCAAAGGGCTTCTGGACTATAAGACAGCCTGCCTCCCATCCAGCCGGCAGTTGTATCCTGGACAAGAAAGCCCTGCTGATCTGATCGCGGCTGACCTTGAGGAGACCAGACGCTGACCCACCGAGCCCTTCTGACGTCGCGGCTCATCCTCGAAGCTACGGAACTTAACCACCGAGCCCTGCTGACGCTGTTGTGGCTCCCTCTCGAAGAGTAAGACCTGAACCATCGGAGCCCTGCTGACCTCGTCGCGGCCCACTCTTGAGAACGAGAGTCTCTTGCTACCATCCTGAGACCTGCGGACGCTGTCGCGGCTCCACCTGTCGACGAGTACTATGGAGTACTCCTGACCAAGCCCTGCTGACCTCGTTGCGGCTTAAAGAACCCTCTGGTCCGGCTGGACCATTGACGCTACCCTCACGACAACCTTGTACCGAAGTGAGTAGGACAGCAAGTACCATCGCCAGCCCCCGTACCCCCCAGTTCGAGGATTGAGAACTGTGCGCAGGGTACGCGGCATACCGACTGGCCCTCTAAGACTGTCCCACTTCCCCGTTCCCTTGTTCACTAGACATTCACGATCCCTCGATCGCTGTGTATTGCTACCTATTTTACTTGATTAAGTTCATACTTGATAAAGATTCACGGTGTGGTGTCCGTTCGTAAGTGTGGTGTGTCGACAGTGTGTACGATCAGTCCTCCCCGGCGAGGACCTTCCCTCGATAAGACTCGGCAGGAATTGTGGGAGAGGAGGGTCTCGGGTGGTTAAGAGAGCAGTCTTGACCCCTGGGGTCACCGCCTTCCAACAATATCTTACTGATTAACTTGTACTATTTAGCTTGCATTGGAACCTAGTGCAATTAAGATTCCTTTGGTAGAAGATGCAGGGTTCAGAAAGCAATGTTATGAGATTTGTCAGTTGAACTGGTGCTTGCAATGGAGGAGCTCCTGTTCGCTTGTCCTCCGCTACCGTGCAGCTGTGTATGTAGTGAATGAACATACTTGCGGACTCCTGCTGTCTTGAGAGATCTACCACTGATAGGAATCATTGAAACCCACCTGCAATTGAAAAAGGCTGTGAAAACTTGGTTCTTCCCCAGATGATGCAGTGATGACTAAATCCTAAAAATAGCTCAGAAAGACATAGAAAAAATATATAATGCTTATGCTGCTCTGCATGGATTATGCAGGTTACATACTATAGCTACACTATAACCCCTGAAGACCTCAACGACCTTAAGATGTAGACAAGTCTTTGCTAATACAGACATAGGCTAAATCCATCTCAAAGACACCAAAGAAGAGCACAGTCCACTCCTGCAAGGCACCAAAATAAAACCTTCATGTGTATAAGAAGGAACACGTCAGTGGGATAGCCTGCTTAGTACAAGCACTAAGCTCTGGGACGGTCTTCCAATGTTGGTGAGAACCATTGAAAACCACCTGGAACCAAGGAAGACTGTAGGGACCTGGCACTGAACAAATATCATCTTTGTGTAACATATAACTACTATACTATCACACAAAAAAATTAAAAAATTGTTTAAATCTGTAGATTATGTGGCAGATGATAGATTACATGGCAAATGCACAAATCTATAATTATGCAAAGATTGCAGCGCCAGCACAATTGCATAATTACAGTGGCCCTGGTTATATCTTCCTGATTAGCTTGTACTGTTTATCTTGCATTGGAACCTAGTGCAATTAAGATTCCTTTGGTAGAAGATGCAGGGTTAAGAAAGCAATGTTATGAGATTTGTCAGTTGAACTGGTGCTTGCAATGGAGGAGCTCCTGTGCGCTTGTCCTCCGCTACCGTGTAACTCTGTATGTAGTGAATGAACATACTTGCCGACTCCTGCTGTCTTGAGAGATCTACCACTGATAGGAATCATTGAAACCCACCTGAAATTGAAAAAGGCTGTGAAAACTTGGTTCTTCCCAAGATGATGCAGTGATGACTAAATCCTAAAAATGTGTTGCTGGTGGCAGCTCCCACGCGGACCCGTTTGATGTATTGAGGCCCCATTTACATTTCTTTACTTTTAACTGTACTTTTAACATTTCTGTTCCCGAGTCCTGCGCTGAGGCGCTTTTGTTTATTTTTAATGCATTGCTCAGACAAATCCTTTTTTGGGTGATACGCTTACTTGTTTTGCCATCTGGTGTGCTGAGGTGTGCCTTCCCTGCCCGTTCCACCTCGGCTGTTGTGCCGATTGAGTGGAGGGCGGGTGGCCATCTTGAGTGTAGTCCCGGACCCCGGCTGCACCAGTGGCAGCGTTCTAGCTGGGGGAGGGAGGTGCACCCATAAATTGAGCTTCGCTTTGAGACACTTGCGGCTAGTGTGGGTGGTGGAAGCTCCCACGCAGACCTGTTTGATGTATTGAGGCCCCATTTACGTTTTTTTACTTGTAACTGTACTTTTAACATTTCTTTGCCCGAGTCCTGCGCTGAGGCGCTTTTGTTTATTTTTAACGCATTGCTCAGACAAATCCTTTTTTGGGTGATACGTTTACCTGTTTTGCCATCTGGTGTGCTGAGGTGTGCCTTCTCTGCCCCGTTCCACCGCGGCTGTTGTGCCGATTGAGTGAAGGGCGTGCGGCCATCTTGAGTGTAGTCCCGGATCCCGGCTGGACCAGTGGCAGCGTTCTAGCTGGGGGAGGGAGGTGCACCCATAAATTGAACATGCCCTTTCGAACGCGCAACGGTTGCGTGCAACGGGCGCGCCGCTGGCATGCCGAAGGTAAGGCAAAGGTCAGCCCTTCTGCGCCCGTCCGCGCCCGTCCGCGCCCCGGGCGCGCTTAGCGCTGGTCATGCTGCCCGAATTCTTACAAGTCTGACAGACGTCCCAATAAGGTACTCATCAGAAGAACTATTTTCACTTAAAACTGTCGAGTGCCCGGGCACTTTGCCATGGGATGTGTCAGATGGCATCCCTGGCTTCTGCCCCACGTGTGACTTTGGCTCCTCTCAAACCATCGCTGCTTCCACACACATCACCAACAATTCACAAGTAATTGCTGCTGCTCTTATAAATGCTTGCTCGATGAGAAAACATGCCGCTGACATATTTGAACTCTTGTCTGACGGCCACCTCGATAATCTGTTTATAACAGAAACATGGCTCAACAATTCCAGTGCCCCCGCTATTGAGCTTGCCATCCCTAGAGGTTTTAAAATAATTAGGGTGGATCGAGCAATGGGGACCGGGGGGGGTCGGCTATTGAATTTAAAGATGCATGGTCTTTTCACAGTGACTCCTCCGATGAGTTAGGCAATGGGGAAATCCTTCACTTCTCTCTCACCCTCTCACCTCATTTTACGTTGGGAGGCACGTTGGTCTATCGTCCCCCGGGCCCCGTTGGGCAGTTCCTTAAGGCGCTGGTGGATGTCATTGTGCCCTGTGCCTTGAGATTCTCTAGATTTCTCCTTTTGGGCG
This sequence comes from Lissotriton vulgaris, assembly GCF_964263255.1. Taxonomy (NCBI): domain Eukaryota; kingdom Metazoa; phylum Chordata; class Amphibia; order Caudata; family Salamandridae; genus Lissotriton; species Lissotriton vulgaris. The sequence goes on from NC_141695.1 coordinate 717,162,160, forward strand.
ATTTTAACATCCATACGGAGGCGAGCGAGCTACCAGACTCCAAAAATCTGATGGAGTCTCTTAGCCTAGCCTAACTAAGTCAATGGGTCACCCTGCCCACACACTCCGGGGGCCATATCCTGGATGTGGTGTGCTCCAATTTCGGTCGGCTATTGAATTTAAAGATACATGGTCTTTTCACAGTGACTCCTCCGATGAGTTAGGCAATGGGGAAATCCTTCACTTCTCTCTCACCCTCTCACCTCATTTTACGTTGGGAGGCACGTTGGTCTATCGTCCCCCGGGCCCCGTTGGGCAGTTCCTTAAGGCGCTGGTGGATGTCATTGTGCCCTGTGCCTTGAGATTCTCTAGATTTCTCCTTTTGGGCGATTTTAACATCCATACGGAGGCGAGCGAGCTACCAGACTCCAAAAATCTGATGGAGTCTCTTAGCCTAGCCTAACTAAGTCAATGGGTCACCCTGCCCACACACTCCGGGGGCCATATCCTGGATGTGGTGTGCTCCAATTTTTCCTTATCAGTATCTGACCCTGAAACTCTTACCTGGTCGGACCATAAGCTGATCAGGTTCTCCTGGTCCTTAGAAAACCCCCCCTTCAATAGCAAGACTAATACCTGCCCTCAGAAGATTAATCTGCCTGCCCTGTCCAATGCCCTTCGTATGGGTCGTCCAGTGTTAGGCCCTGAGCTGACCACAGCTGTGCAGATCTTTAACACCAGGATCTGTTCGGGGGTGGAGTCCTCCTCTAAACGGCGCGTTAGATCCAAAATTCGCTCCACTCCCTCTAAGCCCTGGTTTATGCCGGCTTTAAGAGAGCTGAAGTTCGGCTGTAAAAAACTGGAAAAATCTGGCGGCTTTCCTATTGCCCTACCACTAAGGGGGTATTATGTACAACTCAGAGGGAGTACTATGCTAGTATCAGGATGGCTAAGAGCGAATATTTTGCGGATAGGATCTCTAAGGCCAACAATAACAGTAGGGACATTTTTGCTATTGTCAACAGCTTTCTTTCCCCTTGCGGCGAGCAACCAATAGTGCCATCTTCTGCGTGTTGGTATGAGGATCTGTCCTCATTTTTTGAAAATAAAATAGCAGCGATCCAGGCTAGTCTGCGTACTGCCTGTCTCAGTCAGAGCTTCTCAGCTCTAGCTCACTCCCCTCTTTCTTCTTCCAGGGCTCACGCCTTCAAGGAATTTTTCCCACCATCTGGAGCGGACACCCTAGCAGTTCTAAATCCATGAAATCAGGATCACCAACTGACCCCTCTTGGCGGGATGGACGAGGTGGTGTGTCATGAGGTCACCGAAATTGTTAGCCTCTCCTTTAGGTCAGCGACAGTCCCCGAATGCTGGAAGCAGGCCAAACTTCTGCCTCTGCTGAAGAAATCGGGTTCGGACCCTGCAGTTCCAGCCAACTACCGGCCAGTTTCCTTACTGCCAGTATTGGCCAAGGTCTGTGAAAAGATTGCTTTCTGTCAATTGAACACTTTTGGGGAAACATCTCACGCCCTCCACCCTGCCCAGTCCGGATTCCGCGCTGCTCACAGCACGGAATCGGCATTGGTGGAAATTTCGGAGGCCATTAGGGACTGTTTGGACGCAGGCATCAGAGCAGCTCTAATATTATTGGACCTCTCTGCTGCGTTCGATACGGTTCCCCATCAGCTTCTTCTTACCCGTCTGTCATCCATTGGCGTCACTGGTTCGGCTATAGAGTGGTTGACTTCTTTTCTTCTTCTCCATACTCAGCAGGTATAGCTACCCCCTTTCTCATCATCGGCCAAGCTTCTTTCCACCGGGGTGCCCCATGGGTCAACTCTTAGTCCGCTATTGTTTAATATATACATATATATGACTCTCTGATTGTCTTGGCCGAACAACTGGGCGCTAAAATAATAACCTACGCCGATGACACACAGCTGCTGTTTACCTGGTCTGCTACGGATTTGGACACTGCTTCCGCCCAGACCTGTCTCTCCTCAGTCTTTAATTGGCTGGCTTCTGCCCAGCTAAAATGTAATGAAGATAAAACTGAAATTTTACTCTATGGGCAGTTCCCTTCACATTTCAGAGAATCCCTGTGGCCTGTGGGCTTTCCATTCACTAGCTCCGTGGGCAAATCAGCTAAAAATCTGGGGGTGTGGTTTGGGGAAGACTTACAATTTGAGGTACACATTAAGAAACTCACCTGCGGCTGTTTTGGCACTCTTAGAGCTCTCTGAAAATGTTTTCCTCTTCTTCCCATAACGGCGAGAGAAACAGTGGCGAGAGCGCTCCTTCTCTCTCGTCTTGACTACGCTAATGCCCTGTTTTGCGGCACCCCGGCATACTTGACTAATCGTCTCCAGATAATCCAAAATGTGACTGCCAGACTCCTTTTTAACATCTCTAGGAGGACTAGCGTCCGACATCATCTGCGCAGTCTGCACTGGCTTCCAGTGTCTCAACGGATTATATTTAAGACCCTTACTTTCGCCCACAGATCCATTCATGATCAGGGCCCACTTTACCTGAGGAAACATTTTTCTCTATATCTTCCTAATCGTCCCCTGAGTTCTGCCACTCAACACCGGCTGGCGGTCCCACACTTCAAGCACTCCCGTTTTGGAGGACAATCCATTGCTGTGAAAGCAGCAGCTGCCTGGAATTCCCTCCCTTTGGCTCTTTGTTCTAATCAGAATTACATACTTTTTGTAGCATCTGCCTCTTTCATCTCTCCCCTCGCGTCAGGATACTCTAGAGTAATTGAGCACACTAAAAAAAACACCTATAACATATAACATAACATAACATAACATAACTATCTATGTTGTTCAAAGCCCAGGAAAATCATCTGATGTCTACATAACTAGCTTAATGCACCACTGGCATAAGGTGTAATTTGCTGTATATCTCTGCTGCCTTTTTAACCAGCTTTACATGCGCCTGGATCGGCATGTATTCTGGACTACACTACTTAATCAGTTAAGGCACATCTAAGATGAAAGGGTTGTGATCGCTTTACATTGTGTAAGTGGTGCCAATAGTAAAAGAAATTATTGTGGTTCCGGTGCTCCTCAGTCATGCCCACAAAGCCCCATACGACGCAGGACCTGCGTACGTCACCACTGCCTCGCATTCCCTGTACCCACCAGAGACCTCTGCTCCACCCAACTGGCCCTGACCATCCCCCCACGTATCCGCACGACAACAGCCGTAGAAAGGTCCTTTTCCTACCTTGCAGCAAAGACTTGGAACACTCTACCTCTCCACCCCAGGCAATCACAGTCACTGCCTCGATTCAGGAAGGACCTCAAGACCTGGCTCTTCGACTGAACCACAGCACCTTCGACAGACCACCAGCTTCCCTCCCCCACACCGCGCCCTGAAACCCTTATGGGTGAATAGTTGTGCTTTATAAGCCATTGATTGATTGGTGCTAATATACTAACTGTAGAAGCGTCCCTCACCTGCCTTTATGCCCATTGCTGTTACCTCAGTCCAAAGCCAGGATTTGAACCAGGAAGTGCAGAGAATGAACTTGGTGAACATAGCAGTGGATGGAACCTAAGCCTGCAAAGTCGTGAAAGCCTTACAGACAACAAATCACTGTGGTACATGGGGAAGGAGGAAGAAGTGGTCGCAGAAACAGAAGTAGATGACGGCTTGCTGCCTGGAACTCAGGGCCCAGAAGTAGACAGCTGCTTTGGCAGGCAGAAGGAGCGACCAGCCAGAGAGACTCCTAAGAAGTCAGTGCATGAGACTCAAGCAGCGACAGCAAGAGATTGCTGGATGCCAAAAACCAGTGGTTGTGAGTTTTCCCTTCTCTAAGATGTGGAGGATATGGGATGTCCGTGAGGAAGGCACCATCTGCAGACCCCATGACCTGAAGACGAGTCACTGTACAAGGTGAGTTATTGGTAAGGTAAAGAAAAACTCAGACAGCGTTAAGCCGGGCTTGGAGGGACGTCCTGAACGTTGCTACATAGAGGAAGGCAGGGTATCGATAACAATAGTGGAGATCACAACACCCTGTCCTTGAGAGGTAAGGGGAGGAAAAGTGATACAATGATTTTGTACAATGATTTACAACCCAGAGACTGAAGGGTCAAATTGATTTATCCTAAAAGTATATAGGGACAAAGGAGAAAAGGGTAGTAATGCATTTGTAGTCCTAGGGGATAGGAAAGTAGAAATAAATATTTATTGCAAACTTATGTTAGAAAACAACAGTCAACCATATTGCACAGAAATACCCTGAGAATTGAAAGTGTGAGAACCCACCAATCGAGACAAAAATAAACCATAAATTGCTCTGAGATTTGGGGAATCAGGATGGTCCTCTTAAGGATATATGAATCCGATGTAAATAGGATGCATCTCTAAAATGTACTTTATTATTCCAAGAAAAGCCAGTATTTTGCTCCGTTTGGGCCCAGAAGCTGAACCTCTGTTTTTGTCGATTTTTTCCAGTCCAAAATCGATGTCTTTGGAATGGAAAGCCAAAAAAGAAAACATACTTCAAGTTGCTACTGTATAATTGATCCTAACCATACCCAGAATCAGATTCCAATAAAAAACCTTTTTTAGGTCGAGCCTATCCCATCCGCAGGAATGGATAGGGGAGAATTTTAGTGTCGCATCAGGAAAGCTAAACCAGCCGGCGGATTTCCACAAGTGTATGTGATCGTGAACGTGCATCCGCCTACTGGTTTAGCTTTCCTGATGCAACTCCGTCACTTCAAAGGGATCCGCTCCGCCCCCTGCTGCACGCGCTTTCCATTCAGCGCGGCATTACGCCCGCTTATCAAAGCCGGCATTCTTCCCTGCAGCGACCATCTGGCTTCTCCCTCCTGGCTCCTGCGCATCTTCATTTATTACCTCTCAGTAAACAAGCTTCAAAGGGGCTGCTATCATCATTCACACCTCCCGTGCTTAGCAGGCAGAACAGTGCCCATTTGCCTGCCATACCACGCTAAATTCATAAAAGAAACGCTTTATAATGAGCTGTTTACTTTCGTTTCATGGTGCAACAAAGCCAGGTGAGCCGTATCATACCTCACTGATAACTATCGTCTATTGTAGCGAACAACACCAGGTTCAACTTGTGACTTCGGGCGCTACACGCATCTTTGCAGGGTGTGTGCACAACCTAACGCCATTTTTTGTAGCTACCTTTACGAGTATCATTGGGTATTACGACCCTGTCTACGTGCCTTGAAGTAGCTCGATGCACTCTCTTATCTTCTCCTTCTTGCTGCCCAGGCTCCGCATTTCACCCATTGAAATAACTTTAGAGCAGCATAAAAGGGTATACAAACAAAGTAATGTAACTAAACAGAACATATATTCTTAACTAAATGTGGCATATACATGGATAATATATGGAACGTATGTAAGCATAACATACCATATGTAGATTGCAGAGTGCAGATTCAGAGTGCAGAGTGCAGATGCAGATTCAGAGTTCAGATTCAGAGTGCAGATTCAGAGTGCAGATTCAGAGTGCAGAGTGCAGGTGCAGAGTGCAGATTCAGAGTGCAGATTCAGAGTGCAAAGTGCAGATTCAGAGTGCAGAGTGCAGATTATGAGTGCAGAGTACAGATTGTGAGGGCAGAGTGCAGATTGTGAGTGCAGATTGTGAGTGCAGAGTGCAGATTGTGAGTGCAGATTGTGAGTGCAGAGTGTAGATTGTGAGTGCAGAGTGCAGATTGTGAGTGCAGAGTGCAGATTGTAAGTGCAGAGTGCAGATTCAGAGTGCAGATTGTGAGTGCAGATTGTGAGTGCAGATTCAGAGTGCAGATTCAGAGTGCAGATTCAGAGTGCAGATCCAGAGTGCAGATTCAGAGTGCAGATTCAGAGTGCAGAGTTAGAGTGCAGAGTGCAGATTTAGAGTGCAGATTGTGAGTGCAGAGTGCAGATTCAGAGTGCAGAGTGCAGATTGTGAGTGCAGATTCAGAGTGCAGATTCAGAGTGCAGCGTGCAGATTCAGAGTGCAGAGTGCAGAGTTAGAGAGCAGAGTGCAGATTTAGAGTGAAGATTGTGAGTGCAGAGTGCAGATTTAGAGGGCTAATTGTGAGTGCAGAGTGCAGATTCAGAGTACAGATTCAGAGTGCAGGTGCAGAGTACAGATTCAGAGTGCAGATTCAGAGTGCAGAGTGCAGAGTGCAGATTCAGAGTGCAGAGCACAGAGTGCAGATTCAGAGTGCAGAGTGCAGGTGCAGAGTGCAGATTCAGAGTGCAGAGTGCAGATTCAGAGTGCAGAGTGCAGATTCAGAGCGCAGAGTGCAGATTGTGAGTGCAGAGTGCAGAGTGCAGAGTGCAAATTGTGGGTGCAGATTGTGAGTGCAGAGTGCAGCTTGTGAGTGCAGAGTGCAGCATGCAGATTGTGAGTGCAGATTGTGAGTGCAGAGTGCAGATTGTGAGTGGAGAGTGCAGATTGTGAGTGCAGAGTGCAGTTTCAGAGTGCAGATTCAGAGTGCAGATTCAGAGTGCAGAATGAAGATTCAGAGTGCAGATTCAGAGTGCAGAGTGCAGATTCAGAGTGCAGATTGTGGGTGCAGAGTGCAGATTGTGGGTGCAGATTCAGAGTGCAGATTCAGAGTGCAGAGTTCAGATTCAGAGTGCAGAGTGCAGATTCAGAGTGCAGATTGTGGGTGCAGAGCGCAGATTGTGAGTGCAGAGTGCAGATTCAGAGTGCAGAGTGTAGATTCAGAGTGCAGATTCAGAGTGCAGATTCAGCGTGCAGAGTGCAGATTCAGAGTGCAGAGTGCAGATTCAGAGTGCCGATTCAGAGTGCAGATTCAGAGTGCAGATTCAGAGTGCAGAGTGCAGATTCAGAGTGCAGATTCAGAGTGCAGATTGTGAGTGCAGAGTGCAGATTCATAGTGCAGATTCAGAGTGCAAATTGTGAGTGCAGATTCAGAGTGCAGAGTGCAGATTAAGAGTGCAGAGTGTAGAGTTAGAGTGCAGAGTGCAAATTTAGAGTGCAGATTGTGAGTGCAGATTTAGAGTGCAGATTCAGAGTGCAGGTGCAGAGTACAGATTCAGAGTGCAGAGTGCAGATTCAAAGTGCAGATTCAGAGTGCAGATTCAGAGTGCAGATTCAGAGTGCAGAGTGCAGATTGTGAGTGCAGAGTGCAGATTCAGAGTGCAGAGTGCAGATTGTGAGTGCAGAGTGCAGATTGTGAGTGCAAAGTCCAGAGTGCAGATTGTGAGTGCAGATTGTGAGTGCAGATTGTGAGTGTAGAGTGCAGATTGTGAGTGCAGAGTGCAGATTGTGAGTGCAGAGTGCAGATTGTGAGTGGAGAGTGCAGAGTGCAGATTCAGAGTGCAGATTCAGAGTGCAGATTCAGAGTGCAGAATGAAGATTCAGAGTGCAGAGTGCAGATTCAGAGTGCAGATTGTGGGTGCAGAGTGCATATTGTGGGTGCAGAGTGCAGATTGTGGGTGCAGAGTGCAGATTCAGAGTGCAGATTCAGAGTGCAGATTCAGAGTGCAGAGTTCAGATTCAGAGTGCAGAGTGCAGATTCAGAGTGCAGATTGTGGGTGCAGATTGTGAGTGCAGAGTGCAGATTGTGAGTGCAGATTGTGAGTGCAGAGTGCAAATTCTGAGTGCAGATTCAGAGTGCAGATTCAGAGTGCAGAGTGCAGATTCCAAGTGCAGATTCAGAGTGCAGATTCAGAGTGCAGAGTGCAGATTCAGAGTGCAGATTCAGAGTGCAGATTGTGGGTGCAGAGTGCAGATTGTGAGTGCAGAGTGCAGATTGTGAGTACAGAGTGCAGATTCAGAGTGCAGATTCAGAGTGCAGAGTGCAGATTCAGAGTGCAGAGTGCAGATTCAGAGTGCAGATTCAGAGTGCTGAGTGCAGATTCAGAGTGCTGAGTGCAGATTCAGAGTGCAGATTCAGAGTGCAGAGTGCAGATTCAGAGTGCAGATTCAGAGTGCATATTGTGAGTGCAGAGTGCAGATTCAGAGTGCAGAGTGCAGATTCAGAGTGCAGATTGTGAGTGCAGAGTGCAGATTCAGAGTGCAGATTCAGAGTGCAGATTTGTGCAGATTCAGAGTGCAGATTCCGAGTGCAGATTCCGAGTGCAGAGTGTAGATTGTGAGTGCAGATTGTGAGTGCAGAGTGCAGATTCAGAGTGCAGATTCAGAGTGCAGGTGCAGAGTACAGATTCAGAGTGCAGATTCAGAGTGCAGAGTGCAGATTCAGAGTGCAGATTCAGAGTTCAGAGTGCAGATTCAGAGTGCAGATTCAGAGTGCAGATCGTGAGTGCAGAGTGCAGATTCAGAGTGCAGAGTGCAGATTGTGAGTGCAGAGTGCAGATTGTGAGTGCAAAGTCCAGAGTGCAGATTGTGAGTGCAGAGTGCAGATTGTGAGTGGAGAGTGCAGATTGTGAGTGCAGAGTGCAGATTCAGAGTGCAGATTCAGAGTGCAGAATGAAGATTCAGAGTGCAGATTCAGAGTGCAGAGTGCAGATTGTGGGTGCAGAGTGCAGAGTGTGGGTGCAGAGTGCAGATTGTGGGTGCAGAGTGCAGATTCAGAGTGCAGAGTTCAGATTCAGAGTGCAGAGTGCAGATTCAGAGTGCAGATTGTGGGTGCAGATTGTGAGTGCAGAGTGCAGATTGTGAGTGCAGAGTGCAGATTGTGAGTGCAGAGTGCAAATTCAGAGTGCAGATTCAGAGTGCAGAGTGCAGATTTAGAGTGCAGATTGTGAGTGCAGAGTGCAGATTTAGAGTGCTGATTGTGAGTGCAGAGTCAGAGTGCAGATGCAGAGTGCAGATTCAGAGTGCAGATTCAGAGTGCAGAGTGCAGAATCAGAGTGCAGAGTGCAGATTAAGAGTGCAGAGTGCAGATTCAGAGTGCAGAATCAGAGTGCAGAGTGCAGATTAAGAGTGCAGAATGCAGATTCAGAGTACAGTTGCAGAGTGCACTCAGCACCACCACAGCATCACTCAGCACCACCACAGCATCACTCAGCACCACCACAGCATCACTCAGCACCACCACAGCATCACTCAGCACCACCACAGCACCACTCAGCGCAACCCCAGCATCACTCCGCGACATCACAGCATCAAACTGTGCAACCATTCAACAACAACTGGTTCAATTATGTTCTCTCAATGTTTCAAGCTTTATTACAATGTCACAAAAAGATGTTATTTCACTTCTTTTCTTGGATTTTCATCACAATAAAATACACTGAACATAATCTTCACAAACTTTATTTACAAAAGTTTAAGCTATTGCCATTATAAATTACAGTATCCAAAAGGTGGGAAGACCCAATATACCCTTGTAGGCTTGGGCAATGAATAGTTGAAGTAAGAAATGACTACAAGGGATTTTGTTTGAAAGTCACTCGTCTTCACTGAGAGGGTTATTACTTAAAGGTTCTTTAATGAATTGAACCTAATGTATCCACAGGATTACTTTGATATTAATCAGCAATTTCAGAAAAGGTAAACCAATACAATCATGAGAAGAAACACACAGCAAAGAAAGATTATATTCAAAATTATTTGTATTGGAGTTAATCAGGTAGACAATTTCATGGGGATAAAGCATAGAACAAAACTCTTAACATAAAAGTCATGAAAAGCAGTATATCTGTGTCAACTAGTCAGTTCATAACAGTGCATCAGCTCCGAAAATAAAAGAGGAAAACCAAAATCATAAATGTATCATGGTGTCCTTCAATACAAACAATGTTGAGGAGTTGATAACTTAGGTCGACGTTTCGGTCTTGTATGACCATCATCAGGACTTAACTTTTCATCAAATAAACCCCCTTAGGTGCATCAAATGTAGAGGGCTAATCTTCTGGAATGGGCACTAGTTCCAACCAAATGAAATTAGCCAGGCAGATCTGTTAAGGCTCTTCTTTGTATTTTAAAGCTTATTAGATAGGAGTAAGATGCTTGGTATCCAGAATGATCAGGAATACTCGCAATATTAAATGCGGTCAGAAGGTCGCTCTGCAATCGTCAGTAGCTGCTCGCGGGATAATCTCTCGGGCTCCAGTTGAGAAAATTACAACTGAGCCCGGGAGGCACCAGGAGACTACCCTGGCCCCCGCCGAAAATGTGCGCAAGGGGCCTGGGACCCCATCCCCGGGCCCTGAAGAAGAAGTAGAGGAGGAGCTGGGGGCGGAGAGTGCCGTCGCGCCCCAGCATAGAGGTCTCAAGGGGCCCGATACCCCATCCCCGGGCCCGATGCAAAGTCGGGGAGTGCCATCGCACTCCCCGTGAAGATGCCCCCAAGCGGGGCGCCAGGAGACCACCCTGGCCCCCGCCGATGCTGAATGGGGGAGCACTGTTGCGCCCCCCCTTAAAGATGATTCAGAAAAGGGGGTGGTGATGAACAGAGTGTCTGAATTAAGCAGACCACTCTTACCCAGTCCAAAGATCCGGGCTTGATTCATCACCGTTTTTTAGCTCACTGCACCATCCCAGATAAATAACGGTGATGGATCAAGCCCTGATCTTTGGACTGGGTAAGAGTGGTCTGCTTAATTCAGACACTCTGTTCATCACCACCCCCTTTTCTGAATCGTTTTTGGCCACTATAGGTGTGGCAGGGTATACTCAGACATGAGTCCCTTTCTCACTGCACCATCAGGATTCAAGCAAGCCGGGCCGAAGACGGTTGAAATGCCAGAAACCGGTCCCCGGTAGCTTGTCTCCTTTCTGGTGAAGAATTGGCTTGGTAGTTTAGTCTGCCCTGTTCCCATGATGCACTGGGCCAGGGACAGACTGATTTGCATATAGCCAGGTTCTGAGCTGGGATGGTGCAGTGAGATAAATAACGGTGATGGATCAAGCCCTGATCTTTGGACTGGGTAAGAGTGGTCTGCTTAATTCAGACACTCTGTTCATCACCACCCCCTTTTCTGAATCATTTTTGGCCACTATAGGTGCGGCAGGGTATACTCAGACATGAGTCCCTTTCTCACTGCACCATCAGGATTCAAGCAAGCCGGGCCGAAGACGGCTGAAATGCCAGAAACCGGTCCCCGGTAGCTTGTCTCCTTTCTGGTGAAGAATTGGCTTGGTAGTTTAGTCTGCCCTGTTCCCATGATGCACTGGGCCAGTGACAGACTGATTTGCATATAGCCAGGTTCTGAGCTGGGATGGTGCAGTGAGATAAATAACGGTGATGGATCAAGCCCTGATCTTTGGACTGGGTAAGAGTGGTCTGCTTAATTCAGACACTCTGTTCATCACCACCCCCTTTTCTGAATCGTTTTTGGCCACTATAGGTGTGGCAGGGTATACTCAGACATGAGTCCCTTTCTCACTGCACCATCAGGATTCAAGCAAGCCGGGCCGAAGACGGCTGAAATGCCAGAAACCGGTCCCCGGTAGCTTGTCTCCTTTCTGGTGAAGAATTGGCTTGGTAGTTTAGTCTGCCCTGTTCCCATGATGCACTGGTCCAGGGACAGACTGATTTGTATATAGCCAGGTTCTGAGCTGGGATGGTGCAGTGAGATAAATAACGGTGATGGATCAAGCCCTGATCTTTGGACTGGGTAAGAGTGGTCTGCTTAATTCAGACACTCTGTTCATCACCACCCCCTTTTCTGAATCGTTTTTGGCCACTATAGGTGTGGCAGGGTATACTCAGACATGAGTCCCTTTCTCACTGCACCATCAGGATTCAAGCAAGCCGGGCCGAAGACGGCTGAAATGCCAGAAACCGGTCCCCGGTAGCTTGTCTCCTTTCTGGTGAAGAATTGGCTTGGTAGTTTAGTCTGCCCTGTTCCCATGATGCACTGGGCCAGGGACAGACTGATTTGCATATAGCCAGGTTCTGAGCTGGGATGGTGCAGTGAGATAAATAACGGTGATGGATCAAGCCCTGATCTTTGGACTGGGTAAGAGTGGTCTGCTTAATTCAGACACTCTGTTCATCACCACCCCCTTTTCTGAATCGTTTTTGGCCACTATAGGTGTGGCAGGGTATACTCAGACATGAGTCCCTTTCTCACTGCACCATCAGGATTCAAGCAAGCCGGGCCGAAGACGGCTGAAATGCCAGAAACCGGTCCCCGGTAGCTTGTCTCCTTTCTGGTGAAGAATTGGCTTGGTAGTTTAGTCTGCCCTGTTCCCATGATGCACTGGGCCAGGGACAGACTGATTTGCATATAGCCAGGTTCTGAGCTGGTATGGTGCAGTGAGATAAATAACGGTGATGGATCAAGCCCTGATCTTTGGACTGGGTAAGAGTGGTCTGCTTAATTCAGACACTCTGTTCATCACCACCCCCTTTTCTGAATCGTTTTTGGCCACTATAGGTGTGGCAGGGTATACTCAGACATGAGTCCCTTTCTCACTGCACCATCAGGATTCAAGCAAGCCGAGCCGAAGACGGCTGAAATGCCAGAAACCGGTCCCCGGTAGCTTGTCTCCTTTCTGGTGAAGAATTGGCTTGGTAGTTTAGTCTGCCCTGTTCCCATGATGCACTGGGCCAGGGACAGACTGATTTGCATATAGCCAGGTTCTGAGCTGGGATGGTGCAGTGAGATAAATAACGGTGATGGATCAAGCCCTGATCTTTGGACTGGGTAAGAGTGGTCTGCTTAATTCAGACACTCTGTTCATCACCACCCCCTTTTCTCAATCGTTTTTGGCCACTATAGGTGTGGCAGGGTATACTCAGACATGAGTCCCTTTCTCACTGCACCATCAGGATTCAAGCAAGCCGGGCCGAAGACGGCTGAAATGCCAGAAACCGGTCCCCGGCAGCTTGTCTCCTTTCTGGTGAAGAATTGGCTTGGTAGTTTAGTCTGCCCTGTTCCCATGATGCACTGGGCCAGGGACAGACTGATTTGCATATAGCCAGGTTCTGAGCTGGGATGGTCCAGTGAGATAAATAACAGTGATGGATCAAGCCCTGATCTTTGGACTGGGTAAGAGTGGTCTGCTTAATTCAGACACTCTGTTCATCACCACCCCCTTTTCTGAATCGTTTTTGGCCACTATAGGTGTGGCAGGGTATACTCAGACATGAGTCCCTTTCTCACTGCACCATCAGGATTCAAGCAAGCCGGGCCGAAGACGGCTGAAATGCCAGAAACCGGTCCCCGGTAGCTTGTCTCCTTTCTGGTGAAGAATTGGCTTGGTAGTTTAGTCTGCCCTGTTCCCATGATGCACTGGGCCAGGGACAGACTGATTTGCATATAGCCAGGTTCTGAGCTGGGATGGTGCAGTGAGATAAATAACGGTGATGGATCAAGCCCTGATCTTTGGACTGGGTAAGAGTGGTCTGCTTAATTCAGACACTCTGTTCATCACCACCCCCTTTTCTGAATCGTTTTTGGCCACTATAGGTGTGGCAGGGTATACTCAGACATGAGTCCCTTTCTCACTGCACCATCAGGATTCAAGCAAGCCGGGCCGAAGACGGCTGAAATGCCAGAAACCGGTCCCCGGTAGCTTGTCTCCTTTCTGGTGAAGAATTGGCTTGGTAGTTTAGTCTGCCCTGTTCCCATGATGCACTGGGCCAGGGACAGACTGATTTGCATATAGCCAGGTTCTGAGCTGGGATGGTGCAGTGAGATAAATAACGGTGATGGAACAAGCCCTGATCTTTGGACTGGGTAAGAGTGGTCTGCTTAATTCAGACACTCTGTTCATCACCACCCCCTTTTCTGAATCGTTTTTGGCCACTATAGGTGTGGCAGGGTATACTCAGACATGAGTCCCTTTCTCACTGCACCATCAGGATTCAAGCAAGCCGGGCCGAAGACGGCTGAAATGCCAGAAACCGGTCCCCGGTAGCTTGTCTCCTTTCTGGTGAAGAATTGGCTTGGTAGTTTAGTCTGCCCTGTTCCCATGATGCACTGGGCCAGGGACAGACTGATTTGCATATAGCCAGGTTCTGAGCTGGGATGGTGCAGTGAGATAAATAACGGTGATGGATCAAGCCCTGATCTTTGGACTGAGTAAGAGTGGTCTGCTTAATTCAGACACTCTGTTCATCACCACCCCCTTTTCTGAATCCCCCTTAAAGATGATCGGGGGCCCGGGATCCCATCCCCGCGCCCCGAGTGCTGGAAGGTGGGTGGGGAGTGCTGTTGCACTCCTCCTGAAAGCCGGAGGAGCCGGCAAAGGTCTGCGTGTCTGACCGCCGGAGCATGCAGACCAGAACTGCAGCGCCGGCTCCCGCTGCAGCACGCGAGGGTGCTGGCTGGGTGGGGAGCCGGCGGGGGCAGCCGGGGGTGGGCACCCCAGGCTCCCCTCCAACGATGGAAGAAGGTGGGGTTCCCGGGAGGGACCGGGACCCTGGAAGTGCCCAGAAGAGGTGCTAGGGGCCCGGGTGGGACCGTGCCCCGAAAACTGGCAGATCGGCCGGGGTGGGCTCCCCGAGCCATACCACTTACCGGGGGGTCCGAGTGGGACCAGACCCTCCAACGGAAAGCCAAAGCAACCAGAGGCCCACATCGCGGCTCTCCCTGGAGCAGCGGGAGAGCTGCTGTTCAAAAATGCAAAAGTTCCCAAAATGCCTTGCAGGCCAGGACCAGACTGCAAGGGCAAACAGTGTTTTCTTGGCTTGTGGTGGCCCCAGGAGAACGTGGTCACCACCATACATGTGCAGAGGTGCAGGGGGAGCTGCTCGAGAAGTGCAGTCTCCCCCAGCCCGAAGAGGAAAGTCCCCCCTAAGTCTCTTGTGGAAATGGAAGAAATAACCACTTAAGGGCTCAGCCTGCATTTTAACTCATCCTGGGCTGGAACTTTTGTTTTACAGCTGAATGTGGAGTGAGGAGTGCACCATGGTATGAAAGTCTGAGCTGGGGATGTATGGAGAAGTGCATCCCCTGGAGGTGAAGAGGTGTATTTGCGCCAGAGAAATGCATTTATTAGTTATTTCTTTTAGAGGGACTGAAGGTCACACAGAGTAATGTGAAGTACCTGTGTAAGGTGTTGTAATAAGCAAAGTGGGGTTATGTCGGAGGCGTAATCCTGTGATTTCATCTGTAATGCCTTTAGGGGCTGTAATTGCAACACATTCTTATGTCCAACAAATGTAATGAGTACTGTCATTCTAAAGTGATGCTTAAACATGTATTCATGCTGCTGCGCTTAAGTGAAGAACCCAGACTGTTAGCTCTTAAGATGTAGGGGTGTATACTTCATGGTCAGTAGGAAATGCTCAGTCAGGGTTGTGTGTCACAAGGGCAGGTATACCTATTTTAAATGCTTGTTGAGGTAACGGGGAGGGTCGTAGCTGGGATGATGCCAGTGCACAGAGCCCTAGTTCCAGGTTATGTTCAACTAACTGCATTGGGGGGAAGATGATGTGCATACATGGGAGTGATGATACTAGACCCCGCCCCCCTGCAGTAGGGGTGGAGATGTTATGCAATGTCACAAAGTAATTCCAACAGTATATGTATATTTGTAAATTGGTGCATAGTATTGAGTAGTGTGTGTTTAATAAATGTACTCTTACTTTTATAAAGCAAAGTACAGACTGGACAATCAATTATTGAGTGTTATTCCTGCGCACCTGCAATTGGCGATTACTAGCCCACACCACCCCCACCCCCACCCACCCCTGAGTTTATGTTTATGTTTATTTTTATTGATTTCTATAGCACTGAATCACCCATGAGGGTATCTCGGCGCTTGGGACTAAACAGCGTAACAGGACCAGAAGCTAAAAGAGATAAGTTTTTGGCATCTTTCTGAATTGGGTCAGATTGGAACAGGCCCGTAGATGTAGCGGCAAATGATTCCAAAACACTGGAGCCAAATAGGAGAATGCTTTGCCTCCACTGCGCTCCTTTTTGATCCTAGGAATGGTGATCAACAGATCCGAGCTGGATCTGAGTGAGCGCGTGGGGGAGTAAGGGGCCAATTTACAGGTCAAATATATTGGCCCTAGCCCTCTGAGAGCTTTATGAATGATACATCCTATTTTGAATTTTATTCTTTTTGTTATAGGGAGCCAGTGGAGTTGATTCAGGAGATGTGCTAAGGGCGTTCTGGCTGGTGCGTTGACCGTAAGGCGAGCAACAGTATTCTGGACTACCCTAGTCTCTTTATGGCAACTTTGTTGGCTGAGAATAGTAGGGCATTGCAGTAGTCTATCCTGCTAAGTACCAAGGCCTGCATCAGTGTTTTCTTGGTTGAGGTGGGAAGAAGGGGGAATATCCTGTGCAAAAGGCCAAGTATGTAGTAGCAGGATCCCGCCGTTGTGTTAGCATGTGTCTCTAGAGTTAATTTACGGTCGATTCTGACCCCAAGATTTTTGACCGCATCTTTGGGGGTGGGTCAGTACCCAGTTCGTCCGGCCACCACGTAGGTATCCAGCAGATTTCAGCTCCTCCAAACAACATGATCTCTGATTTGCCTGCATTAAGTTGCAAGAAGTTGGTCTGCATCCAGGCAGCAATAGATTTCATACCTTCAGAGAATCTGAGTTGGATGTTGGGATTTTTTTTATCAAATATCAGGAGGAGCTGAGTGTCATCTGCGTACGAGATCGGGGTGAAACCTAGTGCTCTCATCAGTTTGGCCAGAGGGGAAACATAAATATTAAAATGGGTTGGGCTTAAGCATGAGCCCTGGGGGACCACCTTACTGACTTTAGTTGTGGTAGATTTAAAAGTGCCCATGGTGACGGTCTGTGTCCTATCTGTCAGAAAGCTAGTGAGCCATTGTAGGGCCAATCCTCTGACGCCTATCCCCTCTAGTCTCTCCAATAGGATCCGATGGGAGACCGTATCGAATGCCGCTGAAAGATCAAGCAGCACAAGAGGTGCCGCTTGACCTTTGTCCAAGGCCATCCGGATGTTATCCGTGACTTCAATGAGGGTGGATTCGGTACTATGTTTGGTTCTGAACCCTGATTGGGAGGAATCAAGCTGTTGTGAGATTTCCAAGTACTCCGAAAGGTGTCTATTGATATGTTTTTCAATTATCTTGGTCTGTAAGGGGAGCAGAGATATGGGACGGTAGTTGCTGAGGTCAGTGATTGGGGCTTTAAGGTTCTTACGTAAGGGTACAATTTGCGCATCTTTCCAGGTCGGCGGGAGATAGCCACTATTAAGGGAGTTATTAAGAATGGCGCAGATGGGGAGCAAGCTGTACAGCGAATTTAGAAGCGATCTTAGCAGGTATTATGTCCAACGGGGAACCTGATTTGGTTTTATCTAAAAGGGATGTGACTTTTATGGGACAGAGAAGAGGAAAGGAAAGCAGAGAGTGGGGAGTATCTAGTATGAGTGCAGATTTGGGCTTCACAGGGGGGGGGGGATAAAGTTAGCCGAGATTATTTTTTGGTAGATAGAGTCTATTTTCTGGATGAGGTGGGTCGCAACATTATTACACAGCGCTTGAGAGGGAGATTCCACCATCTCGCAAGCCTTGGGATTAGCGTAAGATTTTACTATATTAAATAGAGTCCTGGAATTAGAGCCAGCTTCCACCAGTTGCTGGGAAATGTATATTTTTCGCGCTTTCTTGATGTTGGTGTAGTATATTGCTAGAGCTCCTTTATAACTGTCCCTATCTATGTCCTTATGGTGTTGTCGCCAAGTACGTTCTAATTTCTTGCACCCCTTCTTTTCTTCACGTAGGGCCGGGGAATACCAGTCAGAAGATGTAAGTGAGTGAGCATGTGTGACTGGTTTAAGTGGGGCATTTTCATCCAGGATATTCGAGATGATGTTGTTGAAGTGTAGTAGTTGTTGGTCAACATTGAGGTGACGCGTGTCTGCTTCTCAGGTCATAAAGGGGGATACAAAAAGGTCGGAGTTCATTTTATGCCATGGTTGGTACCATCTGTCCATAAGTGATGCGGGACTGGATAATGTAGAGGGAGTGATTAGTTGAAAACTCAATAAGGAATGGTCGGACCAGGTCAGTGGGATCGTATCCCCATAGATAATGTTCTGGGTATTAGAAAGAAGGAGGTCAAGTGTGTGCCCATATGTGTGTGTGGGGTCATTGTTAATTTTGACAAGACCAGCGGAAGCCATTTCCTCCAGACAGGTCACTGCATCAAGGTTGTGGGGGTCCTCGCTATGGATGTTAAAGTCCCCTAAGAGTAGGAAATTACGTGTGGCAATTATGTGAGGGGAGATAAATTCTAGTAAGCGACCATTGAAATCTTGCAATGGGCCTGGCGGCCTATAGATCAGGGCCCCTTTCCAACTCTGCTGGGGATGTATATCACATTTGAAAATGAGACATTCAAATAGATCAGTACTTAGTTGATCAAGGATAGTGACCGGTAGTGAGTCTTTATGGACAATAGCGATTCCCCCTCCAGCTCCTTCTATCCTGTCTAATCTTTGGATGCGGAAGCCTGGTGGGAGGGCCAGAGCAATCGCTGGAGTGGCTGTGGGTTTGATCCAGGTTTCGGTAAAAAATCCGATAGCCGGATTTTTATCGTACAAAAGATCCCAAATTGCAGTAGCATGTTTGGGGAGTGATCTGACGTTAGCCAGAAGACAGTGCCATTTTTTATGACTAAGTGAGGTTACATGGGGTTTGAAGGGGAGGGTTGTGTCAAGATAGGAATGTGCATCAACCGAAATGTGGCTATGAGTATTAATGGTGATGTGTGAAGCACAAGCATGATATTTGCAGGTATAGCATGAAAAGAGTCCTTCCGGTGTAAAGCCCATGTCTTGTCCCGAACCGCATGGGATTTGGCTAAGATTGAGGAGAGTATCCCTAGAATGGATAATCCTGGGTTGTGTTTCTAAGGGAGCCTCTGTGTATGAACTGGCAGGGGTCCTGGCTCCCGGCGACGTACTGGCGCGGACGGGCGCAGACGGGCTTGCCTTTGGCGCGCCTTGGGTGCCCCGTGGATGCCCTCGCTGCGCTCGTCCGCTGCGCGTCGTGCCAGGCATGGGAATAAGTAGTGAAGGAGGCTGCTAGTGCTCCACCCTCAGACTGCTCTGCAACGTTACCCGTCACGCGCTTCAATTGGGTGTTTGGTTCCCAGTGAAGAACAAATGTAGTCAGGTTATTTGTACAGGCCTCACAGATACTGCCTCATTTTCAACACCCCTCCATTGAGTCTTTAGCCCTGCAGACCTCGATCCGCTACCCTAATCTATGCCTGGGGCACTCCGCTGATTTGTGGGACTGATTGCTTTAGGGGCCCACTTTCCTTCCCCCTTTGATAGTCCTCCCTTGATAGTGGCCAAGGTGTCAGGACTACACCCCTCTGCCCTGTGTCATGGGAGAGTTATAAAGTTCCTGCACCCCTCCCAGGTGACTGTGACCATGGGAAACCGGATCTGAAGCAGACCAAGATTACCGTTGGTAAATAAAAAAAATGGTTAGGGCCCCGCGAGGAGGACACGTAGCACATGGTGACAACTGAGGACCTCGTTATCGAGGCTATAAAAACTCTTCTCACCAACATGAAACACAGCCTTTTAGCTCTCGAGTCCAAAATGTACTCCCTTAACACCAGGTTGGACCTCATGAAAGACAGGATAGATAAACACAACGATCCCAGAGGACATTCGGAGAAAATTGTGGCAGACACTGAAGATAGGGGCTCTTCACACAATGAACCGTTAATGCAGATGAGAGGATGCTAGTGATCATCAAGGCTAAAAACAAAGATTTACAGGTGAGCTCTAGGAGCAACAACACCAGGATTACTGGCCTCCCTCAATCCACTGCTATGGACTGAATTGAAGTCTACATCGAGACGATGCTCCACTCTCTGTTTGAGGATGCTTGTGCCCCCTTGTTTTCCCTGGAGTCTGCCCATCGCACCTTGAGCCCGCAGCCCCCTCCGGGGCGCCCCCTGCCCAATAATTACACGTCTCCTAAATTACAAGGACTGGGACACCATCCTCCACCTGGCTCAAGAATTTGAGGATGAACATTATTCTTGCAACTGCTTATCAATATACCCCGACTTCACCAATGCTGTCCTGGCTTTGAGATGTAAATTCCTTCCTGCCAAGTGGATGCTCTTCATAGCAGGCCTCGAATACACTCTAATGTACACTGTCATACTACAGATTATGCTGAACAGCAAAGCCCACACCTTCTAGGACCCTATGAAGGCCATTAACTTTTATCGACAGCATGCCCTGGCCTCCTCTACCGAAAGCACCATTGCAGAGTGAAATGGTGCTGGCCACTTCAGCGACAATGGCTGAATTGGACGATGGCTGATGATGTGGCCTCCCCTTCCTTCTGTTAATTCCCCCCCAGCAGACATGGGGCAACCTAATTTTCCATGTCCTTATGTCTATCTTCATGGTGAGTTCCCAGACCCTGTACACCCATAAGTGTCTCAGCCACCAATCTAAACATTGATTGGGTGTTCGCTGACTTTTCTGGCCCAGAGATGAATCCCCCTTTTCGTACCTGCAGATCAATTGTAATAATGTTGTAGTGGTCTGTTGCTTTTTGGGTAGAGTGTGGAATTGCTTTTCTCTACAGGTTTGAGCTGCTGTATGGGGTGAAAAAGAAATCTGAGATACATGTTGATAGATGCAAAATTGAAAATTCTGCATGAGGACAGGGTTTAAACTTTATGTACATGTACTTATTCATCCCTGAGCTGTGTAAACTGGTGTAATGAGAAAGTCAGTCAACTCAGGGATTATGGAATGTGTGATTCCAAAAATGATTTTGTTTGTGATTAACCCAATCTGGCAAGTTATACATTGTGCAAACTATTTGCAAGTTAAAATTTCGAATCATGAACATAAATCTTAATTATGTAATCAACGCTCAAGTTTGGTTAACATTTCCAAGCAAATGATTACAGTACAGTGAAGATACTCTTTTTTAATTTTGCAAAGTAGTTATATCAAAATTAACAGATGGAAATTTACTAATGATAGAGTGATAGAGGATTGACCATTTCAAGACACAGAGGATTGACCATTTCAACACAAAGTCAGAAAAATGAAAGTCCGGATTACTCATGTTATTTTAAACTTCTTTTATGAAAGGACTACAAAAGCCTTGAAAAGAAAGACTATGATGTTAATAATGCATGATAGAAGAAAGTCTGTTGGCCGATTTTGCAATATGCATTTATGAGTATGTGAAGAAGCAATCTTACAGAACTACTTGACATGCTCCTAACTGCAATTCACAAAGGTACAGAGGCTTATCCTAACTGTGATTCACAAAGGCACAGGAGCTACATAATATTAGCTATTCAATAGGCCCAAGCGCATCACATTTTACAACTGTGAGCCAAATATTAAAAAATAAATGTTAGAAAGAAAAGAAAATAGTTATATCGTTTATGAACTGTATACATCAATATACATCAGACTGTACAAACTGTTTCTGATTAGTAAGGAACATGTTCAGATTAGCCCTAAATGTACATAGTTGGCAACCTCACAAATGAACATACGAAGTTTGAATTGCCTGAAAAGGTCTTTCCTCCAAGTCATTACTAAGATTAGTGTTTTTTATTGAGTGAGGTGTAGACTATCAATATCCTTTTTTCCGTTCTCATATAAGTATGGTGATTTAAAAGTGCCTTAGCAGGAACTGATTGCTTGCTCATTTGGTATACAGGTATACATTTCCTATACAGGGAGTATTTAGGTTGGAAAGATTATAGTCATGCTGGGGATTTGGTTTAGTACTCCTTTTTAGGTCTGGCATTAGCCAAGATCTTTTGATTTTACTTAAGTGATATAGATAATATATATACATAAAGGGGCTTTTAGCCAGCTCTCTTCATTTGTTGTTTTGTTGTTGTGTCATCACATTTTGCTTCCACCCACTATTGTATGCAGCATGGGGCAATGGTCAGCCAAATTAAGCCACTGGTTAACTTCACTTTAAGTGACTGCATTTTGTTCTCTCACAATGAGCGCATTCACACACAAGGTAGTTCCCTTCGCTGCCAGTGTTTTGTTTTTACTTTATCACTTTAGTGTTGCCTTTGTTTTGAGAATCTGATGTGATAGCAGGACGCTTTCTACAAGCTCTTCAAGCACAGAGCTCTCTCCAGCTTAATCAGTTCTGTCTCCTGCAAATGCTGTTGTAAATTCCTTTTGAAGTGTCCTTTGTTCATTTGTTTTTTCGCACCATACCAGATTGAAACTGTTGTGTATTGTTACATTCTTTTTACTATGCACGCAGTACTCAAAGCAGAACACGCTTATTCAGGACTCACTTTCATCAATGTTTTTTATAAACTTTTCCCAGAACGAAAACCAGCCTTTAATGTGTTTAATTTGTTACACTTTTTTCTTTTTTTCTGCTTCTTTTTCCAGTTTTGTTTTCTCTCTGCCATTTTTCTTCCCTGCTTTCTTTCATTCCTTTTTTTCTTTCCTTCTTTGATTTGCCTTCATCCTTTCTTGTTTTATGTATTTCCTTCTTTTCTTTGTAATTTCCTCCTTTCCTTGGTTCTTTCTTTCCTTGTTTCTTTCTTTCCTTCCTTCTGTTCGTTTTATTTGTTTCTTTGTTTTTTGTTTATTTCTATATTTCTTCCTTTCTTAAAGGCAGTAGGCTGGCAGCCAATAACTGGCTTTTTTAGGTCTGTGTTAGCCAAGACCTTTAATTTTAAAGAAATTATGTGCATTACATTGTTATTTATAGTGGTTTCAGCCACATTTCATCTATTCATCTGTGGTTGTGTCATTTACATTTTTTCCACCTACTCCAGCATGTATCGGAGGATAATGCATCTGTCCACTTCAGCCATTGGTTGACTTAACTATGAGTTACAGCATGCTACCTTTTCTTTCACAAGGGCAGCTTGCCATAATGCATTCACACAAATTATTTCCCTTTAGTGCCATGGAGTTCTATGGTAGTGTGTGCTTTTTTCAGACCAAAAAAATCTATTTTACCTTTAGTCATTAGATTGATAAAGGCACAGCAGCTTCCTGAAGAATACAGTTTTTCAAAAACCATGACACAACTAAACAAGCATTGCAAAAAGGCTAGCAGCCAATGTTAAAGAGTAAATAGAAAAATACTTCATTAGTCTTGTGTTCTGTCTTTGTTGACCTGCTCTGATAAAGATGTCGGAAGTAACATTCACTCAATAGCAACTGTTGCCTGTGCACTGAAGGGACTAGTTAGTTACTTTATTCAAGTTTGGCAATTTCAAGGAAGTGTAGCAGGATCTTCTGGCTCGTTCATTGATGCTAAACAAAGCCCTGTTGGATTAACTGAAGGTATGCGGGGGATATGGCTCTCTTTCATGTATATGAGTGAACAGTTCTTGTTGGTGCTTTGTATTCTTTATAACAGATGTCCGTAGGAATGTTTTCAATGTTTCAGAACTCAAATTAGCCTACATATTGAACAGTATATTACAGTGGCCAGCAAGAGTGTGACCCTGTAATCGTAAGAGGGGGTTTTGAGAAGAAACACAATTACTCAAGGTGGAGAGCAAACATTGCTTTTTGTGTGACAGAGATGCACCTAGTGTGTCATTAACAGGGAAACTGATGAGTATCATCATTGTATGAAGAATGCAATTGATTTATTCTTCTTCACAGGTTTATCCAAACAAGTGCTGCTGCATATCTCCCGAAAGCCAATGGGGTGTCTTATATTTTATGTAATAAGTAATACACTGCCCTTGAAGGATTGGAATCTTTTCTCCATGACTTTCCTCTACTCCACTTACACTCTCATCTATTTCCTTCAGTTCTATTCTTTCCTCTGCATCTCTACTCTCCAGATTCTTTTACTACTTTTAAAAATGACTTTTCATATATTCACATGCTTTCCTTCTTTCTCCCTTATGGTAAACTCTGAATTTTCTTTTCGATATGGAACAATTTATGTATACTCTTGCAAGAGAAAAAATAAACTACCCACACATTAGTGGATTACACAAGATGCTAGACCGGCAAACCTTTACACTCTGTAGTTTTGGTGAGGAAGCTGTACACCTTAAAACCACCTCCAGAAACTTTAGACAAACAAAAGATATAAAAGAAACTACAATGGAGGCAAAGAAGAAAGATGTTTCCATTTCTGTTAAATAAACCTTTTTTCAGACTCTGAAGGAAATTCCACATCCGGCATACAACAATACTCCTGATCTACCAAATACTGGTGAAATCGTATTCAAAAATATTTACAGAGTAAATCAATAGCTGAAGACCACTCTCCCTAAGAAAAATCTAAGTTCTAGTACAGAGGCTACCTGCCATATCATAAGCAACCGTGGTATACCTTCTCTTTCAATGAGGTCACCATAGAGGAAACTGTTACACTAATCAAATCTGTTAATTATACATTCTGTTATGGCGGCCCATGCCCTTTGGGGCTATTAAAGGAAGGACTAGAATTTCTTTACACATTCATTAAGAATATATTACCTGCTCGCTCAGGGAAAGGGAAATCATGCTTCACTCAGAGAAACCTAGATTACACCTTTATTAAAAAAGACATCTTTGAACTCATCAGATACAAAAGATTAGCACCCCTCCTCCCCCACCCTACCCCCCCCCCCCCTCCGGATTGAATGGCACAGTCAAACAATCAGACTTAAGATCCTGGGGTCTGGAGACTTGACATTACTGAGGCTTCTTGATCTGTCACCTGTGTTTGATGCATTTCTCACTTCACAGAAAAGTGCAATCCCATCAACATCTTCTTCAGTGAACAAATACAGGAGGTTTGAGACCATGTAAAGAACATGAAGCCTGCTTCATATCTTATGCCCACCTTTTCTCGTAGAAATCTGTAATGGTTACCCTTCAAAGCCCTATCTCTCACAGATCTCACCGACATACTCAACTCCCTCAGAGCCACCTCTTATGAAGAGGATGTCTTACCTTGGTCCTTTATCAAAGCTCTCTCTGTGGACCCTCTCTCACATCTACTGAGCAATGTAAATGCCTCCATCATTTAAGGCATTTACCCAGAAGCTCTCAAGACTACTTGCTTGACACTCCTAAAGAAACCTATATGAGATCCTGATGACCATCGCCAACCATTCATCAGCAAGATCTTTGACAAAACAGCCAATGTTCAACTCCAAGATCATATCAATCATAACCAACTCCTGCACAACTATCAGTCTGATGCAAATCATGCTGCAACACAGACACCACTACCATACAGGTTGTAGACGATGCCCTGTCCACCACAGATGAAGATGACCAAAGTTTCCTGATATTGCTGTTCTTCTCAGCAGTCTTTGAAACAGTTGATCCTCACAAGCAAGCACCCTTGAATCTCGAATGGGATTCACAAGCAATGCTGTTCATTGGTTCTCTTCCTCCCTTTTAAACCAACACCAGTTAGTTTACATGGGCACCTACAGGTCCCAAAAGATCCCCGTCACCTGCAGAGAACTCTAGGATTCCATACTATCTCCTACATGGAGCCACTTGGTGCTCTACTCATAAACATGCTTATAATATACAATTCTGCTTGAAAGTCTCCTCTGCTTCAGTCATCCAATGCCTCAGACACTACCTGCACTTTATTCAAACCTGGATGTCCAGTGTCTCCCTGAAGCTCAATCCAACCAAGACAGAACTCCTGTTTTTTGCAAGAAACATTACAACCTTGATTCATAGACATAGCCCTTCATGATTTTGCACCCAAACTTTCACTGAATGTGAAATCACTTGGATGTCTGCTAAATACCAATCCACCGTCAAAGAATACATTGCCAGAAACCAAAGTCCTCCTGGTACCAGCTCTATTCTAAAGAAAATGTCTTTATTCTTCCTGAAAGTTTCTTCATAACTACTGTTCAATCCATTGTACACTGGCATCTGGATGGCGGTAATGCACCATGGCCTTCAAAACTCCACACCAGCACACCGCAGCATGACTCATTCAGGACCTAAAGAAATAGGATCACATCCCTCCCACTCTGAAGGATCTTCATTGGCTCCACTTGCCAGCCTGCATCATTTTCAAAACCAGCTGTATCGTTTGCAAAGGCATACCGACTAGCACCCTCACATATCTCATTGACAAGCTCACTGTCTCTGGTAGTTATTTGCACACCAGAAGTCAAAATACTATCAGACTTCAGAATATGAAGTTTAGAAAAGAAAAAACAAGGCAGCAGGCTTTTTCCATCTAAGCCCCCAGGATCTGGAACATCATAACTGTATCCATCAGAACAGCCCCAAAGCTGCTCCAATTCAGGAAAACGTTGAAGACTCACCTCTTTAAAGAGCACGACATAACAGTACATTATTCGTCTACATCTCAGGGACCTCTCTGTCTTGCTGACTTTATGCTTGTCTGACTCTGTGCAGCACTCTATTACCTTGTGGCTAGTTTCACACTATAGAAGTACCATATACATACATACTTACATCATTTCTACATTCCAAAACAAAAATTGAACAGATAGTGCGAGTGTTGGGCCTAACACTGACTGAGCAGGCCAAAATTCTTCTTGTTGAATAAGGTCGTAAGAGTGACAGTTGATCAAGAGTGAGCTGAATACTCAATGGTGGAAAAAGGGTATCCCAAAAGTCTTGCTCTGCTCCACATTTATTCAGCATATGTGTGTAGTCGCTACACCTGGTCATGATTGCTCTCAGGGTCAAAGTTTCAAACTGAAGCTGATGATACACAAATAGTCAAACAAACCTATCCGTGATCACCGGAGAGAAGATAAAGTCTTTCAACAGCAAATAAATAGAAGCTATTTGAGCCTTAATGAAGTAAAATTGACTGGAAGTTTTGGTGAAGTAGGTATAAAGGATTAGGCTTAGAGTGGATCTGTTCTGTTGACGAAAAATAATGACCACTGTTTCAGTGGTGCTGGAACAATTTTCAGAGTGGTGGTGCTGCCATTTAGGTTCAATCACTGAACTCATAGGGATTGCGAACAATCTAAGCATTACACAAATAATAGGTATAGCAAATAAGCCACTCCATTGGGCAAGACAGTGGTAAAGGGGAAACGGCTGTTACACGCATGCCGTTTCCCCGCAACTGGAACCGCGCATGCAGCGTTGGAGAGGCATGCGTGGTTTAGCCATGCATGCCTCAATCATACAATCATGGTAAGGGTGTACTACATAGTTGTTTGTATAATTTAGGGTACACAGTTGCAAATATATTACTAAAACATGATGTGGTTGAATACTGCCATTTACAGACAGAACATTCTACATTGAAATTGCCACTAAATTTGCAAAGACATGGTTTTAGTAATAAAAATATAGCGCACAAACAATAAGGTGTGGAAATGGTTTTCAGCGATTATGTGTTATTGGGTATCACCAATTTATTTATTTATTTAAAGAGTTTTATATAGCGCTGGCTAGACCCGTAGATATCAGAGTGCTTTACATAAGGTCAGCAAGGTTACAACAATAATAACAATTCACGTTGCATCAAAATATATGAGATACATTAACAGGAGAGAAGGAGAGATCAGTAGAGAGGGAAGGGGGAGTTAGAGGGAGAGGACGAGGGGGAGGAAGGAATAAGAGACAGAGGTAAAGTCAGCCCAAAGACAAAATGGTAGGTGACGGCCAGTGAGGTCGTCCGAGGCCAGTCTCCCCTATAGCTCTCAAGGAAACACCAACATGTATCGGTCAGACCGGTGTATAGAAAGGAGAACAAGGCAGAAGCAGAACGGCATGAATACAATAAGGGGGAGGGTGGGTGAGACAGGGAGAAGGGGAGAAAAATTGTGCCCAAGATCTGGCTGGGCAGGTGGCGGTCAGGGGGTGAACCAAGTCCTATCTCGTCATTAGCTGAACAGAGCAGCTCCACCGGGCGTCAGACATAATCCTCGGACTCCGCTGTCCAGAAAGAGCTCGTGTGTCCTCAGGGAATGTCAGAGTAGTGCGGGCGGGTGGGGGAGAGAGGCCATGGTCAAAAAGAGATCTAGAAGTCCTCTTGAGGGAATGGCAGAGTAGTGCGGGGGCGGGTGGGGTATGGAGGCCATGATCAAAAAGAGATATAGAAGTCCTCTTGAGGTCAGGCATAGTCCAGGAAGGAATGAGTAGGTAAACGTTCAGCAAGGGGGAAGGAGTCACCAGTGTCGGCCATGTTGGGGTTAGGTATCCTGGGACCTTTTCCAATCCGAGAGTGAGCCAAGTACGCCAGAGCTTTGTGAGGAGGGAAGGGTCGGACTCAATTCCGGTGTCCCTAGGCTCTCGAGGCGTGCACAGACCCTGAAAGGGCGTGGGGGCACATCACCCATTACGGTGGGCAGCGCTGTGGGAGCTGCCATTTTGTCTCACGCAGGGGGGCGCACTCACTTCAATCTTCAGCAAGCAGGTGTCTCCAGGCTCAGGGCAAACAAACCGGCATGTCCCCTGGGGCCAAGGGATGTATTCTTCCCGCTGCGGATGGGCCACACAGCTCCGGTAAAGTATATCAAAAGCGGGTCCGTTCCATCCTAGGCGCCATCTTGAGGCAATAACGTCGGGCAGGTCATTTGCCGAAATCCCGATGTTGCAGCACCTGTTTTGTACGGCGGCCACAGCGGCAGACGGTCCCGACCTTCAGACGTCAGTTGGTGGGTCAATTATCTGTTAAAATGGGTTTTGAGCGCCGCTCTGGTTGTTGAATGCGGGGCTTTGTTTCTATCACACTTCAGAATTACAAAAAAGAGCTTAATTGGTGCTTTGCTAACTGCAGATGTATTTTGAAATATTTGTACAGTTCATTTACAGATATAAAAACCTGTAGACTTTCCTTCCACGCATGCAAGATTGGCACAGTTAAATTGATAAAATTCTCTCATTTTCGAGTCAATGAAAGAAAAGTATGCAAAAATTTCCATTATACAAAAACAAGCAGCAATTTGTCAGAAGACAAAGCCCAACATTTGACCTTTTTTTTTGGGCACAGAAAAAGTGAGAATATAAAAACAAAATGTACAGCCATTTTTATTGCTCATTCACCTTTGGGACTGCAGAATGACTATTCTAGGGCACCTCCGAACCCTACTACCAGCGCTTACGCTCTGTTTTGAACCATTTACCTTTTAAATTGTTACATCTTCATTTCTTAATCTCAAGGAAACAAGACTGTACGGGACAAGACCACGGACTTTGATGTAAAGTTGAGTATTGATGGCGTACAATTAAAATTTTGTAAACATTCGTGACAAGAATTTTCAATTCTATTAAGGACACGGAGGCGAGGATTATGCTTTCTCGATTTCTTTACTACAAACAGCAGCCAATAGGAACACAGTAAAGAAACGAAAAACTACAACTCCCATGAGCACTTAGATAACCATGGAGAACATATCCCTATATAAAGAACCATAGAGGGCAAGACTTCCTCTTTCTTTGGTCAGTAAAATAAATAAGTCAATGAAAAGTCAATTCACGTGGAACCGAAGAACAGCCTGGAGGAAACATCCGTAGGCAACAGGAGAACGATCATCAGGCGATAATCCAAGAGAAAAACAAGGAGCAGGAGACTTGAGCAGGCAGAACTCCACAGGTCCAGAATCCGAAAGACCGGAACCAAGGCAGGAGAAACTGATGGATCTCACTTCTGGTCAGATCCTAAAAGAAAATCAGAGCCGTAATACTCCATCCCAGTACATAACGTAAAATACAAAGGGTAGGGAAATAGTGCAAGAAAACATGTCATAAAGTCATAGTAATGAGAAAATACATGATACATGCAGTAAAGTACATTTGGGTGGGATAATCCTCGCCTCCGTGTCCTTAATAGAATTGAAAATTCCTGTCACGAATGTTTGCAAATTTTTAATTTTATGGCAGGGCAGGAGGCTCAGATTATGCTTGTTCAAAGCTGATCCACCACAACAGAAGCAATGTCCACAATGGGTTTGAAATAAAACGTTTTAAACACAGTATCGGAAGACCAATCAGCGGCCTTCAGAATGTCCGACAAATTCACACCAACAGTAAAAGCCTTAGAGGCCATGGCACCCCGAGCGGAATAAGCTCCGAAAATGGAGACATCAATTCCTGCCTCAGACATGAGCCAACATACCCAACGGGCCAGGGTAGCCGGCGCTACAGGCTGAAAAGGCTTCTGCAAAGCAATCAGCAACTGCCCAGACAAATCTTGTCGAAAAGGAGCAGTACTTACCTCATAATCCTTTATGCACTGGACCACACATAACTGTGGGTTCTGAGGAAAAGCCGGATAAGTCACAGAAGACATGTTACTTTTGGTGCGCCGGGAAACTGTAAAAGTGACCCCGTCCGGAGAAAACGAACGCCCCGCGAGGTCTAATGCTCGTACATCCGAAATGCGTTTACAAGACACTAAACAAAGGAGCATCGTCAACTTCTCTGAAAGTTGCTTGAGAGACAAGGAAGAGTTGGGAGGCCAAGCCTCCAGATACCGTAAGACAATGGAGACATCCCAAAGAGCCACATACTTTGGACAAGGCGGTTTAACCAGCCGAATACCACGGAGTAATTTAGAAACCAAGGGATGCTCCCCAGTAGGCTTTCCGTCAACAAAATTGTGGCCCGCAGAAACAGCGGAGCGAAAGGAATTGACTGTCCTGTAGGCAGAACCAGAAGAAGCTACGGAGGCAAGAAAATTAACCACTAAAGCAACATCCGCTGAAGCGGGATCCAAGTTTCGTTCAGAACACCAACTACACCATCGCCGCCAAGCTGATGCATAACGCTTGTGCGTGTTGGGGGCCCAAGCCTCAGCGATAAATCGCGTAGCATCTCCAGATAAGCCAGGGACTTTCCAGCGTTCCCCGAAAGGCGCCACGCAACCAGCCGGAGCTGACCTGACAGTACCAGAGGATGCAGGTGGAGCAGAGGATCCAACAATTAGTTCCACTTCTGTGGAAGCAGGAACGGCGTAGAGCAACTCATCTCCAGAAGATCCGGAAACCATGCCTGAGCCCTCCAAAGAGGAGCAATCAGAATGACCTCCGACTGGAAGTGCTTTGCTCGTGCCAAGAGTCGCAGAATCATCGCGAATGGGGGAAACGCATAGCAAAGATGAGGGGGCCAAGTCTGGAGAAAGGCATCCGTGGCCAGAGCCTCCAGATCCGGACGCCAGCTGTAAAACCTGGGCAACTGGGCATTGAGACGAGATGCAAAAAGATCGATCCAAGGCCGACCCCAGAGGCGAGACAGGTGTCGAAATACACGGGGATGAAGCCGCCAATCGCTGAAATCCAGCAGATGGCGAGAGTTCCAGTCCGCCACCTGGTTCTGGCGACCCGGGAGATACTCTGCAATAAGAGTGATTTCCTCTGAAGGCAGAAGTGCCAGAAGTCCTTCGCAATCTCGGCCAAAAGCTTCGATCTCGTTCCTCCCAGTTTGTTCACTCTCCTCACCGCAGAGATGTTGTCCATGCGGAGCAGTATGCAACAGCTGGTAGCCTGAGGAGCAAGGCTGCGGTTCGCAAACGATCCCGCCGGGAACTCTAGACAATTGATGTGAAGACTCAGTTCGTCTTGCGACCAACGGCCGCCCGTTGTCACATTCCCGCACCGGGCTCCCCAGCCCCAAAGACTCGCATCCGATTCCAGCACCATATCCGGAGTGGAGCCAAACAGGGCCTTCCCGTTCCACGCTTCCATGTGGTTGAGCCACCACAGCATCTCCGACTTCGCGTCTGATGACAGAGGAACAAGATCGGAATAGCGAAGACCTTTCTGCAAATGTCTGATCTTGAGACGTTGCAGGGCCCGAAAATGCAAGAGACCCAGAAAGATCGCTTGAATGGAGTGGGCCAACAGTCCGCCAATCCGAGCGATCGAGCGTAAGGATACACTCTGTGTGGACAACAATAACTTCAACTCCCTCTTGATAGACCTGACTTTCTGGGAGGGTAAGAGCAGTTGGCAAGAGACTGAGTTGACTAGGAAACCCAGGAACTCGATCGACTGAGTGGGATGCAAATGAGATTTTTCAGGATTCACTAGAAATCCTAGAGACTGCAACAGGTCGACCGTCCATGCCAAATGGGAGCCATCAATAAAATGTCGTCCAGATACACGATCAGACGCACCCCGCACGCCCTCAGCGATTCCATGACTGGTCTCAGGAGCTTCGTGAAGCACCACGGAGCGGACGAGAGACCGAACGGGAGAACCGTGTACTCGAACCACGTCCCTGACCATTGGAATTGAAGGAAACGGCGATGAGGCGGAAAGATGGGGATGGACAAGTAAGCATCCTTCAAATCCAGACGAACCATCCAGTCGCCCTTGCGAAGGAGATCCCTGAGAAGATGGATGCCCTCCATCTTGAAGTGGCGATAGACCACTCCGTTGTTGAACTCCTTGAGTTTGAGCACTAGGCGAGAACCTCCCCCCTTCTTCTCCACCAGGAACACATTGCTGACGAACCCCTGAGGATGCAGAGAAGTCTGTACAATGGCTCCCTTTCTCAGAAGGGACTCGATTTCCGCAGGGATGACGGCCTGATCTCGTTGGGAAAAAACAAGGGTAGAAGGGGCGAGAGTTTGATGGGGAGGGTGATAAAGCTCTATGAGGTAACCTTGAACTGTTTGTAACACCCAAGCATCGCTGGAGATTGTACGCCAACTGGGGAGGAAATACTGCACTCTGCCCCCCAGGACAACTGAATCGTAAGGAATTAGGCTCACCTGCGTTTGCGAAATCTTGTCGTCCTCCTTGTTGTCCGCCATAACCGCCTTTAGAGGCCTGACCACGGCCTTTGCGGGAGGGGTAGAAATTGGTTTTGGAACCGGAATAGGAGGACTGCTGACTTCCACCCTGCTGGGACTGATTGCCACGTTGCTGGCCAGAACCACGGCCGAACGAACGTCCCTTGGAGCATCCGGCCCTGCCAAAAACCGGGCGGAACGCCCTGCCTAGTTGAGATTGCGCCTTATCCAGGCCACTAAATGTAGAGACGAACTTCGTCAGCTCCTTGAGGAACGGTTGACCAAACAAAAGACCCTGGGCAAGGGGCCCCGATTCCGAAGAAGCCAGTTCTGTTAAACGTGGGTCCATTTTAAGAAGAATGGAACGGCGACGCTCCGTAGAAAGAGCACAATTTGCATTGCCCAACTGGCAAATAGCCCGTTGGGCCTAACCAATCAGCTCGTCTGGGTCGATGCCAGAAGCAGACCCCTGAGCCTGGTACCCCAAGTCCAGTATCTTAGTGAGCGGACCAAGGAGATCTAACAATTTATCCTGGCAGGGACGCCAGGATCTATCAATGCCCTTCTTGGGGACTTTCGTGAACTTCCTAAGGTAGGTAAGGATTGTGGGATCTACCTCAGGAGTTTCAGCGAGTTTGTCCGCCAAATCCGGGCGAGGACACTCGGATTGCAGACGAGAACGCACCTCCTGGTCAAAGGAGTCCTGAATATGGGCTTGGACGTACTCTGCGACCTCAGGAGCTAGGAGCCAGGACTTTGAATTTGGATGGATTATGTCAGTAGGCTCAAAGGTAAGCACCGGGGGATGCGCCGATGCGTCAACAAAATGCTCCTTCCTCGATTTCTTAGCAGGAGGAGCAGAGGACCAGAAGAGGAGGACGAGGAAGAGGCATCTTCAGTATCCGGGGTAGAGGGCATAGCCATTTTAGAACCCTTGGAGCTTGACAAAGATTTGGCCAATTTGACAAAGTCCGATTTGTGAGGATTCCGTGGGGACTTAGAAGAGCGCTTGGCATACGCAGAAGAAGGAATCCAGCCTTGTTGTTGCGCATAGTCCGTCAGGTGACGGACTATGCGCAACAACAAGGCTGGATTCCTTCTTCTGCGTGTGCCAAGCGCTCTTCTAAGTCCCCACGGAATCCTCACAAATCGGACTTTGTCAAATTGGCCAAATCAATGGCCCAATGGCACGGACTAGCGCAGAATAGACAGAATGTTGCACCCCTTGATCAAGTGCGTCGACCAAATTGTATTCAAAGGAGTCCTCAGGCTCTTCTTCGTAATAATAGGAGTCGTCTTCCTCATAACCAGCCATGATAATAATAGTGAGGCTGAAAGGATAGACAGACAAAAGCCCACACAGAAAAAATGGAAGAGGACACCGAAGTGACCCAGTCAGGGGGAGTGACAAACCCCTCTGCAAGCCAACAATGGAGAGCTACACACTCCCCACGCAAAGAAATGTAAAGTGGAGGGACAGGCTTGCAGAAAGCCACTCTAGGCAAAAGCCTCTATAAATTATCCAACCCCAACTCTATTTAAGAAAGGGTGTCAAATGGGGAGCACTCCGGCAGGCAGTGGGCACAGGCTGGTAATAACGCTGCCTTCAGCGTGTCAGGGAATCCGTGAGGCACACGGAAAAGTAAACAAATGGGCCGTCGCGCATGCGCAAACTCCCGCCCGCCTGCAAATGCGGAAATAGAGCGGCGCGTGACTGAAACGCGCGACCGCTCTTGTCCCCAGTCCCACTCCACCAGCGACGCGGGCACGAAAGCGCCCGAGCCGAATGAGAGGCGAACCCGCGCTCTCCCAACACAGACGGCGAGAAGGCAAGCCGAAAGACACACAGCGCAACGAGCGCAGCAGCGGCAAAGCAGACGCCGAAGACTGCGAAATGACACACGCTGCAAGCAGGCAAGCGCAACGAGCGCGCACAATGCAAATACAAAGCAAGTAATGCTATAAGCACAAGCAGTAGTAATAAGGAAGGAAAAATGACTTAACTGGCTGCGAAGCAGCAAAGAAAGAGGAAGTCTTGCCCTCTATGGTTCTTTATATAGGGATATGTTCTCTATGGTTATCTAAGTGCTCATGGGAGTTGTAGTTTTTCGTTTCTTTACTGTGTTCCTATTGGCTGCTGTTTGTAGTAAAGAAATCGAGAAAGCATAATTAAAAATTTGCAAACATTCGTGACAAGAATTTTCAATTCTATTAAGGACACGGAGGCGAGGATTATGCTTTCTAGATTTCTTTACTACCAACAGCAGCCAATAGGAATATAGTAAAGAAAAAAGCAGACTACAAATCCCATGAGCCCTTAGGCAACCATAGAGACTACATACTAAATAAAAAACCATAGAGGACAACACTTCCTCTTTCTTTGTCTTGTAAATTGTAAACAGTCAAAAGTCATTGGAGAAATACCGCTGACCATCGTGAAGGAAAAGAGCCGAAGGCAACTGCAAAAGGGCCAACAGGAGACACGTAACCATCCAAGGGCGAAGAGGCCGTATCAGGAAACACAGCAGATCCAAGATCCAAAGTGGCGGAAACACTGTAGGAGAGACAATGACGAAGACTCACTTCTGGTCCGAACCTGAAAGAAAAACAGAGCCGTAATACACAACTCCAAAACCCTGGAAGGGAGCATCACATAGGGTGGGGAAAAAAATCAGTGCAAGAAACATTGCAGATCATAGCAAAGCAAAGATGCAACATAAACAATGCAGTAGATTACATTTGGGTGGGATAATCCTCGCCTCCGTGTCCTTAATAGAATTGAAAACTCTTGTCACGAATGTTTGCAAATTTTTAATTCTATGGCAGGACAGGAGGCTCAGATTATGCTTGTTCAAAGCTGGTCCACCACAACAGATGCAATATCCACAATGGGCTTGAAATAATACGTTTTAAACACAGTATCAGAAGACCAATCAGCCGTCTTCACAATGTCCTGCAAACTCACACCAACATGGAAAGCCTTAGAGGCCATGGCACCCTGCGCGGAATGAGCTCCAAAAATGGAGACATCAATTCCTGCTTCAGACATAAGCCAGCGCACCCAACGAGCAAGGGTAGCTGGCGCCACAGGCTTAAAAGGCTTTTGCAAAGCAATCAACAACTGTCTAGACAAATCCTGACAAAAAGGAGCAGTACTCACCTCATAATCTTTTATGCACTGGACCACACATAACTGTGGGTTCTGAGGAAAAGCTGGATAAGTGACAGTAGATAGATTAGTCTTGGTGCGTCGGGAAACCGTAAAAGTAACCCCTTCCGGGGAAAAAGAACGGCCCGCGAGATCTAACGTGCGTACATCCGAAATATGCTTACAAGATACCAAACATAAGAGCATCGTCAATTTTGCAGATAATTGCTTACGAGACAGAGAAGCGTTGGGAGGCCAAGCTTCCAGAAAACGTAAGACAACGGAGACATCCCAAAGAGCCACATACTTCGGACATGGCGGGTTAGCCATCCGAACACCAAGAAGCAATTTAGAGATTAGATGATGTTCTCCAATAGGCTTCCCGTCGACAAAATCATGGCCCGCAGATACAGCGGAGCGAAAAGAATTGACTGTCCTGTAAGCAGAACCAGAAGAAGCGACGGAAGCAAGAAAATTAACAACTAAAGCGACATCCGCTGAAGCGGGATCCAAGTCTCGTTCAGAACACCAATTACACCATCGTCGCCAAGCCGACGCATAACGCTTGCGCGTGTTGGGGGCCCAAGCCTCATTGATAAATCTCTCAGCGTCTCCAGATAAGCCAGGGATTTTCCAGCGTTCCCCGAAAGACACCACGCCACCAGTCGGAGCTAGCCTGACAGAACCAGAGGATGTGGATGGAGCAGAGGATCCAACAACAGGTTCCACTTCGTTGGAAGCAGGAACGGAGTCGAGCAACTCATTTCCAGAAGGTCCGGAAACCACGCTTGAGCCCTCCAAAGAGGAGCTATCAGAATGATCTCCGATTGAAACTGTTTCATTCTGGCCAAGACTCGCGGAATCATCGCGAACGGGGGAAAAGCATAGCAAAGCTGAGGAGGCCAAGTCTGGAGAAAGGCATCCGTGGCAAGAGCCTCCGGATCCGGGCACCAGCTGTAAAACCTGGGCAGTTGAGCATTGAGGCGAGAGGCGAAAAGATCGACCCCAAAGGCGAGACAGATTCCGAAATACACGGGGGTGAAGCCGCCAGTCGCTGAAATCCAGCAGATGACGAGAGTTCCAGTCGGCCACTTAATTCTGGTGACCTGGGAGATACTCTGCAATAAGAGTGATCTTCTTCCGAAGGCAGAAGTGCCAGAAATCCTTCGCAATCTCTGCTAACAGTCTCGACCGTGTTCCCCCCAGTTTGTTCACATACCACACCACTGAGATGTTGTCCATGCGGAGCAAAATGCAACAGCTGGTGGCCTGAGGAGTAAGGCTGCGGATCGCAAAAGATCCCGCTAGAAGCTCCAGACAGTTGATGTGAAGGGCTAGTTCGTCCTGTGACCAACGGCCGCCCGTCGTCACGTCCCCGCAACGGGCTCCTCAGCCCCAAAGACTCGCGTCCGACTCCAACACTAAATCTGGAGTCGAGCCGAACAGGGCTTTCCCGTTCCAAGCCTCCATGTGATGGGAGCCACCACAGCATCTCTAACGTCGCGTCCTGTGACAGAGGAACAAGGTCGGAATAACGAAGACCCTTCTGCAAGTGCCGGATCTTGAGACGTTGCAGGGCCCGATAATGTAAGGGACCTGGAAAGATCGCTCGAATGGATGAGGCCAATAGTCCGACAATCCGAGCGATCGACCGCAAAGATACATTTGATGCGGACAACAGTAACGTCAATTCCCTCTTGATAGACCTGACTTTCTGGGCAGGCAAGAGAAGCTGGCAAGATATTGAGTCTACAAGGAAACCCAGAAACTCGATCGACTGAGTGGGATGTAAATGAGATTTTTGAGGATTCACTAGAAACCCGAGAGACTGCAACAGATCGATTGTCCATGTTAAATGGGAACGTAGTTGTAACGGGCACTGAGCCATCAACAGAATGTCGTCCAGATACACGATCAGACGCACCCCTTGCGCTCGCAGCGATTCCATAACTGGTCTCAGGAGCTTCGTGAAGCACCACGGAGCGGACGAGAGGCCGAACGGGAGAACCGTGTACTCGAACCACTCCCCCGACCAGTGGAACTGAAGAAAGCGGCGATGAGGCGGAAAGATGGGAACGGACAAGTAAGCGTCCTTCAAATCCAGGCGAACCATCCAGTCGCCCTTGCGAAGAAGTTCCCTCAGAAGATGGATGCCCTCCATCTTGAAGTGGCGATAGACCACCCCGTTGTTGAACTCCTTGAGATTGAGCACAAGGCGAGAACCTCCCCCTTTCTTCTCCACCAGAAACACATTGCTGACGAACCTCTGTGGATGCAGGGACGTCCACACAATGGCCCCTTTGAGTAGAAGAGAATCGATTTCCTTGGAGATCACCTCTCGATCTCGTTGGGAAAAAACAAGGGGAGAAGGGACGGGACCTTGAAGGGGTGGGTGATAAAATTCAATGTGGTACCCTTGAACTGTCTGCAATATCCATGCATCGTTTGAGATCGTGCGCCAATTCTCTAGAAAAAATTGCACCCTGCCCCCCAGAACAACACTGTCGTAAGGAATCAAGCTCACCTGTAGAGGAGAAATCTTGGCGACCTCCTTGGTTTCCACCGTAGCCTCCTTTGTTGCCTTGACCATTACCTTTACGGGAGGGGTAGAAGGTTGTCTTGGAACCTGAATAGGAAGACTGTTGTTGCTGACGTTGTCCGCCTCCTCCCTGGTGGGACTGTTGGCCACGCTGCTGACCAGAACCTCGGCCGAACGAACGTCCCCCAGATCGTCTGGATTATATCAGTTGGCTCAAAGGTCAGGACAGGCGGATGTGAGGAGGCGTCAACAAAATGTTCTTTGCGAGATTTTTTAGCAGGGGGGGGACCAGAGGGACCTGAAGAAGAAGAGGAGGAGGTGTCCTCCGTGTCCGGGGGAGGTCGATGGGATTTTTTAGACACAGTAGGGGCAGACAAAGACTTAGCTAACCTCACAAAGTCAGACCTATGAGGATTTGTAGGCGACTTAGAGGAGTGCTTGGTAGAAGAGGACGGAATCCAGCCCTGTTGCTGAGCATAATCGGTCAAATGGCACTTCAACGGTCCAATAGCGCGGACTAGCGCGGTATTGACCGAATGCTGGACCCCTTGGTCAAGGGCATCGACCAAATCGTATTCAAACGACTCTTCAGGCTCCTCATCGTAATAATATTCCTCAGTGTCGTCATAATCAGCCATGGCGTAAGAAAAGGACAGTGCACACCACTGAGGAAAAAATATATATATAAAGATATATATATATATAAGCCCACTAAAATAATAAACAAAGGTCTAGGCGTAAACCAAGTGACCCTGTCAGGGGGAGTGACAGCCCCAAGCAAGCCAAATAGGCAGAGCAACAAACTCGACCAAATAAACAACAAATTTGAGAGTGGAGGGACAGGCTTGCAGAAAAAAAGTCACCCTAGGCAACGCCTCTATAAATTATCCAGCCCTAAACTCTATCGTGAGGTAAAGGGCGTCTTGAGGGGCTCTCCGGCAGGCAGTGGGCTGAGGCACAACAACAAACGCCGCCTCTCAGCTTGTCCGGGCTCCGTGTCACACACGGAGCGTAAACAATGCCAACGCGCATGCGTGGAGGCTCGCCTGACACTCCGGAAGAGGAGCTACGCGCGAGCCCTGGTCCCGCTCCACAAAGAAAGAAAACACGGGCACGAAGCACCCGTATGGCAAGAGAGGCGACACGCGCTCTCAGGAGTAAACAAAGAAAACCAAGATTTGCCGATAATGAAAACGCCAGAGGTAACGCTACAACCACACGGCAAAGCGGTAATAAATAAAGCATGCAGCTGAAAATCAGCGCACAACAACGTTATAGAAGCAACAATGCAATATTCAAAACATGCAAGCAGTAATAAGTAATGTAGAAAAGGACTTAACTGGCTGCGAAGCAGCAAAGAAAGAGGAAGTGCTGTCCTCTATGGTTGTTTATATAGTATGTAGTCTCTATGGTTGCCTAAGGGCTCATGGGATTTGTAATCTGCTTTTTTCTTTACTATATTCCTATTGGCTGCTGTTGGTAGTAAAGAAATCGAGAAAGCATAATCTGAGCCTCCTGTCCTGCCATAGAATCTGAGCCTCCTGTCCTGCCATAGAACTGGGACTCAGAGTATTGTTTACAATTGTTCCCTACTGGAGCAGATACACATTGAACAGTGCCAGAGGTAATGGAGACCAGAGGGACTTAGTAGGTAAAAATACAGATTTGGAAGGAATGGGTTTTATTTGATAGGGAGTGAATAACTAAAAACGAAAAACATAGGGGCAGATTTATGTTAACTGGCGCATCCCGAGGGATGCGCCAGTTAACGTGCGCCACAGTGCGCCACAGCTACGCCACCCATGGTGCGCCGCATTTATAATGCAGCGCACCATGGTGCAAATACGGCACAGATGCGTGACGCATCTGTGCCGGAAATGTGGCGCATTGCTGGAGTTGCGTCGCAAGTGCGACGCAGCTCCAGCAAGGCTCGGGGGTGCCCCATTCTACTAATGCTGCATCAAGACCTACGCCTGCTTCAAGCAGGCGCAGGGTTTTGACGCAGCATTGCCCTGAAAGTGACTGAGTGAAATCTCATAGATTTCACTCAGCCACTTTCAGGAGGCGTTCCTCCGCAGGAACGCCCCCCCCCCCTGCGCAGGAACGCCTCCTTATGGCGCAGTGCTTTACAACGTGACGCATCTCCTAGATGCGTCGCGTTGTAAATAGGGCGCATTGTTTGCGCCGCAGTTGCGTCAAATAAAGTGACGCAATTGCGGCGCAAAGAGGCGCAACGGCCTCATAAATCTGCCCCATAGTTCTCTAAAATGTGTAGTGGAAGTATACAAAGCAGTCATCAAAATGATAGTAAAGAGTATACACTGTAGGGGGAAGGGGACACAAACTGGATAAGATAGTACAAGGAAATGCACCGAAGAAGAAGCAAGCAAATAACAGTCATAGAAAAGCAAAGCAAAGCAATTGTAAGCTATCAGCGGGCTGTGGGACTAATGTAAATTATTGGTAGGACCAAAATAGGTATTTTAAAAACCTGTAGGCAAAACTTAACAAACCTTCTATAGCCACACACCCTAAGCACAATTTGCTATCCTTGTGGGTAAATATTACAATGCAAACCTCCAACTGCATGAGTTGTAGAGTAACTTGATATTTGGAGACGGAACGAGGAAAGAGAAGAGAAGTGAAATAAAGTCATTGACTTTCACACTTCCTCTCTGTCACCGGCAGGTTATGTCTGAGAGCTGCGTTATTTTAAAATACCTGTTCGGGACTGAGCAGTTAGAATGAAAAAAAAAGCCCCAGGGAAGATCTGCACTACAAATCTACAATATTGAAATCCATTTCTCATCCCCCATATATTATATTTTAATATAATGTCGTCCGTCTTTAATATCTATGATCTCTTTGGTC
Organism: Lissotriton vulgaris; assembly: GCF_964263255.1. Classification (NCBI taxonomy): domain Eukaryota; kingdom Metazoa; phylum Chordata; class Amphibia; order Caudata; family Salamandridae; genus Lissotriton; species Lissotriton vulgaris. Next base: position 717,203,218 of record NC_141695.1, read on the forward strand.
GTGGCAGTCCCTTACATTGCCGGATACGACAGAGTAATAAAAAGAGGACTACAACTACACACTTTTTACAAGCCAGGTAGTGTTACCACTTGCTGGCTGCCTTGAGCCTGAGACGAAAAGCAAGTTTAGCTGCTAACTGTGAATAGAGAAAACAATGAAAGAGCGCCTGTCTTGACGGTTTTAAAGATGCATGGCTTATCAATGTAATGCTGTTTACGCATCGTATTTTCATCATGGCCCTCACAAAAATTAATGTTAATGAAATGAGTATAGATACACGAAGCGAGTCAATTAAGGTAAATAAAATAACATTGAGAGCAGCGGCTAAGATCTTTAATTTACAGCTGTTAAGGTTTCTATTACATGTCCACTAAAGTTTATCCCGCCTAGATTACTAAGTGAGTGATTAGACGCGACAGAGTACTTAAAGAAGAGGTCACCATTTATAAATGGCTTGCTTCTATCCCCGCTGTAATGATGTGACTGGAGGAACCGGCTTTTTCTTTATCAAAGCAACGACATCTGAGATTTTCTAAAATACTGTTTCACATTAATTGACGTAAATACCACGTTCTTTTATATTTTTTAAATGTAAAATATAAAGTGACAATATTCCTTCTCTACCCTTTCTATACGATGTTAACTATTTTCCCGAGATAACACATGCCTCGCCCCCAGAAGTGGACGAACGTATCCGCCATCTTGTAACATAGGTGATTTTCATTCTATGATACCACTGTCACGTGAAAACAAGTCGCGTTTTACAGTAGTCATTTATGATCGCTTCGTGTAGTAGAATCATAGCTAGCGTCGTGGTTTTGATTTATACTATATGACTACTTCTTTTACGTCCAGTCATTTTTCCCCGTTTATAACAACATTTTTTCCTGGAACTTCCTGCTTATTATGAGTTCAGCCGATGTCCCTCTTTTGTTGCGATTGCGCCTAGGACCAAACTGATTGCTGTCGTTCCCTGGGGAATGAGCTGTGAGTTACCTCAGCTTCAGTATTTTCTCACAACGCTACTACATTGAGAACTTCCAGGTAGATGCTCAGTGTCACCGTGTGTCGAAGTAGGCAACTGCACGAAATTGTGTGTTTTTGCCCTCAAGTTAAAACACTCTCACTTTGTGCACAAGTGGGGTTTCATTATTGCTCTATGTTTCAGTATTCAAGCCAGGCTAGATACGTGTTGTTACATAAGTCCATAGCATTGCGTAACTGTGTTCAGATATATACATTGCCTTTAGGCTTTCTTTCAGGCATATTGTAATTATATAGTGCTTACTACCCCTGACGAGGCGTCAAAGCGTTTTGCAGCGAATAGCACGCTACTCTGGAACTAAAAAACGGTTAGTGGTGAAGTAGTATAGGGAAATATGAAATTCATTTGAGCCGTGGATATGTGAGCCTGTTATTTGGGTTGAAAAGTATAGTGGAGGGATAGAAGGAGTGGTTTGAATTTAATTCGAGCTTGGTACCCCTGATGAGGCATCAAAGTGCTTTTCGACTAGTAGCACAATACTCCTGACCCAAGCAAGAATAGTTGTGAATTGGTATAGGGAAATCAACAATTTATTTGAGCGGTGGACATGTGAGTCTGATAGTGGAAGTATAGAAGAGACAAGGGTCTCTAGAAAGAGTTTATTTAGTGATCATAATAGCAAGATGAGGTTTGGGATGAGTGGGGAGGGGGGGCAAGAGTAAGAGAGAAGGGTTTAGAAAGGCTTGTATGGGAGATCCGAATAGTAATAGAGGTTTGACGATACAAGGGGTTGGGTAGAGGAAGGGTCTAGAAAGGGTTATTTTGGTGATCATTGTAAGGGTAGAGTGGGGAAGAGTATAGAAAGAGTTGTTTTGGGGATCATAGTAGTCACAGAGAGTGGGTAGAGGAAATATTGAGAGAAGTATAGGGTGAAAAATAGGGTAGTGCATTGAAGAGCGTAGTAGATGGAGGTTTGGGATGAAGCAGAGTTGAGATAGAGGACATATTGAAAGGTATGGGGTGAGATACAGGGTACTGCATTAGAGATGCTGAGTTAGGAGTAAAGTAATTAATATAAAGATACATAATTACATGGAAGGCATGTGTGTGTGTGTATACATATATATATATATATATATATATATATATATATATATATAGTATTAAATAAACGCAGACTTTCAAGTGTTGCTGTACTTTAAGTACTCTAAGCTAATTTATTTGTGTGTGTATGTATATTTATATCTCCCCCAATAGTGTAGCAATTGTAGATGAACAGTTATTAGAAAAATGTACTTATTTATGCAGTGACCTATGTGCATGTCAAAAAAAGAAAAATATAACCATAAGTAACGTGCATTTGCAAAGCAGAACGAATAAAAATCGATATGTTTATAATAAAGATTATTATACAAGTTTATACAAAGGAATAGACATATTTAGGTACACATATATAATCCAAAAGCTGCTTAAATACACAGGGATACGCTGTATATTTATGTTTGAGTATGGTGATTATATGGGGAAGAGCCAACTCTTGAGTATCTTCTGAAGATAAGGTAGTTATCACTGGATCTTATGTCTGGGGGTAAAAAGATCCATAGTTTGTCTGCTTGAACAGAGATGGATGTACCACCTATGTGTTTTTCTTCTATGATGGGATTTTGAGGTGAGTTGCCAATCTAGAGCGTAGGTTCCTTTTTTTAATGCATTCAGTGATTTTATACCTGATGAAGAGCGGCCCTGTTCCATGTATTGCTTTGTGGGTAATGCAAAGCAGCTTGAATGTGCGTCTTCTAGCAACCGGTAACCAATTTAGGGCCGTCAAGGCAGGGAAAATGTGGGCTTGTGGTTGTATATGTAAGAGTAGTCCGGCAGAAGAGTTCTGAATCCATTGTAGACATTTCATAGTTGTTACGTATGATCCGCATTAGAGGCTATTTGCATCATCGAGTTTTGACAGAATAAGTGAGATAGTACCCTGGACCTGGTGTGGAAATCCCAGTTGGGGGAAAATGTGTTGCAGAGTTTTTATAGTAATTAAGCTGGATCTTGCTAGTTTGTCCAATTGGGCATTCATTGGTAGCTTGGAGTCCATGGTAATTCCAAGATTTCTTACTTCGTATTTATATTTATAAAATATATATTATATTTATATATATATATATTATATTTCTTATTTCATACTTTAGGCAGTGTTCCCAGATCGTCACGCCAGGCAGCGAGTGGGTCATAATTTTTCCAATTGCCACATGTGAGTATTTCCGTTTTGGAAGCATTCAATTTGAGATGGCTCCATGTCATCTACTGATCAATGGCTCTGAGGCATCTGACAATTTGTGAGTTTCCAATGTATTTTAGGCTTTCCAGTTTAAGGAGTATTTGTGTGTCATCTGAATACTTATAGCATGTGAGGTGAAATTGATTGATCAGTGCTGGTAATGACTTCATGTAGCTGTTGTAAAGCATGGGTGAGATGATAGAGCCTTGAGGGATCCCTCAGAGAGATGTATTGTCACTAACTTTACCAACACCATCACAAACTTAGTCGCACCACTCACTCTTGTCGCTTGCAAGTGCATCCTACTCGGAGACCTTACCTCCCATCTGGAAGACCACACCGACTCCCAACTCAAAAGCACTCATCGAAGTCCTTGGAAGGGTTGGCCGCACCCAACAAGTAACGAGACCTACCCAGATCGTTGTACATGTCTTGGACCCTATTTTCTCCATCATCAACAACATCTGAGTCGACAAGTCCACACCAGTCTCCTGTACAGACCAACCCCTCATGAAGTTCAGCATCCCGTTCTTGTCCAATGCACACACACACCACATCCAGACTAGCCTGCCTAAACTGGAGAAGCATCACTGAAAAAGAGTGGAACACCACCCCCAGCACCCACCAGCCCTAAAACAGCAATAGCCACCACAAAGCCATCACAAATTTCAACAATTCAATGTTTTCTGGGTCTTCGTTGAGGTCTCCAGCTTTGCCATAAACTGGGAAAAGTCTTTGCTATTTCCAGTGGGTGTGACTGAGATGGGTAAGAGTCCCTCGACGCTTATAGCAGACCTGCATAAACTTAAATATTTGAGAATGTGGATCACTAGAGATCTGGAGTCGCAGTACATTGAGAACCTGGCTCCTTTAGTTGCACGATTCGACTGGGACATCGAGCATTGGCAGCTGCTCCCCCTTTCGGTGCCTGGGTGGGGTGCTATTTTTAGGATGATGGCTCTCCCCTGCTTCCTCTACGTCCTCCAGAATACGCCCTATCTGCTCCCGGGTTCCTTCTTTGCGACGATTGAGGCTCTGGTATGGAGTGTGCTGTGAGCAGGCATGTAGTATAGTTCCTATTTCCCTAATAGGCTCTGCGCATTGGAATAATATACACTGTAGTTTTAGCATAGGACTAAGGTCGGTATGCTCCTATCGAGTACATTAAACTTAATTACTTCTGTGTGCCAGCAACTCAGAGGTCACTAGAGAAGTTTTCGAATGAACAAGAAGGGCTTAGCTTCAAACAGCATAAACATGACAACTTTGTTTCCCTTCGAATCGGAACATGTCTCAGAATCGTGTAAACAATAGATAAGTTTCACTAAGTCAATCGTTTATGCTTAGTTTCTGCAGAGTTGCGCAGAAACAATAGACTGGCGTTTCAATAAAAGGGTTTATTGAACAGTCTTATTTATGGTGCAAGACATATGAGCTATTACAATTGTTAGACAGTATGCAAGATATAAAATTTACAGCGTGAGCTGTAAGAAGAAATAATACTGTAATAGCATTGTCTTTTAGCTATGAACTATATTCATATACATATACATAAACAACACAGGCTAAAAGTGGATACTCATCTGGTGCTTCTAAATAGTTTTACCCCAGTGTACCTAACCTAAGTGTAGTACGAGGTAAGAAGTAGTTGCTGTTGTCTATATTATGGTATGTTATAGTTAGTATGCCAAGAGTCCCTCTAGGTTCTAGTCAGCTCCATACCTTAGAATGAGAGAGGTGGGAATCTCTTTCCTGATCTCAAACTCCAACACCCAGCGAAGGGAGTCAGAACACTGGAAGCTGGATTCTCTGTGAGCAGGGAGGACAGTGTCTGGTCAGTGCATCAGGCGGGTACTCAAATTCCTTCCGAACTTGCCGTGGCCTAGCCGTGCAAGTATGCAGTCGTGCAGCTAGTAGGTAGCCGAAACTTGCCATGGCAAGTGAAGGTATATCTATACCTGGAGTGTACTTAAGAATGCTAGCGTTGACGTAAAGTCGGGCAGAGGAATGAATGACCCCTTAGGCTATAGCGGTTCATGCATAATAAATGAGTTCTTGGAGAAAACAGTAATCCAAGCAGGGAATGTCCCAATTGCTTAAGGGTCTGGTTTCTAAGAACTCGTTGTGACTTGGGATGGACGGATGTAGGTGACCATGCCTGTATTTGGATTGCATGGCCAATGCCTAAATAAGGACTAGGATTCTATGCCTAAATAAGGGCAATGCGAATTGTGCCTATATAAGCACATGATTCAGTAAACCTACGTACTGGTATCTAAATCAACACTCAACCGGCGGTCCGCCTGGGATGGCCCTGCGAGTTCCCCAATGATCTAAATACGAGGGGGGTATAGCCTTGCAGAACATTAGGAAGTATTATGAGGCAGCACAGACATGCATCGTCTACTGGTGGGCATATGCAGAATGGGATGACTGTGCGTTTCGCTTAGACATGTGGGGGATAGGAGCTTGCTTTATGGGGTAGACCGAGAAATGACATCTGTCCGCCACAGACTTGGTGGTGCGTACCTGAAGAAACAGACCAGGGAGATGGGGTGGGGGACCAGATTGACACCCAGAACTCCGTTGTGGGAAGGGCCCAGGCTCCGGCTAGTGTATAAGTCTGACGGGATTCTGAAAGTTGGACAATATTAGTATTTCAACCCTCACGGATGTCTGGGAATCTAGTGGGGTGGGTCTCTTTTCCCATTTGCAGACCAAGTTTTAGATGCAGTGACTGAAACATACTCAATTGAGGACCGCTCCTAAAAATAATGTGTCCCCTGACAAAGTGACGCAGGAATGCCCCCCTTTTAAAATGAGTGTTGGATGACCCGGTTCGGAAGGGACTAATCTCCTTAACGTATGTGAGCCTGATGGGTAACACACAGACCCCCTGACTTGAATGCTGGATAGGTGGTTGCAGGACAGCACAGATCTAGATGGCAAGAGACACTGATATTCCCAGCTGAGGTGGCTATCCAGGCAAACCTCCATTTGATTCACTTCAAAATCTTACACAGCGTAAATTACACATGCACTCTGCTCCATAGACTAGGTAGGGTTGAGGATGCAGCTGCCTCTGAGAGTGCGTCCAGGAGGGTGCTTTTACCATACACTCTGGAGTTTCCCTAAGATTGTTGGAGGAAACTACGGGTATCCACTGGACCTAAAGCCTAGACTTGTGGTACTGGATGTATGGGGGCAGATGGACCACTCCTAATATCATAGCATTTTGGTAAATCTAGGGTGTATGGTCGCAAAGCGCGCTATTTCTAGGAAATGCAAAAACAACAGTTGATGGACAGAATGCAGAACAATGTCATACATTTACCCTAGTACAGAGATCTGGGCCTAAATCCATTGTTTTTTTGCTCACCACACCATCCCAGTTCAGACATGGCCATATGCAAATCAGCCCTGACCCTGTGCCTCATGGGAACAGTCCAGCCCGAACTGCCAAGCCATGTCTTCCCTGGACCCGAATCCAGCATTCTAGGACCAGTTTCTGGCTATCAGCCATCTTCAGCCTGAATAGCTTGACTCCAGTGGCGTGGAGAGCACAGAACTCACGTCTGAGCATACCTGTCCCACTCGGGGTGACAAATGCAAAAACAACAGTTGATGGACAGAATGCAGAACAATGTCATACATTCACTCAAGTACAGAGGTGTGGGCCTAAATCCATCGTTTTATTTCTCATCACACCATATGCAAATCAGCCTTGACCCTGTGCCTCATGGGAACAAACCCAGATCAGTTGACTGGGGGTGAGTGCTTGCAATGTTCAACACTCCGTCCATCATCCCGTTTGGTTTTGCATTGCTAGGAAATGGTGCTCTGAGATCGTCCCTCAGTATCGAGAATGGGTGAAGAGTATGGACCACTGTAGATTGTTGGGGCAGGAAGTCCGAGGCTGGGGTGCCAAAAGAAATTTGAGAACATTTGGGGTGGTTGGGACACTGTGCCTGGCTAAATAGACCATGTTTTGAGGTAGTCTGTCATTGTTTTTCCTGCTCTCAGAGGAGGGCGGGGGACGGAAATATGGGGGTCCCTGTCTGAGAAGGAAGATACGCCGACCAGTTAAACTTGGACATGATGCTGAGACGAACTACATGTGACTTTATCTGTTTTGCATTAAGGGTACGATGCGACAATGGTCATGGAGGTGAAGATGCTGTGTTGTATTGTGGGTGTTTAGGTAATTTGAATATCAATAAACCTATTTATAAAAAATAGAAGTTCAACAGTTGCATCACCTCCTACACCAACTGCATGTCCACTGCTCCCAAACACATCAAGATCTAGACCCGAAGCCAGTTAGTAAATGGGAAAACTGAGACTGATGAAAACCCACTGCAAAAAAACGGGAGTACAAATAGCGAATGAGCCAGGACAATACAGAAGTGAAACCTGTTCAAATTAGCTCTGTGAGGCTTCCATGTTGTGATGTGGATGACCAAATGTTCGACTCTGGTGGACCGCATTGATAACAGCACCAACATAAACAACATCTTTGCCATTGTGAAGTGTTTCACCTCAACAGTGGCCACATCCAACTCAAATCAGTCCCTTATAGTACCCCTGCAACAACCTCTCTCAATTCTTCAGCAACAAAATTGCTGCCATTTATAGCAACTTCAACCAACCCCACAGATCTCAATAAACGCATCCTGATCATATCTAAAGAAATGATATTATCACATGGGCCATCATCACCCAGAAGAAACCCTTACCACCATGAAGCCCATCTACTCGGGGGCCGCTTCGGACCCCTGCCCCCAACATGCCTACTTTGAGGACTGCAACCAATCTGCTCCATGCTCACACCCATTTTGAATGCCTCCAACTCTTCTGTGACCTTCCCAGATGCTTGGAAGTACAAAACTGTCCTTCAATTGCTGATGAAACCCTTTGAGGACCCTTAACACTCACCAGCTAAAGGCCGATTCCCCCACTACCATTCTTGACTAAGGTCTTAGAGAAAATAATCAACAGATGCTTCACTGAAGGGGGGGGTATGGTCAGCAGCGAGTAAAGATAGCAGCACTCTAGTGAGCTCCCAAGCCCACGCCCATAATACGAATTAATCCTGCCTACTGGGATCCCTAGCATTCTCCCGCTGACCCATGTAACTGGCGGGCATTGATATGGGCAAATTGCTGTATTGCTGAGATGGGAGATGCACAGTATCAGACTGTGGTGCATGTCGTCAGTGCTGCGTGGCCTGGATGGCCCTGCAGCCTGTGCAGAGAACAACAATGGAGGAGCTGGCTGACTCCGCTTAACTATGCGGCTATGCTGGGGGCCTGTATGAGCCACCAACAGGACCGCTTGATGCTGGAAGCACTGCCTGACCTGCCATGGGACTGCAGCAGAGTCGAGCCCCTGTGAGCTCACTTGGAACTCCTCACCTTGTCTTAACAGACTACCCTAGCTGCTGGCCTCTAATGCCTCGCTGCTGTGAAGGGCCCCTTGTGGGGCGGTGATGAGCAGCAGACTCTGTGCGGTGCCTAGGCTGCGATTGCATGTGGCCCCTTTATCTGCTGCGGGGTGAATGGCCAAGGGGGACAAGATCTGTGGGGTTCCCCCCTGAGTTGACCAGACAAAGCCTCTGACGCACTCAACATTGTCGTCTTCCTGGGAGTTGGCAGACTGCATGGGGCAGGCTCATCTACACTGCAGCACTTTTTCTTGCCAGGCGTTTTTGAGTGCCACCAAACATGGGCAGTACTCGCCAAACCAGAGCTGGGACTAGTAGCCCTGACTAAAGGCATGGTGTCCCACCCCCCATGAGTATGACTCTGTGGCTATGCAACATCAGTGGGGACACAGGGTCTGAGTCAAGACAGACCCTCTTGGATGCTAAGCTTGATCGCATTCTGGCAGCAGTTAACTCCACCACAGATACGCTTGAGGCTAAGACAGATAAAGTGTCTGTCGATCTTGGCCTACTCAGAAACGATCCTAGAAAACTATTTGACAAGGTCAACTGCCATGAAGATGTCCTGAAGTTCACACGCCCTGCAATCCTCATGCTGCAGCACCAAATGGAAACACTGCTACACAGGGTGGAGTTGCTCGAGAAGAGAGCTGAGGATGCGGAGGGCCATAGCTGGAGAAAAAATATCTGCAATGTCTATATAGCGGGCCTACCTGAAGGAGTCGAAGGGTCTGAAATAGTTTACTATTTAGAGGTATGGCTCTCTAGTGAAGTGGCCTGAGGGACTCTCCAAAATCTTTGCCCTGGAGCACACTCACACGGTAGCAGATAAGTGCTCGTGGGCGGGACTGGAGCCCAAGATCATTGATCTGGATTTACTCAAACCAGGTGAGAAATTGCTGGATGTTTCCTCCTCTAGACCCCTGTCCATGTCGAAACTGGACTATAAAATTCCTAGTACAGTCGTAACTGGCCGCCTTGAGCCCTACCTACAAACCCTCATTCACCAAGGCCAAAATGGGGGAATTCCCATAAGGAATACCTCATTAAATATCAGACTGTTATTTAAAATAACTGACGAGTTGGATCCAGGGACCCACCCAACCTCGGTGGTGTTGTTTATCATCTTACAAAAAGTCTTTGACTCCCTTCACTGGAGATATTTGATGTCAGTACTGTGGTGGATGGCCCAGGGAGTAGGGTGGGAAAAATGGGTGTCGCTCATACATGGAGGCGCGGGCTACAGTCCTGACTAATGGCTGTATCTCGGGGCCGTACGGAGAACAAGACATGATTGTCGACTTACCCCTATGCTGTTTGCGCTGGTCTGGAGCAGTATGCACGTACAGTCCAGAAGGAGGGATGAGACCCGGGGCTACGGTTGCACAATGGGAGCACTGCAAATCGCTTTATGTTGATAACAAGTTTCTATATTTACAGACGGCGGAAACCGACATACGCTGGTGTGTGAAATTCCTGGAAGGTCCCGGCTTCACGTTGGACGTCTTGCCACGACTTTACATACGAGGGACGCGCTGCATACTGCCGCCCACACGATTGTGTTAGATTTCAGGCTGCTTTGAACTATTAGTGCCTCTGTGCGAAAAAGCCTGCCCGGGAACTGTGCCCCGCCTGATCGCGAGGTACTTCTACCTCAAATATCGTTTGAGAGGGGAAGAGTGGTTTCTATATATCGGGAGGTGACACCTCCATCTGTTAGAGCCGGACCCACGTTTTTTTATCATCATTCCTATTGCGATTCTTTCTCATTTCGTTGTGAAGTATTCTGCCCTCTTGTTTAAACTTCCACGCAATCCTCTGTTTGTGGATAGGGATACTGTCTAATGACTGAATATTGTGATATGAAGCGGCAGCCCTGAGCCTAGCTCTCTACATACAACTGTTTGTATCTATTGATGTATACTTCGAACCTATGGAATTGTTTTGAAAAGTCACAGATGAGAATATATGTAACTGTTTCCGCCCTGACGAAGGATTGGTGAATATCTGTCCTGTTCCGAAACGCGCGTCGGCGCTTCTCCTTTTTCGTTTTGCTTTGTTTCATTTGTGTATGTTTGTTCCTAATGGTGTACATTTTTGTAAAGTGTTTGTCCTTTCTGTATATATTGCTGATTGGTATGACTGATGATGGTTTGTATGGGTGTGATTGGTGGTTACTATGAAGGTGTGAGAGGGTATGTGCCGCATACATTCTGATATGTAAATAGATTTTGTATATACATTTGTGCCTCTATTATTGTATGACCTATAAATGAAAACTTCAGAAAATAATAATAAATAGATATATATGTTTTTCAAATAAATACTCTCTGTGTGGGACTACAATGATGTCTGTTATGGATTAGAGTGTTTGCCATTTAATAGATTTAGTCTTAGGGGGGGGTTCTCTTGTTTTTGATTAGTTTTTTCCCTGCCTCCCCCCCGTGATACTTATTTTCAGGGACCCTCGTGTGTTTTTGACTGAAACTCTTGGACACCTGAGCAGTGTTTCCTGTCTTTATACGAACTGGTCCAAATCCTTCGCTTTCCCACTAGCGCCGCACTCCTGAGTTGCCCTGCCAGAGGTACTGTGCAGGTTTACCACATAGAGGCAGAAGTTTGGTAGGTTAACCTGGGAAGTGTGCTGCAAACCCTCTGGGCCAGCATAGAGTTCTGGCGTTCTGTGAAAGTGCTGATCATGGCAAGGAACGCCTTGTCTAAGATGGGAGTGCTTCCTCGTAAGCTTTATCACTTTGCAAACTTCCCCATATGGATCGCACAATCTTGGTTCACGGTTGCGAACACAATACTCCGGGTTCTGATATGGGACTGGGGCAGGCATAACGTGCCGCTAACTACCCTTCGGCGACCTACTTAGCTGGGAGGCCTTGGTGCCCAGAACTTTGATTTATAGCATCTCCCCGCCCAGGTGCAGTGGATAGCACGATGACTAGATGGCTGTGGCTTAGACGAACCGGGACAGATGGGTGACAGACAATGGGAGGAAGCACTCATTGCTTTGCTACTGATCCTCAGGCTGCAAAAACTTAAGCCTACCATGCTGGTATCCATAGCTCTTTGATACTGGTGAAGGACAATGCAAAGGACAGCAACATGCCGCCCGTATACTCCCGTGATCCCCATGATGGGGTTCTCGATAGCTCAAGGAGGGTATTTCACAGCCGAGAAGATGCAAAAATGGACGGATGTGGGGCTTACCACAGTGAGCGACTGTTGTACTGAGGAATGATTGCGAGAACTAAAGCCTCTGAGGAGGATGGGGTTCTGGAATCGCAGTGTCTGAACTATGGACCACTGGCGCGCTCTCTGGAGGTTCTATTTGGTGGCAGCCACACAGAACCAAAGACCCATAAGGTTTTACAGGTGCTGCTGACATTTGGAGGCGGCTGCAAACTTGTATCTTGGTTGTACAAATTGCTGCAGGAGATATCCGCCGCCGCCACCCTGATGAAGCAGAGGACATACTGGTAGGGTGTGTTGGGCAGGGAGCTGTGGGACAAGGAGTGGTAACAGATGCAGGCCCATCCACATAAGATCTCTAGAAACATTAGATTCCACTACATGCAATTCAATTACTTGCACATCACTTAGCCTACAGGTTGAATACTATCTTCATGAGGACAGACAACGTGTGCCCCTATTCCACATATTGGATTTCTTACATATGACTTGGACATGCCCATTGGTGGCATGGTTCTAGAGAGTGGTTGTGATAGAGTTGGGGAGAGTGGAAGGAACACCTCCTGCTTTAACTATAGAGGCCTGCCTGCTGGGCTTGTATCCACGTCTCCATTCCATGGCGGCACAGGTCAGGTTTACCAACTTGGGCCTAGTGCTGGTGCACCGGGCCATAGCAACGCTCTGGAAATCGGTAGTTGGGCCCCTCACTGTCATTGGAAGGCTGAGGTTGGCTGGTGGGCTAAAACTGAAGGCAACACCCTTCAAGTTAAAAAACATAGGGGGCTTCACAAACATTCCATAGCTGATGCCTGTAGCGACCTCATTAAAACAGTCGATGATCCCACAAAATGACACCAAGACACTAATTAGTGAAGGAAGTAGGCGTACGGATGTCATTGCCCAAGCTGGGCTTTCGAGGCGATGACTTGTGGCCACATCCGTAAGTGTATTTGGGAGGGATAATGTCCGGTAGGGAGAGTGACACTCCGGCACTACCCTGAGACACCTGTAATACCACAGTAAGGCCAATAACTTTCTGAAATTTTATGTTTCTCTTTTTACTTCCCCAGGTTGCTCTTGACTGCCTATTGCCATTACCACTGCTGACCTTTGTTGGGACTGAACCATACTATGATTTAACCTGCAATGTATGTGTGATCGTTAAATCACATTATCCTTGTATGTAATGGTGCTACTGAAACGTTACAGTTGATAGGTGTAAGAAATGGGGGTCTCTAGTTGGCAATGGCTGGCCACTGTCCAAGTAGGGACCCTTCTTCCTAAGTCAGAGTAAGGGGGCTACACCCTTTGATAACCCCTGTGCCACCCTGTGGTAGCGTAGCACGAGCAGCTAGACTTATCTCAGAGGCAGTGTGTGAAGCACTTATGATCATACACAGTAACACAGTGAAGAACACTGCAAAGGGACACCACACAAGTAGTTATAAAAAATAAGTATCTTTATATATAGACTTAACACAAGATCAATAACGATAAAAAGCCACAATACTATAAAATAGGGTTACTCTTGAAATGCTATAAAAATAGTTCAAAGTGTGCAAATAGGAGTTCAGTTCAAAGCAGTAGTCTCTGCGACCCTTTTTCTGGATTTCGTAGCAAAACACCCAAAAATCGCAAACGACCTGTAGCACTGATTTTCCTCACGCGAGGCCGGCAATGTGTTGAATCCTTGCCGCAAGGGAGGATGATGCGCCGATCTTCAGATGCGTGCGGGACACAGCGACAAACTTCTTCACGCAAGGCCAACGATGCGTTGAATCCTTGCCGCAAGGGAGGATGATGCACCGAGCCTGTTGTGTGTGCGACCCTGTTGCAATGAGAAGAAATGGCGCTCCGTGAGGGAGCGACGCTTCGGGTGGGATGCGATGAAAATGGCAGACGCACGGCGCCCGCACTGCAATGTCATGATGCGATGATCTCGATGCGAGGATCCGGGGTTAGCGAGCACTCGACAGCCCGCAAACCTGCAGTGCGATGATCTTTGGGTGTTAGCGAGCACTTTGTGGCCCGCAAGCGTGCGCTGCGATGATTTTTGGTTTGCGAACCCTCGGCGGCAGTAGCACAGTGATTTTCCTTACGCTCTTCAGCTGCGGCGGCTCACAAATGGGCTTTAGCGATGATTTCACCACTCTCTTTTCTGTAGTAGACCTAGAGGCCCTGGAACTCACAGGAGCCTCACCTGCAGATAGAAATCCTCGCAGGGAGGAATCAGGAGGCTGGTGGTGGAGTCAGATGCGTCTGAGACTCCAGCAGGAGGCTAGCTCTCTTCTAGGCCGTGGGTGATTTGCTTTAGCAAGTTGAAATAAAACTTCTCTCAAAGTCCTTTTCCCTCTTCTTCCAAGTCCAGGGAAAACTACTGCAGGCCAATCCCAGAAACAGCACACAAGGACAGTCCTCTCCTGCAGATTCCTTCAGTTACACGGACAGAGGTTCTTCTTGACATCCAGGAGCAACACAAATTGTAGGACAGATATTTATACCGCAAAAGTCTTTATTCTAAAAAGTAATTCGTCACTGAACTCATCCAAAATCAGTTCTTGCCAGTCCTGGAGCACCTTGTTTACCAGGCTGCATCCTACCTTTCATAAAGAGGGGGTCTGCCATCAGAGGCACAGTAGGAGGTGAAGCCAGCATTCACCTTGCCAGGCACAGCCCTATTCAGGTCAGGGAACCACCGCTCCCCAATACTTCAATGCATATCTCTCCATTCAACCCAGGTCTGACTCTGCCTGCCTTGCCCCTCTAAACCCAGACAGCGAATACACATAACAGCAGAGCACACTGGAAGGCTTAGGCAAGAAAATACCTACTTTCTAAAAGTGGTATTTTCAAACACAGAATGTTAAAACCAACGTCATTAAAAGATGTATTTTATCATGCCGAGTTCAGGCATACTAAATTCGTTTTTCTACCATGTTCCTTGGGTCAGTTAGGATTATAAGATGTAATAATCAAACTGCCCATTCTAGCCTATGGAGAATAGGTAGCCTTGCAGTAATGAAATACGAAATGGGGTGTAATTCACTACCAAGACATGCTACACATATCAAGCCATGTCCTACCTTACACACACAATGCACCCTACCATAGGGGTGACTGATAATCAAGGGAAGGTTCAGGGGCTGGGAAGTGTGGGCACTTCACAGCCAAGATGGAGTTCTGGACTGCACACAGACAATGCAGTGGCAGGTCTGAGGTACACTTTACAAGCTGCTTCTGTGGGTGACGCAAACCACCACTGCAGGTGCACCAGCAGCATTTGGGTTACCAGCCCTGGGCACACATAGGCCACACTTCTAGGGACTAACAGGTAAACCAAATAAGCCCATCAGGTATATACCAATTCACAGTCATATTTACCAAGGGAGAGCATATGTACTTTAGCACTGATCAGCACTGGTAAAGTGCCCAGAGTCAGAAACCAACAACAACAGGTCAGAAAAAATACAAGAGGAAGGCAAAAAGTTTAGGGGTGACCCTGCAAAAAGGGACATTTCCAACATGACCCCCTTCCAGCCAAAACGCAGGGTAGACCAATCACTACCCTGATGGGCTTCCCTGCTTTGAGCGATAGAACATGGAACTGGCCCGCACTTGCAGGGGCATATTCTAGTCCTATGCCCATCTGAGCTCTGGTGGATCCCTCTGTCCACACTCTCAGGGCCCACTAAGACAACCAAGGGGGACCCCTTCCCCTCACCTGTGGACACCACCTGGGCAGCACCTAACCCTAGCTTGCTCACAGGTGCGTCCCAACAGACTGACATCAAGAAACCATGGTCACTGAAAGTAGTCCGTGCTGAGACCCAGGCCTGATACCTCTCAGGGTTCTCAAACCTCTGTTGCATCAGAGAGTGAGGGGCAGTTGCCCAGATGCCTGGCACCTTTTGTCCACTCTCCCTCTCATCAGGTCAGGCAAGACACCCTGACACTGACCCACCAGCCCTGGGTCTGTAGCCAGCAGCTGGACAAGAGACTAGGGGTGGGCTTTCCCACACCCGGTCTTCCTCTTTGGGGCTCGGTACCCTCCCACCTGGAGCAGTACCCCCTTCCAAAATTGTCAGGGCACCCGTGGCAGGTGTTCTGCACAATTCACCTACCAGTTCTGGGGTTCTATCCTGCAACTGGCATCCCAGCATAGGGTCTGTACCCTTAGACTGGGCGGAGGTCAGGGGTGAGGCTGCATTCTCCCCGCCCCCTTTACTGGGGCCCTGCACCCTCCCACCTGGAGAGGTGCCCCCATAACACAAACTGGTAGAGGCACTGTTAGCAGTGACCCTTTCCTCCAGGTCAGGGGAGGCACCCTGAACCTGGTCCTCCAACCCAGGGTCTGTACCTTTAGGCTGGGCCTGTGCCTGGCAACCCAGGACTTCTGGGGAAGTACACAAATTCCCCCCAAGGAAAGCACACTCCTCTAGAGTTGGGCAACATTCTGCCTGGCGCACCGGGACTTCCTGGGGAGCACACAGACCCCCCTTGAGGGAAACCCACCCCTCCACCAATTCATTGCCTTGACCCTGCAACCGATCTACCAACCTAACAAACCCCTCAGGTGGCACCGGGGTCAGAGGCGAGGACTCCCTCCCTCTGCACCCCCTTCCAGCATACTGCACCCTCCCAACTGGAGTGGTGCTCTTAGAAAAAAATGGCCGGGACACCCGTTACAGTTGTCCCTCCCTCCAGGTCAGACAACACCTGGACCTGACTTTCCAACTCGGGGACCAACCCCTGCGGCTGAACAACTGCCTGGTGAACCAGGACTTCCTGGGGAGTACAAGCACCCTCCCCGAGGGTAACACAGAACTCCTGTGTTGCGTGACAGTCTGCCTGGCGCAGATCTCCCGACCCCTGTCCACCTGACAGTGAGCGGAGATCCCCAGGACAGAAGTGGTGTCACCATGGTTACTCCTCTGGGGCTCAGCCCTCCTGACTGGCCCCTGACCCACTGGTTCTCCCCCTGGGGGTGTTGTGTAGGAATCTAGGACCCTAGTGTAATTTTCCTGATTCATGCCCCTATATAGGTATAAATTACCCGATCTTTATATGGGCATAGAAATCATTACCATATTTAGACTGAGCCTGTGCATCCCAAATACGGCATGGCTACTTCCACTAAGTTCCGAGAATCAACAACCATTTCTTAGAAATACCGCCTTCAGCAGCTAGGGACTTCCCCTTTCCTGAATACTAATTTATCTAGGAAATCATGGAGTTTTCAAAGAACTGAGTCTTTGATGACATTATTATGTCCAATCATACGTCAAACTCGGCACCTTCAAGGTATAAATATGCCTACATTTGCCCAGGCAAACACACGGTGGTTTGGAGCAGTTTGAGTATCTACTTGCCCTATGTGCCCTGCAGCAGCATGTGCCGAAGGAAGCCGACCCTCCAGCTGACGCACTAAGAGACGCTGTCTTTTCTCCTGCCAAGAAATCCAGCTCCAGTGTTTCCAGGCTACCCTTGCGGGTGGCTGGTAAATCGAGTCCTGAGAGAGAGATACAAGACCTCCTTCATTCTAAAACCAAGGTACGGAGCTGATTAGACCCTTAGAGAATTCTTGGCAAAGAATCCTAAACTTAAGCTCACCTCACTTACTTATTCCCTTGTACTAGACTTAGGTTAGGTACACCGGGGTAGGCGTATTCTAGAAGCACCAGTTGAGTACTTTTATTCATTATTTTAACACTGTATGTATTTTATGTATTTTATGGCTTAGAAACCATATCATGCTTTTACAGTACAACTTTATAATACTTATAGTATTATATACCTTGTACTTTATAACCAGTATTACGATTGTAGCAGTACATTTCTTATGCTTGAGAAAGAAGACTGTTCAATAAATACTTTTTATTGAAATCGCCAGTCTCTCTATTTTCTCAGCACCTCTGGTGAAACAAAGCATGCACGATTGACTGAGTTAAATAGTTATCTATTGTTTCCGCTACTCTAGAAATTGATTTCTTATTCTTGGGAAAAAAAGTTGTCATGTTTATGCGGTTGTCAGAAACTAATCCCTTCTTGTGAATTCAAGAAAGTTTCTAGTGACCTCTGAGCTAGCTGGCACTCACAATTAAGTCTAATAGATTCAGTAAAGACCTAGTCGACCTCAGTCCTACGTCTAATCTACAGGATATGTTATTCCAAAGCGCAGAGCCTATTGGTAATATAGGAACTACACTACAGGGGCTCCTTCCCCCTGTCACCCCTCAAGCTGGACTTCTGCACCCTCCCCCTAGGAGTGGCACTGCCAGACACAAGAACTGATAGAGGCCTGACTACAGGTACTCCCAGCTCACCTAACACGGGGAGTTCCCCCACAACTGACGGTCCATCCGGACAGACTAGACTCCCTACCTGGTGTTCTCTCATTGAACCATCCAGTCCTGGAGACTGAGGTTGGGGCACTTCGGGACCTATTCCAGTCTCACTCCAGTGCCCACGAAACAGGATGTGAGGCCCTACAACCTCCTCATAACAAGGGGACCTAACTGCATCACTCCGAACCTCTCCCATCACTCTGGGTTGGAAGACATCTGAACCACTCCTATTAGGGTCATCCCCCTCTACAGAGCCTCTGGTACTCACCCAGAGGTCTGCCTCCTGTGCAAGTTCCTTATGATCAGAGAACTCTTGCTGCCACAGGTGTTGGTTTAGCTCTGGCAAACAGGGACTCGCAATATGCTCTCCCATAATTGGATTACACAGTTCCCTGCAGGTGCTAACTTTCACCTCACAATCCAGTGCCTCACACATGTACCCCACACCACTCTCCTGAAATGGGCGAGACATTACACGACTGTCTCTATCACTCAACCCACACTCTACTGGGCGGTCCTCACACTCATGCAACAGGACTTCAGCAACGGGTGAACCCCTCTCCCTGCACCTCACATCTAGAGTCGGTAGGGTGTCACTCCCCTCACTAGGACTATGGGCCCCTGTGCTAGTTCCCCAATCCACCTCCGGGACACCCCACACCAATGGAGCTACCTCATATCCTTGAATACCCTGGTGTAGATCAACCCCCTCCTTCAAGTCAGGTGCCACATCTCTGGGTGGGTGTACTAGACTGTCATTACTACATACCTCAACTTTGCTGCCACCACTGGACCCCACCCTCACAATTAACACTGCGCTCAGGGGATCACCTACCCTCCAGAGCTAACTTCTCCTTTACTGCTATCTGCGCTAGGTGTGCCTGGAGCTGGGCAATCTCCATTTGGAACCTCTCTAATTCCATCTAGTGCTCCCTTTCCCCCTGTCTGTCCAACTCCTCTGGGACCATGAAGGGAATTGGGAACTACCCTGGGCACTAGACCCAGCAAGGGACTCCCTACCTATGGGACCCTCCCACCTGCCCACCAACTCCTCTGGGGACCATGAAGGAAATCGGTCACTACAGTAGGCACTAGACTCAGCAAGGGACTCCCTACCTATGAGATATTCCATAACACTTTCTTTCTCCTCTTCCGACTCTCCAGAGCCACCCTCAGACCAACTACCCTCTTGGTAGGTGAACTGGGACTCAAAGAATCTCCATCTGTCTTGTTGCCAAAGCCTCAGGGATGTCTGCAAGGATAGCCGAGTCTCCTCTCCACTCACAGCTAAACCTCTCTCCTCACAGAACCCCCTTGGCTCCTCTAGACTGTAGGTCAACAGGTCATCTATGTAAAAGGTAGGTCTCATTTCAGCAAGACCTATTGTAGTAATACTGGCAATATGAATCAAAAATGGAATCAAGAACCTCAAAAATTGAAGTGGTGCGTTATGGTCTGCAGTCACTAGTAGTGTACACTATAATTACTGTATGCAATCACAAATGCAAGTCCAGATCCCACCGCTGCCACTAAAGTTAGAAATAGGGGTCAAATGGCTGGCCACTGTCCAAGTAGGGACCCTTCTTCCTAAGTCAGAGTAAGGGGGCTACACCCTTTGATAACCCCTGCTCCACCCTGTGGTAACGTAGCACGAGCAGTTAGGCTAATCTCAGAGGCAGTGCGTGAAGCATTTATGATCATACACAGTAACACAGTGAAGAACACTACAAAGGTACACCACACAAGTAGTTACAAAAAATAAGTATCTTTATATATAGACTTAACACAAGACCAATAACGATAAAAAGCCACAATACTGTAAAATAGGGTTACTCTTGAAATGCTGTCAAAATAGTTCAAAGTGTGCAAATAGGAGTTCAGTTCAAAGGAGTGGTCTCTGCAACCCTTGTTCTTACAAAGTACCTGGATTTCATAGCAAAACAACCAAAATGTCGCAAACGAGCTGTAGCGATAATTTTCCTCACGAGAGGCCGGCGATGGGTTGAATCCTTGCCGCAAGGGAGGATGATGCGCCGATCTGCAGATGCGTGCGGAACACAGCGACAAACTTCTTCACGAAAGGCCAGCGATGCATTGAATCCTTGCCGCAAGGAGCCTGTTGCGTGTGCAACCTTGTTGCGATGAGAAGAAATAGCGCTCCGCGGGGGAGCGATGCTCCGAGTGGGATGAGATGAAAATGGCAGACGCACGGCGCCCGCACTGCGATGTCGTGATGCGAAGATCTCGATGTGAGGATCCAGGGTTAGCGAGCACTCGACAGCCCGCAAATGTGCGATGCGATGATCTTTGGGTGTTAGCGAGCACTTTGTGGCCCGCAAGCGTGCGATGCAATGATTTTTGGTTTGCGAGTGCTCGGCGGCAGCAGCGCAGTGATTTTCCTTACGCTCATCAGCTGCGGCGGCTCGCAAACGGTCGTTAGCAATGATTTCAGCACTCTCTTCTCTGTAGTAGAACTTGAGGCCCTGAATCTCACAGGAGCCTCACCTACGGATAGAAATCCTCGCTGGGAGGAATCAGGAGACTGGTGGTGGAGTCAGATGTGCCTGAGACTCCAGCAGGAGGCTAGCTCTCTTCTAGGCATTAAGTGATTGCTTTAGCAAGTTGAAATAAACGTTCTCTCAAAGTCCTTTTCCCTCTTCTTCCAAGTCCAGGGAAAACTACTGCAGGCCAATCCAAGAAACAGCACACAAGCGCAAGAACAGTCCTCTCCTGCAGATTCCTTCAGTTACACAGACAGAGGTTCTTCTTGACATCCAGGAGCAACACAAATTGTAGGGGTTTGAGCACAGATATTTATACCCCAAAAGTCTTTGTTCTAAAAAGTCACACGCCACTGAAATCAGCCAAAAAAGGTTCTGCCCAGTCCTGGAGCACTTTGTTTACCAGGTTGCATCCTTCCTTTCAGAAAGAGGGGGTCTGCCATCAAATGCATAGTAGGAGGTGGAGCCAGAATTCACCTTGCCAGGAACAGCCCTATTCAGGTCAGGGAACCACCCCTCCCCAATACTCCAATGCAAATCTCTCCATTCAACCCAGGTCTCACTCAGCCTGCATTGCCCCTCTAAACCCAGACAGCCAATACACATAACAGCAGAGCACACTGGAAGGCTTAGGCAAGAAAATACGTACTTTCTAAAAGTGGTATTTTCAAACACAGTATGTTAAAACCAACTTCTCTAAAAGATGTATTTTATCATTCTGAGTTCAGGCATACTAAATTTGTTTTTCTACCATGTTACTTGGGTCAGTTAGGATTATAAGATGTAATAATCAAACTGCCCATTCTAGCCTATGGAGAACAGGTAGCCTTGCAATAGTGAAAAACGAAATGGGGTGTAATTCACTACCAGGTCATGCTACACATATCAAGCCATGTCCTACCTTACATACACAATGCACCCTACCATAGGGGTGACTGATATGATTCCAAGGGAAGGTTCAGGGACTGGGAAGTGTGGACACTTCACAGCCAAGATGGCAGTTCTGGACTGCACACAGACACTGAAGTGGCAGGTCTGAGGTACACTTTACGAGCTGCTTCTGTGGGTGGCGTAAACCAGCTCGGCAGGCCCACCAGCAGCATTTGGGTTACCAGCCCTGGGCACACACAGGCCACACTACTAGGGACTAACAGGTAAACCAAATAAGCCAATCAGAGATATACCAGTTCACAGTCATATTTACCAAGGGAGAGCATATGTACTTTAGCACTGATCAGCAGTGGTAAAGTGCCCAGAGTCATAAAATCAACAACAACAGGTCAGATAAAATACAAGAGGAAGGCAAAAAGTTTAGGGATGACCCTGCAAAAAAGGCCATTTTCATCAATAGGACAAAAATATTTTATAGTATTCCAGTTGTAAAAGTTTTTCCAGTCTTTAGAGTAACCTTTATGAGATCTTTGAATGGCCTAAGCAAATTGGAATAGTATGCCCCTATTTTGCAACCCAATTTTCTCAACCTGCAAAAAGTGAGAGAGATCGAGATAGGCGTTGGATAGAAAGACATCCTGGTGCTTGTAGAGGAAATGTAAAGTGTGGATTTTTCCCAACAGAAAACAGATTCATGGGTTGCAGCAGAGGGAACCAGGTTCTGTGAGGCCAAAATGAAAGCCACTATCTCCTCTGCTGCTCCTTCCTGAACTCTCAGGAGAAGTTGTGGAATTGGAGAAAAGGCATAACATAGAAGTGGCCAGTGTGTAAACAAGGCATTTACTCTACAAGATTCCTGGTGCAGAAAATCAAAAACACAATCTTGGAAGATCTGATGAAGCAAACAGATCTAGAAAGAAGTCTGTAAATCTCTGGTATATTTCCCAAAATATCTCTGGAGAAAGAGAAAGATTTTGGTATGAGAGAAAGATTCTGCTTAAGCTGCCCCTCTGCCGATTGTCTTGTGTGCTCAAATGAACAGCTTTCAGGTAAAATATGTGATGTTCCTCCCTTGCTGCAATCTTCATCACTACTAATTAGATCACGGGTACTCATAGTTCGGGCCGCCAGCGGCCCGGCAAGCCTTCCGTGGTGGCCCGCGGACCTTGAGACATCATACCCATGTTTTAAAAAACATTTTTTAAAAGTGTCTGCAAGCACTGCCGGTTGCAGCAGAGACACTCTGAGAGACTCTGCTGCTCTGTTGGGGCCGGGTGATTCATTCCAGCGATCGTCAGAGTGGAGCTGCAGGGGTGCTAAGAGGAGGTGAAATACGGCAAAGCCCCTATAACATACAAATGGTCTATTAAAGACCTATGGAGTGCTCGGGTGCGGCTGTGTGTGCGTGCCGGGGAAGCTGTCTCAGCCCGGGCCCACCCACAGGCAGGGTGAGATGACAGAGGGAGGAAGACAGAGGGAAAGGGAGGGAGACAGAGCAAGGGAGACAGAGCAAGGGAGTCAGAGCGATGGAGGGAGACAGACAGAGGGAGGGAAACGGACAGAAGGAGGAGGGCGACCGAGGTAGACGGAGTGAGGGAGACGGAGTGAGGGAAGGGGAGTGAAGGGGAGTGAGGGAAGGGGAGTGAGCGAATGAGGGAAGGGGAGAGAGGGAGGGACTGGAGGAAAGGGAGTGAGTGAGGCAGTGAGGGAGTTAGGGAAGGGGAGTGAGGGAAGGAGAATGAGGGAGGGCGTGAGGGAAGGGAGTGAGGGGGTGGGTGAGGGAGGGGTGGGTGAGGGAGGGAGTGAAGGAAGGGGAATGAGGGGAGGGATGGGAGGGGAGTGAGGGACGGAGCGAGCGAGTGAGTGAGGGACGGAGGGAGTGAGGGAAGGGGTATGAGGGAAGGGGAGTGAGGGAAGGGGAGTGAGGGAAGGGGAGTGAGGGAAGGGGAGTGAGGGAAGGGGAGTGAGGGAAGGGACGGAAGGGGAGTGAGGGAAGGGGAGTGAGGGCGGGAGTGAGGGAGGGAGAGAGTGAGGGAAGGAGTGAGTGAGGGAAGGGGAGGGAGTGAGAGAAGGAGTGAGGGAGGGAGGGAGGGAGTGAGGGAAGAAGTGAGGGAAGGGGAGGGAGTGAGGGAAGGGGAGTGAGGGAAGGGGAGTGAGGGAAGGAGAGAGGGAAGGGGAGGGAGGGAGAGAGGGAAGGGTTGTGAGGGAGGGAGAGGGGGAAGTGGAGTGAGGGTGAGGGAAGGGGAGTGAGGGTGAGGGAAGGGGAGTGAGGGTGAGAGGGAAGGAGAGAGAGGGAGACAGAGAGAGGGTGTGAGACACTCCGAGTGTGGGAGAGAGAGAGAGAGAGGGAGTCAGTCAGAGGGAGGGAGAGATAGGGAGAGAGAGGAAGAGAGAGGGAGTGAGACAGAGGGAGACAGGGAGAGAGAGGGCTGGAGGGAGGGAAACAGAGAGAGATAGAGGGAGGGAAACAGAGAGAGATAGAGGGAGGGAGACAGAGAGTTGGAGACAGAGAGAGAGAGATAGAGAGGGGGATGGAGGGAGGGAGACAGACAGAGAGAGAGATGTGTGTATGCCGGGTCTGGTAGCTCAGTGGGCGAAGGTGTCCCCTGCAGGGACCTGTGTTCAACCTCATGGTCACAGGTTTTTTTTGTTTCTCTAGCCCCGCCCCCACATGTGCGGCCCTCGGACACAAACCACAATGTAAATTTTGCCCTCGAGAAAAAGTTTGTGAGTACCCATGAATTAGACAGACTAGTACCCACTATTTGCTTATATATATCTCATGACAACCAGGTTGTCTGTCTGGACTAGAACATGCTGAAGTTGACGAAGACTTTGACAGTGAGATAGTCTTCGTAGAATTCCAGACAGTTCTCTCCAATTTGAAGATTCTGACGCTCGGTAACTCTATTTTCATGCACCTGCAGGTTCATCAACGTTGTTCCCCAACGTCTTATGCTGACATCCCTTCTCATCACTTTAGAAAAACTTGGATGAAGAGAAAAGCTGTTGGCTAGTGATCCTGGCTTTAACTACAGCTGAAGATGCATGCAGATTTGAACTGTCATTGACATTTTCTTTTTGTACTTAATCAGTGTAAGACTCCAGACCTTCGGCAGATGTACCAGGGGCGGTCTGAGATGTACTCTTGCCCAAGGATCTTGTAATGCATTTGTATCATCAGCCAGAGCTGTGCCAGTGCCTGATGTTGGGACAAAAAGGAATAAAGAAACAGACTGAGTTTCTCTGCTGTGTCTGCTGGAAGGCACACCATTTCTGAAGTGGACTGATGTGTATGTCTTGTGTTGTAGTTGATTTACCTGACATTTTTATTCTTTATAATTAACCCATGTTGAGTTGAACATTCCTAAATTGCTTGCTTTTTCCTTTGATGGAGCATGAAACAGCCAATCGTCTAGATAGAGGGGAGCATACCAACTGTCAGCCTTTAAGATGACCAAGTGAAATCAAACGAGTAATCATCTTTGTAAAAACTCTAGGGGCAGATCTGGCACCAAAGGGCAGAACATGGAACTATTTGGTGTTTGCTTAAAATGCAGAACCTCAGAAACCTCTGATGACGTACTGCAATGGGAATGTTGAAGTATGCATCTAAGAGATCCAGAGTGACCATGAAAACTCCTTACAGAATCAAAGGAATTATCCTTTGAAGAGTCTCCATCTGGAATGGGATTTTCAGAATGCTCTTAATGGCTTTTCCCTTTGGTCTTTGGAATCAATATGACTGCGGAAACTCCACTTTCCTCCCCCAGCATTGGGACAGATCCAATTGCTTTCTTCACTATTAAGGAATGAATCGCTGATATTATTGCTTCCTTCTTGATCATATTGAGGAGGCAGGATGTATAAACGATCAAGGTCTCTGGCTGACCTGAAAAGAAAAAACTGATCCAATACCCCCCACCCTCACAAATCCTCAGGATGCAGGCATCTGAAGTGGGAAATTGCCAGGCAGGCTCGAAAGGACTATCCCTCCTCCAACTGGCCACTGTGGGTCATTCTCAGCATAGTCCGAAGCACTGAGATTTATTTGGTGAGGAAGGCTTCTCCTTTTGCTCAAACGTTTGAATTTCCTATCATTCTAAAATATTGTTTTTTGCTTCTTAATTTAAATTTCTCTTCCACTTGTTATCCAAATAGTTTTACCCCTTCAGAAGATATGCCCACGTTTTAGCTTTCTGCATTGTATTTTTGTGCAATCCTTTACTTTGCTATTTCTTCTAGCCGCAATCGTTGCATCTTTTACCAGAGTAGGTATTCAGACAAGGTCAGACGAAAAAACTAGACAGATATTCCACTTGTCGTTGCATGGATTCAAATAAAGATGAACGGTTTCCCCTTACTGAATGGCTTTAAAAGTTCTTAAAATCCCTCCTCTCATGGAAAGATGGGTCCTAGTCCATGACTTTTTAATGCTAGTTCTCGCATATGAGACCACGCATGCACTATATGTTTGCTTGCAGTGGGCTTACAGCCCACCCATTGCATACCATTGATTGACTTTATTGTCACTCTCGTTTGCTTGCTTCTTATTCGTTAGTCCATGTGGGCTTTACTTCCTCTTCCTGTGTTTGTTCCTTCCCTGGAGTATGCCCGCATTAATCATGTCCTTGAAACTACCCATTACCCTTACTCCCTTTGCAGGTGTAACTTTTTTTCTATTTGCTTAAGCACCCTACAAGAGTGTATGTATTTTCTAGCTGTCTTCCTTGTGTACTTCTCTCCCTCACCACGCTCTCTCATGTTGCTCTTTCGCTGCCCATGTAGGCCCCCCACCTCTGCCTTGTTACCGTGGTGTGCTTATCCCCAGTGTTGCTTTTTCACCCATGTACTTCTCCCCTTGCTCCATATTGCACTCTTGTCCGTTTGTTCCCCCACATTCCTCTCTTCATTTGCTTCCTCTTGCCTGTCCCCTCCATGTTACTTCCTCCCACCTGCGCCCTCCATGTTGTTTCCCACCACCTGCGCCCCTGTGTTGCTTGACCTGCACTACCCTTCTGTTGCTTACACAGTACTCTGATTCCGCCCTCCCCACCCCTCTGTGTTGCTTTTCTCAACTTGCTTTACATTTTGTAGACACATGCTTGTCTGGTGCGTACACCTACAAAATGGTGCAGCCGGCCACGTCATAGGCTTCTTTTTAGTTTAGAAAATGCAAAAGCTGTGCTGCACATCATCAGGGATTCTATACAGCATGCCTAGAGCCATTGACAAGGACAACAAGTCCCAAAACCTAGACCTTTTGGCATTGCCAATGATTGTTTTATTTGTTGGAGCTTTCAGAATACTTTTATTTAGCCATAAATGTATAGACAACGGAGGAATCCGCAGGTTCAAGGATAGTCTTGTCCATATCATCAATAGTACAGAAGCCTGGGAACCGTAATGTCAGAATATTTCAATTAACTCAAAATGAGATCGAACACGGGCTGGTGTAAGGTAAGGCCCAAAAATGGCGCGTGCTGAATCTGCCTCAGAATTGCTTCTTAGAAAGAGCAAGGGGATTTATAATGGAGAATCCCATGTTCTGGCGACTCTTAAGGATGTCAGGTAATATGTAATTTAATGTAAATAATATTTATAGAATATGACTAAGATTTAAAAAGGTGGCCTTGCGCTAAGGTATAGTGTTAGCAAAAAACAGAACGTGTAAATTGTGCGAGAAGCCAGGTTTTCAAGGCTTTCTGAAAGGGTAATAGCTTCTAAAAAGTACACAATAACAAAGTCAAAGAGTTCCATAGCTAAGCCATCTGCACCCAGACGGATTTGGCACCCACTGTGGATTGGCAGAACTTCGCAACTAACACATCTGGGAGAACCTCAAGTTGCAAGTAGGGTGGTATGGTTGGAACTTTATTTGGAGATAGCTTGGGCCAAGAGAATAGAAGGCATGGAGAACCAATCGGAGCAACTTAAAAACACACTTTTGGAAACATGCTGCCAATGAAGAGTGCTCAGTGCCAAAGATGCTGAAGAGAATCGAGGCTACTGCAGTGCAAGTCTCACAGCAACATTTTGGATTCGTTTGAAGTGTTTCATTAACCCAATAAATGAACCACGAAACCGGTAGATGCAATATTCTAAGCCAGCAGCTCTTAACCTTTTGACTTCAGTCCTCTCCTCCAATGAATCACTGCTGGAAGGCAGGACACCCATCTGAGCAGTTTTAAAAAATTTGACCTCAAAACAATACACAGAAATACAAAACAAGTTCGTATCAACCAAATACGCAAACCGAAGTATAAAATATTTTATTTCAATCACATACTATACAAAAAAAATCGTCATTTTATTGAGCAGGTTGGAACTTTCAATAATGTGGTTTTACTTCTAAAAGACAAAGCAATATGCTAGACTCCAGCAATTCACTTAAATTTTTGTTTGCTTGTTATGTTTGCTCTTTTTTGGTTGGCATATACCAGTACTTCAAGTGAGGCCGACTGGTGGCCTCAATTGAAGTTCTGTTTGCTGTACGTGCGCTGGTCCTACGAATCCAGATAAGTATACTAACGTCACACTTGCAGAACGTTTTAAAATGTTCAGTTTTACATTTTGTGTTTTTTTCATGTATGTATACTTTATTAATCTGCTAAAACTATTTAATTATCTAAACAGTCGTGTAACCCCTTGGTAGGCTTTGGTGACCTTTGGGGGTCCACTGAGCGCAGGTTAAGAATCACTGGTCAAAGCGACTAATAGTAGTTGCCCGCACCACCATTTGCTGAGTTGGTGTAGATAGAAAAGGAAGCATTTTATGTAAAATTCTCATCAAAGTGGAACCAGTAAAAGATAAATGGTTGAATTTATTGTTTAGTTAAAGATCAGAGTCAAACTGAAAGCCCATGCTGTGGACTGAAAATCCCTGAGATGTAGAAGCACCTACAGATGCTGACTAAAATCATTGTGGAAGAGATTATAGAGGATCCTGACCAGAAAAAAGCAAGACCTCAGCTTTATAAGAGTTAAACTTTAACCAGTTATCTGCCAACCACGTGGCCATGGCAACCATGCACTCTTGAAATGTTACAAGTGTATTAATTATAGATGCCCTGATGTACAAAGCCAATTTGCCATTGCAAAGCCTGCCATTTGCAAATCTGCAGAGTTTGCAATCACAAAATTTCTGTACATTACAGTTACAATTACAGTATTACTATTCTTCTTATTATTATACTAAACCTATTTTGCGATTCGGTGATGGGTCCAGAACTGCAAAATGTGTTTAGAGACCCATAACAAATTACTATTTGAAAGGTGTGTGTTTAAGGTTTCCCCTCTAAATAGCACTTTGTTAAGGTATGTATCAATGTTTTGCAACCAAAATCTGGTTGCAAAACATTAAACCTTTACCAACACCTCAAAAGAGGTAGTAACCCATTCGTAAATGACAAGCGGCCCCCTTGGATCTCCTGCCTCATTGTGAATGTTGAAAAAAGTTTTAGTGTTGGGCAGGAGTCAATGGGACAACTTTTTTGCTTTTTCTTTAAAAGAGTCCCTGTGTCAAGGCGGATCAAAACATGTCACAGGCACATTATATATTGAGCAACTACTTGAAGCGAAACATTTCACAAACACATTCTATATCAAGCAATTACTTGAAGTGACCATATATATATATATTTTCAACACATGACAACCTTGTATCAAAACAATTTATTTTATTTGCTTATTTTCTTTTTTTCAAATATTTTTTATATGCAGCATGATGGCATTAATCACTTATTTTTTTTAATATAAACAAGAGAAACACTTTTCATACAGACAGATATCTGTTCTGATCATAAACATTTTCTTTATATGTAAAACAGGATGTCTTAGTACATAAACTTTTAATACTGATTATTGCTATCACATTTCACAGTACATTTGTTGATACCTTGATATATTCATTTTAGACTACAACATCTCTATTATTGTCAATACATATTCATTTTTTTTCCATTTAAAATGATGGAATTGGCTGTTTATGTTCTGGCTACGTGCGTTTCGGCTTGCACCTTCCTCGGGACTCCGTCACAGATTCTTAAAAGGAGAGGTTAACAATAGTTTGGTCTAATATTAATATGCCTGCTTGATGAATCTGATTACACATAATTATCCATTTGATTAAAAGATAATGTAGCTTAGGAGTCCCAGTGCATCCCGTTGACCCCACACCCTTGAATTTGGGAATTCGTGCTCTGAAAACACCCATGTGATCAAATTTATAAAAACATAATGTGCATAGATGGAGCCTGACTTTAAAGAGATATGCTGGTTCCGAAATCCTTCACCAAAGTAAGTTACTGTCATGCTTAGAACCTTATTTATTATTCTGTTTATCCCTGTTGGCATTGGTTTTGAATAGCCCAGCCCTACTTTTCTTGTATTTGGGATATTATTTGTCTTTTCCTTCGCTTTTGTGGTTATTTTGTTTCAGCTGGAAACAAACAAACAAAATTTTGAAATTATCTAGATTAATTTGTAATGTTAACGTTTTAGCTGGTATACGGTTTTGCTATTTAGTAAAGACAATACCTTTTCAAGAATCTATTTGTCTTATTATAGTTGAGTACTTAATAGGAACAAGCGTTGCATCATTAATATATGTTTTGCTTTACAAAAATCAAATAAACCATCGCCGATATAAATTGAAATTATCGTTATGTTGAGAGCGGGTGGAAAAGGTATGCTGAGAAGTAAACTCAGCATGCAGACAAAAGCCATATAAGATTAAATACACTGCTCCTCATACATGTAAAGATTGCCTACTATATGAAATAATAAATATTAGGGAAGGTCCCTAGGTTAAATAATAGAATATAAGTAGAATTGACTAGACTAAGATGGCGCTAAGTTTGAATACTGGCTGCAATACAAAACGTCTCCTCCAGAAGTAATTATACTCGTTGACATGAAAGGTCATGAGGAGCATTTAAATAGTGACATTGGGCAACGCGGGACCATCAGCGTTACTCACATGGGGCGTTCGAGAGAATAATTGTGACAGGTAAGACACGCATTTTAATTAGACCTAAACACTTTTGTATAGATAAAATTAATGATAATCAAGTTGCTAAGATAGCGTAATTTATCACTTAACCTAGAAGCCTAAAACCCTAAGCAACTATACATGCTCTTACATTAATTTATACCGACAGTGGTTAATTTAATTGCAGTTGAGAAAAATGAGGATTGATCGTGCAGGGAGGCAATATAGAACGTGCGGGGAGTCTGTGGTCCGTTTGTGTTCGCTGGAGTGGGATGTGGTCGGCTGAGGCATGGAGGACTCGCTAAAAGTAGCTTGTCATGCCCGGGTTGATCACGTTCTGTTTTGGCAGGGTATGGGCTCCCGGTATACCTTTGGATGTTTTGCATGCTTCCTTACATGATTCATTACGAGAGTAAGGATGTGTTAGAGTTCAAGAAATAAAATGACACAGGAATTCAACCTGGGTGTATTTATTTTCTATAATACGAGTCTGGTGGAATAACTGAATATAAAGTAATAATGGTAGTGAATTAATAAATACTACAATAACCATCAGGAAGAACGTCATAAAAGAAATAAAGGATATACTGATGGTTTAAAAACTGCCTTTAAACCATCTGCACAAAATTAAATTAACAAAATCTGAATAAAGAGGGCTCCCCACCTTTAACAAGTAAGATTAGGGTAGTATAAGGGAGACTGGAAGTAGTGGAATGTAGTGACGCAAAAAGTCAACTTTAGCGTCTAGACCACATAAAAAAGAATCTAGAGACATTAAGTCCCTGTTGTATGGCTTTTTAGGACCCGAGTGAGATTTCCCGATTCATGCCTTTATATAGGTACAATTCACATTGCCCTAATATAGGCATAGAAATCATACCCATATTTAGACATAGCCCATGCAGTTCCAATACAGGCATGGCTACTTGCACTCGTACCAGAAAGCCACAACGATTTCTTGGAAAATCGGCGTAAGCAGTCAGGGACATCCCCTCCCTTGAATATTGATTTTTCCAAGAACTCGTGGAGTTTTCAAAGAACTA
The DNA here is from genome assembly GCF_964263255.1 of Lissotriton vulgaris. Classification (NCBI taxonomy): domain Eukaryota; kingdom Metazoa; phylum Chordata; class Amphibia; order Caudata; family Salamandridae; genus Lissotriton; species Lissotriton vulgaris. The sequence goes on from NC_141695.1 coordinate 717,234,899, forward strand.
CCATTCCCTTGGGGTTCTTTAATGACGTTATTATGACCGACTTTACGTCAAACTAGGCACCTTCAAGGTATAAATATGCCTTCACTTGCTCTAGCAAAGACACAGTGGTTCGGAGCAGCTCGACTATCTACTTGCCCGACGCAGCTCGCTACAGCAAGTGCCAAAGGAAGCCAACCATCCAGCTGACGCACTGATCAAGAAGCTGTCCTTTCGCTTGCTGAGAATCCAGCCCCGGTGTTTCCAAGCTCCCCTCGCGGGGTCTTGGGAAATCGAGTCCCGAGACAGAGATACCAGACCTCCTTCATTCTAAACTAAGGTATGGAGCTGATTAAACTCTATAGAGAAATCTTGGATAGATTCTTTGCAAAGAAACTAAACCTATGCTACACCACACTTACTTCTTCCCTCGTACAAGACTTAGGTTGGGTACATTCGGGTAGGCGTATTTTTGAAGTACCAGTTGAGTACTTTTAGCCTTTGTTATTTATGTATGTATTTATCTATGGTTTAGAAAGCATACAATGCTTTTACAGTATTATTTTATAATCCTCTTCACGCTGTACGCATTATAATTTGCAGCCTGTATTACGATTGTAGCAGTTCACTTTACTTACATGAGAAAGAAGACTGTTCAATAAATCCTTTTATTGAAAACGCCTGTCTCTCTATTTCTCTGCACCTCTGATGCAACGAAGCATGCACGATTTGACTGAGTAAAATATCTATCTATTGTTTCCACGACTCTGAAGATATGTTTATTCTTAGGGGAAAAAAGTTGTCATGTTTATGCGGTTGTCAGAAACGTATCCCTTCTTGTTTCTTCAAGAAAGTTTCTAGTGACCTCTGAGCTAGCTGGCACTCACAATCAAGTCTAATATATTCGATAGCGACCTAGTAGACCTCAGTCCTACGTCAAATCTATGGGATATATTATTCTAACGCGCAGAGCCTTTTGGGAATATAGGAACTACACTACACAGCGCCCAACTTTTGGTAAGGCACTAATTTAACACTAGATACTAAAGTAACTCAGTTGTGCTTTTCACAGAGACCACTTTTTCCCGTAAAGTACTCCAATAGACGTCTGGAATGGGTAAAAGGATAAAATATCCACCATAACTGAGTAGGACGGAAATCCTATGTTTTAGTTTTTGGTTTGTTCAACGTTCAAGGATACAGTGTTCCAAAATATTGTGCACCTTATCTTCGTTTCCTTGAAACTTGCTCTGCAACTTTCATTAAAAAATGTTGGATAGCGAAACCGAGAACGGTAGAGCTATAAGAGGCAATACCGCAACCGGTGGAGCTGCAGCAATTGCAACCCAACCGGGCTTAGACATTACAGATTTCCAACAAAATGTCACTATAAAGCTTATAACAAATGCCTATCACCAAGAGGTGGTAGGGTAATTTTTGTCATAGAGGCACGTGAATATCGGCAGACAAAGGTATTCTATTCATGGATTTTCTTCCCTGAAGCAAATCCCGTAACACATGTGTTTCACTTCTACAAAGAAGAGGAACGGCCAACGGAATACACTCCTTTCGAAGATGTTGAAATTCCACTAACATGCCAAGAGCATGCACTATGGTTTAAAGGCGCCCTACATCATCAAAATCACATAACCAGGCTTGGTCCACTAGGTAGACCAGGAGCAACATGGCCGGTGCTAGCTAGCTATACACCACACCCTGCCATTGAAGAAATGTCAGACGCCAAACTATTAGTTCAACTAAAACAACTGATGAACATACATAGACAGTTGGTCCAATATGTCATGCGGACTCGAACAGTCCAACCTCCTATAAGGATTCCACAACAAACTCCTCACCAGGGGAACACAAATAAAATAACACCACAGACTATACAATCAGTCATTGGTAAATTACCCGCAAAAAAGGAACAAATTCCATTCTGGATAGCTCAAAAAATGACTCAAATCCAGGCAGCATTTCCGGATACTACCCCTCATGAGAAACACAGACTTTTAACATTCTGTTTACCAATGGGGGTTGCACCACACCTGGAGGACTGTGACACTTGGGGTACAGTCTTTCTTGCAATCTACACAAAAACACATGGTGTTCCGTCTATGGTGGTAATACCAGATGTCCTGAAACAGATTCAAAATGAATACGGGGCAGAGCCTGCTTTAAATCTGGGTATGAAACTACTGAGAGATTTCAAACAGGTCTCAGCTATAATATTAGCTAACATTAAAGGTGAGGCAGCATCTGTGGCGTTCCACCAAAAATTAAGAGAATTTGATTTAACTGAGCAACCATATGATCTGGCCACCAAAATAATTGAAAAATCCTATGAAGAACTAGGTAGAGATAGTTTGGGTGGGAAACCAGTCAAGCGCCAACTAACAGAAAGTCCAGAAAAGGTCTTTATTATTCATTGCTCCCAAAAAAAGTCGGAAAACACTAAACAAACTTCTAAAGAGAAGTGTTCTCAGTCCAGAGGAAGGTCTCCTCAAAAGGAACCCTCTGAAAACAGGTATAACCTCAGGAACAGGGATAATTGTTTTTAAAAACCTGATAGATATCAAGATACTGATACACGTTCCTCTCGTACCTTTCAGACTTCCTCACAGAAATCGGAAAGAAGAGGATGGTCAGAACACAAGGAAGAACGTGTGAAGTCCAAAGACGATCAACACGTTCCAAAAAATAAGAAAACCCAATTCACCAAAAAGAAGGTAGCAGGTCTAAAAATCAGACATGCCAAGGATCTTGAGGGCACAACTCAAGAACGGGGAGTGGGTCCAGACAATGCTGGACAGCACAACATAAGTCACCATAGCTCACAAGATCTTGAAGGATCATCTGGAGACAGTGGACTTGAATGAATACATCCAAGTTGAAACAGCTTATACCAGGGTTAGTGTACCCCATAAGTTATATGAAGTAACGCTCCGGATGGAGGGGGACATAACTAGGAAAATAAGAGCACTCTTTTGGGAGAAGTTCTCTAAGGGTTATGACATTCTTCTAGATGAAAAAGACTGGCCCCCAAAATTTGCCAGGGAGTGCTCACATGGCGAAGACATCATTATGCCAGCCTTCTCCAATCACATTCCAATTCACTTAAAATACAGCTATGCCAGAAAATGCGATGTAGCCCAGGCTCCAGCATTATAAAAAAATCATGTAGGATGGAATGAGGATTCTCCTCACCATAAAATCCAGTTAAAAACACAACCAACTGCACAGAGGCAGTATCCAGTTAAGCAAGAAGCTAAATAAACAAACAGGTCAGGTAGATATTATATCAACATGAATATCAAGGGGTGATTGAAACATGCACCTCGTCAATGAACAATCCTTTGTTTCCTGTATCCAAACCAGACCATACATATCGTCTAGTTTTGGATTACAGACATTTAAACTCTTGTTGCAAAACACTTGCAGTACAAAATGCACACAGTGCAGCATAAATGAATAACATTGTGCGGCAAAAATATAAAACTACATTGGGTATTTCAAATGGTTTCTTCTGTCAAAACATTGCACTTGAAAGTAGGTACTTGACCGCTTTCTCAAATATGAGGGCACAGCGTCATTTCTGTCGTCTCCCCCGGGGATTCAAGAATAGTCCGGGGATATTTTCAGCTTGAGTAACTACAAACGTATGATGATGAGGCATTATCTTATGTCGATGACCTCTATCTAACAGACGGTGACTTGAACAGGCACTTGAACAGAGTGAGTACCATTATACTTGGATTTGCCTCTGAAGGGTATAAATTCAACTTCAAGAAATCAAGAATTGCCCACCTCAATGTCCTTTTTCTAGGATACGAGTTATCAAGTGAAGGCAAGAGCCTGACAGCCAATTTCTCTAGAAAAGTGTGCGCTGCTCCAACCTCCAAAAACGCTGAAAAACGTAGTCAATTCTAGGTTTTCTAAATTTCAGAAGAACTTACATTCTAAACTACGCAGAAAGTGTTAAACCTCTCAACGAATTAATCAAACCTGATTTCAAAACTACTAATTGGACTCAAAAACACACAGAAATGTTGTGTTTAGTGCAAACAGACATGTTAGTAACAACAAATTTACAGACACGCGTAAACATACGTAACCTTGTAATAAGAATCATCCCAGGAAATGCGGATTTACATACTTAACCTTTAATGAAGATGAAAAAGTACCAATTGCTTACAAGTCACACTTTTACACACACAAGGTAAACGAATAATGGTCGTTACTCCTGTACCTGTTTTAGAAGCAGTGACAAAAGCAAGCATTCCGAATGCAAAGGCATTACATCCAAAATGGATACAGTGGGTTAACTCTCTTGCTGCAACAGACGTTGAATACGTTTTTGACCCCTATCTGAAAACAAGAATTTTTACAATACGAACAAGAATGTCCTCTGCCCACTTAGATTCTGCCTCTAGAACAGTACGAATGTGTAATTTATACAGACGGATCAGCACAGACCGCCAATGGGGGTAAACAAGCTTATAGTGCTGCGTGCGCGATTGTTATAGGTCGCTGGCGCAATTGTAATTGTAATTCTTACCTATGGTCACAAAAAAACAATCTCTTGGAGATTGTACAGCTCAGCGAGCTGAACTACAAGCATGCAAGATGGCGCTTGAAAATACTGATCGTGAATTCCCCACACTCATAGTGTGCGATTCTTATTACTGCATTCAATCTTACAATGAATACTTGCAGAATTGGATTCAAAACTGTATCAAAGACGCCAAAGGTGGCACAATCAAGCATAAGTTGCTTTGGGAACAAGTAGTTCAATTACAGAAAGAACTACATAAGACTCACGTGATCCATACACTGAGTCATCAGCATGATGGCGTTCACTTTGAAGGGAATTCATTGGCTGATGAAGCTGCAAAGGCAGCTGTGCAAACGACTTCCGTAGCTGCAATCACTTGTTCGAAAACAAAAATAGACAGCGAAATAATGCAGCCTGTCACCGCTTCCAACAAAGACAGCGGTAAAACGTTACCGAAAGGCTTTCCATCAAATACTCGTATATAACTGATGCAAATAATGTTCCTTTTGCTTGCCTCCCTGGAGTGAGGGACAGAGTAATTCTAAACATGGAACATAGATTATGACTAATTTTAGCAGCACACGAAGGGCTTACCTCTGCACATGCAGGTGTTTCAGCCACAGTATCATTATTAAAACAAAGGTACTGAAGGCCACGCATGAGGACACAGAAAAGAAACTATGTTTTGGAATGTGAAATCTGCCAGAAAATGAAGGTTTCAACAGTGAAACGCCTGGCACAGACGCCCCTGTTAATTTCAGATAAACCATTAGCTTGCTTTTACCCTCATCACTGGGGTCCCTTACAGAGGGATGGTAAGTACAAATATATCATGGTCGCAGTGAATTCATGATAAGATTCATTTGGATGTGGCCTCAGCGCTCGGCTGACGCCCGAACTGTTATAAAAGATTTGCAAGTCTTTATCTGCACATACGCAGTCAGCACGGTACATTCTTACCAGGGTCCTGCGTTTAGCTCTCGAGCTTACAAGGAGGCCATGGCCTATCTGGGCGCTGCATTTCGGTATTCTAGTCAATTCCATCCTGAGGGAAATTCTGTAGTGGAGAGAAAAAAACGGGACATAAACCAATCTATAACAGCTCGGGTATTCGGCTCGGGTGACGGGTGGGTCAAACATCTCATAAGTGTCCAACGTAGTCTAAATAATCTGCCAAGAATTTCTCTGGGTGGAATCACTCCATATGAAATCCTTTTTGGTACTAGAATGATTGTCCAGGACCTTGATCGTCACACTTCAGTGGTAGAACAAAAACCTTTTGAAATCAAAGACCATTTGGCTGTTTTGCAGGACTTAAATGAAACAAGAAGTTCAAGCAACACATTGCAGAAGCCAACGATCACTGAAGGGGAACCACCCGTCCCAGCAAGGCTTGCCTGGATTCCAAAGATTGGGGAACTAGTCAGAGAAAAGATGGCTGATACTAAGGAATTTGAACTGGTTGTCTGTGACCAGTACCTGTGCTAGCAATCCACGGATCAAGAACAGTGTTACTGCCGCCCCTTGGTGAAAGAAAGGAAAACAGGTTTGTATCCATCGACCTGGTAAAACCACATCATGTGGCCAATCATAAGTAGTAGGCCAAGTGGACTACAAAGAAGTAGCAGACAACCAAATCTTGCTACTATCCAAGAGGTTCAAACTGAGAGACTCATCACCTTTGAGGAATCTGAAGTGCAAAAAGAAGGACTAAGCAATAAAGCCATGGAACATGTGCCTCTTGAGACCCTAATACCAGTTTGTCAAGAAACACCTGTCTACAATGATGTAACATCTGACTATACTAATATGACAAAGAATCCGGTAGCTTCAGGGATTTCAAGTAATCCTGATGCAATACCTACCATTGACAGAACTGCCTTTTGCTATTTCATTAACTTTGATACGTTTTTCGAGGATCTCAGTGAGCCTGTAACGACGCCAGCAAATAAAACTTTTAAAGAACAAGTAACAGAACTTTTTCATCAACTTGAAAAAACCTATCTGGGTTAAACTTTGGATTGTGCTAGGCGTACTTTTTCTTCTACTTTGGCTAATTCTTGTATTAGGTTTGGGAATGCTGATTAAGTTTGGGACACAGCAAGTAAGAACATCAACTTACTGCTCAAGCCACACAAATCATCTCATCGTGAACAAAGAGACTTGACATCAGTGAACATCACAGCTGTTCCTATACCTGGTGGTATAGCTTGGGACAGAACTGATTATGACATCTATGGTCCTGCAGAGCTGTTGAAGATTCTACATCAATTCAAGGTTTCCTTGAGTGACTTTGTTTCAACCAGCACATTTTCTGATGATTGGGACTTTGAGACTATTAATAACATGATGTCAGGCTTAGAGATGTCTGCAAAATGTACAATACAACACATGCATACCTAGAAGGTTCATCAGATTATGAACAAATGTACTGTTATAATCACTATGGTCATCATTATTACCACCAATCTGCAAACCCTAGAAACGTTTATACTTTTAATTAATGGGAACACAGTCCAACGCCACCAAAGGGTAGCTCAAAAACATTCTATGTAAAATTTCAATACTTCTCAGGTTTTAATGTCTCAAATCCAGAAACATTTTACTTTAAACATGTTAATAAGACAGGAATGAAAAGTATGTTGACTAATACTAAGCAAATTTACTCTGCAGCCTTTTATGACCAGCTGTCCTCGTTAGGTTTTGACTTTTGGAGTGACAACATTGAGACAAAAACTGTCTGGGGCACAAAAGACTGGCAGGTGCAGGGAATAGAAGCTTTATTTCGAGCCTGCATTATCCCTGAACAAATTATGTTTTTGAACGACACTCTCCTACAGACATCCTGTCTTGGCCTAGTCAAGATAAAGGATTTGAACAAACCGTCCATACCTACACCTACACCTGATAGTAAGAAGACTACAGAGGGGGTGGTCGACGTAAAAACAATTTTATTTAAAAACAGAACAGATCCTGATTTTAAAAAATGGTTAATCTGGCCCACAGACACAATCAACTGTCAAGATAGATTCCTGAATAAAACGCAAGGGTTTACATTCACTAGGCCAGATCCAAGATATGTTCAGAGACAACATCCAGGGATAGTAACAACATACAGTGTAGGAAAACTGTGCCTTGACTGGCTACAAAAGTCCACACTAACAGAGGTAAAACAACACTTATCCTTATTTAAAGATGGCGTTGATTTAAGGTACTTCTTACAAGGACCTGCGATACGGCGTCATAAACGTTTTATTTATGCTGGTATATATGCCATTTATAATGAAGCTTGGAAAGCGACACAGACAGAGACTGCAGAACGAATACGAGAAATTGATCGTATTAATTTAGAGAAATCTCTCTCTGTAGTTGACAATGGGTTAACGACTCTGTCATCCAGAATGTATTCTTTGGACAGCAAAGTATCCTCTGCCATAGACATAATGGAACAGGACTTGCTCATGCTGAAGAATGGACAGTCACACTTCTATAATGCTTTTAGGCTGGACGTTACAAAACCTTCGTTCTGGATATGTGCCATGGCGTCTAATCAAAACCACATTATTGTTTTGACTCTGAAGATACGTTTATTCTTGGGGGAAAAAAGTTGTCATGTTTGTGCGGTTGTCAGAAACGTATACCTTCTTGTTTCTTCAAGAAAGTTTCTAGTGACCTCTGAGCTAGCTGGCACTCACAATTAAGTCTAATATATTCGATAGAAACCTAGTAGACCTCAGTCCTATGTCAAATCTATAGGATATATTATTCCAATGCGCAGAGCCTATTGGGAATATAGGAACTACACCACATCCCTATATGTAACAAAGCAGAGACGTGAAGATATGCAACAAGAGATGACAGAGACAGTGAGTGTAGAGATATAGATCGATATCCACTGGCCACCAAAAAAAAAACCTTTTAAAATGATGTAATTGATCTTTCAGCTTGAAGAAAACGAATAAGAAGTTAATATTTAGAGCCTCTCTCTTTAAACACATCATAGGAGTCATCATCGTTTTTAACCCTGGTAAGAGTGAGAGGGGGGGAAGGTTAAAGAGAGAGACAGAAGGAAAATGTAAGAAATATGTGTTATAAGACTAAAGTAAACTATCCTATGTTCTAGATCTAGGAATTTCTCTCTGCTGATGCAATGGCAAATTTTCCCTAACAAAGAAATGATCAAGAATTAGGATTACCTATTTGCAAGGCTCGCGTGGTGGTGAGTAGGCAGTGGCAGTGTCTACAGCCACTGTGCTCGGCGCTGAGGCATTTTAATAGCGTTTAAAGCGCTTTTATTCTTTGTCTGACATTTACTTTTTAAATTTCCTGGGCCACGTTAATTGCTGGCTTAACTGCTGGAGTGGACGCCGGGGCTGATCTCTTCCCTCCTTCCCGCCCTGGTCCGACGCGGTGACTAGCACCGTTGCGCGGATGGCGAGGAAGGTCGAGACTGCTACTTCCGGTGAGCGGGGGGGACCGGTTAGCGGTCTAGTGCTCCTGAGGCACTCGCTCTGGGGCATATAAGGCGGATGTATTCTCGGCAGCGCAGCGGACGAGCGCAGCGGGCGCGACGAAGGCGCGCCGAAGTGTCGCCAAAGTCAAGCCCGTCTGCGCCCGTCCGCGGCTGACTGCGGGCTAGGGCGAGAACCCCTGTTCCGGATGGTAAGATCTACTGGGACAGGGAGCAGCTCCTCAGACTATGTCCGGATACCATACAGCCATGCAGGCACGGCATGTCTAGTGAGGATGCGGAATGTGCTCACTGCGGTTTCCGTTTTACCACCTTGTTGCAAGATGCTGGGGAGCAAGCCACGCTAACCTGTGGTCTCCTTAACGTGAGGTCACTGCGCAAACATAGACTCGACATATTCAAGCTGCTTACGGAGAGAAAGTTTGACCTATTGTTCCTCAGGGAAACATGGTTGGACCAGTTCTCTGACTCTGATATCATCGAGGCTATGCCTGAAAGTTACTCCATGGTTAGGCAGGACAGGCCAGGGGGGAAGGGAGGGGGGATTGCGATTATTTTGAGGAAAATTCTTGGATGTTTGTTGGAGTTTACGTTGGTCGCTGAGAGCGAGGCGGGAGCATTCACTATACAAGTCAACGGGGGTATGACGATTAAAGGTTTTCTTGTTTATAGACCCCCAGGGCCTTGTACCAAGTTCAGGGAGAGTCTGTTAGAAAGTTTAACAGAGGCAACGCTACGTAGGGACACATTCCTCCTACTGGGCGATCTGAATCTGCATTTGAATTGCCCAGAGGATAAAGGAGTGGATGAATTTTGCCGGGATATTCAAGCCCTTCAGCTTGAACTTAAGCTCTCAAGCCCCACGCACCGGCAAGGGCATCTTTTGGACCCGGTTTTTGCAAACTGGGGAGGGGTCGAGGTTTCCACAATTGAACCGATCCCCTGGACAGACCACCTTTTGGTGGTATTCTCTATAAATAGCCCTAAAGCCACTAAACTTAGTCAGGCACCCCTGAACTATTTAAGGAGGAAGTGGGCAAAATTCTCCTTGGAGGATTTTAATCAAGCTCTGATGAGGGACGGCCAGCCTGGAGGTGAGGATATAGAAACGGCGGTTTCTAACCTGAATAGGCGCATTACAGAAGCGCTTGATCAGACCGCTCCACTCTGCCGAACATCCGCATGCGGCCGCAAGGAAAGATCAGCCCCATGGTTCAGTGGAGAGCTGCGGCGAACAAAGGCGGAATGTAAGCGAGCCGAAAGAGCTTGGAGGGTGACATATGACACTCAGGCCAGGGAACTGTTTTTAGAAAAAAGGCGGCTTCATCACAGGCTGATTAAAAAGTCGAAGGCAGCCTTTTATGCAGGACAAATTTTAGGGGCAAAAAATTCGGCCAAAGAACTCTTCGGCATCTATAAGTCTTTGACTATTATAGACTCATCTGCAGACCCGGAGAGTTGTTCGACGGAAACATGCGATCGCATCGCCGAATACTTCTCCACTAAAGTCGAGAAAATTTACTCGACCTTTCCTAACCCTCCCCCTACAGGGGTTGAGTTTGAGGTAACATCGGAGGGCACGGAGACGGCGGGGTTCCTCACAAACTTCAGTACCCCGCCTCCTGAAGAGCTAGTCAGGGTATGCCTCTCTGTAAAATCGGGCTCCGCTTTGGACCCGGTGTCCCCTAAACGATTGGGGGACAGCCTGGAAGTACTGGAGCCCTACATAAGGCATGTCCTGGATACCTCTTTCAAGTCGGGCATGTTACCTAAGGGGTGGAAACAGGCAGTGGTGCTCCCTCTCCGGAAGAAATCCCACATTGGCTTTGAGGTGTTGGAAAATCTGAGGCCCATCTCACTCCTGCCTTTTCTGTCCAAAGTGGCGGAGAAGGTGGTAAACACCCAAATCATGAAACATGTGGAGGAGGCGGGATTGCTCCATGCTACGCAGTTTGGCTTTAGACCGCGCCACTCTACAGAGTCCGCCCTTCTAATGGCAACAGAACATCTGAGACAGGGCGTAGATGAAGGACAAACTATGGCCCTGATCCTGTTAGACCTCAGTGCGGCGTTCGACACTGTAGCAGATACCACCTTGCTACAGTGTCTGAACAGAGGTGGCATCGCTAACACCGCGCTGAGGTGGATCCAGGCCTTCCTAACGGGGAGAAGCTTTCAAGTGAGGCAAGGCGACTGCTATTCTAAGGGGGTACTTTTGGGCCAGGGCGTGCCTCAGGGCTCGTCCCTGAGCCCGACCCTTTTTAATCTGTATGTAGCGCCTGTAGCCTCCATTGTGGAGAGCCATGGCCTCCAAATGGTATCTTATACCGATGATACGCAACTGGTCATCTCCCTGTCACATGCGCCCTGTCTTGCTGCAGATGGCTTCCGGTCGTGCATGAAAGAACTTGCCGATTGGATGGCCATCAACTGTTTGAAACTTAATGGCAGCAAGACAGAGGTGTTGGTGGTAGGGAGAGCCCAGTCTGCTTGGTCGTCGGCCTGGTGGCCATCCTGCTTAGGACCAACTCCCACCCCCTGCCAGGAGGCAAAAAACCTAGGGGTATGGTTTGATGCGGGTCTTACTTTCGGGCCCCAGATCAACCGGGTGGTCAGAGTGTGCTTTGGGGTACTGAAAAGACTGAGGAAAGTCTTGGACCTACTGCCGATGGAAGCTCGCCAAACCCTGGTACATGCTCTGGTGACCGCAAGGTTGGATTATGCGAACCTGCTGTACCTGGGGGTATCGGAGAAAAGCATGGCCGGCCTTCAAGTGCTGCAAAATGCGGCAGCACGTCTGATCCTTAGGCTACCCAAAAGGGCGCCTTCGAAGGTGGCCCTGCAGAAGTTACACTGGCTCCCTGTGAGGAGCAGAGTCGAATATAAAGCCCTCTGCACCTGTCACCGGATCCTGAATGGCAGGGCACCTAGACCATTGAGGAGACTGATTGAAGTCTACGAACCTGCTCGAGCGCTCAGATCCGCTGGTGGGGGTCTGCTGAGGATCTCCAGGGTAAAGAAAGCTCGCATGGGAGGCAGATCCTTTAGGTATTTAGCGGCAAACTACTGGAATAAACTACCAGTGGACTTGCGCCTGGAACCTGAAGAAGCGAGGTTTCGAGCCAAATTAAAAACCCACCTCTATGTTAGATAATTGCCTGCCTGGCAGCTGTTTTCCCTGTTTGCCGCCTCTCCCACTTCTCAGCGCGTGGACACGCCGGTGCGCGTAACTCAGCGCTTTATAAATGTCCCTATTATTATTATTATTATATAAGAAAGTAGAATGTAAATATAATTGAGAAACCTTGTAGAACTTGTAAACTGATACTGTATTGACTCTATGGTACTAATACAGGTAATCAACATAATTTTATATCTTTAATTAGAGGTTACAATAACACCGAAGAATCAATGAAAGAAGTTGCCCCGTGAGAACGCAAAGCTTGTTACTATTAAGTACTCAACTATAATAAGACTAATAGATTCTTGAAAAGGTATTGTCTTTACTAAATAGCAAAACCGTATACCAGCTAAAACGTTAACATTACAAATTAATCTAGACCATTTCTACATTTTGTTTGTTTGTTTGTTTCCAGCTGAAACAAAATAACAGCCAAAGTGAAGGAAAAGACAAATAATATCCCAAACACAAGAAAAGTAGGGCTGGGCTATTCAGAACCAATGCCAACAGGTAAAAATAGAATAATAAATAAGGTTCTAAACATGACAGTAACTTATTTTGGTTAAGGATTTCTGAACCTGTATATCTCTTTAACCCCTTGTATGCTTGTGACGGAACCGTTCCGTCACAAGCCTCGGGTGAGCTGTGCTTGTGACGGAACGGTTCCGTCACGGCCCGCTCGGCGCGCCTGCGCGGCACTGATTTCGCGCCTGCGCGGCGCGTTCCATTGAGCGGGCGCTTTCGTGACAGAACCGTTCCGTCACAAGCACAGCTCACCCGCGAGCCGTGACGGAGCGGTTCCGTCACAAGCACGTGACCGCCGCGCGGCCGCCCTACCCCCTTAGCGCTGCGGCGGGATAGCCGCCGCAGCGAAGGGGTTAAAGTCAGGCTCCATCTATGCACATTATGTTTTTATACATTTGATCACACTGGTGTTTTCAGAGCACGATTTCCAAAATTCAAGGGTGTGGAGTCAATGGGATGCACTGGGTTTCCTAATCTACATCATCTTTTAATCAAATGGATAATTATGTGTAATCAGATTCATCAAGCAGGCATATTAGTATTAGACCATACTATTGTTAATCTCTCCTTTTAAGAATCTGTGACGGAGTACTGAGGAAGGTGCAAGCCAAAACACGCGTAGCCAGAACATAAACCACCAGTTTCATCATTTTAAAGGGAAAAAAATGAATATGTATTGACAATAAAAGAGATGTAGTAGTCTAAAATGAATGTACAGTGAAATGTGAGAGCAATAATCTGTATTAAAAGTTTATGTACTAAGACAACCTTTTTTACATATAAAGAAAATGTTTATGATCAGAACAGATATCTGTCTGTATGAAAAGTGTTTCTCTTGTTTATATTAAAAAAAATGAGTGATTAATGCCATCATACTGAATACAAAAAATATTTGAAAAAAAGAAAATAAGCGATTAAAAGAAATTATTTTGATACAAGGTTGTCATGTGTTGAAAAAAAAATTATATATGGTCACTTAAAGTAATTGCTTGATATAGAATGTGTTAGTGAAATGTTTGACTTCAAGTAATTGCTCAATATAGAATGTGCCTGTGACATGTTTTGATCCACCTTGCCAAGGTGACTAATTTAAAAAAAGATATATTTCCCTGTCGTGGCAATTTATCCAAGATTCAGGGGCCCCTTCTTTACAAAATTGTCAATGGAACAACTACCAACTCTGGAGCAAACAAAAAAAATACTTTATTTTTGAGTGGAGAATGAAATACCATTTTCTTTAAAGAAGAAAGGCTGCATAAAAAAGAAAAAGGCTGGCTTTGTTAGAAATGTGATAAAAAATGTGGTGGTTTGCTGACTGCATTAGACCACAATCCCTGTGATGGCATTCAGTTGTAGTGAGTCTCAATTTGGGACCTACCTCAAGGATACTGATGAGATAGGTTATATTGTTACCCACTATGATTCCAATTTTTGCGAACTGACCTATTGTTACATTGGTCAGATTATAAGTTCATGTTTATTCACAAATAGGTGGTATACGATTCACTTTTTATTAATGAAATTTCATTCATCAGGCTCATAATTCTCCAAGGAGGTTAAAATCAGTCTGTCATCTGCATAGGTCATAAATTTAATATCAAAAGGAAACAAATTATTAGTGCCACTGGGTGCACATACACACTGCAAAGCTTAAGGCTTATTGAAGAGCCTTGGAGAACTCCCTCCTTTACAAACTTGAAATGTGAACACTAGGGAGGAAGATGGACAAGCTGGCATCTAGAGTCAAGGTAAGACTCGATTCCCTTCAGAGCTGGTCTCTGAACTCCATCTTCTATCAAGCAGCCATTCATGGGAAACGGTGCGGAACACTGCTAATACATTTAGCAGTACTGTAGCGGCATAATAGCCTGGGCCAGCTAACGTTCGATGGTCATCCAAATCTGAGACAACAGTGGCTTTAGCCCCGAGACAAGCAAAACCAAATCGAACTTCATCTAACTCCAAATACCTGTAAAGTTGCTTGTAAACTTTTGAAAAAAATAGTAAGAATTTGGGGAAGGCAAATATGGAATTTAGACTTAGGCTATATAGAACACTGAAGACTAGTTGGGCTTTTCCCTTCCATAGTTCCTTGTTGTTCAACTGTCATTAGGTGAGGACTATCACAATAGTAATGACTGGGATGAGGACTAGGGAGATGGGGATTATAACCCTTATGATTGGAGGATTTTGGGGTCTCATTTGGTCCACCTGTTGGGTTGTGTGTATAAGATCAAGCTTAGATCCATGAGACAGCCAGTCCGTGAGATTTGTGCTTATTATCTGCAAGTGTTGTAGGATGCTTTAATTTTGTTATACAAGACAGAACCTAGAATTATTCACTTTAAATTGTATAGGGATTTAAAGCATTGGTGAGGCTAAAAACATGTTTTGTGAAGTTATTTTCTGGGTATCTTCATGCCCTTCAATGTAGGTCTGAAAACAAGTGTAAATAAAACTTGATATAGCATGTCATTGTTAAAGCCAACAGCTGCTAAGTGGCCCCATCGTGCGTGACATTGTTTGCCAATGCTGAATCCTTTTGCAGTTTGAGATTTTTCCAACCCCTGTTTGATGTGAATAGCAAAACTGTAAGTTCAAAAATACAATGTTTTTCTGGATACAAAGGCACAAATAACTGAAGGTGTCACTTATGGTCTCTAGCCATTGTACAATGGAACATTGCAGGGAAATACTTCATTCACATGCCTTAACCACGCATTTTCTACCTCACATTGTTTTTTTAACATGTATGTTTTTATAACGTAAGCCATTTCCACACATTTATAAATATATGCTATGTATTTGTGGGGAGAACCCCCACACACCTCCCAACTTACCTTAAATGCGTGGTAAAGGCATCCGTTGTAAAAACATTTATTTATTTATTTACGTTTTGTATAGCGCTAGCTGGACCCAGGGGGTATCAGAGCGCTTCACAGCAAATAGAGAAATGCAACAAAGACAATAAGCATAGAAAACAAGAATCGGACATGATAGGAGGAGAATAGAGACTGTACACCAACAGCTAGAGCGCAATAAGAGACGGAGTTCAGGGGCGAATCAGTTAGTACTGAGTTCCGCAAAAGAATATCTGATTTCTGCTGTTGGGCGACGGGGTTCTCGCTAAGCACCAGAGCGTTCAAGGAAGAGGGCTTTGAGTAGCGCTTTGAATAGTGGGAAGGAGGCAGTCGTTCTGATATGTGGGGGGATGGAGTTCCAGATCCTGGGCGCGTTCCCCGCATAGGATTTATTTGAGGTCTTGCGTTTCTGTGATTTCAGCGGGATGAGTAGGAGCGTTTCGGAGCTTCTGAGGGTCCTGGATTGACCAGCCCTTTTGAGTTTTGAGGCCAGGTATTTTAGTTTGCCTGTATGCAGGGCTTTATGTGTTAGGCAGGCTGTGCGGAAGTTGCCTCGTTGGTTAATCGGGAGCCATTTCAGGTCTTTGAGTGCCGGCGAGATGTGGTCAAATTTCTTTGTTCCTATGATCATTCTTGCGGCTGCGTTGAGGGTGGAGTTGAGGGGTCCCAGGTGTGACTTGGCTGTTCCAGTCAGTACAGCAATGCCATAGTCAATTCTAGAGAGCACAAGTGCCTGGGTGCCATGTTTCAGATCTTTGGGGGGGAGGAAGGGTTTAATTTTGTAGAGAAGTTTCGGGTTCATGAACGTGCTTTTGGCGGTTTTGGAGATGTGCTTCTTCATGTCTAGTTTGGGGTCGAGAGTGATTCCTAGGGATTTTTCTGAGTCCGTTGGAGTAACAGAGACATTGAGGGCATTTAAGGCTTTGAACCATTCCACTATTTGTGGGTTTTCATCTTTGTTCGAGATTAGGAGAACTTTCGTTTTCTCTTCGTTCAGTTTGAGGTGGTTGGCTGAGAGCCAGAGTTGAACCTCCATGAGGGTAGCATTAAGTCTGTGAATGTCAGCGATCGAAGAGGTTTCCAAGTAGAGTTGAGTGTCGTCCGCGTAAAGGTGGAAGGGGATGTTGGAGTTCCTTAGGAGTGAGGTGAGAGGTTCCATGTAGATGTTGAAGAGTTGCGGGGAGAGTACTGATCCTTGAGGAACACCTCTGTTGATGGGGAGGGGGTCTGACTCGAAGCTGTTGATCTTTATTCTTTGAGAGCGGTTGTTAAGAAAGGAGGAGAACCATTTTAGGATTGTGTTTTCGATGCCCGCTCTTTCTCGAAGGACATTAAGTAGGAGGGTGTGATCAACTGTGTCGAACGCAGCCGAGAGGTCAAGGAGAATGAGAAGGCTACATTTGTTGGAGTCGAGTGACATGTGCAAATCATCAAGGACATTTAGGATAGCGGTTTCCGTACTGCAGCCCTTTCTGAACCCTGATTGGAGTGGATCCAGTAGGTTAGAATTCTCTAAATGTTGGTTTAATTGTGAGAGCACACATCTTCCCAAAATTTTGGCTAGGAACGGAAGATTCGAGACCGGTCTGAAGTTGTTCATGTCTGTGAGATCAAGGCCGGGTTTTTTGAGCAGAGGTGTGACTTGTCCTAGTTTAAGGCAGTCAGGGATGTGGCCCTCGCTTAAGGAGCTATTGATGATCTTGCCCCAGATTGGGGCTATGGTGAGCTTCAGATCCTTGGTCAGTCTCGAGGGAAGTTGATTGAGGGAGTGAAAGAGGGTTTCACTGAGTCGATCAGATTGCTTATCATTTCAACCTCGACCGGCTGGAAGGAAGACCAGCGGAAAGATGGGGTTACTGAGGGGAAGTGGATGATTGCAGGACTCGGGTTGAAGGAGCGATCGATTTTGGTGATTTTTTTCGTTGAAGAAGCTTGCGAAGTTGTCGCATTGGGTTTTCGAGGCCGCTAAGTTGGTTGCCTTGGGAATGGAGGTTTCGTTTCTAATGATGTCGAAGAGTTCTTTGGGGCGGTTAATGGCATTGTCTAAAGCAGAACTGAAGAAGGAGGTCTTTTTGCTTTTGATGTGAGTATAGTAAATTTTGCGAGCTGCCTTGAGTTGGTCCCGATGAAGTGCGGAGGGGTTGTTTCTCCAGGTTCTTCCCAAGGATCTAAGGTGTCTTCTTTCCTCATTAATGTCAGTAGAGAACCATGATCTGGAGGGGATGCTTCTGGGTTTTTTTAGTTTCAGAGGTGCCAGCTGATCTAGGACGCGCTCTAGGTTGGAATGGTAGAGCGAGGTGAGTTCCGAGGTAGAGAGGGGCTCCGACGTGTTCAGGAGGAGAGTGCTGAGTGCTTCCTCAAGCTTGTCTCTGGGAACTCTGGAGGTGTTCCTGACCCACTTAGGGAGGGCTTGAGTGGGAGGGAGGGATACGGCTGGCTGGATGATATGAAATAGAATGATGTGGTGGTCAGACCAGTCCACCGGGATGATGTGATCAATCGAGACTGCATTTTTGTTCGCAATGATGGCATCCAGGGTCGCTCCTCTGTAGTGTGTTTCTTCTGAGCAATGTTTGACCAAATCGTTGTCTTGCAGAAGGGTGTTGAGAGATTGAATCAGCGGGTTAGTTTGGTCGTTCCATCTTAGGTTGAGGTCGCCCATAATTAAATTGTAGTCGCCATTAAGTGCGGATTGGGTGATCAGATCCGACAACTGAGCTTTGAATTCGTTGGAATTGCCTGGGGGATGGTAGAGGAGATGGCACTGACGGGAGCTATGACCATGAGATTTGATGTTGACCAACAGACATTCGAAGGAACTGTGCAGGTAGGAGGGAGCTTCAGAGACGGAGAGGTCGCTTTTGTAGATGATCGCTATGCCACCACCTTTGTGTATGGGCCTGTCTTTGCGGATAATTGAGAAGCCGGGTGGTACCAGCATATCCTAAATGGGGTGGGATAGGGTGTTTAGCCACGTTTCCGTTATGAAGGCTACATCCTGGTCATGAGAGAGGATGGATTCAGCTATTTCCGTTGCATGTTTGACAGCGGATCGGCTGTTGATAAGCATGCAGTTCAAGGGGGGGGGGTCTTCTTTTGCTTTCAAATTGTCAGGATTGGCTCGGGGAATGGGGGACAGAAATAGAGGGGGTATAGCAGTTCTATGGGTGGGTAGGTCCCTACCTACTCCGGTGATGACTTGGATCGAGGAGGGGAGGGTCGAATTCAGGGGTGGGGCCAGGGTAGGTAGGTTCGGGGGGAGTTCGTATGATGCGACGAGTCCGCTCACTTCTAGAGGGGAGAGGGAGGTTAAGTTTCTGCTGGGAATGACTGTTCGCGACTTCGTTGGGACTTTCGTGAGATGAGGCAGGGAACAGGGGTGAGAATGAGCCTGGTAGGTATGGGGATGGTTATTCCTAGGGGAAGGCGGGGGGATGTGGAGTGGGGCGGAGGGGGAGGGGGGTAGCTGGAGATTCCCAAGGGC
This sequence comes from Lissotriton vulgaris, assembly GCF_964263255.1. Classification (NCBI taxonomy): domain Eukaryota; kingdom Metazoa; phylum Chordata; class Amphibia; order Caudata; family Salamandridae; genus Lissotriton; species Lissotriton vulgaris. The sequence goes on from NC_141695.1 coordinate 717,253,952, forward strand.
AGACAGGGTTTCCTTCAGTTTGAGGATCAGGGTCGTGATCTGTGCTTCAACAAGGTCGAGGCGGCGCGTTAGCTCGAGTGAGGGGGAGAGGAGGGGAGGATCAGTGGATCTGGGCCCTGGGTGTGAGGGGCTTATGGGTGAGTTTCCCCTGGGGGGGATAAAAGGATGGGAGGAGGCTGGATCAGGATTAGGGTTCGGTTGTGAGAGGGCTGTTAAGAGCGGGGAGTTACGGTCCCTTCGGGGGAGGGAGATAACTTCAGTGAAGGGGGAAGTGACAGCTAGAGGAGAGTGGGATGGCGGGATGGGTGGTTGAGTAATGGAGATGTCAGGTCTATATATCAATTGTGGAGGGGTTAAAGTGTGAGAGGGGTTGCTATCCAAAAGGGGGGGCGTGCTCTCTTCGTTAGCGGGTTCCGTGTGACCAAGTGGAGTGTGGATTGGCGGGGGTTGAATGGGCGATGGCGTTGTTGAGGGGTTTGGGATCACTGGGGGGCGGAGGCAGAGAGCTGGTGGTACTTCCGGAGCTAGGGAATGGTCTAGGATCTCTAGGGGGGGGGAGGCTGGGAGTTAGAGGAACTTTGTGGGCTAGGGAGTGGGAGGTCCTTTGGGGATGGGATTGGGAGCAACGGGGGGAGGGGGTCGGGAGAAAGGGGGAGCTGGGTCTGGTGAGGACGAGGTATTGTCTGAGTGGGGGGGTAGGGAAGGGTGGGGACGCTGGAGTGGCTCAATGAGGGTGTAGAACTGAGAGTAAGGGGAGTTACAGGGTCTGGGGAGGGGAGAGTTGGGAGTCCTAAGGGGGAGCGAGGGGGGCCGAGTGGTGGGAGGTTGGGAGTGACGGGTGGAGGGCGGGGGTTGTGAAGTATGGGGGGCTAGGGCTGTAGGTAGCAACTGAGTGGTGGAGAGACTAGGTATCGTAGTGGGAGGACACTGGGGTTGAGAGTTCTGTAGAATGCAAGTTTGTGCGGAGCCGAAACGATGGGCGGGGGCAGTTTTGAGTGGGTAATGGGTAGTAGCCATCCTAAGTGTGGGAAAGAGAGTCGAATAACTCTAGGTTCTCCTCTTTCGCCTGAATTAGAATAGTGCCATTCCTATAAATGGTGATGGAGATGTCTCCTGTCAGGGAAAGATGATTGAGGGGGGCGATTGTTAGTTTGCGGTTATGATCAGTGAAGGTGGTTTTGGAGAAGGGGAGGGATGAATTAAAGATGGTGGCCCGTACGTCAGGTCTGTTGGTGTGGAAAATGAACTCCATTTTCTTCTGACCTCTAGTTGTGCAGTGGTAGGTGTCAACTACTAGCGTTTCGGGGTGTTGCCTAATTATATTCTGTTTGAAGCGTTTACTAGCGTTTCGGGGTGTTGTAAACCAGGTTGTAAAAACATGTGTGCCCAAAAATGCGTGGTAAAGTCACAACATTTGGCGGCTATGTATTTGGAAGCCTATACGTATATGGGTTTGGGTGGTATTTGTGTAGGTAACCTATTTCACTGTGCATTTGGCATGAATGTATCGTAAAAATGTAAAGTTGCATTCGGCTGCACCCCTACCTGCTTAAGCTTTTTTAAATGCGTGTTTATTGTGAGAAGTTGGCCTAGCATATGCGGTCCACTAGTTACAGTGGGCACCTTGCACCAGTCCAAACAACCCTTATTGATGATAGGTTTTAAGACAACCTTTATTGAAAGCTATCCTAGTGGTAGCTATGGAAAGCAGCCTTCAGGCTAAGTCTTGAAGGAGTGTAAAGCAGCTTGGTTTACCAGATTATAACCTCTTCAATGACCAAATGAAAGGAGAACCACACCAGGTATATACAAAATATATGTATTTATTACTAAACACTCTCTACTAAACTCTTTAGTGGAGAAGTGTGGCTCAATGATTAGAGCGGCAGACCTTGATGCAGAGCACTGGTCAGGGACCAGGGTTCAATTCCCGCCTTGGCAGGATCGGGCTTAAATTCCTCTGACCGGATATTCTCGCCTCAGTGCCGAATCTAAGCATGGGCCCCACGCTGCAACTCTGGGCAATAGCTTGCTTAGTCTCCACAAAGGCCCCCGATACACAAGGGATGCCTGGTTTCACCATGGGATGCCCAGGAGTGGACACCTCACAAGGAAAAGCCAGGAGGGGTTCCCTTGTGGTAGGAGTACAAGCGCCGGGATGCTTACGGGTTACTGTTCGCGCTATACAAATACAACACATTTACATTTACATTTATGAGATTAGAGAACAAGATACACAATATCAGCACACTAGACCGTCAGTAAATAGCACAATATACAATGGGACCCAGGGGGAGACCAAACCATATATTAAGGAAGTGGTATGAGAACCACGACTTTACTAGACACAGTGCCTAGAGCACGTAGAATCGCTGGGACCCGAAGGAACCACCCACGGTAGTGACACAGGTGACCCACGGGGGATGCGTGCACTGTGAGAACACAGCCGCGAGCTCCGTACAATCCTATGGGAAAGTTGTAGATGGAAAATTAAAGCTTACGGACACTTTGGAGAGGACTTGGAGCTAACCTTTTTAGACTTAGAAGGTTCTAAGGCCAGCACCCATGTGAGCACCGGAGTACTCGTGTTACCTCACCCAGGGAAGCCGGGTGCATAGGTGCCAAATGGTGTCGGGAATCCTCGCTGGTTTCAATGGCAAGTTGCTGCAAAGTGCCACTGCTGTGGAAAGGAAAAGTATCCGGTGCGATCCAAGCCTGGATCGAGGATGTGAAGAACCCGAAAGCAGAGGGGACAGAGTCTGGGTCACTTAAGGGTGACCAAGGGCACGGTAGACCAATGTCGGGTGTTTCAGATGTGATGAGGTGAAGTTTGACTTCGCTGCCAAAGGGACCAGGAGACGTCGACAACCAGAGCCCGCTGGCGAGCTGTCCCACAAAGGATGTCGAGTGCTGGGGGTCGGTGTCCGGATCGGAGAGCAGTAAGCCTTGGCAACAGCAACCCACACGATGAGAGTAAAAAGGCTTCGGGATGGACCAGCAAGGTCCAGGGGACTCCCCAAGCAATGGAGATTCAGGGCACGTCTGGAGCAACCAGGTAAGCCCGTTCAAAGTTAAAGTACCCTTCTCAGGGACCCACAAGTCGACGGACAAGGGATTGCGAAGGGACCTCGAGAGGAATTACTAAATACCAGCCCACGGGTCACTCGTGGAGTGTAGGCCAGTAATTTTCGGTGGAATCAATACTCAGGGTCTGGACTACAAGTAGCTCAATGCACAGCCTCAGGATTGCCAAGAAGCATATGCAGCTGGAAATGGTCACTTTGTCCAGGGGTTCGGGTTGCACGGTCCCCACAAGGACTTTGGATCTTAGGTTTGCTGAGAGCACGGATCTGCCTTGGGGAAGCTTGGAAACCCACCTCCTGTGTTGCAAAGTCTTCGGAGTCCTTCAGAAACTGCATAGTTGCAAACCAGACAGATGCGTCTTTGGTGCCTGCCTTGCAGGGGAGTAACTTCTATACTCCAAGGGAGATTATTTGTTCATCCAACGAAGTGTAGATAGTTGAAGTTCTCGTATTCTATAGCAGAGTTTTGTCCAGGTAAATCTAAAGTCCTGTAGGCCTTCAACACCTGCTGGAATAGGCCTTCAACACCTGCTGGACAAAACTAATACGTTTTCTAAAAATAACTCACTAACAATTAACCTAAACAAAACAAAAATCATGATAATTAACCACCACAGAAAACTGAACTTTACATGGCAATTGAATGGACAGAAGTTAGAGCAGGTAACCTCCTACAAATACTTAGGCGTCATACTAGATAGCAATGGCTCATTTAAACAACAACTAGAGGCTATCCGGCGGAAGGGCACAACATTCAATCTGTCAATAAAGCAGTTGCAGAAGGCTCTTCCTGACCAGACACTGGGTCCCCTCCTACAGGTAATTAGAGCTCACCTACAGCCAATTCTCACCTACGGCAGCGAACCCATGCGTGGTAAAGACTCAACGATATTAGATAACACCATCAGTCGAGCCTACAGAGCAATATTCCATCTGCCCACTTACACCTCGCCTGCCCAAATCCGCCATGAATTTGGGCTGCAGAAACAAACGGTGGAGAGAAGAGGCGAACATATCAAAAGCTGGCGGAAAATCAGAGACGCAGAGTATGGATCCCTAAACACCCACCTGTAGACTGAACTATCCATTAGAGAAAACTCACCAGCAAGGAAATATCTAATGGAATCATTGGAGACCCTAGGACTAACAAACTTATGGGAGTCAGAAACTGATCCCAAGACTTTTAAAAAAAATGGTATCGAAGGTCACCAAGATGGTCTCATTAATCGAGGACAAAGCAACTCTTGCTAAGAGAGCACATGGATGGGTGGTACTGGATGGCTACACAGCTCTCAAGCCACAGCAGTATTTAAGAACGGGTCTTACACAGAAAACAAAAAATAAGTTTCTCAATATGAGTCTTGGCAACATACCGAGAATGCCACACTTAGCACCCTGGAAAAGAGAAAACACAGCAAACTGCTGCCGACTCTGCTCTACTGGAAAAGAGGATTTGACGCACATAATCTGCATCTGCACAAAACTTCTGGACATAAGACGCTACCTGCTTCGGCCCCTATGGATTCAGAGGGGAATAACTAGCTGCAGGCAGGCTGTGATGCTTTGCTTTAACCCTGGTGAAACCCAGTTAAACTGTAGAACAACAAAATTCTTTGACATTGTGGCTAACAGACTAAAAGAACCAGCTGCCGGGCCAACTGGAATCACTGCTTAATACAAAAAACTGTTAGCATCTAGTCGCCACAATGGATAACAGCATACCAAAACGTGTTTTTTTAACTATCAAGGAGAACTCACCTGTTATTTTAATTACAAACATTTTAGTTAGAGATTGTCTTACAAATTTGCTTGTTTTAATAATTGTGAGTTTTTATTTACTGTGCAATAAATCTTTATACCTTTAAAGTCCTGTAGTCAGGGGTTCCTACTTTATACCCAAGGAAGGGGTGGGACAAACTCTTGGGACCCACCTGTGGGAGTGTCTGGATAGAGGGGTAGATACACCCATATCCTTTGTCCAGTTTTGCGCCAGAGCAGGGGCTGGTAGCCCCTGCAACCGGTTTGAGCTGGACTATGCACATGGACACCAAATGTGCCCCCAGTGCAAACATCAAAGCACTATTGGAGTGCACCCGTCCAGCCCAAATACACTTAAGCCTGTCTGGGAGGTGGTTACACTTGCCTGTGACAGGAAACCTATTGTCCAGCCTCCCCAGCCGTAGTTTTGTCCAGCTGCAGGAGGCCAGACCCGTGTCTGTGGCTGCAGCATCCATTTTGTGATGCCAGGGTTCTGTTAAGCTGGCACCGGGTGTACCGGTGTAGTCATATTTCTCCCTCTCGGAGAGTGGGATCATACCTCCGCCGCCAGAACTGGCAGGGAGGTATGATTCCAAGATGTTTGACACACAACACAACATGTTTCCAGCAGCCATTCCAAATTTAGCATTTACTACGAGGTTATAATGCACTTAAGAGTATATGGTTTGGCTGCATCACAGAGCAACCCCGGATAATAGATTTAGTAGGCTGCAGAGGGGCCCTGCTCATGCATGGGCACCTTCTTACACAAAATCAAGCACCCTGCCTTCAGGATTGATAAGGCCTGGCATAGGGGTTTATATGTGTAGTGATATATGGTAGATATAGGAAACCTATATCTAAGTAAGTGGTGCATACACCACCTTATACAGACTGCTGTAGGAGACCTGTGGTGTCATTATGAGTGGTCTCTCAGAGGTTGCATAATACATGCTGCAGCCCTTGAGAGTCCTCTGGGGGTACCTATGCCCTAGGTATATAGGATACCATATAATTGGGACTTATAAGGCTACCCCAGAATCCAAATCTGTGGTGTACCTAAAGTACATGCAATCCTTTTAGAGAGAAAGCAGCTAGGCTGGGTCCTGGATAGCAGGGTACCAGCCAGACTAAAGTGGAAAAACAGTGCAACATCAGCAAAAAGTGGGGGTAACTATAAGAAGCAGATCCTACTCTCCTACACCCCCCCCCCCAAAAACGCAGGGACATTAAACTAACCTTGACCAGTTGAGTCTTCGTGTTCTAAGTGGAAATATCTGGAGAGTCCGTCTGCATTGGCATGGTTACTCCCAGGTCTATGTTCCACTGTATAGTCCATCCCCTGTAGGGAAATGGACCACCTCAAAAGTTTGGAGTTTTCACCCATCATCTGTTTTAGCCATAAGAGTCTGTCTGAACAGTGAAGTGAGTGCCAAACAATTATGGCCTCAGCTTCTTCAGAGCCCAAACCACAGCAAAGGTCTCCCTCTCAATAGCTGACCAACATTTCTCTCTGGGGGTCAGCCTTCTGCTAATAAAAGCTACTGGCTGGTCCTGACCTTCATCATTCAATTGTGATAACAGAGCCCCTACCCCCTACTCAGATGCATTTGTTTGGACAATGCATTCTTTGGAGTAGTTAGGACTCTGCAGAATGGGAGCAGTGCACATGGCCTGCTTCAGGTCATCAAAAGCCTTTTGACAGCTTACTGTCCACTGAACTTCTCTGGCATTCTTCTAGAAGTTGTCATTCAAAGGGTTCGCTATGGATCCATAACATGTGACAAATCTTCTATAGTACCCAGTCAGGCCCAATAAAACTCTGACCTGAGTCTGGGTGGTTGGAGCAACCCAATCCATGATGGTGTGGATTTTGCTCTGCAAGTGTTGAACCTGGCCCCCACCCACAAGGTGGCCCAGGTACACAAACTGACTCTGTCCTATCCGGCACTTGGTTGCCTTGATAGTTAGTCCTGCTTTCTGCAGGGCCTCCAAAACATTTCTCAGGTGTACCAGGATATCATCTAGATATGCTGCACTATAGTCTTTCAAGCCTGTAAGGACTTTGTTCACCAACCTTTGAAAAGTGGCAGGTGCATTCTTCAAACCAAAGGGCATCACCACAAATTGGTAGTGCCCACTAGGGGTAGAAAATGCTGTTTTGGGCTTTGCATCATCAGCTAATCTGATCTGCCAGTAGCCAGCTGTCAAGTCAAATGTGCTCAGAAACTTGGCTGAGGCCAAAGTATCTATACGCTCATTCACCCTTGGAATTGGATGAGCATCTGTCCTAGTGACTGCATTGAGACCCCTGTAGTCAACACAAAAAACTCATTTCTCTCTTGCCACCATGGGTGTGAGGGTTGGGGACTAAGACTACGGGACTAGCCAAAGGACTCTCTGAGGGTTCAATAACTCCCAATTCTAACATCTTCTCGATTTCAGTCCTGGTACATTCCCTGACATGATCAGGTTGCCTGTAAATCTTATTTTTAACAGTCACTGTCCCCAGTGTCCCCTTCATGAGTGCAGCATGTAGTCTGACTTGGAGTCAGTGAGAACATATGTCTAAATTGTTGTAGAACTATTCTGCAATCAGTTTGTTGCTGGTCAGGGAGGCTGCCTGCCAAGGCTACACCATATACTAAACCATCATCAGGATTCTGTGAGAGCAGGTCAGGGAGTGGATCACTCTCTTCCTCCTGTCCCTCATCAGTAGCAATGAGCAAGCCCATGTCTGCCCTGTCAACATATGGTTTGCGCCTGGTGACATGGAGCACCCTATGGGGGCTCATGAGAGTTCCTAGGTCCACCAGATAGGTAACCTCTCCCTTCTGCTCAATTATAGTATGAGGGCCACTCCACTTGTCTTGGAGGGCTGCTGGGGCCACAGGCTCCAACACCCATACGTTCTGCCCTGGCTGGTAAACAGTCAGCACAGCCTTTTAGTCATGCCAGGCCGTCTGTAATTCCTGGCTAGCCCCAAGGTTTTTAGTTGCCTTCTTCATGTACTCAGCCATCTTGGAGCGGAGACCAAGTACATAGTCCACAATATCCTATTTAGGGGGTTTGAGAGGTAACTCCCATCCCTCCTTTACTAGACACAATGGACCCCTAACTGGATGTCCAAACAGAAGTTCAAATGAGCTGCATCCAACCCCCTTCTGTGGAACCTCCCGGTAGGCAAATAGAAGTTAGGGCACAAGTATGTCCCATCTGCGCCTAAGCTTTTCTGGGAGACCTTTAATCATGCCCTTGAGGGTTTTGTTGAATCTCTCAACTAAACCATTGCATTGTGGGTGATAAGGGGTGGTACATTTATAATTTACATCACACTCCTTCCACATAGCTGTTAAGTAATAGACATGGAGTTTGCAGCTCTGTCTGATACTACCTCCTTAGGAAAACGCACCCTGGAAAAGATTCCCAGGAGGGCCCTTGCAACACAGGAGCTGTGGTGATCCTATGTGGGATTGCCTCTTGATACCTAGTGGCATGGTCCACCACCACCAGTATAAATATGTGCCCAGATGCAGTTTGGGGATCCATGGGACCAACAATGTCAATCCCTACCCTTTCACAGGTAGTGGTATCAGGGGGGCCTTTGTTGTATCACATGCTTTACCACCGGCTTGACAGGTGACACAGGAGGGACAAAACTATTTGGTGTCTTCAGACATACGAGGCCAATGAAAGTGAGGGACAATTCTGTCCCAAGTCTTGTTTTGGCCTAGGTGACCTGCTAAAGTGATGTCATGTGCTAATGTCAATAGGAAGCCCCTAAACTTCAGAGGTATAACCACCCTCCTGGTGGCACCAGGCTTGGGGTCTCTCTACTCTGAGTAAAGGAGTCCATCATCCCAGTAGATCCTATGGGACTCACTAGCACTCCCAGCAGCCTCTGCAACAGCTTGTTGTCTGAGGAGTTCAAGAGAGGGACAGCTCAGCTGCTCCTGACTCAGATCTGACCTAGAAGGTCCCCTTGTCCCCAAGAACTCAAACTGATCAGGTTCGAGCTCATCTGGGACAGTTCCTTCTTCAGGCCTAGGATCATCTCCCTCAAGAGACGGATCTGTACTCTGAGTCAGGGGGAAGACACTGCCTTACCCCTTCTGTTCCTCTTCTTGGAAGGTGCTTGGTCCATTCTCCCAGGATGCAATACCTGTTCAGTGTTAGACATGTTTGCTTGTGATCTAGTCACAGCAAACACATCTGCAGGGATACCCAACATTTCTGCATGAGTCCTGAGCTCCACTTCAGCCCAAGCTGAAGTTTCGAAATCATTGCCAAGCAAGCATTCAACCGAGAGGGCTGCACTTACCACAACCTTCTTAGGACCAGTTACCCCTCCCCAGGTGGAATTAACAACTGCAAAGGAATGGTCTGTCCTGACATTGCTAGCATTGGTCACTTGGTACCTCTCCCCAAGTATAATTTGTTCAGGAACCACAAGATCTTTTGTTACCATTGTGACACTTGCTCCTGTGTACCTGTATGCCAAAGCCTCTTTTCGATTTATCAAAGGCTGCTGTCTGTATTTGCGCTACTTGGCTTTCCCGCCGTTGCACTATCTTAGTGGGAGCCAAAGGAGTCATCAGGCTTGGCGTGTCACCTGTTGCTGAAAAAATGACTGAACCGGGGTCCTTGAACAATTGGAATGTGAGATTTTGCACCCCCGGGATGCTCTTTGTTGACCGCTCATACATTGTGGCTATTGGTGAGATTAGTGGACTCCTTAGTTTAGTATTTACACAAGTTGTATTTGCCTCTTTCCTAGTAATTTGATTTGCCTTGGTTCCTTTTTTGGGGGCTCCTGATTTGTCGCCAGGTGTTTTCCTAACCTTGACAGATCGCATATTTATTTGAAACTGATAACCTCCTTAGGATCCTGTTTGCCTAATTCCAGCTGTATATATTCTGTATGCGACTTTAACCAAGTTATATGTACTTGTTTTTCAGGCCGCTTCCGCTGGCTGCTGGGTCGCTCGCTTGATAGCCCCCTGCTAATGGTGATAGTGTTTGTTTTTGGCTTTTCAAGGAGCTGGTTCCATGATCCGTCTGATGTGCTTAAAGACCACGGTGTTGCCACTCTAGTCTACTGCAGCAGAATCAGCTAAGTCTTAGTTAGGCTTTAGAGGAGCTCTTCACCACCGTTGACTCTTTTACACGGGCCCTACGTACCCTCCTGGCAGGGACAATGAGGGAAAAAAACATAGGGCCAGATAGGGCGGTATAGCCTTAAGGCCAGCAGCAGTTGCAGAAGAGAGGGGTTGGTTCAAAGGAGAAGGATCAGAGGAGCAAGAGTAGATTCGGTAGAGCCAAAAGCCAAAGGGAGGTGCGAAAGGAATCGAAGGGAGACAAGCAGGGGTCGAGCATGAATGAGTGCTTGATCACTGCACTCCCCTCAGCTCAGCAACCCCCCTTTCCACACTACCCTCTCCTCTCCTCACCTCTGGGCCAGTAAGCGTCAGCGTCGGTGAGGGCGTTGAAGCTCTGTGTTCCTATGCTCGTGGAACAACCGCAGCAATGCTCCCAAAGGTTTTTCCAGGGGTTGGAAGCTCACCGCACTACGCCAGGGATCCTCAAATGGAACCACTGACATCACTGACTGTGGGATCAAAAGCATGGGCGGGAGCGTCCAGAGCGGCCTTAGGGCGGGCCATGGCCGAACGCGCTCCGCTGTGCTCAGTCCATTGCTGGGTGTAGCTGGGTGTAGCTACAGCCCATCCGAACTGATCCGCGATCCAATTGGCCCCCCGATAAGGGTAAGGGTGCCCGGCGACAAAATGAGGCTGGAGTCGTGAGCTTAACCGCAGCGATTTTCGGCGTCCCCCTGCTCACTCGCTGCAATCAACAAAACTTGGATCTGGATATTGTACAGATACAAGAGTGATAGTGAGGTGGAGCCAAATTGCACTTATCCAGTCTCCAGGGAGATTAATCTCTGGCTTGTTTACTTTGCTTCACAAGTCATGTGCCTGTAATTTGGCAAACACTTAGTATTTTGTGTATAGTTCATTTTCATTTTTTTAATAAGTCGATACAATTTGGGCTTGATAAAGCCTAATGCATTTTCAAGAATTAAGCTATAATTGAACTACCCAGGATAATGTTCTGCATGGCTAAACACATATATGATCACAAAGAGCATGTAACCTTATGGCTAGAGCTGATGACTTTGGAGCTGGAGAACCAGGTTCGAGCCTCAGCGTCGGCTCAAAATCCTGTGATTCTGGGCAAATCACTTAATCTCCCTGAACCTACCAAAAATGAATGTGTCCTTGTGTAACGTAACTGGTGCTCATGAAAGCACCCAATACCTTTGGTTTGAGTTCGTGCTACATAAATCTGCAACAAAAGAAAAGGCGAGACCTATTGGCTATTCCAATGCTTGTTTGCAATTGCAAGTAGCACTTCTGGTGTTACCTCATGTAAACTGCCATGAACCTGGTTGTTAGTGTGGAGGGAGAGGAATGACCTAGGGAACACTGCCTAGGAAAGCGTTTGTCCTGAGAAACTGTACTGCGTGTTATTTAGTATGCTTGATTGTACTCTGAGCGTGTAATAAATACTTCTTTTTCTACTAAAAGTAAGTATTGAAAGGGACATCCAGATTGGGGGTCACTGTATTTTGAGTCTGGCACTGTTGCTTATCTTGCAGCCCTCAAAGCCTTGTACTACTTGATCCGCCCTACTTCTTCTAGTATCTAACCATTGTGTGTAGTCTCTCTGATGACCTCTCCTATGCCGCAGTTAGGGAATACATTTAGAAGAAAAAGTTAAGGCAGCTAGGGATAGCCTTTTATTCTACTGATAATATGCGCATAGTTTCATTGACCTCAATGCTTAAAACACCATTGGGAAGACTTTGTTGCTTCATGGGTTATTGTCTCTACACCAATGTCGCATTCACTTCAGCCAACAAAGACATTACAGTTAGTTGTTTCTTAATGTTCACAAAACTGCCCCCATTCAGCAAAGGCCAAATGAGTTACGTTGGGGTTATACTGGCCTTTGGGGTTGTTGTACTGTTCAAGGCCCTTCAAAGAATGCTAGAGTTGTCAGCACATTCTGTCAGTCTGTGCCAGTGATGGAACAGATCAAGACAGGTTTTGTTTTGGGTTAGGGACACTCTTGAAACCCGCTGACCTCCTGTGAGGGCTCGGTTCAAGAGGAGAGTCATACCTTCACCATTCAACGTTAGAATACGTGGGATCTGCAGCTGTATGCGGAATTTCTAGCCGACTCCCCCGACCGAGTACCTGGAATTGTGACTACTCCTCGTGTTTTTAACCTTATGGCTAATCGGTGCCTTGCCATCTGACGCAGGAAGTTGTGATTCTCGTGAGACAAATAAAGGATACATCGTGGAAGAAATATTTATAGCGGATTCTAATTGGATTAGTGCGTCTCCTACGTCATCTCTGTTGGGCAAGTGATTTTGAACCCAGATAAACTAGTTGCTATACTTGGACTCAGGAACCAGCGGCAGAGATTGGCTACAAGTGTATTACAAATGTGCTGTGTTTTCCCTACTCCCTCGGCGTGAGAGCCCTGAGGAAGGTGTGCCCGTAGATCTGGGCCCTGCACTGAAACGCGCGTTGGCGTAACGTTTTTGTGGTCCTGCCACATCGATCTGGACTCTCTGCCATTTTGCTAAGAGGACTCCGCAGGATCCTATCCATGTGTTACTCTGGGGATTGCGTTGAGGAATTTGTATATAGCGTCTGATGTTGAAGTGGATGTTTGTGTGTGACTGGATGAGAAGATGGAAGATGTATGATGAAAGTTTGATGTGGTGTCTTTATATTATATGTATTTATTGATCTATGTTTTATGAATCGATGAAACGTATGTATTATGTTATCAATTACCTTGGATAAAATGTGTGCAAAGAAAATATGAAAAAGAAAATAAAGATTTTGTACATTTAACACTTGAAGTTTAATCTACCCTGTGGCTTGTTCGTCGCTTATTGGTGAGCTCAATGTTGTGCATTTAAATCAGTGGACTCGTTGTGGGCCATTTTTTGATTCGTTTGGGTGGACTCTTTCTTTTGCAGTAGTGTAATTTTCCCCTGACGTCTGGCCTAAACCTTTCTCAGAGGACCCCTTTTGTATTGGTCTACACTCTGAACAGTGAACATGAGGAAAGATTAATGGTTTGACTATATTTCTCAAGGAATAGTAAGTAGCGTAGTGTTGTGCATGCAATAATGACAGACACTTACTTGAGATTTATGGAGTTTTATTGGCACACTCCTTACTCGTCCCTGTCCCTACTCTAACTGCCCCTTTCCTGCTCGTGCCCCTCCTCTTCCTCCACCCCATTACTCCGCCCACGCCCAACTACTAGAATGCTCAAAACATTACAAGTAGGATTGTGAAGGGGAGAATGCTAAGTCCCTCGGAAGGATAAGGCAAGAGACTATGGGGCGCATTAACAGTACTTTATTAACTTTACATATATTGTGCACTACAAAAAGGGGAGAGATGATCCTCTTGCCTCTGTGTCCCGATCTCTAGTCCTAGCCCTCGCGTCACGATCTCTTGCGATCCTTGCCCCTGGGTGACGTGACTACGGGGAGCTAGACCGCCACACTACAATTTTTCTCCCTTAACAATCACAGACAAAACAGTAGGTGCATCCACAGGTGTGGGGGGAAGCTAGGTAGAGTGAGACAGAGAGAGAGAGAGAGAGAGAAAAAGACGGGGAAAAGGGAAGAAAAGGTTTTACAACTGAAAGTCACTGAGGTGTTTCGGTAGCTTCACCACACGGCTCCTGCGGGTGTGTGTTCCGGTCCCCTGGTCTCTGGTCCGTCTGACCTTGTGCCTTCTTCCTGATCTCTCCGGTAGGCTGTGGGTGTCTCACCCAGGATTCCCCCTTCCTCTGTATCCTGGCTAGGAGGACACAGTGTTGGTGGTCCAGGTGATTGTCCTTCCGCGCTGGCTGGTTCTGTCTCACTCACATGGTCTGTAGAGGGTGCAGCCGCCCCCGCTGCACTGGAGCTTTCTCCCAGCTGACTGCTGCCTATTCCCCAATGCAGGATCTTGTTGCACTTGGCCATTCTGGTTTGGGACCAGACCTTGCCGTCCACTCAATAAGGCAGAGCGGGAGTATGCTTCTACCACCCGTAGGGGCTCACTGAATTTGATGTCTCCTTTGAGTCCTGATTGGCCCTTTTTGACTCAGACCCACTCTCCCACTACCAATGAGGTGTCACGCACGTTGTTTCTTTTGTCATGATGTGCTTTGTAGATACTCTGTGCCTTAGCGATGTTGCTGCGGGCAATGGCTGGTGACCATTTGCTTTGGAGTCTTATGGTCATCCAGGCTGTGTTGTGTCTGGTGAATGGTTCTCTAGCTCTTAAGATCTTAAACTGCTGTAGCCTGTCAAGGTGGGTGTGATTTGGTATGCCCATACCGTGTTCCTGACTTCAGACTCCCAGTTTTTTTCTGGTGCTGATGGCTGCTTGGATCGAGCTCCTGATCATCCGGTTAAAGCATTCCACTTGGCCGTTATCCGCAGGGTGGTAGACCGGGGTGTGCCTCGTCCGGATTCTGTTTCTGCTGGTGAAGGCTGTCCATTTTGCCGATGTGAACTGGGGTCCATTGTTGCTGGTGATGGACATGGACTTGGGTATGCCCTCCCTCAAGATGATGGCATCGGAATGAATATATGACGTAATCCCGCATACCATCAGTCCGCAAAAATAATCCAGCATGTACTATTAGGCCGCAAAATAAAAGAACGAAAACTTTTAGAACGAATATGCCTTTAGCACGCTTGACTTTAAAACGAAAAGGCATGCATGTTAAAGGTATACTCGTTGTAAAAGTTGTAAAGGTAAGTAAAAGTACACTACCCTACCCTACACTACCCTACACTCTAATGTAATACCCAGCACAACCCCCCAACACTACCATAAAGCACTTTACTTCCCTACACAAACACTACAACAGTACCTTAATACACTACCCCCAGCATGACCCTACACAAACACTACAATACTACACTAAACCACTACACCCCCTAAACCCTAAAACACTACCCCAAGCATGACCCTACACTACAACACTACCTAAACCACTACACCCCAGCATGACCCTACACTACAACACTACCCTAAACCCTAAACCACTACACCCCAGCATGACCCTACACTACGCAAACACTACAACACTACCCTAAACCCTAAAACACTACCCCCAGCATGACCCTACGCTATGTAAACACTACAACACTACCTTAAACCCTAGAACACTACCCCCAGCATGACCCTACACTACGCAAACACTACAACACTACCCTAAAACACTACCCCCAACATGACCCTACACTACGCAAACACTACAACACTACCCTAAACCCTAAAACACTACCCCCAGCATGACCCTACACTACGCAAACACTACACTACCCTAAACCCTAAAACACTACCCCCACCATGACCCTACACTACGCAAACACTACAACACTACCCTAAACCCTAAAACACTACCACCAGCATAACCCTACACTACACAAACACTACAACACTACCCTAAACCCTAAAACACTACCCCCAGCATGACCCTACACTACGCAAACTCTACAACACTACCCTAAACCCTAAAACACTTCCCCCAGCACGCCCTACACTAAACAACCACCACAACTCTACACTACACTAACACAACACTACACTACACTACACAATAACTAACCCACAAAAATATTAACCCAAACCCACTTACCTCGCTCGTCATCGTGGTTTTCACAACGCAAATGCATTTACCATACATGCCTTTAAAACGTAATTCATTGTAAAGGCATGCGTGATAAATGCACATGCGTTTTGAAAAAATGCCTTCAATGACCTTGCGGGATAATGGTATGCGGACTGAAATGATAATATCGATTCGCAGATTTCGACCTCTGGCCACTTGGAATATCGGTCCACCACGGCGATGAGGTTGTTGGGAGTGGAGAACTCGCCCATGGGGGGCCTCACGGTGACCAGGGTTTTGTCCGCTCTGGCGCAATGGGCGCAGTTCCTCACAAACCTTTCCACTTGGATGTCCATAGCGGTCCACCAGTATAGCAGCTTTATCCACCTTTTGGCTTTTACGATGCCCAGGTGGCCCTCATGGTTGATGTGAAGAATGCGGTCATACAGAGCCTTCAGGGGGCACAACTTTGTCGCCCCGTAGCAGGAATATGCAATCCTCATCAATAGAGAGTTCTTCGCAGACGTCCCAGTATTTTCTGAGGTTGCTTACGATGTGTCTCTTCTCCGGCCAGCCTCGCATGACGTACCCCTTGATCTGGGAGAGTTCTGTGTCTTGCTTGTAGGCTTCTGCCCAGACTTGGGCTCTGATGGTGTGTTCATGATCTGTTATGAAGGCGACACTGTACTCTTCCCACTCCGATGAGGTGATGGGTTCTTCCATGGCTGCCGCTCTGCTCAAGAAGTCTGCCACTGTTCTGTGGGCCTAGGATGTATTCCACGTAATAGACAAAGTCCAACAGACGCAATGTCATTTTAGCGATGCGTCGTGTGGATGTTACATTGCCGCTGGATGTAAGGACTTTGATCAGAAGCTTGTGGTTGGTGCGGAGTGTGAATCTTGACCCCCATAGGTACTGTCGAAATTTCTCTATCGCCCATCGGAAGCCCTCTCGGAGAGGACTACTCCCAGCCCTTTGTCGCTGGCGTCCGTGGTGAGAATGGTGGACGCAGCGCCGTCAAACCAGTATAAGGGAACCGCCTTGTAGATGTCCTGTTTGATGGCTAAGAACTCTGCTTATGTTTCCTCAGACCAGGTGAAACTGTTCTTTTCCTTGAGCAGCTGGAGTAAGTTGTGCGTCTTTGTCGTAAAGTTTCTGACAAATTTACTATAGAACTCCGCCAGCCCCAGGAATGAACGTACCTCGTCTTTGGATGTCGGGGATGGAGCTGACATGATGGCCTCCACATTCGCCGATTTGGGAATGATTCCTGTGTCACTGATTTCATGCCTCAGATATGTGACCTTGCGGAGACCGAATCTGCATTTCTCTAATTCAGCCGTGAGGCCATTGGCAGCGAGCGTGTGTAGGACGGTGTGCAGGGTGTCATTGTGGAATTTCCCATGACGAGGATGTCATCTTGGAAGTAGAGGACGCTGTGGATGCCCTGGAACACCTGTGCATACGTTTTTGCAGACGGCCACCGCGAATGTGAGGCCGAAAGGCAGGCGTCTGAACCTGGAGCACCAAAAAGGTGTGAAGAAGGATGTAAGTTTCCGGCATGGCGGATGAAGTGATATGTGGTGGTAGGCGGCTTTGAGGTTGATGGTAGAGAACCACTTGATACCTTTGGTCTGGGCGAGTAATTCATTGATTTTTGGCAATAGGAATTTTTCCACAATGATATTCTTATTGAGTTTGTGGTAGTCAATACAGAGGCGATCCTCCCGTTTTTTTTGTGCGCCACCACCAAGGGTGCGAGCCATTCGGCGCATTTGATCGGTTCAATGATGCTGCCGTCTTCTAAGCGCTTAAGTTCTAGCTGTACGGCTTCTCGGCAATTGAACGGGATGTTCCTGACTTTGTGGGCGACTGGTACTACTCCGTCTTTGAGGACGATCTTGTGGGAGAACTTGCACATCTTCCCGATGTGGTCGCTGAAGACTGTGGGGAACTCTGCTTGGAGTGAGGATGGCATGGATGTATCACCCATTAAGAGCACTTGTGTGTCACCACCGGGGTTGAGCTGAATACCAAGAGCCCCCTGGTCCGCCCAACCTTGGACCGATGGGCCCTTGTATGCCACGTACAACTTGGCTGTAGTGTGTCATCCTTTGAATTCAAACAGGAGCTGCCGGAAGCCCACCATGGGGATCTTTTCTCCCATGTATGTGACTGGATGGACGGACGTCCGAGGGGTGAAGATGGTCACCCACCACTTGGGCGAAGTCTCAATCTCAGATCTGTTTCTGGATGATGGTGTAGGGCAATCCCGAGTCTGCTACCATGACGACGTGGACGCTTCTATGGACAACTTGCAGAAGGGTTTCTTCGTTGGGACACACCCTCTGCCCAGGATGTAGTCTTCGATGCAAAGAATGCTCTTTGGGTCTGAGAGCTCCGGTCACTCTTGGTCATCAGAAACGTCCTGGACGTATTTGACTGCTGAGTTTCTGGGCTGCAGACGGCAAACCTTGCCGAAGTGCCCTGTGATTCCATAGAAGGAGCACTTGACGTGGAACGCCGTGCATTTTTTGTAATTACCCATTTGGGAGTGGCTGCCGCATCTGTAGCAGGCTTCTTGTTTGCCCGGGGTGGGGGGCGACCTGGACCTCTGCTCCTAGACTAAAATTGGCAGGGGCGGCGGAGATCCTGCACACTGTGGCTTGTGGTGCCGTGTCTTTCGTAGCAGCTAGGGCGCATCGGTGGACAACTCAGCTCGTTTAACTATCGCCAAACTTGCTGTTGATGGCCAGTTTCTTGAGGGCCGGCACTTCCTGGCCGGTTCTCCAGGCTTTGGTAGGAATGACACAGGGTTGGTTAAGAAGAAGGTCTGGCCTCACAAGGAGCGTGTGGCGAGGGCAGCAGTGGCTCTGTATGGTTCTTATAGAGCTCCAGGGGGTTCCTGTAGGCTGGGAGGGTGGGGCTTTCTTACATGAGCTGGGAGTGCAGTCCGAGGTCCCATGGTTTAGTAGGCAGTGGGGAACACAGCCCTCTGCTAATGCCAGCGGTATGGGTGGTGCCGGCTGCTATGTGCGCCGAGCTGACTACGTGTAGAGGAGAACACCAGTGAAAAAAATGTAAAAAATGTATGTATACTTGTAAAGCGCACTATCACCTTTCAGGCATCCTGGCGCTGTATACCGCTGTGGAACCCTTCCTGGCTTTCCCTGTGAGATGCCCCCTACTGGGCACCCCCAAGATGAAGCCAGGCATCCCAGCGCTTTCGGGGCCGTTGTGGAGATTAAGTAAGCTATTGCCCAGAGTTGCAGCGTGGGACCCATGATTAGAGTAGGCAACAAGGCGAGAATTATCGAGTCCGTAGACATTGAGCCCAAGACTCTGCCGTGTCGGGAATTGGACCCTGGTCCCGGGCCAGACCTCTGCATCAGGGTCTGCCGCCTCTAACCAGTGAGCCACACTTCTCCACTGGGCCTGGGTGCAGTGCCCCTACGTAGTGCCTGACGCCGTGGCTAGTTGCTCCCTTAAAGCTCAAGCTTGGTGGTGGCAGCCTGTGGTGCGAATGCTGGGCGGTCAGGTAGCTCGTTTTCTATGAATTAGGGCCAGGAGGTGGCTGCTCTGTGCGCGGGCAGCATAGTGCTGGACACGGCCTCACGCAGTGGTTAGCTGCTTCCTTGATGCTCAAACCTGGTGGTGGGCATGCTGGGCGGTCTGATAGCTGGTTTTTCATTAATTGGGCCCAGGAGGTTGCTGCTCTAAGTTTGGGCAGCGCTGGAATTGGTGTAATTGGGGTGAAGCCCCTCCGGGTGCCGAACTGCGCGCTGAGATGAAAGCGGCGAGGGCCGCACTGCGCGCCAGCACACGTCCAGCAGCTTCGTGGCAGAGGCACTTCACAGCGGAGGTATAGCTGCTGAGAGCGGGGGCAGTGAGGACAACGAAAGCAGTGCACCGCCCAGCCTGGTGGCAAGTGCCGGCTCTCCCCAACCTTACCGCAATAGAGCGGTGCCCCGGTCCGTTCACCTCGTCGCCACTGTGGAGGGTAGAATCCCAAATCCCTCGGAAGGATAAGGCAAGAGACTATGGGGCGCATTAACATTACTTTATTAACTTTACATATATTGTGCACTACAATAAGGGGTTGAGCCGGTCGGCTTGCCTCTGTGTCCCGGTCTCTAGTCCTAGTCCCCGCGTCACGATCTCTCGCGATCCTTGCCACTGGGTCATGTGACTGCGGGGAGCTAGACCGCCACACTACAAGGATTTATTTCTGTTTACCGTGCTGTGGCTCTGCTAAATGGCAAAAACAGTACAGTTAGGCTCTTTGATAACTCAATTCCACAGCAATGATGTAGCCCACCAAGAGCAGGCGACTGATTGCAGCGGCAGAGATAGCAGACTAGACTCGCAAAAGAATCAAAAATCAAAAAACCCGCAGATGGTGACCTGCCTCGGATGGAGGTGGCAACGAGCGATGATTCGCACTGCATGCTGGCACAGATGAGAGTGGGCACTGGGCATCCTACCAACTGGCAGGCATCCAGGGAGCAACAGAAATAGCTTCAAAAAAGAGTCTCCTACCTTGGGCTTTATGCAGGTCTAGAAGGGAGTATTGATGCACAGGTGTCTTGGGGAAGCAGCACACTTGCACTGGGAGGAGTGGATCCACATCACCAGACCACAACACCTGATAACTTTGTTGGTGATGAGCAGCACCTGATACGAGCTGCGCCAGGAGGGCCGCAGAGTGGTTTTCTCTGATGAACCTGGGTGTAGATCCAATGACCACGCTGGAGGGAATAGCAGACTTTTGTTTTGTAACACAGCTTGAACCTGAGAATATTAACTTTAAAGACAGCATATTAGCTTTCTGCAGTACTCGAGGACAGCATCATTTTTCAATTGTAATTCTAACTTGGCAGCCGATATGGCCTGGTTTAATGGTAATATCAAAAGGCATCCCGTAACTATCACATATGGACCCAGCTTGGGTCCCTATTATGGTATAGCGGTAAAGGCCCACAGAGCTAGGGGTAGGACACCGAGCCATTTCCTGAACATATCTTCGCTGTCTTTGTTTTGAGTGTACCTTTATAACGCTACACTTTCCTTGCTGGCTTGGGACGATAGGCACAGTGAAAGTGCTAATCAATTGCTAAAGCTTTGCAAATTTACTCCACTACTGATGAAATGAACGTTGTTTCTCGATCACTCGATTAGCGACTCAGGATTCCAAAGTTTTGAATGAAGTCGCTAAGTAAATGCTTTGCAACTCTGATGACATATGCTCTCACCAAGGGTTAGGCTTTCACCCACCCAGAAAACACACTCATTTTTACTAGCACACCTAGGTATTTGGATAAAATCTATTAGGAGGTGGATAAATGGGTCACAAAGAAGGGGGAGCAACTGGGATTATCTTAATCCCGTTCCAAGCATTATGGGACTGGCAAGTGACACAGGAATTGCAATGATTTTGTCCATTTAAGGAAAGAAGGGTGCATATTTGTGGATTGCAGTGTCACGAATCGCGACTCCTATAAACATGGGCAGCTCTGTTACAATTGTGCAAGGTTTGTGGCGTCGAAATTTTGGTGCAACGATACACCTTGAAATTGTCTATCGACACTTCTTAGGGTGCCTTATACGCATTTGGTTGATCCATTATTGTTTCTCAGTCTCAGAGGCTCATTCTTGCAACAGAGACAAATCTTTTAGAGATGGTGTGGGAAATAAAATCAATCTGTACAAAATAAATATCAGGATCAGTGGTTGCTTTTCTGGTGGCTGAATCAGCAAGGGTATTTTCTTATGACGCTTCGTCATGTGGGTATTGATGAGTAGGACACTTCCCCTACGTGGTTCGTTGAGGCAACATTAAAACATTCAACAAGCTCTGAGTACATAGAACAACCTAACTAGGTGTTCTAGTCCATATCAAAAATCCCTTTTGATCCAGAGGAGCCCATAATTAAGCCTCACTCCAAACGCATACTTTAAGCCTGTGTACAAGTTTGCAAGCTTTTTCTAAATCCGAATAGTCTTAAGTGAGTAAAATTAGCTTGGCAGCCTGAGAAGAGGTGTTTTTTAGGTCGAGCTTAGAGTCAGTGCGCATGTGACTGATCACTATTTTCTTTATTGAGTTTCTCTTGCTGTAGGCACAACATGCTCTGATTACATTTAGCGCACCATGCACACTTTCCCTTTTGAAACAGCAGGGGCAATAGCGGCATAGTTCCTGCATTTAAATTTGAGACCTACTGCATTGCAAATATTTTTGAGCCTTGGAAGAAGTCAAAATCGATGTGAAAGATGCCAACTCCCAGCCAGGACTGGCCCTAGTACTGGTCGCACACTGTACAACAGTCTTTTTTGGCGCCCGTCCCCCATTTACTCCTTCTCCGTGAATTCCCTCACTACCACTCACCAACAATGCACTTAATCTCTCTATCGCACCTTTCTGATCAACATTTCATATTTTATAGGGCTACCCGTAGTTTACTCACACTCATTTCTGTGATCTTCATGGTACACGTACTTTGTAGCAGGCACATTCGCCCTCTGAGCTGTGTGGGTGACAGGAGTGCCAATGTGAGTGCACAGTGAGCGATGCAATAGTGTGAGAATAGGGTGAAAGGAGTGACTGCAAAGTTTGTGAGGTGACCATATGAATTTGGGTGCGGATGTAAGTGCAGAGTAGGACGAATTAATGTATGGTTAGTGATGGGCTTGTTTGAGTGAGATTGCAGAGTGAGCTGTGAGGGGGACAGGTGAGTCAAGTGTCACATGTGCAGAGAGAGCTGTGTGCTCGTGTGACTGCAGGGTAAGTGGAGGGAGGATGGTGTGAGTTCATGACGAGTGGCATAAGGGCAATGTGTTTACTGTGAGTGCACTGTGTTTGCTGTGAGTGCAGGGTGAGTGTGAAAGTGAAGGGCGAGAATGAGGAGTGAGTTGTCTGAAGGCAGGGTGCATTCCCAAACATTTGAAGTAAATCCGCATGTTATTGAGGGCTGGCGTAGGGTTTCAGGTATAAGGTAAACTATTGCTGTTATGGAATTTTTCAGGGTCCAGGAATCGAGGGTGGAGGAAATATATGTTGTGCTCATCCTGCAACAAACTTCCAGTCTTGTGATTTAGGGTTGCCAGCTTATTATATTTATGTCCCAGACGGGACAAAAATAAGCAGTCACCTAAAACCTATTTTCAGCCCATACCTGTGCATTCTTGGAGCAGCAAATATAAATAGAAAGCATTTTTAATTGTGTTCTAGGGCTGCCTGAATGATCCATGACTGATAATTAAAGGGAACAAAAGACAGAGAAGTCACATCACAAATGAATACATACAATTTTATTTGTAACCCTATTAAGTGTCAAGACAACGCCTTTGCAGGCTCTTTAAACAACAAATGGCTGGAATTTCTCTTTAGGTAGCCCTACTTTATATTTCTTTTAATGAATTGCATTCTCACACTAAGGAGGTAAAAAGTAAAGTACAAATGTAAGGAATAGGCAGAGTGAGGGCCCAGGAGGAACTGGAGCCAGAAAAAAACAAAGCCTCAATAGCCAGTTTGCAAAGGTATGCAAATGGTCTTTAAAGACTTGTGAACAACTGGGGTGTAGCCGGAGATAAGACTCCAGACACTGCCCAGCCAAGCCCACAGCAGCCGGGACAGAAACACATGACAGTGTGTGTGTGTGGGGGTGGGCGGTAAAGCCCTTTTAGCCCTATGGGCGTTGCACGCCTGTGTCTATATTGTGTGTGTGGGAGACTGCCTGGGCCAGCACTCTTGTGTATGCATGAGGGAAGCCTGCACTACCGCTGTTTTACCTGGTGTAGGGTGTGTCTGTCTGTCTGTTTGTTGGAGCTGAAGTAGTTGAACCTTCCAGTGTCCCTGTTGTCACCTTGCCTTGTACCTGTGTTTGTACTTGCACTCCTGCTGCACATGCTGCACCTTTGTCTTGTCTGGTAGACTTTTTCAGACCTTTTTTCATTGCCTGAAGTTGTGTTCACCCACGCTGGTTCTGGATGCCTTCAGGACGTTTTTTTTTCCATTAACCCACTACCACGCAGTCTGTAGCCTCTGGTGTACTCTAGTCTCTGGTGTTCTGCAGTCAGAGGTTGGCTGCTATCTGATTTTGTCAACTTTACAGGGTAGCCTTAATTGCACATTGATTGTTAATCGCTCACACGCTTCCGAGAAGCCACACCTCTAAGCTCTGTAATCTAATGGTTATAAAATATCTGATGTTTATTTTCGGCATACGTCTTAAATAATGTAATAAATATTTGGGGATCGATATTTCATTTATTCGGTTTTTGACCCTATTCTTTGCAATTGTCTGTTTTTGTTCCCAGTCTCTTTTTTTAGGTCGAGCCTGGGAAGCGCTTGTGCTGCTGCGAGGCATGCAGTATTGGAGTATGGCTTTGAAGCCCCGCCCACATTTTTAACTGGCTTGTGTCATTGTCCTTCATAAATGCTGGCTTCCAAGTGTTTATTAGACTTGTTAGTCCCTCCTTGATACTGCTTTGTCTGCATTTGTTACCTCCCATAACGACTGGACCTTTTATTGGTGTTGTTACATGGTCGGCTTTATAAGTCGGTGAGCACTATTATCTTTAATGCTGTTCCCCTATTCCACCCACTACCTCGCACCATTCTGCCGACTTTTATTTAAATTTTTACTAATGGCGGTCTGCTTTAACTATAGTGGCCGCGTTTTAAAAGGTATTTATTTAGCAGCGCGGTCGCATTTAGAGGCCATGCTTACTTACTTGTGTATTTATTTAGTTTACTAGTGCCCATGCAACGCTTTCACATTCATAGACTCCACACCCCTTTCTTTACACAAATCGCGTCTAAAGAAATGTATGCGGCCGACATTAAAGTGAAAGCGGGCTGTTAGAAATGGGATTTCTGGTTGACTAGGGCATGCACCTAAGCCAGGCAGAAACCAACACTCTAGTCAGGGCAAGGGAATTACACGCTGAAGCTAACCCCTGCTCACCCCCTTGGTAGCTTGGCACGAGCAGTCAGGCTTATCCCAGAGGCAATGTGTAAAGCCTTTGGGCCCCACACACACACACAGCAGCAACACACTAGGCACACCACAAAAAAACTCCACACAAGGTTATATAAAAATAGCCTTTGTATTATCCAAAACACATTAGATCATAACCACACATATACACTGTGCCAACTAGCACTAGGCAATATTCACAGGGTATTATATACATGCCACGGCCAATCAGGCCACTTTCAGAACCATCACAAAGCACAAGTAGTGATAATAATATACTACCAGCAACTAATGGCGAAATACTGTAATCCCCATTAGCATTAGCAACATAAACACATGTCTGCATCACAATAGGCATAAAACGCATTACGTGTAAATCACAATGGGGAGGGCACCTTAGTGACACTCCCTAGGTGCATACATCACCTTCCTTTAGGGCCTTGCACCCTCCTGGTACACACAGGTACCTAACCTGACCCCAGGCCAACTGGCATTCCACTGGGCTCAAAAGCCCTCTGTCCAGAATGTGAGGGCGTAATCGTAGGGCCTCTCAAGTAACTCCCTGGCTGCCAAAAGCAACGAAAACACCATGTGCAATGTGCAGGGGGCGTGGCGTGCTTCTCACCCCTTCCTTAGCACGAAAACACACTTGCCCCCATCGTTGCAGCAGCCCGCGCTCTTGCGGTGCAGCTGAGAAAATTGGCCTTTGCACCACTGTGCCTCTGGAGCCCAACTGGGACTCCTAAGCAATGTGCCCCTCTCGTTGCAGCTGCCCGCGCTGGTGCGGTGCAGCTGTGGCCGACAAAGTGCTGGCTAGGCACATTGCCTAGGGAGCCATGTTCACTCGGCTCTTCCTAGTGCCCTCTGTTGGCACCAACAATACTCAAACATCAGCCCCACTCACCAGGGCTGCTTCGGGACTCCTTGTAGACACCTCCAGTATGGTGTAGAGTGGCATAGAATGGCATTGTGTGGAGTAGAAGTAGTGTAGTTGACTGGCATAGAGTGGAGTAGAGTAGTACAGTTGTCGGTATAAGTAACTAAAGTGTCAATAGACACAGGATATGGGGTAAAAGCAGCATAAATAAGAAGCTGTATGCTTGTGCTAAAAGTAGGAAAGTACATTGCACGTCCAGGAATAATATTGACACACTTATAAATTAAGAGAAATAGTTCCTTGCAAAAAGATAAGGAAGAACAAAGGCGAGGAATAAGAGGTACTTGGTCCAGTGGCATAGAATGGAGTAGCTTATACTGGAGTGGCTTAGAGTAGAATGGCGTAGAGTAAAGTGACTGGGGTGGAGTAGAGTATCATGGATTAGAGTGCAGTGGTGAAGAGTGGAGTAGAGGTAGAGTGGAGTGGTGCCGAGTGGAGAAAGAGTGGTAAAGAGTAGTGAGGGGTAGAGTAGGATGGCATGTTGTAGAGCAGCTTAGGGTGGAGTGGCATAGGGTGGCATTGTGTGGACTACAGTGGCGTGGATTGGCATGTATTATAGTGGGGTGGTGTAGAGTGGAGTGGCATTGTGGGGAGTCTAGGGGCGTTGAGCAGAGTGGTGTTAGAGTGGAGTAGCATAGAATGGTGTAGAGTGAAATAGAGTGGTGTAGAGTAGAGTGGCATTGATTGAGGTGGCGTAATGTTTCAGTTAGGCCGACATGAGTCGCATGTGGCACGCTCTGTGGCATGCGCCTTCCCATTCTTTAAAGCTAAGGTTCTGTCCCAGGTGCCTCGCCCAACTTGCGCGTCCAGCATGGTAGGTGTGGGTGTATCTGGACAAGAGCAGTTTGTATAAGTCCGTGATCAACTTCTTGTCCGACGACCGTGTAATAAGCCACCATTCATACTGGATGTGAAGTCTTGTTGCGTTGCGCTTGGTTATTAGGATGCATAGCCCAGTGTCGCAGTTGTGAGTAGCGCATTCGCTCCGATTCAGGAAAGCCATAATCGGTCCTAAGTTGCGAGAAGGTGAAAATATCACCTTTGTCAAATTGTTTGCCTAATGTTCGGCAGCCAGCTTCTCTCCACAACAGGAAGGTCTGCAAACCCATCCTGGGGCTGAAGTTTGGATTATCGAAAAGGGAGGTGAGCGGGGAAGGGAAGGTCGTTAGGGCGTGTTGTGTGATGGTCCGATCCCAGACGTTGAGGGTAGTGCGCGTCACCTGTGAGACACATAAATTAGGTGGGCGAAGGGGTTTTGGGAGAAAGGGAATTTTTATGAGGGACGTACCAACTACTGCCCGCTCTTGGAAGAGCCAGTGTTTCTCTGATTCAGCCCCGCTTCATTCGACCAAGTGTCAAAGCTGCGTAGCGTAATAGTAGAGCGTGAGGTCTGGAATTCTGAGGCGCCCCTAATGGTGTGGGAGGAAGCTCACTAACCGTTTCATTCTTGTCCTGCGCCCTTGCCAGATAAAAAGAGAAAGGTTTGACTGTACCCTTTGTAGCCAACCTGTAGGGGGTGGCAGGGGAAGTATCTGCAAAAGGTACAGAATTTTGGGTAGGATCGTCATTTTAATGGCCGAAGTAAGTCCTAGCCACAAAATTGGGTAGTGTTTCCATCTCTGCAGTGCTAAGCGTATGTTTGTGTGAAGGAGGGAGTAATTAACCTTTCTCATGGCCTGCAAGGTCGGAGCCATTTGTATGCGCAAGTAAGGGATCGGATCATTGAAGGGGTGTCGGGCCTGGAGGTCCCCCTGTACTTGTGATGGCAAGGACAGATTCAGCACTATGGACTTTGTCAGGTTGACCTTGAAGCCGGAGGCTCTCGCAAAGGAGTCTAGTTCCTCCAGAAAGGCCCCCAATGCGGTTGAAGGGTTTGGGAGAGTGACCAGCATGTCATCCGCATACAAACGTATAGTGTGTGTGTCCCCGCCAAAGTGGATACCCGTGATCTGGGGGTGATCCCTTACCCTCTGTGCCATAGGTTCCATGTAGATGGCAAAAAGCAAGGGCTACAGAGTGCACTCCTGCCTCGTACCCCTACGGATAGGAAACAGGTGGTTGTGTGACCATTAAATCGTACTGTGGCTGTAGGGAAGCGGTAACAGTTAAATTTGGCTCCTATGCTAATGCGTATCAGTGCTTGCTCAAGATAGGGCCAGTGGACCCAATTGAAGGCCTTCTCTGTGTCTATGGTTAGGAGCCTGTAAGCACGAGGGCTGCGGGAGGCCTTTTCTATAAGATGCGTGACCCGCTTGGTGTTGCTCGTTTGCCTCTGTGGAATGAAGCCAGCCTGGTCGGGGTCCACAAGCCCCTGCATATAAGGGCCAAGCCACGTGGCTAGTATCCCTGTGTACAGCTTCAAGTCAATATTTAAGAGCTAAATGGGCTGATACGACCCACAGGTCGTCCTGGCTTTTCCTGGCTTGGGTATAATGGCGATCGCCGCTTCTAACATGGAGGAGGGAATCGCCCCTAGCGTCGCGAAGGAGTTAAAGAGCCGGGTGAGTAAAGGGGTGAGCGTGGAGTTGAACTTGTAAAAGGCCCTGATGTAACCATGAGGGCCAGGTAACTTACCCAACTTTAGGCGTGTGATTGGGGAGATGACTTCCTCGGGTCTGATCTCCCTCTCCATGTGAGTCGCCTGTTCCGGCGTGAGGACGGGCAGGCGAGCCTGAGCGAGATAGGCATCGATCTCCGCCCTCTCCAGTGGCTGTTCGTCGTAAAGCTGTGCATAAAAATGGCAGAATGTTTCAGCAATAGCCACATCGTCTGAGCGCAGTGTTCCTGTGTGATCCCTGATTTCTCGAACCCCTTCACGTTGCTGTGCTTCCCGAAGCTTGTGGGCGAGCAGTCGCCCGCACTTATCCCCACCAACATAGGAGTGTCGCAGGGGCATCGCAGCATATTCCTCCTTGTCAGGGTCCAGGGCAGCTAGTTGCGCCCGAGCCGATGTCAGCTGTCTCCAGAAGTGCGGGGCCCGGTGCGTTGATGTACCTTTTCTAATTCTTGCACTTTTTGAGTCGGTTCCTCCCACTTTGCCTTGCGATCTGCATTGTCAGCAGAAGAGATGGCTATGATTTCTCCCCTAATTATCGTCTTGAGGGCCTCCCACCGAGTGGAAAAGGCTGTGTCAGGGTTATCGTTGTGTGATAGATAATTATTGAGAGCTCGCTGTATCTGGGTGACAGTGTCCAGCCGGTGTAGTATGGTGTCCCGGAGCCGCCAGTGTCTGGTCGGTCGCTGTGTTTGCGGAAGAGCTAACGTAACCACCATTGGGGCATGATCGGACAGGGTCACAACTAGTATGTCAGTCGAAAGTGTGGTGTCCTAATGAGCCTTTGAGCCCAACAAGTAATCTAGTCTGGCATATGTTTTGTGTGCGTTAGAGTAGAACGAAAATTCTCGTAACTGAGAGTGGTGGTATCTCTACAGGTCTGTGAGGCCTAGATCCCATAGCCTGGTAAGCCCTGCGCAAGAGATAGCGCCAACCTGGCTAGTGCGCTGCACCGATCTGTCCATGTCATTGTCAAACACCAGGTTAAGGTCCCCCTATCAAAATGTGTCTATCTTGAGTGGCCGATGCCTCAGTGAGTGCCTTGTGTAAGAATCGTTCTTGGCCCTCATTAGGTGAGTAAAAAGACCTCAGTGTCAGGGTGTGTCCTCCCTTGGTAAATTGGTACATGAGGAGCCTGCCCTTGATTTTGACTCCCTTCTGTGCCACCATCCCCTCAAAGCCCTTGGAAACCAAGATAGCCAGGGAAGGAGCGGGACCGAGCCTGTGGGAAGTAAGTGTGCCTCCTGGAGAAGGCAAATGTCCGCCCCAGTGCTCTCCAGGTATGAAATGAGTGCCCTCCATTTGATTATTGAGACCTCTCACTTGAGAGTTAGAATCTGAACTGGGGATAGCAGTGTAGGAGAGTAGGGTCTGCAATCCTATGATCACCCAGATTTTTTGCTTTTGTTTCACTGGTTTACGACTTTCTCTGGCTGTGGGCCTGCTAATCAGACCCACAGCCTGGCTGTTCTCTTTCTAAATTACGATATGTACCCTAGGTGCATTTACCCATTGGTGCTGGGCCACCTTATCAGACCCCGTAACGCAGGGCATAGGTGTACCCAGGGCCGCTAGGGGCTGAAGCATGTATTATGCCACCCCTGGCTGGCCTCCTAAATTTGACACAACTGGCTGCACGACAGCTGGGGCGAAGACGTGTAACCACCCTTCGCTTTAGGTATAGTAGCTCTATATCTAACCATACAATGGACACCCGAGTTCCTATCAGTCACTCCTATGGCAGGCCTTAACAATCCTGAAGGCAGAGTGCGTGGGCTCGTGTGAGCTAGGTTCAGGCCCGAGCCGAGCCCGGTTGCAGCTTGCGGAATCAAGACCCAATAGCTGTTCCATGATAACGCGTACCATAACGGTAACTCCGGTGTCGCGTTATCAAGGCATGTCGAGTAAGGTGTCATACGAGTCGGGATGCTGCCCTCTCACCAACCCTGGCGATGAGGTTAGCATCCCACCCTTCTAGAGGGACACGACATGTACGTAACTGTGAACCCCGGTTAAAGTTAACTGAAGCCTCAGCTCCACAAAATGGATGCTGCCACCACAGACACAAGTCTGACCTCCTGCTGCTGGGAGTCCTTCCAGCGAGGAGCACTTGGACAAAGGGTTTCCTGTCGAGGGCGCTGTTCGCACCGTCCCAGACAGGGTTTGTGTATTCTGGGTAGGTAGGGCTTTGGCGAGAAGGTGACTGCGAAGTGGCACCCCGGTGCTCACTACGCATCTGCCGGTTAGAACCAGTTCCAGGGGCGACAGCCCTGGCCTGGGGAAAGTCCGGCAGGGGAGAGGGGCGTAACTACCCCCCTTCCTGGTCCCACCCTTAGGGCAGGACCTAGTCATGTACCCACCCCTTTCTTTAGGATAAAGACCGGAGCGGGGACCCTTCCAAATTAGATCATCTTTGAATCAAGAACTACTTTCTACGAAAGGACACTCAAGACTCTTCTCAAGATTTCTCCCTTGTGGCTAAGGAGTAGTCACCCTGCATCAGCGGGCACCATCTAAGAACTCTGCGGTTTGCTGCAAGTCCTTCCTCAAGGATCCGACGGCCCAGCTCGACGAGAACCGGCTTCCCTGGCACCTCTGACCTCTACCCACGTCATCAGCTCAGCTGTGATCTGTGGGTGCGACGAGACCTCGAGGGACCGGCCATCATCAGAACCTGCACGCTCTTAAAAACCAGCACGACCATCGAGGTAACTCTCTGGTGAGTGCTCTGGGGTCCGAGAAGCCCCGACCCTGAGCCGCTCTAGCACCGAAGTGCAGTCTCCCAGCATCTCCACGATCTGCGTGGGGCCCTTCTGCTCGCTGCTCAGCACGTTGTCTGGTCACTCGCCGCTGGCTTGTGCCCTTCTGTGACGACATCCGAGAATCATCACTGCTGGTCTGGTTGCTCCAGACTGGCCCTTGCTTCCATCTTTGCGAGAAGCACCCCGGACCCTCCTGGTCCACTCAAGACGCCATCTTAGGCCCACCCCGTGGCCCTGCGATCTGCCAAGGCTTGTTGCCCCATCCTGGGCCCAGCGACGCCGACAGCATCATCCTTCGTGGGACAGCTCGCACCTCCACCGTGGTCGCCGACAACGCCTCCTGGTCCGTGAGACTGCAGAGCCTAGCGTCGCCCACTCACCTGGTCGAGGTGACGGCCAACCGGTGCCTTCCTGGTACCCTCTGACTACTGGCTAGTAGTACGAACTTGGTCCCCTCTGCTTTCAGGTTTCATCAATCTCCGATCCAGGCTTGGATCTCTACGAACTATTCAGCACTGGTCGCCGGCCAGCAACTCCTTTCTTCCGGCTCCTGGCTCGTCAGCGAAGACCCCGACGCCTGTAAGACTTGTGCAGCCGCAGCCCTCGTGGCTAGGTAACTCGGCATTTCGGTGCCTGCATAGCCTCCTTACTCTAGGGTCCTGAGTCCCTCGCTTCCGACTTGCCTTATCGGGTCCGCCCGAGACCTTAACCTTTCCGTGTCCCCGGACACTTGTTTTGATTGTGCACTTGAAGTATTTGCTAAAGAGATTTGGTTTGTGCTTAGTACCCTGTCCTCATAAAGAGTACAGGGCTGTTGTGATTCTTAATAAATATCCTGTTTATTTTCATAACACTTGTGTGGTGTCCTTTCACTGGGTGTTCAAGGGGTACATGTGTGGTAAACAGCTGGCTTAACACGCCCTCTCGAGTCTTTAGCCTTAGACTGCTCGTATCCACGCTACTAGGATAGCTGGTCTATAGGTTGACTTACAACCAAACACCATAAGGGTCGTTGGAACGATACATAGCGGTCGCTAGAATAGCGAACGTTGCATATCGGGCCAACTTCTCACATTGGTGAGCAGCGGTTGGGATTTGAGCTTGCTGTTGTTTTACCACACGTATCCTAAGAATATCTTGTTGAAAGATCGCACAAGTACTGTTAGTACATATAACTAAAGCTTAGAATACTCTGAGTTCTACTGAACCAGCTGTTGTAGCTCCTCAAGGCTTAGCACACCTTGGCTACAACTCTTAGCAAGGGTACAGTAGGTAAACACGTAGTGTAGGTAGGTGCATCACTTACACCACACTAGAAACAGTATGTCGGACAAAGGAGGAAACTCTGGGTCTCCCCTTATGTCAGTTGACCCTCCACAGGTCATCCCTTCAGGATATACTGTGCTGAGCTTCAAGGAGTTAAGACGACTGTGTCACTCCAGGAAGATTCAGCAGGGGTCTAACCCCACAACGTCCTTTCTGATTGGTCTCTTGGAGACTTATGATGCCAGAAGAGCTGAGAAACTTCGTAGCTCTTCTAATCCAGAAGGAGACATGCCTCCCCTCGAGGGAACCCGGGACGATCCTGACCTCATCCACCTCGCAACTGAGAACGAAGATGTGGAGGAGGATGAGGATCTCTCTGGGGATGAGGCAGATAAGGGACAGGTAGAAGTCGTCAGACTAAGCAGGTCCAACTTAAGCAAACATGATAGCGGTACTGGGGGACCCCTGGGGCCACTATCAGGTCAGCTTAACATTGGGAATGGACGAGCCAGATCTCTGTCGAGAGGCTCTGGCAGATCCCTTCAAACCAATGGCTCTCACAACTCGTCTCAGAGAGGGATGACGTCCCCTCAGAGGAGAGTGTACGAAGCTAAGGAAAGGGCAGCCAATCTAAGGATTGAAAGGGAAGAACTTGCCCTGGCCAAAGAGAGGCTTGCCTTTGCTAGAGAGCAACAGTTAAGTGGGGCAGTCCCCACTGGTGGCAGCAATGTACCTAGTAATAGGGAAAAAAGTTTTGATGCGAAACACCTTGGTAAGATAGTGCCCCCCTTTAAACAAGGGGACGACATCCACAAATGGATTACTGCTTTGGAGAGGGCCTGCACTGTGCAGGGTGTTCCCCAGAGTCAGTGGGCAGCTATCTTGTGGCTCTCCTTTGAAGGAAAAGGAAGAGACAAGCTCCTCACCACAAGGGTGGAGGATGCTAACAATTACCAAATCTTGAAAAATACACTCGTTGAAGGGTTCGGCCTAACCACTGAGCAGTACAGGGTGCTGTTCAGGGATACCCAGAAAACGCAGTCTCAAGATTGGTCTGATTTTGTCGATTGTGCCACTAAGGCTTTTGAGGGCTGGTTGCTGGGCAGTAAGGTTACTGATTATCAAGGATTGTATAATTTGATGATGAGAGAACAAATTTTAAACAATTGTCAGAACCAGTTGTTGCATCAGCATCTTGTCGACTCGGATCTGACCTCTCCCCAAGAATTGGGAAAGAAGGCAGACAGATGGGTTCGTACAAGAGTTAAACAGAACCAGGGCCAGAATCAAGGTGGTCAGAAGAAAGCAGACCAGAAGGGTAAAGATTCTAAAGGGGAACAAAGTGACCAGAAGTCTTCGACAGGTCCCCAACAACCCAAAGAGGGTGGGGGTCAGGCTCCCCAAAAGAAGAAAGAAGGCCAATCCAAAAGATGGTGCCAGTACTGTAAAAGTAAATCTCACTGGTTTAGTGAGTGCACCAAGAAAGGAGGAGGGCAGACTCCTGCCACTGCAGCCCCTAAGGCACCTGTGCCCCCTAGTACAGTCAGCAGTGGTAGTGCGCCTCCCAAGGGTTTAGTAGGGTTAACCCTGGGTTCTGAGGGGCGTGACAACTTAGTTGGCACACTCACTCAGGCTGTCCTTGTCAGTACGGGGGACGCGGACGTATCCCCTGACGTAAGCCCCAATACTTTGGGCAAATACCGACAGACGCCTTTCATAAATGGAAAGATGGCTCAGGCCTATAGGGACACTTGTGCCAGCGTCACCATGGTGACGCCTAACTTTGTGGACCCTGGACAGATCATGCCAGGTACAGAATTCCTGGTGACCAATGCAAGCAATGTCACTACCAATCACAGTATGGCAATTGTAGCTTTCTCCTGGGGAGGGGTAACTGGCCAAAAGAAGGTTGTAGTTAGTCCAGACCTCCCAGTGGATTGTTTGTTGGGCAATGATTTGGAGTCGTCACAATGGTCAGAAGTGGAGCACCGGACTCACATGGAAATGTTAGGTTTGCCAGCACATGTGTTCGCTGTGACTAGGTCACAGGTCAGGAAATGCCCCACTGAACAGGTGCTGGATCCTGGAACAACGGACCAGACACCTCCCAAGAAAAAGAGCAGTAGGGTTAAGGCTGCGCCTTCCCCCTTGCCCCAGGTCGAGGATCAAGTCTCAGAGGAGGCTGACCTACAGGAATTGCGGGAAACTAAGCCTAGGGAATTCGAACTTGATCAAGTTGAATTCTTGGGTTCAGGGGGACCCTCAAGGGAAGACCTGGGGAAGGACCAGTTAGACTGCCCTTCTCTTGAACCCCTCAGACAGCAGGCTGCTGCTGAGGCTGCTGGGAACGCCACAGGTACCCACAAGGTATACTGGGAAGATGGACTCCTGTACACTGAGTCAAGAGACCCCAAGCCTGGCATGACCAGGAGGCTGGTCGTACCCTTGTCTCAGCGTGGTTTCCTACTTACCTTGGCCCACGAGATTCCCTTAGCAGGTCTCTTAGGCCAGACGAAAACGTGGGACAGGCTTGTCTCACACTTTCACTGGCCTCACATGAACGAAGATACCAAGGAGTTTTGCCGCTCCTGTGTCACTTGCCAAGCCAGTGGTAAGTCAGGTGGCACGACAAAGGCCCCCCTTATACCAATGCCTGTGGTGGGGGTGCCCTTTGAACGGGTGGGGATCGACATCGTCGGTCCCATGGAACCACCTACAGCATCAGGGCACAAGTTTATACTGGTGGTAGTGGATCATGCCACCAGGTATCCTGAAGCTATTCCCCTTAGGACCACTACAGCACCTGTTGTGGCAAGAGCCCTAGTTGGAGTATTCTCCAGAGTGGGCTTCCCTAAGGAGGTCGTCTCCGACAGAGGTGCAAACTTTATGTCGAGCTACTTAACTGCTATGTGGAAGGAATGTGGTGTCAACTACAAGTTCACTACGCCCTATCATCCACAATGCAATGGGCTTGTTGAGAGATTCAACAGGACCCTAAAAGGGATGATTCATGGACTACCGGAAAAGCTTCGGCGTAGATGGGACGTCCTGATCCCCTGCCTCTTGTTCGCCTACAGAGAAGTCCCACAGAAGGGGGTTGGCTACAGCCCTTTTGAACTTTTGTACGGGCATCCTGTAAGGGGACCCCTGTGTTTGGTGAAGGAAGGATGGGAGAGACCTCTCAAAAAGCCTGCAGCCAACATAGTGGACTATGTGCTTGGCCTCCGCTCGCGGATGGCTGAATACATGGAAAAGGCATCTGAAAACCTTAAGGCCAGCCAAGAACTCCAAAAAGCTTGGCATGACCAAAAGGCTGTCTTGACTGATACCAGCCCGGACAGAAGGTGTGGGTGTTGGAGCCAGTGGCCCCAGCAGCACTCAAGGACAAATGGTCCGGGCCCTACACCATCCTGGAGAAAAAGGGAGAGGTCACCTACCTGGTCGACCTGGGAACTCCCCGGAGCCCCCACAGGGTGCTTCATGTCAACAGGCTCAAGGCATATGTCGACAGGAAGGACATGAGTTTGCTCATGGCCCTAGATGAGGGACAGGAGGAGGAGAGTGACCCTCTCCCCGACCTGCTCACTCAGAATCCTGACGATGGATCGGTAGATGGTGTTGTCTTTTGTGGCAGCCTCTCCGAACATCAACAGAGAGACTGTAAACGGGTTCTTCAGTCTTTCAGACATATGTTTTCTCTAACACCCAGCCAGACCGATTGGTGCACCCATGAGGTTGACACTGGCGACAGCTTGCCCGTTAAGAGTAAAATTTACCGGCAGCCTGATCACGTTAGAGACTGCATCAAGAGTGAAGTGCAGAAAATGTTGGAGCTGGGAGTCATTGAACCCTCGGATAGCCCTTGGGCTAGTCCCGTAGTTCTAGTGCCGAAACCTCACACCCAGGGTGGTAAGAGAGAGTTGAGGTTTTGCGTAGACTACAGGGGTCTCACTGCAGTCACTAAGACTGACGCCCACCCAATACCAAGGGCAGACGAACTTATCGATAGATTGGCTTCGGCCAACTACTTAAGTACGTTTGACCTGACAGCTGGGTATTGGCAAATCAGGTTAGCTGAGGACGCCAAGCCTAAAACCGCATTTTCAACCCCTGGTGGGCATTATCAGTTCGTGGTGATGCCCTTCGGTCTGAAAAATGCACCTGCCACCTTCCAACGGTTGGTGAATCAAGTCCTGACTGGGCTGGATGACTTCTGTGCGGCGTATCTTGACGATATCGCTGTCTTTAGCTCCACCTGGGAGGATCACCTGGTCCACCTGCGGAAGACATTAGAGGCACTGCAAGCAGCAGGTCTCACTATCAAGGCCACCAAGTGCCAGATAGGGCAGACACAGGTTGTATACCTGGGCCACCTTGTAGGTGGAGGCCAGGTTCAGCCACTGGAGAGCAAGATACAGTCAATCAGGGACTGGGCTCCTCCAACCACCCAGACTCAGGTTCGAGCTTTCTTGGGCCTGACTGGTTACTATAGGAAGTTTGTCAGGAACTATGGTTCCATTGTGACACCATTAAACGAACTGACAAGTAAAAAGATGCCAAAAAAGGTTCAGTGGACAGCGAGCTGTCAAAAAGCATTCGATGACCTAAAGCAGGCCATGTGCACGGCGCCTATCCTCAAGAGTCCGGACTACTCCAAACCATTCATTGTCCAAACAGATGCTTCTGAGTTGGGTGTGGGAGCTGTTCTTTCTCAACTGAATTTTGATGGTCAAGACCAGCCCATTGCTTTTATAAGCAGAAGGCTGACCCCTAGAGAGAAGAATTGGTCAGCTATTGAGAGGGAGGCCTTTGCTGTGGTTTGGGCCCTGAAGAAGCTGAGGCCATACTTGTTTGGCACTCACTTCAAGATTCAGACCGACCATAAGCCCCTCTTGTGGCTAAATCAGATGAAGGGTGAAAACCCCAAACTGCTTAGGTGGTCCATTTCCCTACAGGGGATGGACTTTACAGTGGAACATAGACCTGGTACTGATCATGGCAATGCCGATGGGCTCTCCAGATATTTCCACTTAGAACAAGAAGACTCACCTGGTCAAGGTTAGCTTATTGTTCCGACGTTTGGGGGGGGGTCATGTAGGAGAGTAGGGTCTGCAATCCTATGATCACCCAGATTTTTTGCTTTTGTTTCACTGGTTTACGACTTTCTCTGGCTGTGGGCCTGCTAATCAGACCCACAGCCTGGCTGTTCTCTTTCTAAATTACGATATGTACCCTAGGTGCATTTACCCATTGGTGCTGGGCCACCTTATCAGACCCCGTAACGCAGGGCATAGGTGTACCCAGGGCCGCTAGGGGCTGAAGCATGTATTATGCCACCCCTGGCTGGCCTCCTAAATTTGACACAACTGGCTGCACGACAGCTGGGGCGAAGACGTGTAACCACCCTTCGCTTTAGGTATAGTAGCTCTATATCTAACCATACAATGGACACCCGAGTTCCTATCAGTCACTCCTATGGCAGGCCTTAACAATCCTGAAGGCAGAGTGCGTGGGCTCGTGTGAGCTAGGTTCAGGCCCGAGCCGAGCCCGGTTGCAGCTTGCGGAATCAAGACCCAATAGCTGTTCCATGATAACGCGTACCATAACGGTAACTCCGGTGTCGCGTTATCAAGGCATGTCGAGTAAGGTGTCATACGAGTCGGGATGCTGCCCTCTCACCAACCCTGGCGATGAGGTTAGCATCCCACCCTTCTAGAGGGACACGACATGTACGTAACTGTGAACCCCGGTTAAAGTTAACTGAAGCCTCAGCTCCACAAAATGGATGCTGCCACCACAGACACAAGTCTGACCTCCTGCTGCTGGGAGTCCTTCCAGCGAGGAGCACTTGGACAAAGGGTTTCCTGTCGAGGGCGCTGTTCGCACCGTCCCAGACAGGGTTTGTGTATTCTGGGTAGGTGGGGCTTTGGCGAGAAGGTGACTGCGAAGTGGCACCCCGGTGCTCACTACGCATCTGCCGGTTAGAACCAGTTCCAGGGGCGACAGCCCTGGCCTGGGGAAAGTCCGGCAGGGGAGAGGGGCGTAACTACCCCCCTTCCTGGTCCCACCCTTAGGGCAGGACCTAGTCATGTACCCACCCCTTTCTTTAGGATAAAGACCGGAGCGGGGACCCTTCCAAATTAGATCATCTTTGAATCAAGAACTACTTTCTACGAAAGGACACTCAAGACTCTTCTCAAGATTTCTCCCTTGTGGCTAAGGAGTAGTCACCCTGCATCAGCGGGCACCATCTAAGAACTCTGCGGTTTGCTGCAAGTCCTTCCTCAAGGATCCGACGGCCCAGCTCGACGAGAACCGGCTTCCCTGGCACCTCTGACCTCTACCCACGTCATCAGCTCAGCTGTGATCTGTGGGTGCGACGAGACCTCGAGGGACCGGCCATCATCAGAACCTGCACGCTCTTAAAAACCAGCACGACCATCGAGGTAACTCTCTGGTGAGTGCTCTGGGGTCCGAGAAGCCCCGACCCTGAGCCGCTCTAGCACCGAAGTGCAGTCTCCCAGCATCTCCACGATCTGCGTGGGGCCCTTCTGCTCGCTGCTCAGCACGTTGTCTGGTCACTCGCCGCTGGCTTGTGCCCTTCTGTGACGACATCCGAGAATCATCACTGCTGGTCTGGTTGCTCCAGACTGGCCCTTGCTTCCATCTTTGCGAGAAGCACCCCGGACCCTCCTGGTCCACTCAAGACGCCATCTTAGGCCCACCCCGTGGCCCTGAGATCTGCCAAGGCTTGTTGCCCCATCCTGGGCCCAGCGACGCCGACAGCATCATCCTTCGTGGGACAGCTCGCACCTCCACCGTGGTCGCCGACAACGCCTCCTGGTCCGTGAGACTGCAGAGCCTAGCGTCGCCCACTCACCTGGTCGAGGTGACGGCCAACCGGTGCCTTCCTGGTACCCTCTGACTACTGGCTAGTAGTACGAACTTGGTCCCCTCTGCTTTCAGGTTTCATCAATCTCCGATCCAGGCTTGGATCTCTACGAACTATTCAGCACTGGTCGCCGGCCAGCAACTCCTTTCTTCCGGCTCCTGGCTCGTCAGCGAAGACCCCGACGCCTGTAAGACTTGTGCAGCCGCAGCCCTCGTGGCTAGGTAACTCGGCATTTCGGTGCCTGCATAGCCTCCTTACTCTAGGGTCCTGAGTCCCTCGCTTCCGACTTGCCTTATCGGGTCCGCCCGAGACCTTAACCTTTCCGTGTCCCCGGACACTTGTTTTGATTGTGCACTTGAAGTATTTGCTAAAGAGATTTGGTTTGTGCTTAGTACCCTGTCCTCATAAAGAGTACAGGGCTGTTGTGATTCTTAATAAATATCCTGTTTATTTTCATAACACTTGTGTGGTGTCCTTTCACTGGGTGTTCAAGGGGTACATGTGTGGTAAACAGCTGGCTTAACACGCCCTCTCGAGTCTTTAGCCTTAGACTGCTCGTATCCACGCTACTAGGATAGCTGGTCTATAGGTTGACTTACAACCAAACACCATAAGGGTCGTTGGAACGATACATAGCGGTCGCTAGAATAGCGAACGTTGCATATCGGGCCAACTTCTCACAAGCAGCATCTAGACCTCGGGGAGGAAGCAATGCCAAGCAATAGCCCCTGCGAAGTGAGGACCCTGATGGGGCCTATAGGGAACTCCATATCTCATCAATGTGAGGGCAAAAGAATAATGGCACTCTGTGGGCCGGGGCCTACCTTGGAATAAGAAAGAAAGAGAAGGAAGAGACAAGAGAAAGACCCCAAAGACCTGAAACAAGAAAAAAACTAACAAGGCGCAATAAGCGCCAGAATGAATTCGACATCCAGGAATGATCAGAGGAAGAATCTGTTGGGTGTTTGTGTGGCTTACATCATCCCAGCCTCCCCTCCAATCCCCCCGAGCCATGAGGTCATATTAACCAGGTTCAGTCACTCGGTTGACGCCTTGGCCAGGGCTGCCAGGGCAGCCATTTGTTCCTGCTCGACCACTGTGGGGTCCGGACGATGGATGCGGCGCCGACGTCTCTGCTGTTGCCATTTCGGTATGCCATTGTTGGACCCGGGGTCTGAGCGCTCCCTCGTCTGTGTCCTCTAGGAGAGCGATCCCCAGCAATTTGCTTGCTTCAGACAGGTTGCGGAGCTGGTTCAATTTGCCCTTGTGTCGGAAAACCAGATGGAATGGATGTCCCCAGGAGTAAGCGATGTTGCGTTGGCAGAGGGCCTCAGTGATGGGCTGAAAGTTCTTAAGTTTCTGGAGTGTGATGACGGCATGGTCTTGGTAAAGGGTGGGAGTCTGGTTGCGAATGGAAATCTGCTGAAGCGAGCGGGTTTATGCAAGATTTCTTCCTTGGTTTGAAAGTCTTGGACATAGACCAGGATATCTGCTGGTGGTGCAGTCGCTGCTCTGGGTCGGCCCACTCTATGTGCCCGATCTAGCTTCAGGTCAGCATTCAGTGGGTTGCCCAGGATATGATTGAAGAGCTCTTGCACATATGTAAAGAAAGCACCAGCTTCTTCATTGGTACCCACCCCTCGGATCCTAATGTTGTGGCGGCGGGAGCGATTCTCGAGGTCCTCCAGATGGGACTGCTCATCAACCTGTTGCTCATGCATTCAGATTACCTCCTGCTGCATACCCGCCAGTTCGATGTCCCAGGTATCGCCCTTATCCTCCAGGATCGCCACCCTCTCCCCTCTATCGTCCACATCCTTACGATGTCTTTGATCTCTGCTGTGAGATCACGCTTCACGGTTTGAAGGTAGTCGCGCAGCCCAGCGAATAGAGATTCCAAATAGGCCTGCGTGAGCGACACCGCCAGCTCGCCGCGTCTGTTAACTAGTGGGGGGTGGCGGCAGCAGCAAGGGCCACCACAGGAGTTCTCTGAGGTGATCCACAGGGCCGAAGGCCGATATACCTCCCGAGGGCCTGCCCCACACACGCCAATCTTGGGACCTTAGCGTGGGATCGCGTTGGGTACCGGAGCCCCCAAAATGTCGACCAATGTGTGGCCTTGAGCCCCCGCCGCCACCCCCTAGTTAACAGACGCGGCGAGCTGGCGGTGTCGGCCCCAGCCGGCGCAGTTAGGCGGAGGATCCGGGTGTGATAGGTGCGATGCAGGGTCCACGGCCAGAGGCCCAAGATCTAGAGAGGCCCACTTGTGGTGATGGATCGCGCAGCTTGACGGGGACCAGGCATGTCTGGCTAGCCCTGGGGAGGTAGGAGCTCAGCGGGATTCAGAGCTCATAGCTTGACTCACCGCTATCTCTCCGCCGGGCTCCTCGGGTCCCACAGAAGGGGCCATTGTGCACCCCGCCCCGGTGCTCAAGATCTCGTCTCCAGCGGCCTCAGTCTCCGCTTCGGGTCCTTTCCTGCAGGAAATGCCCCCGGGTGGTGCTGATGTCAAAGGCAGACGACACTCTCCACCTACAGGGACTTAGAGCAAGGCCACCCCACCCTAGCCACGCCGTCCGATGCCTCATGCCACCCACCGGTGCCCGGGTCAAGCTCGGGCTGGCAGCCTTGAGTACAGTCACAGAGACCCAAGGGGCACTTCGGTGAGTGATAACCGGAACCTGGGTGTTGTAGGAAGCAGTTCAGCCGTATTCTGTACAATATGAGGTCTGAGGCCGTTGCAATAGTGTAGTGTAGTTCCTATATTCCCAATAGGCTCTGCGCATCGGGATAATATATTCAGCAGTGTAGACGTAGGACTGAGGTCGACTAGGTCTCTACTGACTATATTAGACTTAAGGTTTGCCAGCTAGCTCAGAGGTCACTAGAAACTTTCTCGAATAAACTAGGAGGAGTTTAACCTCCCTGGATAGACAAGAAGGGATTAGCTTCCGACAACCATATAACCTGACAACTTTGCTCCCTCAGAATAAGAGTGTATCTTTAGAGTCGTGTGAAAACAATAGACAGCTATTTCACTCAGTCAATTGTGCGTACTTAGTTTCACCAGAGTGCAGAGAAAAGAGAGATGGGCGTTTTCAATAAAAAGGTGTTATTTATTGAGCAGTCTTCTTTCTCATGCAAGAGAAATGAATTGCCATAATTGCAATACTTAATGTAAAGTAAAGTGTGTACAGTAAAAAGAGTATTATGAAATAATACCGTAAAAGCAAGATATGGTTTCTTAGCCATAAGATACTTTAAAATGGATAAAATATATACATACATATATACATTGACTAATCGTACTCAACTGGTGCTTCTAACTACGCCTACCCCGGTGTACCTGACCTAAGCCTAATACGTGGGAAGGAGTAAGTAAGTAGCAGTTTAAGTTAAGTTGGTTTTGCCAAGAATCTGACTCAAGAATTCTCTTTAAGGATTTAGTCCGCTCCGTACCCGGGTAATAGAATGCAGGAGGTCTGGTATCTCTCTTTCAGGACTCGATATCCCAGCAGCCCGCGAAGGCGGCTGAGAACACCGGAGCTGGATTTCTCGGCAGGAGAAAAGACAGCATCTCTCTCAGTTCGTCAAAAGGGAGGGGCAGCGTCCGTGGGCTCTCGCATCAGCTGGGCTCTCGGGCAAGTAGATAGCTGCTCGGCTCCAAAACCACCACTGTGTGTTTGCTTAAGGCAACGTTGGTATATTTATACCTGAAAGGTGCTGAGTTTGACATAAGGTTTGGACATAAGACGTCAATAAAGATGTCACTAAGAACTGACTGTTCCTTTAGTGTTCGCAGGAGTTCAATGACAAATCAAAACAAAAGCAAATGGGGATTTCCCAGGTTGCTGGAGGTTTGGTGTGTCGAAAGAACTCGTTGTGCTCTCTAGGAATCTAAGGAAGTAGCTTTTTTGTGCTTTGGAATGCAAGGGCTATTTACTAAATATGGATCTGATTCTTACGCCATTATAAGAATATTATTGATTATAGCCGTACAAGGGCATAAAATAGCAATATTGATTTAGATTCCTAGATAAAAACACAATACCCATTCCACGATCTAATGTCCATCATTACTAAAACTAAGCAATAGTAAAGATTTAAAGGTGCATGTGTATTCCAACCCACCCCAAAATACATTTTTTGCATTCGAAATGGTGTATGCGAAATACACGAAAATTGATTATTGGTACTGTACGCTTGTCAAGCAGTATAATCATTCAGTTAAACATGCTTATATATATTAGCTGAACGATTTGCGAAAATTACACATGAAATGGCTCTTAATACAGAAAAGAAGGTCGAGACCATTCCATCACATATAAATACAGTTGCTGTAATTGTGCTAGAGGCTGAGATAATATATTGTCTCTAGAGTTCCTAAAAATAGAAGCTCTGTTCTTTAAGAATAGTTATACTTTAAGCAGAGTACGTGTGCCAGAAAAAGATAAATATTTTGGAAGTTTGAAAAAAATAATTTCGCTTTCAGGGGAAAAAATAGTTCCAAATGTTTTCAGTAGCTTTTGTTTATCAAAGCTGAAGGCCGAATTCAGAGTTCAGGGGAACGCTGTGTGCTCGTTGCTTAAAAAGTTATTCTTTCTGTTCAGGGGAGAACATAATTTCAGACAGACTCGCAAAAAATTGGTCTACGACATCAGGTGAAAGTCCGACCAAGTTTGAAAGTGCCGCAACAGTGAGAATGATTGCTATAATCGATGTCCGGATCAGCAATGCTCACAGAAGGTCGTACCTGGTTGATGCTGCTCTCATCTTGTACTTCACTGCCACCTAATCATAGTGGTGAAGTCATAACGAATGCGTCATCAGAATGGGTAGCCGCTGGGGACAACACGATGCATGAGCCGTTACAGGACTTAGCAGAGTATCTGTATCCAATGGTACTGCTGATGGTAGTGTAAGACAGACGTCCAACACGCATTCTTCTCCGCATAGCATACAACGAAGCACAGGTAGGATGCAATTTTGCCAGATTGGTCTGAATGAAAGAAACCAGGTCATATTCAGATCTCTTAGCCGGGCTAAACCAAGGACTTTAGTTATGCGGTCCCGATAGCGTATAGCTAGGAACGTTTCTTCCATTGTTGCTTGAGTCTTGTCTGCGACTTGGCTTGCCATATCGGAGCAGAAGGGTCAAAAATAAAATTCCTGCTACGAGTCCCAAAAGTAGTGGTAGGCCGCCAAAGACAGAATGGACAAAATTTGGGAAAAATGCCCAGAACTGTTTCGAAGGGTGTTAACAGTCCCGAAAAAATTATCTTAAATATATGTGGGATACCACTGGCATCAGACATATTTAGGATTTGGCTTAGCATTTCTCCAAAATGCACGGGGCCATCTGTTGATAAAAGGGTATGTATCTCTGCCGTTGTCCTTGCAACCAGAAGATCATACGTTTCTTTTGATGACGTTAAAGACACGGTTGTCTGTAAAAGAACAGACTTCATTCTGTTAAAGTATCAATTCGAATAGAAGAGATATTCAAAGAAGGCCAAATCGTCGCCTCCCTATCTGGAGTGCTGTTTGGATACAATACTTGCATACAGCAAGTGACCATGGAACTAACACTTAC
Source organism: Lissotriton vulgaris (assembly GCF_964263255.1). Classification (NCBI taxonomy): domain Eukaryota; kingdom Metazoa; phylum Chordata; class Amphibia; order Caudata; family Salamandridae; genus Lissotriton; species Lissotriton vulgaris. The sequence goes on from NC_141695.1 coordinate 717,298,486, forward strand.
GAGATAGGCTTTCCCTGGCACCATGCCACAACAGCAGTGGTCCATTATTAGAATTTAGCTCCCGTTAGAAAGCCGCCTAAAGAATGGCTCTATTTGTGTTGCAGGTGTGCCGTGCTGGTGACTTGAAAGGTTATTTGAAGTCCCCTCACAGGCCCCATGCAAATTAATACCTTGGCACAGAAGTATACTGCTTAGTGATTGTTTACAATTGTTACCACTAAGAAATACATTCTGTTTATTTTCACTATAACATGTGTGTGTGTAAGGCAATTTCCATGATGACTTAATGTACCCTTTACCCAACCTTTCATAATGGCCCGCTGGTATATACTCTTGGCAGTATTTAAATTGGAAAGTTATTATCGGAATTGTAATTATTCCGTGTATTATCCATTCAATGACAGGTCTTTCTGACATTGTCAATGGTAATCTCTCAAGTTTTTCAATGCTCAGAATCGTATAGTCTGCTCCTTTTTGTGCCAAACTGATTTGTTTATCAGTAAGGTTAAAGATAGAGAATAATGACGTTATGTTTATCAAACGCCATGGCACGTAGCCTGAATGCAGATTTTGCAACGTCCAGCCGAGCTGTACAATAGATCGTAATTGGGACTGACCGTGTTGTAACATTAGTAAGTCCTGATCTATTATATCGATAGCAGATGATACAATACTGTCCAGTGAATATATTCTGGAGGACAGAGTCATTAACCCATTGTCCACAACAGAAAGTGATTTTTCCAAATTAATACGATCAATCTCTCGTATTTTCTCTGCTGTCTCAATTTGAGTTACTTTCCAAGCTTCGTTGTATGCAGCGTATATAGCGGCCGCTATGAAACGTTTTTGACGCTGTTTGCGTGGTCCCATTATGAAATCACGCAAGTCTGCACCGTCTTTAAGTAAAGTCAAGTGTTGCCTAATTTCGGCCAGTGTGGATGTCTGTAGCCATTCAAGGCATAGTTTCCCTACACTGTATGTTGTTACTATCCATGGATGTTGTCTCTGGGAGTATCTAGGGTCTGGTCTGGTCATTTTGAACCCCTGTTTTTTGTTCAGTAATCTATCTTGACAGTTATTTGTGTCTGTTGGCCAGATCAACCACTTTTTCCAATCAGGATGTGTTCTCTTTTGGTGTAAAATATTGGATACGTCTATCTCCACATCTGTAGTGGTGTTACTATCAGGTATTGGCTTTGGAATAGACGGTTTGTTCAAGTCTTTAATCTTAGCTAGGCCAAGACAAGTAGTCTGTTGAATGGTGTCATTCAAGAATATTATTTGTGCTGGGATCATGCAGGCTCTAAATAATGCTTCTAAACCTTGGACCTGACAATTTTTTGTACCCCAGATGGTTTTCGTTTGAATGTTGTCTTTCCAGAATTCAAAACCAAATGTAATCATTTTTTCATAAAATGTTTCAGAATAAATCAATTTAGTATTTGTCAAAATTGTTTTTATCCCTGTCTTATTTAACAGTTTAAAATAAAACGTTTCTGCATCACTTGTGTTAAACCCTGAGAAGTATGGGAATTTCTCATAAAATGTTTTCGAACTGCTTTTAGGTGGAGTTGCACAATGTTCCCATTGATTATACTTAAAAACATTTCTAGGTTGAGCAGATTTATGTAAATAGTGATGTGCAAAGTGTTTGTAACAGTACATTTGTTCCTAATTCGAGGAACCCTGTAGGTAATCATGTTCTGTCAATTTTGCTAACATTACTAAATCTGACATCATATTATTTATGCTTTCAAAGTCCCAATCATCAGAGAATGTACTTGGTTTTACAAAGTCACTTAATGAAACCTTGAACTGATGTGGATATTTCAAGAGTTCAACCGGGCCATAGATTTCGTAATCCGTTTTGTCCCAAGCTACCCCACTGGGTATTGGAATGGCTGTGACATTCACTGATGATAGTTCTCTTTTCTCGATGTGAGATGACTTGTGTGGCTTTAGGACCAAGTTGATGTTCTGACTTGCTGTGTCCATTGTACTGTATTTTCCCTCAATAAATTTTCCCAAACAAAGTACCATGATGAGCCAAAGCAGGAGGAAAAGTACACTTAACACAATCCAAAATTCAATCCATGGAGAAATCCGATATGTTTCTTTGAGTTGATGAAAGAGTTCAGTTAATTTGTCTTTGAAAGTTCTAGTTGTTGGCGTTTCTTCAGGTTCGCTTGGATCTTCAGAAAAGTTATCGAAATTGATGAAGTAGCCAGATGCAGTTCTGTCAATTGTTGGAATTGCTTCCGAATTTTCCTTTTTCATTTTTTCTTTCATTAGCATAGTCTGAGGCTACATCGTTGTAGACAGGTGTTTCTTGACAAACTGTTTCAATTTGGGTTTCAAGAGGCACAAGTTCCATGGCATTGTTGCATAGTCCTTTTTTATTCACTGCAGGTTTATCAAATGTGATTAGTCTGTCAGTTTGAACCTCTTGGATTGTAGCAAATTTGGGTATTCTGCTATTTCTTGGGAGTCCACTGGGCCTACTACTTATTATTGGCCACATGATTGTGGTTTTACCAGGTCGATGGATACAACTCGGTTCTCCTTTTTACCAGCAAGGGGCGATAGTACAACTGATCTTGTTCCGCTGACAGCTAAGACAGGTACTGCTTTTCTGTAAGAAGGCCCAAATTCCTTCTTCACAGCGATCTTCTCTCTGACCAGATCCCCAATCTTTGGAATCCAGACAGGCTTGCTTGGACAGGTGGTTTATCTTCAGTGACTGTTGGCTGCTGTTTTAACTTTGTTGCTCAGGGCTTTTCTTGTTTCATTTGAGTCCTGTAAAACAGCCAAATGATCTTTGATATCAAAGCATTTTCTTTCTACCACTGAAGTCTGACTATCTAAGTCCTGAATATGCATTTTAGTACCGAACAATAGTTCATACGGACTGAAACCTTTTAGAGAATTTCTTGGCAGATTATTAAGACTACGTTGGCCACTTGTTAAATGTTGGACCCACCCATCACCCGAACCTAATACCCTCGCTGTTATAGATTGCTTTATGTCCCGGTTTTTTCTTTCCACAATCCCATTTCCCTCAGGATGGAAGGGACAAGAGTACCGCAATGCAATGCCCATGCTGGTCATGGCCTCCTTATAAGCTCGAGAGCTAAAAGCAGAACCCTGGTCAGAATGTAGCATGCCAATTGTGTATATGTGCCGATAAAGATTTGCAAATCTTTTATAACAGTTCTGGCGTCAGCCGAGCGCTGGTGTCTGTATTTTTAAGTGAATCTAGTCTTAAAAAGAAATTAATGGGACGCTGGATTTTACGTATAGCTAGCCTTATGCTAACTACAAGAAGGGCCATGGCAATTCTACGGTCAGTTCGCTACTGCAATCTCTGTTGCAGTTTGGACAGCTCTTAGCAAATTTGTAATGTTGCAGGCTCATCCCCGGCCACCAGTATTCTGATTGTAATTCTTTCAGAGATTCTTTGATCTCTTGGTGCCTTAGACCCAATCCCATGTGTGCGTCCGCTATTAAGATTCTCCTGTTCGTGTTTGGAATTACTCTATCCCCCACTCCAGGGATTCGAGCAAAAGGAACGGAGTTTGCATCAATTATGTATGCATAATTGAGTGGATAGTTCACGGTTAGTAGTGCTGCACAGTCGCCTTTTGAAGACTTTTTTACCACCATCATGGTTTCCCAGTCCATGTATTTTTCTGAACGCTTTTTTGTGGCTACGGAAGCCGGTTGAGTTGCTTCCGCTGTGGCTGTATTAGCCAATGAATTCCCTACAACGTGAACGCCATCACGTTGATGACTCAGTGTATGTATCACATGAGTCTTTCGTAGTTCTTTCTGCAAAACAACTACCTGTTCCCAAAGCTTCTTATGCTTTATATTGGCACCTGTGGCATCTTTGTAATCGTTTTCAATCCAGTTCTGAAAGTCATTATTTTAAGATTTGACGCAGAAATGTGAATCGCACACCATTAGTGTCAGGAATTCATGATCAGCATTTTCAAGCGCCATCTTTAAAGATCTGATTTCAGCTCGCTGAGCGGAACAGTTTCTCAGTGATTCAGTTTTTGTTATTTTTGGTCTGAATTTACCACAGCGCCAGCGACCTTTAACAATCGTGCACGCTGCATTGTAGGATTTATTATCCACATCGTAATGTTGTTCAAATCTGTCCATATAGATTACACAAGAGTACTGTTGGAGAGGCAGAATTCCGATTGGCAGAGGATATTCTTCTTCATATTTTAGATCTTTCAGTTTTTTCATGTTTGGGTCAAAATAGTATTTCACGTCTTCTGCAGCAAGAGAATTTTCCCACTGTATCCATTTTGGATCTAATGCCACCGTTTTTAGATTAACTGGGCTTAATAACACCTCAAAGGCTGATTCTGCTGTATAAACAGTTATTCTTTTGCATTGGGCTTGGGCTCTTTCTTTTGCTACAGCACTTCGACCCGTATTTACAATATTTTCTGTAAGACTGAATGTTTTTTCAGCTTGTGTGTAGAAATGTGATTTGTAAGCTATTGGTACCGTTTCTCCCTCATTAGAGGTCAGGTACGTGAATTTGCATCTTCCTGGGATGACTCGGATTACAAGGTTGCATGTGTTGTCGCGAGTTTATAATTTTGTTTTAGCTAACATGTCTGTTTGCAATGATCTCAAAATTTCTGTGTGTTTCTGAGTCCAATTGATTGGTTTAAAATCAGGTTTTATTAATTCACAGAGAGGTTTAACCCTCTCTGCATAATTTAGAATGTAAGTTCTTCCGAAATTCAGGAAACCTAGTATTGATTGTAAGTTCTTCAGCGTTTTTGGTGCTTGGAGTACAGCGCACTTCTCTAAGAAGTTGTCTGCTAGGCTTTTGCCATCACTTGATATTTCATATCCTAAAAACAGGAAAGTTAGGTGGGCAATTCATGACTTTTTAAAGTTGAATTTGTAACCCTTTGCTGCGAACCCAAGTATTATAGTGTTCACTCTTTTCAAGTGAGTATCCAGGTCATCATCTGTGAGATAAATGTCATCGACATAAGATAATGCCTCATCATCATATATTTGTAGTAACTCTGTTACCCTTGCTGAGAATAATCCTGGGCTATTCTTGAATCCCTGTGGGAGTCAACAGAATTTTTTCTGTGACCCCTTTATTGAGAAAGCGGTTAAATACCTGCTTTCAGGTGCAATGTTTTGACAAAAGAATCCATTAGAGATGTCTAATGTTGTTTTGTATTTTTTGCGAACGATGTTATTCATTAGTGCTGCACTGTGTGAGTTTTGTACTGCAAATGTCTTGCATAATGAGTTAAGGTGGAGTGGTGTGGCTCACTGGTTAGAGGCGGCAGACCCGCGAGCAGAGGATGGCCTGGGACCAGGGTTCAATTCCCGACGCGGCAGGGTCGTGGACCAAGGTCAGCGGACTCGATAATTCTCACCTTGGTGCCTACTCTAACCAGGGATCACACTCGGCAACTCTGGGCATTAGCTTGCCTCATCTCCACGACGGCCCCATCAACGCCGGGGATGCCTGGTTTTAGCAGATTCGATAATTCTCACCTTGGTGCCTACTCTAACCAGGGATCACACTCGGCAACTCTGGGCATTAGCTTGCCTCATCTCCACAACGGCCCCATCAAAGCCGGGGATGCCTGGTTTCACCTTGGAGATACCCAGTAGGGACCATCTCACAGGGTAAGCCAGGACGGGTTCCCCAGCGGTCTATTGCGCAGAGATACTCCTTCGGGAGTCGATTCTAGCGCATTAGAAACCCACAAATAAATAAATAAATAATAAATAAATAAATAAGGTGTCTGTAGTCCAAGACTAGACGATATGAATCGTCTGGTTTGGAGACAGGAAACAAAGGATAGTTCATTTGAGAGGTGCGTGTTTCGATCACCCCTTGGTATTCAAGTTGATCTAAGATCTCCGTGACTTTTTTTTTTTTAGCTTCTTGCTTAATTGGGTACTGCCTTTGAGCAGTTGGTTGACATTTTAACTGGATTTTGTGAGGAGGGGAGTCCTCATCCCATTCTACATGATTTTTATATAATGCAGGAGCTTGAGCTACTGCCCATTTTCTTGCATATATGTATTTTCTATGAATTGGAATATGATTTGAGAAGGCAGGCATAATCATTTCTTCGCCATGAGGGCACTCCCTGACAAACTCTGGTGGCCAGTCTTTCTCAGCTAATAGGATGTCATAGCCTTTTGAAAGGTTATCCCAAAACAGACCCCTTACTTTCCTAGTCTTATCTCCCTCTATACGCAATGTTATTTTGTATATTTTATGAGGTTTGCTAACTCTGGTATCTGCAGTTTCCCCCTGAATGTATTAATTCGTGTCCACTGTCTCCAGATGATTCATCAGGATCTTGCGAGCTATTGTCACTTCTGCTGCGCTGTCTAGCATTGTCTGGGCCCACTCTCCGTTTTTCAGCGGTGTCCTCAGTATCCTCGGCATGTTTGATTATTTTAATACTGGCTACCATCTTTCTTGGAATTTGTAATTTTTTACTTTGAGCAGGTTCCTTGTCTTTGGACTTGACGTGCTCTTCCCTGTGTTCTGACCGTCCTCTTCTTTCCGATTTCTGCGAGGAAGTCTGAAAAGATTGAGAGGGACATGTATCAATATCTTGATATCTATCAGGCTTTTTCAAATTATCCCTATTTCTAAGGTTGTATCTTTTCTCAAAGGGCTCCCTCTGGGGAGACTTATGTCCTTTGTCTGGCGATCTTTCTCTCCGCCGAGGAGACCTTCCTCTGGACTGGAATCTTTTTTCTTTGGGAGTGGATTGATTTTTTCCATCCCAACTCTTTTTTGGAGTGTTTAGATTATTTTTAATAAATATCTTTTCAGGATTTTCAGTTAGTTGGGGTTTTACTGGTTTCCAACCCAAACTATCTCTACCTAGTTCTTCATAGGATTTTTCTATGATTCTGGCAAGTTCAATTGGTTGGGCTGTTATATCTGTTTCTTTCAATTTCTGGCGGATCGCCACCGATGCTGCTTCTCCTTTTATGTTGGCTAATAATATAGCCGAGACCTGCTTGAAGTCTTTCAGTAATTTCATACCCAGAGTTAATGCAGGTTCTGGACCGTATTCATTTTGAATCTGTCTTAGTACATCTGGTATTACCGCCAGGGACTGAACACCATGTGTTTTTGTGTAATTGGAAGCAAAGACTGTGCCCCAAGTGTTACAATCCTCCACATGTGGTGCGATCCCCATTGGAAGGCAGATAGTCAGAATTCTGTGTTTCTCACTAGGGGTAGTATCCGGATATACTGCCTCTATTTGAGTTATCTTTTGAGCTAGCCAGAATGGAATTTGTTCCCGTTTTGCGGGTGTTTTACCAAGACATGATTGTATGTTCTGTGGTGTAATTTTGTTTGGGTTTCCCTGATGAGGGGTCAGCTGTGGAATATTAATAGCTGGTTGGACTGTTGAACTCCGCATTACATATTGGACTAATTGTCTATGTATTTTAATTAGTACTTTTAACTGGGCTAAAAGTTCCCGGTCTGACATTTTTTCGATGTCTGGATGTGGTGTGTAGCTGGCTAGAACCAGCCACTTTGCTCCTGGTCTACCTAGTGGACCGAGCCTGGTGATGTGATCATTATGTTTTAGGGCGCCTTTAAACCAGAGCAGGTGTTCTTGGTAATTTAGTGGGATTTCAATGTCCTCGAAAAGAGTGTATTCATCCGGAGGTTCCTCTATTTTGTAATAGTGGAATTTGTGCGTTACAGCGTTTGCTGCTGGAAAGTTTATCCATGAATAGAATACCTCTGTCTGCCGATATTCATGGGCCTCTACCACAAATATGACTGTACCACCTCGTGATGTCAGTCCGTTTTCTATAAGTTTAATAGTTATAGTTCTTCTTATATTTGCCGGGATGATAATTGCACCCGGTTCATTTTCATTAAACCCTGTAACACTGAAACCCCATTGATTCGCATCTACTGCAGCTTCACCGGTTTTGTTGCTGTCACCGTTAGTTGACATTGTTTTAATGAAAGTTTGCAGAGCAGGTTTCCAAGGAAATGTAGTGTCGTTTTTCTTATGTTGACCAGAATGAGTATAGCATTCGGGTCAGTCTGTAGGAGACTCGTGTCATCCTCTAGAAGTCGAGCTGCTATTCTAGCTGCCTCCCTCTCTTCTTCACTTTCCCCCATTTTACTGGCAGAAAGGTTTTTGTTGCAGATCAAGTTTCAAGGAAACAAAGATTAGGTGCACAATATTTTGGAACACTGTATCCTTCAACGTTGACTAAACCAAAAACTATACATAGGAATCTCTTCCTACTAAGTTCCGGCGGATTTTAACCTTTTACCCACGTCTTTTGGAGTATTTACAGGAAAAAGGGTCTGTGTGAAAAAGCACGACTGAGTAACTCTAACTACTTGCGTTAGTTTTATCGCCTTACCAAACGTTGGGCGCCATGTAGTGTAGTTCCTATATTCCCAATAGGCTCTGCGCATTGGAATAATATATTCAGCAGTGTAGACGTAGGACTGAGGTCGACTAGGTCTCTACTGACTATATTAGACTTAAGGTTTGCCAGCTAGCTCAGAGGTCACTAGAAACTTTCTTGAATAAACGAGGAGGAGTTTAACCTCCCTGGATAGACAAGAAGGGATTAGCTTCCGACAACCATATAACATGACAACTTTGCTCCCTCAGAATAAGAGTGTATCTCTAGAGTCGTGTGAAAACAATAGACAGCTATTTCACTCAGTCAATTGTGCGTACTTAGTTTCACCAGAGTGCAGAGAAAAGAGAGACAGGCGTTTTCAATAAAAAGGTGTAATTTATTGAGCAGTATTCTTTCTCATGCAAGAGAAATGAATTGCCATAATGGCAATACTTAATGTAAAGTAAAGTGCGTACAGTAAAAAGAGTATTATCAAAAAATACTGTAAAAGCATTAATATGGTTTCTTAGCCATACGATACTTTAAAATGGATAAAATATATACATACATATATACATTGTCTAATCGTACACAACTGGTGCTTCTAACTACGCCTACCTCGGTGTACCTGACCTAAGCCTAATACGTGGGAAGGAGTAAGTAAGTAGCAGTTTAAGTTAAGTTGGTTTTGCCAAGAATCTGACTCAAGAATTCTCTTTAAGGATTTAGTCAGCTCCGTACCTGGGTTATAGAATGCAGGAGGTCTGGTATCTCTCTTTCAGGACTCGATATCCCAGCAGCCCGCGAAGGCGACTGAGAACACCAGAGCTGGATTTCTCGGCAGGTTAAAAGACAGCGTCTCTCTCAGTGCGTCAAAAGGGAGGGGCAGCGTCCGTGGTCTCTTTCATCAGCTGGGCTCTCGGGCAAGTAGATAGCTGCTCGGCTCCAAATCCACCACCGTGTGTTTGCTTAAGGCAACGTTGGTATATTTATACCTGAAAGGTGCCGAGTTTGACGTGAGGTTTGGACATAAGACGTCAATAAAGATGTCACTAAGAACTGACTGTTCCTTTAGTGTTCGCAGGAGTTCAATGACAAATCAAAACAAAAGCAAATTGGGATTTCCCAGGTTGCTGGAGATTTGGTGTGTCGAAAGAACTCGTTGTGCTCTCTAGGAATCTAAGGAAGTAGCTTTGCCGTGCTTTCGAATGCAAGGGCTATTTACTAAATATGGATCTGATTCTTATGCCATTATAGGGATATTATTGATTATAGCCGTACAAGGGCATAAAATAGCAATATTGATTTAGGTTCCTGGATAAAAACACAATAATAGGTTGGCAGGTGGAGGAGAGAAGACAAAGCACGTCTTAGCTCTCCGCCATCTTGGCCACGCCCCCTATTAACTTTATTTTTAATGTCCAGTGTTTATTACAGTATTTATAATTTGATCATAATGACCAAATAGATTACGTTGGAAAAAATCAATCTGATAATGCATACAAAGTGCAATGAAAGTTACTGAGGCATGAATAGGAAATGCCACAAACGTTCTAAGGCTACAGCATCTGCTTTACACATCTAAGTAATAAAAAGCTAGCATTCCAGCATAATGTTCGAAGCTTTCTGCCCTTTCTATGGGAATAGATCCTATCTTGACAGTGTATGGGGCTAAAACAGTGTGAACAGCTTTAGTAGAAGAATTGTAAATGCGGCAGTCAGGGGAAGGTAGCAAAAAAAGTTCCACACAAAAGTGAGTGAACATAGTAATTTGGGAATAGGAACTGATTAGAGCACCCTTTTAAGATATATTAAATACAAGATATTTCACAAGCATAGTGCGTGGTTCTCCTTTCAAGTGTCTTTTCAAGCCTGCTCTCCAGACACAGCCCTTGTGTGGGGTAATTCTCCAAATAGCAGGGTACCCCCTCCAGCCTGGAGCACCCACAACAGAGGCACAAAGACGGTGTGTGAGCTTTCTGCACTGTTATTAGCCATACTGAAAGAAGGATCATGAAAAGAGAAAAGCTGGGCCTATGCTAAGGGGTCCCATTCATCATTGCACAACAGAAACTATAGTTCCACACTTCAACTCCGAATGGTAGTGCTTCTGGAAGGCTATTGAAGAGTGCCGTGTTCAACAACAGGCTAACCATATTTTCTAAGGAGCCTTGTCTCCTCCCTCAAGCTTCAGGAATGTTGAAGCTACACTTCCACTATCAGGGACAACAGTATTGCCTCCATCCTGTGCAAAAAGGTAGGCTAGGGGCATTCAGAATAGACCCCACAGGCCTCCATTACTGTTCTTCACCCCTACACATCATGTATGTTCCATGAAGAATACACACATTGCACACACAGCACACATAGCACACCGGGCATTTAGTGATAGGATCTAGGATAGTGGATAGAAACAGAAGTGGGCCAGCAGTTCTCCACTCCAGTGACACGAACAAAAGATCTGATCACAACTATAGATACACAAAACAGGGTATGCTACCACCACCACTCTATGTGCCGGAGCCATGAAGGGGACTGTAATCCAGAAGGAGGGGTGTGGCCAACTGCCTAAGATGGCGGACGTGCTTTGAGCCTGCTCTGCACCCTTCCTCCGGTTATCCTTCAACAATAATGTGACTGCCTTACCCGATAGCCCATCCGCAGGTAAGTACTTCCCCTTGCCGCTGCGGCATCGGTTGCTGTAACGGCCTGTGCCCTTGTCCTGCCTTGATTGCTGCAGGTGCGGCCTTGCCTTGCCTGGCGTGGGCGCCGGAGCCTTTCTTCAGCTTGCCTCCCCGCCCTTGCGGAGCAGTGGCAGTCCTGCTGTGGCTGGAGGGGGGTGTCCCAACTGGCAGTTGGTCTGCAGCCCTCGAGCCTGCTGATTAAATGCGCCTCTGTACCACCTGGATTGCCGGGGCTCCCGGGCGGCCTGAGGACACTGCTGGGTGTTTGGCTGGTCCCTTTTGAGGCCTGCTGCCTGGGGGCCCAGGCGTGCCCCTTAAAAACACGTCCTGGGTGCTCTCACCTGATGTGGCGCCCCCGCCCCCCTGCGCCCAGAGGCTGACCCTAGGCTGCTGGCCCCCTGTTAACGAGACAATCTGCTGGGGAGCGGCGTCTGGCCCCCCCATTGTCTTCTAGGCTGGGCACCAGCCTCGTCGACGGAGGTGAGTCCGGTGCTAGCCAACTGCATATGCGGACCTGTGGGAGTGGGGTGGGGTCTCGCGGGTCAATAGGGCCTAGGCTCCCCCTCCCTACACAGTGATACAGACACCAGAGGTGTGCCCTTGGACAGCGCAACCCACGATCCGGTCTGACTTGTCAGCTGCCGGCACTCACTACCAGGATTTGGGACAGCAAGAGGGTCGTGTCAGGCCTTGGTTGTCTCTCTCCCTCTGGGCGATGGTGGCGGGTAGCTTTGCTCCACCGCAAGCTCACTGCCATAAGCTATTGGGCCCGTGAGGTGTGGAGTCGGCCTGGTGACAGGGTCGTGTACAGGCTACTCTCCCCTGACTTCATTATTTGGCCTGGCCGAGGGCAAAAGGGGTCTATCGGACCTAGGCCCCACATGCATGGCATGAAGGTTCCTACAGGTTGAGGGTGGACAAGGCCACACCCGTGTGCACTGCTCCAGCACTAGGCTACGGAAGTACTCCTGTGAGTTGTCACAGACTTGTACTGGTGTTGGGCAGTCATTTCCTCACTCCACTGCGAGAGTATCAGATGTGCTACCGGATTTTGTCTGGACCTGGCCCCCCATGTTTACTTCCTGGTTGTTCTTGTTCCTGACCAGGCATCCCTTCTACAGATCACATTACCTCTTCATTATTATCCTGGTGTTGCTTGTATTTCAGGCCTGTGGGAGCTGAGAGTTTGCCCGTTTTTCTGCACACTGGGTCGTCCTGGGAGTTGGATTGGACCTAGTGCGCTCCACTCCTCACTTCAGCTAACTGCTATTGACTGCATTATTGGTCCCCTCTCCCACCTGGACCTTACCATTTGCTGCTCTGCATGTCTATCAGTATTCGCTACCTCTACCATCAGATATACCGGCTGGTCTAACACTGTGGGGTCGCTTTCAACCACCTTAAATACCCTCTTAATTTAGTGGCAGATTCACACCTTAGGACCCATTACAGGCACTGCCCAGTGCCCAGTAGTTAGTCATGGGCCACCTTCGCTCCACTACCCCGCATGTGAAGGCGCACCAAGAGGCCGGTGATGAGGCGTCTTCAAAGGGGGATTGGCCTCTTAAGTCTCAACACTCTGTTCTCTCCTCCAAACTCGACTCAGTCCTTACAGCCGTGGAGAAAATTAGAACAGCTTTGCACCAGACATGCACCTCGCTGGAGGCAAAAATAGATAAAGTGGTATCAGACTTTATGCTCCTAAAGGCTGATCACCAAACAGTTGCTGATAGGGTCCACAAGACTGAACTTGGACTCATCGACTTGCAGCTCCAGTCGGGCAACCACACTGCCACCCTACAAGATCTTCTGGACTGGGTATGCACTCTTGAAGACAGACTGGACGATGCTGAGGGTTGCTCACGCCGTAACAACATACGAGTGGTTGGCCTCCCGGAGGGCCTGGATCCGGTCAACTGTACTGCACGCCGGTTGAAGGAGCTGCTTCCACCCGGGGTTCTGTCTCCCCAATTTGTGGTGGAGCGTGCGCACAGGGTGCCCGCTCAGGGCCCCCTCCTGGAGCCAACCTGTGTCCAGTTCTATTCCGATTATTGAACTTCAGGGACAGAGACACAAGTTTGAGAGAGGTCAGAAAAATGCCAGGGCTTACCATCCAGAATGCATCAGTTATGTTCTTTCCAGACAATACTGCCCAAGTACAAAAACAAAGCAGCTCCTTCGAAGCGGTGAAGCACCAACTTCTCGACATCAACTTGCAATACACCTTACTATTTCCAGCATGCTTGCGAGGGGTTAAGGATGTATCCTCACGCTTCTTCAATTCCCCCTCAGGCGCTTGGGGCTACCTGGAGAAGACAGGCCTTGCCACTCTGCCTAGATCTGCTGATGACCACCCCACCCGCCCCCCAGTAGGTCAGATGTGGCCGGGGCCCGGGCAGGGGCAGAGGGGTTGGGCCACGTCGTAGAACCCCATTGAGCAAGGCTCGGGACCCAGAGCAGATCCTTCCTGAGCATCAGGTGGTGCTCCAAGCGGCTGCGACGATTCGCGGCACGAAATCTGCCTCTTCATCAGTATTGTCACCACCCAAGATGATTCTTTACCTGCGTGGTCTGGAGACTCAGGCTCGCCCCATCCCCCTATTATCACATAACAAACCTCGGACACCTTCATCTGAACGTTGTGAATATATTTCATATTATTGGTCAGTCCGATTTGTACCCTATCGGGCTCTGCATTTTTCAGCTCAAACCTATCCACCTTTTCGACTCATTTGGGCAACAGAAGGGTGAGGGGGGGGTGGATCTGTGTTCTGGGTGGGGCCAGACTTGACTTCGCCCTATGGTCCGGTTATGCAGTGAACGGGGCCACAGTGTCTTATTTCCGCAAGATATTTTTTCCTTTCTTTCAAACTCAAATACCGGGGGATAGACACCAAGTAATAAATACATGTGCTCCCGCCCCACCTCAATCACTAGGTCGTTCGTGCATTAGTTGCCATGGTTCGGCACCCCTTTTGGAACAACTTCCATTGCTAGCTGGCTCTCATGATGTTACACAACACACAAACAAGTTCTTTAATTTTCCCCCTATACCCTTTGTTGGCGATGGTGGGGTGCCGCCCAGCTTCCTGCTCTCCTCTCGCATGTCCGCACCGCTGACTGAGCTCGGATGCTACTATTGTCCCCAATGGCACACTTTAATCTTGTTACCTGGAATGTGAGGAGAATACATTCCCCTTCTCGTAAATACTCCATCTACTTTTATTTACAGCGCAGGTCCACTGGAATTGCCTTGCTCCAGAAAACCCATCTCACTAATCTTGAGGCAGATTGGCTTTTCTGCCACTGGCGAGGTCAGGTGTACAACAGTAACTTTTCTTACCAGGCGACGGGCACGTTGATATGGGTGAAGGTGGGGGGCCCTTGTGAGGTTGAGGAGGTGGAGGCCGATGCAGAGGGAAGATATGTGTTTCACAAGGGTAGACTTAATGGCAAGCCCCTCCTTATTGGCTCAGTTTGTGTCTCCAGAGTTGACCAGAACTCTTGCCTTTGTAGACTTTCTGGGGTTTTGGCCCATTGGAGCAGCTTGCCCTGGCTTATAGGAGGTGACTTAAATTCCGTCCTCGACGTCTCACTGGACCGCTCTTTCCCTCCCCTCACACTTACTACAAAGACATCCAGCACACAGGCTCTACTCACTTGGCTCAGTCATTGGTGGAGAAGTGTGGCTCACTGGTTAGAGAGGCAGACTCTGAAGCAGAGATCAGGCCTGGGACCAGGGTTCAAGTCCCGATGCGGCAGGGTCTTGGGCTCAATGTCCTCGGACTCGATAATTCTCGCCTCGGCGTCTACTCTAATCATGGGTCCCACGCTGCAACTCTGGGCAATAGCTTGCTTAATCTCCACAACGGCCCCTACAACACTGGGATGCCTGGCTTCACCTTGGGGGTGCCCAGGAGGGCCATCTCACAGGGAGAGCCAGGAAGGGTTCCACAGCGTTATACAGCGCCGGGAAGCCCCGTTGGGGCAGTTGTGCGCTTTACAAAATACACTACATTTACATTTACATTGGTTCCTAATAGACGTATGGCGCTCTCGTAAACCCTACGCCCGCATATACTCCTTCTATTCACCTGTCCATAATCTTTATGTGCGACTAGATCGTATGTTCGCTTTGTCTTACCTCGTCCCCCTGATTCAGGACACCGAATATCTAGCTCGCACACACACTAATCATAACCCTCAGGTTTTGAGGTTTAGCTTTGGCGCGGGACCTCCTCCAATCCCTACTTGGCGTCTTCAGCTGGCTGCACTGGAGGACTACGCTTTTCATGGGTCTCTAGGCGTGGCAATCTCCGGGTACTTTGCCTCCAAAGTCGGCTCCACAGGTTCACCATCACTGGAATGGGAGGTGCCACTTCGCTGGCCACACTCGGGGTGCCTGGTTTTGGACCTCGAGAAGGCCTTCGACTCCCTTGAGTAGGATTATCTTTTTGCAGTACTATCCAAATTCGTTTTTGGAGCCGTTTTTATTGGTATGGTCAGGTTGCTTCATACTCATACAACTATTCATGTGAACACAGGTCCTCATATATCTGATCCCATTACTGTAGGTCGCGGAACTAGACAGGGCTGTCTCCTACCCCCTCTTCTTTTCTCCTTCTTAATGGAGCCACTGGCTGAATGCGTTCATACCCGAGTAGATATGGGCATACCCCTAGGTGACTGGACTCACACTATCTCACTGTATACGGATGATATCCTGCTGTACGTGAGAGACATTCATTCTATTCCCTACTCATTGGCTCATACTCTGTTGACGTTTGCTGATGTCGGGGATGCACATCAATGCGTCAAAGTCCTCTTTAAACCCCTTTTCAGGATCCACCCAGGACCCTAAATATACACTTAACGGGAACCAAGTAATGTGGTGCGCCGACTCCTTCCAATATCTTGGCATTCACATTTATCGGCGAGACCCCGACCTCTTCGACTGCAACATAGGTAAAGCAATGACCGCAATCCGCACCCAACTCTCCTTTTGGGGCACCCTTCCACTATCTGTTACTGGTAGGAATAGGATTGTCCTTACCAAAATGGTGATCTTTCCCCGGCTCCTCTACTATTTCACAAACCTACCCCTCTATAGACCCCCCTTCTTTAAGGAATTAGAGAGTACGGTTAGAGATTTTATTTGGGGTTCCTCTCGGTATTGTGTCTCCATTAAAAAACTTTATCTGTCTACAGACCATTGAGGCCCTGCCGCCCCTAACCTAGAGCATTACTATCTAGCTGCACAGCTACAGTAGATCGCCCGGTGGCTGGCATCCTGACAGCTCAATGACACAGCCACTCTATACCCTCCCTTATCGCATCACTCCCTTCTCCATTTGTTTCACCCTTGCTCGCATCCCAAGATCATAGACTCCCTTTTGTTCGCGGTAGCGCACAAATGCTTTCACAGAAGCCTCTTTATCACCCGCTCTACAATACCATATGCACCTGCTATTCCTCTCCAGAGGACACCCAGGAGGCAGGCGGGCACTGTGGTCTGAGCTTCACAACTGGGAGACGGCTGGCATACATGACATTGGGGATCTTTTCCTGGACAGAAACCTCATCCCATACACCACACGTTTCTCTGAAGAGGGGCTCCACCTAGGCCACTTTCTATTACTCCGCACCCTAATAGCAGCCGTCAAAGCCCGCTGGGGCTACATGACGATAGAGCCTCCCACACATCTCACAGTTCAGTATTTACACATAATGGGTACTGGGGGTCACCTGACGCAGTGGTTTATCGCCTTCCTTAGGCGCATTCTGCAATTGCGCTAGACCCCTTGAAGGTTCACTGGGAAGGGGACTTGGAACGTCCTTTCACGGACACTGAGTGTGCTACGGCCCTAGATAGCCCCACATGAATACCTCGCAAACAGCGCTTCTGCCAGATCCAATTTTTAATACTGCACAGAGCGTACCTCACCCCAGCTAAAATGAATGAGTACTTCCATCACACAGAGACCACCTGTCCTAGGTGCCAATTGGTTAACGCCGACCACTTGCATATGTTGTGGCGCTGCCCTGCTCTAAATGAGTACTGGAAAAAATAGCCAGCGTTCTTGCTCACTGCACTGAGCGTGATATTCCCTTTCTATGGGAGACCCATGTTTTGAATCTCTTTAAGAGCGGTATAAGGTTACATCTCCCTTTCTGTCTCCCTTTGGACTCGCTAAGCGTCTGATCACTAGGAGAGGGAAATGTCTTATGCCCCTCACGTATGGCGCGGCGCTGCTCTTTACTGACATGGGCTAAAGCAGAGAGCATTGCCCTGCACAGAGAAGATTTGCTAGGCCTCTGTAAACTCCCTCTAGCCACCAGTTGGGACGCAATATTAGCGGACCTACAGAGGTTCAATGCCAAAGATCCAGTAGATTCATCCACTGGAGGAGCCAGCTATTGTGCCGACATAATTTCAGGGGCGTTCATCCGTCCCTATTGGGTCATGATGATGTCCCTTCGTTAAAGACTTTTCCAACAACCATTCGGTGATTACACATTCAACATAGGTGGCAATTATCTGCTATAGAACGAAAAATGGTGCACTTGCGGATTGGGGGGGTGTGGGGGGAGGCGTTGTGGGCCAGGAGGCACCTAGGCGGCAAAATACTTACAGTTAACCCTATCCTTTGCTTTCTTTGTCCTCAATTTGTTGTTCCCCCCTTCTCCTGTTTAGTATTTGTTGAACAATAATCTTGCATACACACGTTATGTACAGATGTATCTACACTGTCGGTATCCGCAACTCGCTATAATACACGTTTGTTATTCTCGCTTACTGTATTTGAATTGCAATGCCCTACAGTTCTGAATCACCCCTCGTTTTGGGGTTCATTGTGAATGTTCCTCTGTATATGTCACTGTTTTCCTACATGTTCTTTTGTGGAAAAAACAATAAACAGATTTACAACAAAAAATGAAGGGGACTGTCATCCAGTGTTGTAATATTGCAGGCATGCTTGGTGCTCCCCTCCAGGTCATAGGATAGGTCCAGGACTTCTCTCGTTTCCAAAGGCAGTCCCAGGCCTCTGTGCACATACACGATTAGTGTGAGGCTAGGGCCAAAATCAACAGTGCCAGTTACACGCAGTGAGGTACTCAGTGAAAAGGAACACACATGTACACCTTGCTGGAGACATTCCATTCCAACAGCAAATGAGCGTGTGTGTCTTTAAGTATGTATGTATGTTACACTTGTGAGTCTGCCGCTCTCCCTGGCATATTGAAGGTAATTATTTGCTTACAGTGGTACACATGGGAAAATGCTGGCTTACTGGAGGTAATTAATGGCATAAGGGGTACATGGGCAAAATGCTGCCACAATAAATGTGATTCTCGGCATACGGAACACCAGAGGTAATTCTATTCTATGCGTATGCAACCATTATGACATGCAGCCATTTTCATACTAGGCATGCTTTTATTCATGAGAGTCACCCATTGTATATGGATGGATTCATTGGCAACATTCTGGCACTAGCATATTGTATGTAATTCTTTTCATAATGAAGCATCCGTGACATATGAGGGACATCTATGACAAAATGCTGGACCCGGCACAGTAAAGGTAAGTAGTGACATACAGGAGCACCCACTGCACATTTTGATAAAAATTGGGTCAACTCTAAGGCAGCATCAGGCTACATTGGCTTGGCACACCATGAATTTACTTCAATATTTAATTAGTGCCAGTACAGAGGATATGTGTTTTTTAGCTAATGTAATAGAAATTGATGATTTAAAATCCATATTTGACCCTATCTTTTTAACAGTTTCTCAGGGGAGGATATTTCCGCCTCATTTCCCCTACTGGATCTCGTAGGTGGGCGTGCTTGCTTCATTTGCTCGATTTCAGGGCATGTATTACACCCCACCTCTTTCAGAGATAACCAGGCAGATACACTGGGTAATTGGGGTTTCGTGTGTTTTCATATATTTGTAACTTTTCTTGTGTTATCAGTGTATAGTGTCATTAAGCAGAAGATTGGTTATAAATATCAAAGTGGCAAGTAATGATGGTCATGCACTTGAGCTTTACCAGTGCCTTTTTGCTTTTTTGGGTATTTTCTGTTGTAGATAGGAAATCCTAGGGGAAGAGATCCTTGCCTTGAAATTGAGCGGTGGAGGAGGGAGAACTATCTCAAATATACATCCTGCTGGAATTGCTGCACACCTGAAAGGTAAGAACACATTACAAACTTTTTGCAGGAATCCTGCTGAACCCCATGGTCAAACTCATCGAGTAGGCATGGTAGGAAGTGTACCAAAATGTTAATGTACCATTTGTGATGGTAATATTGTTTTTCTATTAGAGTTTTGCGGGTACTGAACCCATAGTTTGCATCATTTGAAGTAACGCAAGTTAAAATTCAAGAAAGGAATTGTAGAAGAATGAGTAAGATCCTACTGATGACTTGTGAAAACGCGAACCCATGTGCTCAATGGTGCCAGTGGAATGCCAGATTGGAGATAATGTCTTGCCGCCCTTATTTATCTGTATTTCTGGATGTTCTTGATATAGCGCTGGGACGCCTTGTTGCTGGGGCAGCCATGCACTTTATAAAATCTGTATAACATCACATAACATCAGCTTTCTGGAATTATCTTGTTGAATAAAAATAGGAGAGTATTATATTTATACGAATACCATTTAACATTTGTATTCAAGAAAGTGTTAGGAGGGGTATGATCTTAAGATTTAAAAATACTCCATATAGTAACATTTGGCACAACAATCGTATCTGATTCTGGCATTTATATGGGTACTGTGTTGCTACAGGTTTATATGTATGGTCAGCTGTATACACAGTGGCATTTTTAATGCCAGATAGTTGGAGCATTTTGTGTATTATCACTCTATATCTGTGTCATTAATGTTAAAACTATTTTAGTGACTGTTACTTGAAATAGTGGAATCTATATAAGCAGGCCTTACTTTTTCCTACTCACTATGTATAGTGATTGGTGTAGTTGCTGCCCTTTCACAAGTAACACTGGCATGTACATATCCCGACCCTTAGGAATAATCCTTCATATCAATATCTGCCACATCAGACTCCACGGCTGGCATATCACGGAGCTTACTCTACCCCAGACCCACGAGTCCTTCAAAAGAGAGTCCAAAAGTACCTGAACCTACATGTCTTTTAGCCACTCCTCATTCCCATTGCTGGCCCCAGTGTGTTCCATGGAAAAGTGTTCCATGGGGGACCAGGATATTTGTACACTGCACAGCAACCCCAGAAAATGCTACAGACATCAGTAATTATTTAGTTCATATATGAACGGCACCATGCATTCCTTTTCACCATGCTTTTCTTTTTTTTTAGGGGGGGGGGGGAGAAAGGGTTAAGGGGGAAGGCCTTGTTCCACGGTGTTACATTAGACCAGGCCTGGAAGTATGGCATTTTTCCCTGTAAATTGCAGAGGCTTAGGAAGCAGAGATGCAATGAGTTGCTGTTTAGAATGAGCACAGCTGTTTGCAAAGTCTCGTTCACATGCATCCAGATAAAGTGAGGTTTGCTCTCAAAAGTGTGCTAATGAAGGATTTTATTGCCTTATTAAGGTATTCATTAGTTGCTCTCTACAGTTTACTGCTATTTGTATGAATCCTCAATATGAATTTCTTTTAGCGTTAAGGACACCTAATCCAGCTGAGTCCATCTTCCTGCATTGGGCTCCTAAGTGGGGCAGAGCATTCAAAACAATTTTAAAATTCTATGTTGATGTTAACTTACAGCAAGAAGTGTTACACTGTCTTTAATAAGAGACATTCAGCCTGAGAAGGATTACTATCAGTGTTTAACCTGTACCTTAATCTGGCGTATAAAATGAGTGAAAGGCCTCTGGCCTTCATATAATGTTTACTGATAAGGGCTGTATTGCACTTAATACGTAGATAGCCGAATTTGCTCCATATTAGAACATTGGAATGTTGGGAGCTCTTTTGAAAACAGTGGAGTGCTCCGGGTTTCTAATGGCTGGTAGAAGTCCAGAGCATCAACATTCTAATGTTGGTTCACAGCTGTTGCTGTGAACAAAAGACCTCACAGAGCCCAAGGGGATTTCAATTCCCTTGGGCTCCGTGAGGCCTTTGTTTTACGAATTAGAACGTTCTGCACCTATGGGCCGAATGTTCTAATAGCCTTAGGGCCCTCCGTAGTGGGCTCTACTGGCCATTAAAGGCCCAAGCCGTCTAAGGTTATAGTTAGGACAGGGGGGAAACTATTTCCAATGTAATATAATCCCTCTCATCTGCTGAACGTCACTGCTTTTACAAAACAGACTTTCTCAAATAGTCAATAGTAAGGAAGCAAGCGTGGAAATCTATGTAGACCGCCTACGTCTCTATAACTCCACATTCTATGTCTCTACAACTCTCCATGTTACATGCTTACAACTCCCCATGTTTTAGTTAACATCTACAAAGGAGATCACAAAGGATTGTGTGAGATTAGTTTGCTCTCTCGCACTTTCAGCCAGCAGCTGGTCTGTGAAGAGGCATCTGCTCAGGCAGAAGTAGCCTTCCTCGTATTTTAATATACCCAGATTCCTAGATTTTTTTTTCCACTGCGGGTTGATAAAAACTAGTACATGTAGGAGTCAATTTATGTAATATATAAAATGAGAAATAATCCTTCAAACTTTTTAGATTAAAATGAAGACTCACTTGTTTTATGCCTGCCCACTGTGTGGTATGTTATTGTTTGGAATGACGCGCGTGTATGCACGCGCGTCATCCACAAACAATATGCGTGCTGTTGTGATTCAAATGTGTGTATGTCGCGTGTTGTGGTTCGCGTGCTGTGTGTATGTAGATCTGGTGTCTTGTCTGTGTGTTGTGGTTTGAATGAAAGCGGCATGTATAAGTGGGAAGACTGACGGTTTACGGTTATTCTAACTTGTACTGTTCTGGAGTTCACTTGCTAAATAAAGCTCCGCTTACCTTGCTAACGGATTCTGCTCTTTCTTCCTCTGAGACGTTTATGCTTATTTTGCAACACTGGCTACGATCGGGAACACGTTCCTACGTGTCTCTAAAATGGATTTTTGAAGGATTTACTGAATTTTGTTTACAGTGTGCTTTCATTGGTCATTCACACGGAGGATTTCTCTTTTGGATTTCCTTATTGGATGTTGTTTTATCCTTCATATTGGATAATAGCAAGAACAGATTTCAAAAGAAATTTCTCATTGGGTGTTGATCTGCAGTACTGCATTTGTGAGGAATCGATTTCAGTTGACCTGACCAAGAATTGTAGATAATTCAAGTATATCTACAGTGAGAATATTTACAAGGAGAAAATACAAATAATCTTCACTGCCATGATATAATGAACAGTAAGTGACTTCTGTGATTCGCGCACAAAATTGCGAGTCACATTTTGTCTTATTTTAAAGGGAAGGAAAAACTGTACAATACTTATTTACAATTTTTTGATTAAATTAATTTGTTAATTAATACCTATACAACTATGACGGGGATTCAACCTCCTCCATCTTTTTTAACTATTAAAGGTGATCCTCCAATTGAATGGGACATTTGGGAACCTATGTTTTTAGCTTATGTTGAAGTTCTAGAAGAAGAAGACTGTGGAGCAGAAAGGAAGTTAGCTCTATTAAAGCATTGTCTTGGAAGGATTGCGCTTAAAGAATTCAAAAGTTTACCTCCTTTAAATGATACTTCTAATTTTAATGTATATCAAATTGCAGCTAAACAACTTTCCATTAGATATGGGAAGAAAATTAACATGGTCATGGAAAGATTTAAATTCTACTTGAGGAAACAACAAACAGATGAGTCTATTGACAACTATGTTTCTGCATTGAGAGCATTAGCGGTTACATGTGACTTTGAGCATATTAATTATGACCAAGTACTAAGAGATCAAATTCTCATGTGTACCAAAAATAAAAAGATACAACAGAGATTATGGACAACTTCTGACTTGACTTTGAATGCTGCAATTGAGATAGCCAAGTCAATAGAGCACTCTGAGAAATTTGTAGATGAAATTCGATCACAAAACAGCAATAAACCAGATGTGTTAATTCTTAATAAAAAAATGACAAATTTAATGATTCAGACAAAAATAGAAAGACTATTAATTCAAGGAGTGATAACCAGTATAAGAGTGAAAATAGAAATAGATGGCAAAAACCTGATCAGAGAATGAATACTTGGCAAAGATCGGGTCAAAGGATGAATAATTGGCAAAGACCAGACTCAAGAGTGTACAATATGTATTGTTTTAGATGTGGTAGTGGTTACCATCTAGGGAACTCGAAGTCATGCCCAGCTTTAGATAAAATATGTTCAAGATGTGAAAAAAAGGGGCATTTTTCAAAAGTCTGTAGATCGGCACCAAGAAAAGTCAGTTTAGTTCAAGAGCAAGAAGGTTCAAGTGATTGTGAATTTGATGTTAACACTATAATGTGCATAGCTAAGGAACCTAAAGCTTTCTTCTAGGTTACAAAATTTTCAATATTATTTAGAATACATTCCTGGGAAGTCCAATGTTCATGCTGATTGCATGTCAAGACTTCCATTGGCGTGCAAGGAATCTGATGTGGTTGATAAAGATGAGTGTGAGGTTGCACATGTTTTCAGTGATGTCAATTTAGTATTTGGAGAGAATTCGGTAGTACAAGAAGAGACATGGAATGAAGAAATGAATAAGGATTTAGAACTTAAAGAGGTGAAAGAATATATATTGAAGGGTTGGCCTGAAGGAGGAAATTTTACCGGAGGCTTAATGAGCTATCATAAAATTAAAGATGAACTGGCCATAGAAAATGGCATTTTATTAAGAGGTGATAAATTTATTCCACCTTTTGGTCTCAGGAAGAAGTTTCTTGATTTAGCTCATGAAGGGCATTTTGGTATATCAATCACTAGGAGGCGATTGAAAAACAATTTTTGGTGGCCTGGTATTGATTATTTTGTAGAGCAACAAGTGAAATTATGTGAATTGTGTGCTAAGAGTGATAAAACAGCTAAAGTTTTGCCTAGTGTACCACAACCTGTTGAGTTACCTGCATCACCTTGGAATAAACTTGGTATTGACATTATTGGACCGTTTGGTGTGTTGCCACAACAGCATTCTTTTGGCATAGTGCTGATAGATTACTTTTCAAAATGGCCAGAAATAAAGATGGTCAGGGAGGTTACCAGTGATGCCATTATACAGTTCATGGATGATATTTTCTGTAGAGAGGGTATTCCTCAAGAGGTGGTAACGGACAACGGTCCACAGTTTGTTAGTAAGCAAATGGAGAGTTATTTTAGTAGGTGTGGTATTTCTCATAGAAGAATAGCGGTATTCCATCCAGAGGCCAACAGCCAGATGGAGAGATTCAATAGAGTAGTCAAGGAGGCTATTCAATTAGCTGTCAAAGGTGGTTTATGCTGGAATAAGGCGTTACACTCCATGTTATTGTCTTATAGAACTGCTCCTAATGCTGTTACCTTGCTATCTCCTTTTGAGTTGCTGAGAGGGCGGAATCCCAGTACTAATCTTGTTCCTTGGTGGTTAAAGAACAAGGATAGTGGTCGCATTGATTT
The DNA here is from genome assembly GCF_964263255.1 of Lissotriton vulgaris. Lineage (NCBI taxonomy): Eukaryota > Metazoa > Chordata > Amphibia > Caudata > Salamandridae > Lissotriton > Lissotriton vulgaris. The sequence continues at coordinate 717,323,167 of NC_141695.1, forward strand.
CGCAGAGGTTGATTTTGGAGAAATTCGCAAGAAAGTTGATGCTTATAATGAGAAAATGAAGAATGATTTGTCAAATAAGGAGACAAGAAGTTGTGTTCCTATTCAAGTGGGAGATTTTGTGAGATTAAAGAAAGGAAGTGATGTACATAAGGGATTAGCAAAGTGGTCTGATTCAATTGAGGTAGTTGAAGTATTTAAGAACGCTGTAAGAGTACTAGATGAAAGTGTTTGGCATTTTAGCAGAGTTTCAAAGTTTAATAATAGCAAGCACTTTTCTGAAGATGATTCATCTAATGTGTTTTTGGATGAAGATGATTCATCTAATGTGTTTTTGGATGTCACTACAGATAGTTCAGGGTTATCTGAATCAGCTGCTGTTTCAGTCAGTTGTGATTCTAATGCACAAGAGTTGTTGAGAAGTTCAAGAAGTCGCAGGGCTCCAGTATGGTTCAGAGACTTATTTCTTACTTAAAAAAAAAAGGAAAAGGAGGGAGGTGTGTGGTATGTTATTGTTTGGAATGGCGCGCGTGTATGCACCCGCGTCATCCACAAACAATATGCGTGCTGTTGTGATTCAAATGTGTGTATGCCGTGTGTTGTGGTTCGCGTGCTGTGTGTATGTAGATCTGGTGTCTCGTGTGTGTTGTGGTTTGAATGAAAGCGTCATGTATAAGTGGGAAGACTGACGGTTTACGGTTATTCTGAGGCATCGCTATTAAGTGGTTTCACAATAGGTCAGCGGACCATGATACACAGCAACAAAAATACTCTTCTATTTGGAGGGCAATAAGTGGCAGATGCGATAATTTTGTTTGTCATATCTATACCCTCATTTCACTTTTCTAAAACATCACCTCCTTCTGAGCAGTGTCTGCTCTCTTCCTTTAAGCTGGGTCTAATCAGGCCCTTCTGGTATTCTTGTCGAAGTTGTCAGGTTCTGGCCTATCAATGGATACCCCAAACCAGGATCACAAAAATGTTTCTTTGTTGCGGCTAGCATGGAGACCCCAGATTCTGTTGGGGAAATGTTGGTACAACAGCTGGAGGATTCTGCCCCATTTTATACGAAAATGTCAGATGATAGTTGTCTATTTCAACAGTCATCTCTGAGACTGGCTCTGGGAAGTTTGCTCTTTTGCTTATGCCAATCCGACAAGTCCAGCCACGGTATGTGTTATGAGGTATTAGCAGCAAGATTGAGGAGAGCTGGGAGTCCCCATGCAGTAGAAACCCAAAGCCTCCCTTCCACTAGACCCAAAAGTCTGATCCACTATGAAGGATCCCTAGAATGTCCTGAAACGGCCAGGCAGTTCATATCTTCTGTTTTTACTTTTACTCAACCCAAATCGTAGGTACCCCTTGGATCTAGCAAATAATAAATGTATTCTAGTGGCAATAGCCACATGTATCACATTCACTGCATACATGCATCCTCTACTCCTAGAAAATACACACATACAACCTCCATGTCCTACTTGGATGGGCAAATGACCTAATTGCTGAGGACTGGTAGACCAATTTACAAAATTCAGGGAAAGACAAGTAGGAGCCTCCCATGGCACAGGAAAGTAAACACGCCTGTCATACCAAGATCGCAGTATTGCTGCCACCATTGTACGTTCTCTACAGCTCTGTGAGCAAACAGAAGTCTTGCTGTGTCAAAGGAGGTTGCACAGGGTGTGCCCCCTCTGGATCACAGTACCTCACTCTGGGTCTTAATGCATGTTACAAAATCCAATGCAAACACATGATCAGCCTGTGAAATGAGACGGGAGTCAAAAAGGTGCATCATGCTATGATGAATCAAGGCAGTGGTTCACACTCTCTAAAGCAGGAGTCTCCAAATATTTCTGTAGTGAGACTACTTCTGATCAGTGAAAATCATTGTGAGCAAGTGAAGGCTAAGCAACTCGCTCATTATTACCATACACCCCCACCACCTGCTTCATTGACTTTAAGCATAATGTCCATAGATCCAGTGTAGGAAAGTGCCTCTTTTTGCATGGTTAGCCCCCACTTTTTGCCTAAAGTGAATACGAACTGTAAGTGTGTTACGCCATGCATAGTTTACTTATATCTTGTAGTTTATCAATATTCCTGCAGCTCAGCCACTGTGTAGGTTTACTGTAGAATGTTGGGAATTCAGTGATGCACGGAATGTTGGGTGTCTGTGGGAGTGAGGAATGACAGTTCGAGATGGGCTGAGCAGCAGGCAGGCTGCTCCTGGTGGGGTTGCTGTTACATGGGACTAAATGCTGACTACAGGCTGATCTACATCACCATCACCTGTCTACCTGGACTACATATTTGATGTACTTGTATACCGAATAAAGGTCCATATGAACTCTACTTGGCTACCAACGTCTTCTTGTGTCACAGGGTGCAACATATTTTGGCGACGAGCGAGAGTTGGAGACTTTCCCACTTGCCTACTGGTCCCCACAATTAGTCAAGGAAGCAGAAGATGACATCCTTAACCAGTCCAGAGGGTGAGAAGGAGCCACAAGTCTTACAAGCACAGACCACTATGAAACAACGCTACATCAAGCATACAAGCGGCAACATAACAGGCAACACAAAAGGAATCATCGTAACTCAAGATGCCACAAAAGGTACAAAAGAAACTGGTACATCATACTCTTCAACCCCCACCAGTGTCCTGTACATTGGACAGCCCCAACAAAAGCATGTTGTACTGTGTGTTTGCCACAAGACCTGCGCAATCAAGGGAAGATTGCTCCTTAGTAATGACTTTCAACTTGAACAAACTGTGCTTGTATGCAGCACATGTCAAGATTTTCATGTGCATCTGTCCTGCACGAAGTCTGTCAGCTGATGTGGGTGCTACTTTGGAGGTGCAAGGAAATGTTTTTTTGAGCTACATATATCTACAATGTGTGTAGAAATTTCTATAGTTGATCTCACAAAACGTTTTGGATTTGTAAAGGTGTACTGGTTGTTATGGACATTCTCAACGTTGAGACTTCACACGAAGGAGAGCTGTGGACCTAACACGAAGGAGAGCTGTGGACTTAACATGAAGGAGAGCCGACGGACTTCATTAACGAGCTTTAGGCAAGTATGAGCTTCTCCCTGGCAGTGGCTAGCAGCGTGGTGCCAGGTTGTGGTACATGCTTGGTGCCTCATAGATGCAGTATCACAAGGGGCAGAGTCAGGTGAGACATATTATTGATCTTTGATTGTTGTTCTACGTTGAGACCTGATCTCTGCAACTGCCACTGTCAAATTCAAATGACAGCACGCGCACCGTACCCGGTCTGTGGTGTCATGCGGAACTGTGGAGTCTTCTGTGACGTTCTCCGGAGTCTTCGCTGCCTGCTATTTATAGCGTGCCGTGAGCCACTCGATGTGCATCTCATGAGCGTGTATCCATCTTGGGTTTGGACCTGCCTCGTGTGTTTTGCTATTTATTTGCATTCAAAACGTCAACCATGTCTCAATTAACATTACGTTTTCTTTGGTGGTGCGTCATTGGTTACCACGAGGCTTCTCATCGTTGCTACGATCGGTTTTCCTCTGTTTTTTCTGCATGGTCATCCTGTGATCGGTCTGATCATCTTACAAAGGACAGTGGATGCTGTTTTGGACACCAGCGGAGAGTGGAAGTTTTTATTGTCTACCATTCAGTGACCAAATCGATTTGTATTGTTCCCGTTCCACACTTGGACATTAAGAAAGAGTAACATGAAGAGATTAGTACATTCGAAATTGGCAAAACACAATTGAGATGCTTATCATAGCAGCTGTGACCTTAAAACAGGAACAGTGATGTGGTATTTCCCACCTTGATTCCCCCCGGCGTCTCTGCATGTAATGGAGCTGCTCGCAGTGACATCACTTAGAATGTCACCGCGACCAGCGTTCCAAGGCGAGCGCCGGCGGGCAGTGTGCAGCTGCCACCTGTTGTGGCCTGTGCTGTGGCTGGGGTCGCTGTTCTTCCTTTGACATATTGAACCCTATTAAATACCGTTTAACTCCTCAACCGTTCCTGTCTGCATTTATGACCGATGTCACACTGGCGACGAGGGACTTTCGGGGACAGCGACCTCAACACGCTAATGAGGTGAAAAACGCCGAGGAGCTGAAGAAGCATAGCGTGAAGTGCACCTGTAACAGACTGAAGTGCTGTAAAAGACTAATGGTGAGGAGCGGCAGCGAGTTGCAACAGAGCGGTGTGCGAAGTGTGTAAATAACCTGATCCGGCTCAACGAAAAGAAAATGGAACTTTGCCGGTATCCACGAAGTAGAGTAACGTGTAACGCACCTGAAGCTGACTGAAGTGCCGTGTCCAGCATATGGTGAGGGGCGGCAGCGAGAAGGCAACAGAGCGGTGTGCGGCGTGTGTTAAGAACCTGAAGATAATGGAGTGGAGTGTCAGCGGTATGAGGAGGCACTGTGCCGGCATCTGCGAGTGAAGGGCCCACGGAGGTGAAATTGTGGCGGAGGCCAGGGAAGTGTGGTGAGCGGCTGAACAGAACTGGACGTTGGACGTCTTCCCAATCTAGGAGCACCAGCTGGGACCATCGGACTGGAGGAGGCGAACGGGATTGCCGGAGGTGTCTGCGGAGGGCGTGGATGTGCCACGAAGATTAGAGGCCGTAGAAAGCGCTGGCGGCGCGTGGCGGTGTGACCTTTGCCTGTTATTGCCCTGACTAGATTTAGTGTACTAGTGGTGACGGGCGGTGCGTGCAGCGTGCCACTCGTAGGTGCAACAGGGATTCTTTTACACAGGGATCTTAGCCTTCTCGTTTGGAATCAACGGAAATAGACTACACCACCCTTCAGTCAACCTTTAGACTTACTTGTGCCTTTTCCCGCATATCGCTCGTCAACCACTCTCAGGAGGAAGTGTAGAATTGGGGTAATCTCCTCAGACTAGTAACGCCCTCTGCATGAACAACAACAGTGTGAATGTCATGCTGGTAACTCGCCTCAGTGGGAACAGATCGTACGCCACAGTGCCACCCAGTGGTTCAAGAAATTTTGTATAATACTATCTGTAAGTTACAGTTCTAAGTGAAACTGTGCAGTAATCTCCTAGGAAAGGTGCATTTATTTTGCTGCATTACTGTCTAGAGACTTATCATTTTTGCTTATGACCTGTAGTCCTAGTACTTAATCTTCCTCATTTACTCTTAGGAGGGCTTCCAGTGACATTGCTAGCATGCAGAGTGTAACACCCCCACCCTTCTTTTTGACCAGCCCCGGGGAACCTACTATTCTGTGGAAAAAGTGGAAAAAAGTGTTTTTGAATTATGTTACTGTGTGTGGCCCAAATCTTGAACTAGAAAGGAAGGTAGCATTATTTGCATATTACCTAGGAGCGGAAGGGGAAGAGGTTTTAGATCACCTCCCAGATCTAGGGGCACAGGAAGCAAGAGGTCTAAATGAGCTAGAAGTAAGCTTGAAGAAATTGGACTTACACTATCTCCCTAAGACGAGCACCATAATGGAAAGATACCATTTTGGGAAAGAGTACAGAAGGAGGGGGAAATCTATTGAAGATTTTGTATCTGAACTAAGAAGACTGGCTTCTACATGCAAGTTTGGTGGTGCAAGTGAGGAAAGGATCAGGGACCAGTTCGTGTTAGCTTGTAGGATGGAGCGCGTGCGGGAGGAGTTGTGGCTTAAGGATGACCCACCCCTGAGGGAGGTTTTAATAATAGCCAAACAAGTAGAACACATGTTACTGTGGGTCAGTGAAATAAAGCAGGACACTAGTGAGAAAAGAAGCGAAGACAAACTCAAAGTGAGCGAAGTTGTGAGTAAAGAGCAGAAAGAGAACAAATCGGGAGGGTCATTCAAGGGCTCCTGTTATAGATGTGGTAAGCAAGGGCACATGACCAATGACAAAGAGTATCCTGCCCTCAAGTTCACGTGCAACAAGTGCGGAAAGAGAGGTCATTTCAGGCAGTTCTGCAAAAGTGGACAGGGATTCAGCAGACAGGGCAAAGACAGGACCAACACTGTATGTGACTAAATAGTAGTGCGAGTGAGCGAAGGGCTGAGCTGCAGCCTCACAAACACCACACGTGAAGAAATAGTCGTGCAAGTTGGAGAAGGTCAGGTCTGCAGCCCGAAAGACACTATAAAAGTAAGGGGCACAGATTTGTAAGCATTGTTTGATTCCTGTTCTAGAATAACAATCATAAGTGCGAAATAATTTTCCCGTGTGTCCAAGGGGAGGATAATCTTGAAGAATATGGATGTGAGGCCCGGGGGGTATGCTGGTCACCCCATCTCTATGAAAGGTTACTTCTGGGACAAAAGTGAATACAAGGACAGAACAACAGTGTCTAAGGTGTATGTGTCCACTGTCGGTGATAACATTTTGGGTTGGCAGGCACAGAAGGAATTGGGGGTCTATCTTAATCCCAATAGTAATCCCCAAATCTTAATACAGGAGATACATGAGCCAAAGGAAGATTTAGTGACAGAGTTCAAGGAGGTATTCAGCGAAGAGCTTGGATGTTTGAAGAACTACTGCCACAAGATCAAATTGAAAGAAAACGCGAAACCAGTGGTGGCCAAGGTCAGGAAGCTACCCATTACCAATCCAAGAAGCGGTGAAGATGGAACTCGAGAAACTGTGCAAAGCAGGAGTCATCGAACCGGTGGAAGCGACAGAATGGTTGGCGCCAATCGTGGACGCTCAGAAAAAGGATGGGTCGGTTCGGCTATGCATTGATCTCAGGGCTCTGAAAAAAGAGGTTGTGGTCGACCGATTCCCGCTGCCCAACATCACCCAGATGATGAGCATGCTAGAGGGTGCAAGAGTATTCTCCACACTGGACCTCACCTCAGCTTACTTTCAGATCAAACTGCACGAAGAGTCGCAAGAACTCACAGCGTTTGTGACACCCATGGGCGCGTACAAGTTCAAAAGGATGCCTTTCGGGTTGGTCTCTGCGGCAGCCGTGTTCCAGAGGCTCATGGGAAATATCCTGAAAGAGATTCCTGGTGTTGTATGCTATCAGGACGATGTGCTAGTGTTTGCAAGAGACCATGAGGAGCATGATGAGAGGCTGAGATGAGTGCTGGCCAGGTTCAGGTCGCAAGGTCTAACAGTGAGGAGAGAAGAGTGCGTATTTGGCTGCGCGTAACTGGGTTTCTTGGGACACAAGGTGACGGCAGAAGGTATCCGTCCCAAAGCAGAGCTCCAGGACACCATTGTAAATTTGGTACCCCCGAGGAGCAAAGACAAAATCAAGTCCTTTATGGGAATGCTGGAGTTCTACGGGAAATTCATACGGAACCTGGCTGGAAGAACGTATGCTATCAGACTGTTGTTGAAAAAGGAGACGGTGTTCGACTGGAGTCAGGAGTGTCAGAGAGAGTTTGAGGACGTGAGAAATGCACTTGCAGAAGCACCCAGCCTAAAGTCTTTCATACCCAACCGTGCAACAGTAGTCACTACCGACGCCAGCGTAAAATGGTTGGGAGCGGTCCTCACTCAAATAAGCAAAGACGGAAAGGAAACGATAGCTTTCGCCTCAAGATCCCTTCAGAAGTCAGAAAACAACTACTCAGTGATTTAAAAAAAAAGCCTTGGCGGTATTCTGGGCATTGGGCAAATTCAGGGATTTTCTGTGGGGCACTAAATTCACTCTTCGCACCGACCACAAACATTTGGTGGAGGTTTTCAGGAAGAAGGGCCTGGACGCGATCTCTAGCAGGATCAGGCGCTGGGTGGTCGGTCTCCAGGAATACACTTTGTATGTCGAGTACGTCCCTGTAACCCGTAATTTTGCTGCAGATTGCTTGTCAAGGCTCGTGAATGAAAATGAGGCAAATGAAGCTAATGAGAAGGAAGATGATGAAATTGAAAACAAACGGATGGAAAATGTGTGCGCCATCCAGAGAGCGATAGGAGAAGAAACATGGAAAAGTGCACAAAAGAAAGACCAAATCTTGGAGCAGGTGTGCAAAAGAGTAAAAGACGGATGGAAACATGAAGATAAACGAAATGTGGATATGCGGCCGTTCTGGACTATCAAAGATGAATTGTCCGTGGTCGATGAATGCCTGTTCAGGGGGACGAGACTGGTACCTCCCGCAACTGTGAGAGAGAATCTTATAGACATGGCTCACGATGGCCACCTGGGCATCACCAAGACAAAACAAAGATGGAGAGAAGACTACTGGTGGCCGGGCATGGATCTCGCAATAGAAAGAAAAGTAAGAGACTGTGTTCCGTGCAGCATCAGCGACAAAGTACTGAGACAACAGACACCCCCAATGGTGTGCAGGCCACCACCTTCTGGACCCTAGGAAGAGTTGGCGTTGGACATCGATGGTCCATTGACGGGAGAAGTGCGCACGCCGTACATTCTAGTGCTCATAGATCTGTACTCCAGGTGGCCCGAAGTGAAGTTAGTGAGTGAAGTCACCACTAAGGTCGTCATTGAGTTCCTGCAAGGGTTGTTTATTAGGGAAGGATTACCCAGCAGCCTACTCGCAGACAATGGAGTGCAACTGTGTTCAAAAGAGATGGAAGACTTCCTTGAGGAGAGAGGAATCACGCACAAGCGGTGTGCCCTATATCACCCGGAGACCAATGGCATGGTTGAGCGCTTTAACAAGACCCTCAAGGAGAGTATCCAGTTGGCAAAGGCCAGTGGCATGAACTCTAAGGAAGAAGTATGGAGGCGGATTGAAGCATACAGGTTCACCCCGCACCAAACGACGGGGGTCACCCCTTTCGAGTTGCTCCGTGCAAGAACACCCAACACCAAACTATCCCCAGGGTGGATGGGGTGGAATAAGGAATGGTCAGATCACTCCAGAGAAGCGAAAGGATTAGTGAGGCAGGAAGGAGTCATGGTGAGGAGGAAAGAAAGGTTCGACAGGCTCAACTCTACACAGGAGGCAGAGTTTAAGGTGGGAGATGACATTAAGATTAGGATGCCCACGGTCAGGGCAAGGTGGTCAGAGTACAGTAGGCCCACCAAGATCAGTAAATTGTTCAAGAATGTAGTAAAGACTCAGGAAGGGAAGATCTGGAACCTGGGAAGAGTAGTGAGGTTTCCCCCACCCGGGCAGGATTCCTGTAGAGAATGTGAGGGTAATGGTCATTCCAAGGGAAACAAGGGTCCCACTCCCAAGAAGCAGTGGCCGGTCCCCCACCCGGGTGTAAGAACTAGCCGGAGAATGACCAGACCTCCCAGACATTTAGAACAGTATGTGATGATGTAATGTTCTGTAGTATCATTGGTTCTCTTGTTGAAATCTTATGTTTTATTCTGCAGGGAAGGCGGATTTGTGGTATTTCCCACCTTGATTCCCCCCGGCGTCTCTGCATGTAATGGAGCTGCTCGCAGTGACATCACTTAGAATGTCACTGCGACCAGCATTCCAAGGCAAGCGCCGGCGGGCAGTGTGAAGCTGCCACCTGTTGTGGCCTGTGCTGTGGCTGGGGTCGCTGTTCTTCCTTTGACATATCGAACCCTATTAAATACCGTTTAACTCCTCAACCGTTCCTGTCTGCATTTATGACCGATGTCACAAGTGACTAGTTTTTCTTGGAGGTGGCACTCTTCTTTTTTGTTTTTGCTCAAGTGCGGCGTGGTAATGTTCAAATCTTTGGGTTATGATTGTGTCTTTACACAGCTATGATTTTTCACTATTCTCTGCCCTGTGTTACGCTGCCATCTAGTGCCAAGTTGGAATTTGACGTTTATGTAGTAGAGTTGATCTATCAGTTCATGTGTCTGCTGCTTACACTTAACATAAATCTAGCATAATCCGGATGAGAGGTCGCTCACCGGCGGGGGCTTCTTATTTTACATATTTCTACAGTAATTGGGTTTTTTCCTATGTATGCAGAGTTTGCCTTATGTGAATCTATGTATGAATACTTGAATGTTCACAGCTTTAGCTTTTCAGCTTCCACTGTTTATGTTTCCTTGCTCAAGGGACGCCCTAGTCTTGTCCTTGGTGGTTAGCTATAAAACATTCTCCCCTACATGAGGGATCGGCATGGGTTTGGGTACGAGTCCCTCTCTCATAAAGCATTACACATGACACCTACATAGGGATGGGTTCATGGGTATGATTCCCAATTGAGTTGTTCTATTTGGTAACCCTTACATGGGGTATGTTTATTGCGTCTGTTGCAATTAACGTTACATTTAACTCTTACACTGGGATGGTTTTGGTTCATGGGTATGATTCCCATTTACAGTTAGTTGATTTGATAACCCTTACACGGAGTATGTTTATTGGGTCTTCTCCGATTAACGTTACGTTTAACCCTCACACTGGGTTGGTTTTTGGTTCATGGGTACAATTCCCCTACACAGGGTGTGTATTCATGGTTTATGGTACCATATGCATGGTTAAAGTCTTAGACCCTTACAGGATGGTTGACTTTATGGATCGCAATCCCAAAGTGTTTATACCTCATATGAGGGGTGAAAGATGGGGTTTTAGCTTCATCTTCACAACGTATATAAGTTTCCTTATGTTAGGAATCTTGTTTATTCATTTGTTCCCTTGCTGTAGGGATCGAAGTTGCGTGGTGTGTTTTTGCCCTTGGCAATTCGCAACAACATTTTCTCATTATATTTATTAGGAGAGGATAGGTTATTTTACTTCATTTATTGGTTATAATCTATCAATTTTTTCAGTTTCTAATGGCTCTGACCCTCTTGTGATGTTTACATTATTGCACATCCCTGGGTTTTGATCTGTTTATTGCAGTTGTAATAATTCTTGTGTATAGTTTCTCTCTTAATCTTTATCTGTATTTGCAATTTTTGTTTTTCATTTTAAAAGGAGGGGGATGTGTTATGCCCAGCATACTTAACTTTTATCTTGTAGTTTACCAATATTCCTGCTGCTCAGCCACTGTGTATTTTTACTGTAGAATGTTGGAAATTCAGTGATGCACGGAATGTTGGGTGTCTGTGGGAGTGAGGAATGACAGTTAGAGATGGGCTGAGCAGCTGGCAGGTTACTCCTGGTGGAGTTGCTGTTACATGGGACTAAGGGCTGACTACAGGCAGACCTACATCACCATAACCTGTGTACCTGGACTACTTATTTGATGTACTTGTATACCGAATAAAGGTACATATGGGCTCTACTTGGCTACCAAAGTCTACTTATGTCACAGGGTACAACAAAGTGCACTGGGTCTCAGCTAATCAGGTTCCTAGTGCCAGATCTCTTTTCCAGAACACTGTCTCACCACGCTTGGCACAACTTCAGCTACCCCTGTAAGTCCCTAGTATGTGGTGCCCCTGGTACTTGGGGCACGGGTACTGAAGAGGATCCTCTGTGTCTGCACTCTGGTTGTGCCACCCCAGTGCACCCTCACCAAGACTATGCACTCTTGTCATTGGAGGCTGCGTGCCTTGGTGCAGGAAAATCAAAAGAGGCGACATGGCACACTGCCCTATGTGCCATGCCTCCCCAATCACTGGATAAGATAAAGGTAAGTCACCCCTGCTGCAGGCCTTTAGCCCTAAGGCAGGGTGCACTATATCCTATGTAAGGGCATAGCAGCATGAGTAGATATGCCCCTGCAATGTCCAGTCCATTCTGTGATGTTGTATGTGAACATTAAAAGCCATAAGGAGTACATGGGCTGGATACTGCTCACCATGAATTTCCTAGCTCCATGATGGCTTCACTGATTTCTACGATGTTTGGTACCACGCATCTTTTCTTAATAAATCCCCGCTGATGCTAGTGTTGGATTTATTAATAAATTCACATAGGAGACCCTTTTAGAGGGTCCCCTGAAACCTAACTATACACTAGTGGGACCTCTGGACGTTTTTCTCCAGCCTGCCACAACTTCACATGTTTTTGACCTCATGGGGTGAGAGAAAACGCTCTTAGAGGACTGAAACAATACCTGCTAAGGGCAGGGGTGTTTCACACCTCCAGGGCAGGATGGCCTTCCAGGGTAGGACGCTTCAAAGGCAATGCCACCATTGATATTCAACCCAGGATCCCCCAGATAGTCTGCTCCACTTTTGGCTGGAGAAAAGGATTGAGAAGTGGTTAGATGAGGAGGAGGGTCCCCCTCAGCCTGCACCACCCCTAGGGCAGTGCAGGTGAGGCGAATCTCTCTCCTGAAATTCCACCATCTTGAGATGATGAGAAAACCTCCAATTAGGACTAGGGCAGTGCCTCTTCCCACAGGAAGTGGTCACTAGGGGGTGCAGACACTCTAAAGGTAGATAGCCCATTGACTATTACCGGTCTCCCCCTTATAATGCCCCTAAATGCAGTATTTAGGTGGCTCCAGAGACCTACACTTCAGATTCATCAGACCAAAGAAGACCAGGATGAATGAAGACCTTGTACGCGAGTACAGAAGCCCTGATGCAGAAAGAAAGGCACTAAACCCTGCCAGCAGCAAGAAGAACTATGCAATCGCTGCTGCGGTGTCATCCTGATAGAACTCCCAAGAACCCCAGAGCACATCCAGCCTCCAAGAAATCACCAAGAAGCTGCCTTGGAGTGAAGGTATCACTCCCCTGCACACCGCAGGCACTGATACCATGAAGTCTGGTTTGTTGACTTGCTGCTCCTCGATGCAGCACCGGACCAAGAAGAGGTACATCAGTTTTGGAGGGTCAGATCTGCCTCTCCACTAAATTTGGAGGCACCAGGACCTAATGTTGCCCCAGTGAACCAATTCTGGACTCCCCCCGTGGGAGAAACCAAGAAAAAGAGTCAACACCGGGCTCCCAAAACACCAGAAGCAAGCACCCGTGGAGGGACATCAAGACACCCGAGAACCTACTTCCTGAGTGGTGCAGCTGCCCGAGAGCGCCTGTCCTAGTTGCCTGCTCCTGACTCCGAGATGCATGAGTTGCACGACGACCGGCTGACCTGTTCACTCTGCACCCAGCCCCACCCGCCCCAGCACTGACTAACCAGCTCTGCTCCCATGGTCCCCAGGCCCTTGCAACCTCCTCATTCCAGGGAGACCCACCGGACTTACCTCTTAGTCCATCTGTGTAGTGCATTTTCAAGTGGACCCCTTTGTCTTTGAGTACTAGTTTCCAAGACAATTAGCACTCTGCTCCCGTCCGATCTGGGACGCTCCCGAACTTCTCCTGCTAGGACTTTGGACCCGGTCCTGACATCGACCTGCAATGAGAAGTTGAATTTCCTGAAAGCGTTGCCTGATTTTTATATGCAATTTCTTCCCATTGATTCCTGTGGTGCGCAAATGTGATATATTTTCCAAACTTTTTAAAAATCGTAATTCAAAACGTACTTACCTTAGAACTGTGTTCTTGGTATCTAACAAAACATAAAAATAGTCTTTATTTTTACAAATTGGTTTCAAATGTATTCTTGAGTGTGTGTCTCTTTTATTGCCTCTGTGTGTGGCACAAATGCTTAGCACTAACCTCTAAATAAACCTAACTGCTTGCCCACATTACCACAAAAAGAGCATTAGAATTATCTACTTTTACCTCTGCATATCTATTGGGGAATCACTGGACTCTCTACACAGTGTACTTCATTTTAGTGCACTCTCTACACGGTGTACTTCATTTTAGTGCACTATATAGAGAGACCGCTTTCTACAGCCAGATACTGTGGTTTGAATAAGGCTGCCCATGTGTGTCAGTGAGATTGTGGTCTTTGGGGAGTATGAACATGTGTGTGCATAAATAAGATATATGTGTATGGATGATTGAGAGCCTGTGTGGTACCAATGCACGCTACCTGAAGCAGATTTAATACACATGTTCGCAAAGCACTTAGCCCCATCAGACGGGAAATCTCTATCAGGAATCTTTGAAACAAGATTAGAGATCACAACAGTGGAAATAATGCTAGGGGCAGATGATGACACTCGACCAAACAGAATGAAAGGACTTTTGTTTGTCTCAGTAGCAGTGCTTAGAATATGCCTGGCATCGGCCTGGCTAGACCCAAACCCACCCACATTTCAGCAATGGCGGGCACGATTGCTCGCAACACATAGCCTAGAGATAGCTATTTACAGTAGGAGGGGTAGGAATAAGAAAAGGAAGGGATTAGAAATATGGGACCCCATACACGATGGATAGAATGTACTGATTAAAATGTTTACCTAGGATATTATTATAAATATGATTGAAATATTTTGGAATATGCCTAACACCTGACTACGTATGTATATATAAAATGAAATGCCTGTATGGGGGAGGGATGGGGGTAAAGGGGGGTTGCTGGGGTTGAGGTACCGAAAATTATTTATCACATCCCAATTAGAGTCATACTTATAACTAGTCCCATACCCATTACCAATAATCAGTCAGTTGGCAGTGTAGAAGGTCCAATCGTTTATTATAACAAACAAACTCTGCCAGAGGAGCTCCTTGCGACCTAACCCCACGAGGTACGCCAAGAATACTGTTGGCACATTGACAGAACATCACATATATACTGTTAAATTTCTAAACTGTTACCCAAGATGGAAAAATACAAGTTGGTACAGGTTGGTGCAGAGGGAAAGACCATATATGGGAGACAAAGCACTCTTGGTTTAGCTCATCTTATATTGGCAAGGTCGTGCGGGTGACTCCCTTTTGCTAACTCCGAGAGAGTCGTTACCGCACCCCCAGGAATGTGCTTATCCAGCCTCCTACTTCTACCTGTAACCTTGACAGGCCTAACGAGCAGAGACAGCAGTTTGCAACAGTTGAGCTATATCTCAAGGGAAAGGCTTCGGTGAAATGCAAGGATAGGGCTTGCTAATGTAGAGCTCGAGCGAGGCCACAAAATGGCGTTGGTCGTGTCAAGCAAGTACAAAAACGTGTAATGTGGTGTATGTTAATTCCTAAATTACTGCTTTTCGCGTGTATATAAGTATTTGCGTGTTTTTAGTAATTATTCTAGATGCATCACGCTAACTTTCAAACAACGGTTATATGGCTCATGGGACCGAAAGTCAATTCGGGTTCCTCAAACCCTCCTTTTAGCGTGATGTAGCTAATAAAAAGGAAATCCTAGTCCTGGAAAACATCCTCATCAATGGCCATCAGTTCATGAATCTCCTGCTGGAGCATCTGAATTTTGGTGGGGACAGGAGTGGGGACGCACATGGCGTCACCCTGGTGGCACAATAGGAACAACAAGCTGGGCCACATTGTACAAGGAGGCAACAGGTGAAAATGATACCGGCTGCCCCAGCCAGTATCGACAATAATTTCCAACCCCACATTGTCAGAAGCCCCCAGAACCACCCAGACAGTGACCAGGACCCATTTTCGGTATGCATTTCAGCCGCTATGCGGTGTAGCTTTTGGATAGCCAAATGAACAGAGGGGGCGTAGTCTGGAATATATACGCATCAGGAGCTGCCAATCACCCGGCATGCTCCGCCTTGATCAGCCAAGATAACGTCCAAAACCATCCGGTTTTGGAGCGAAACGAGCCTTGTCACCTGAAGCTCTACTGTAATATTGGTCATGATATCGGTAGTGATATTAATGACATTCTCTACCATTCTGGACAACCGTCTTATTTCTCTGCTATTGAATATGGTTCCCCAGAATGGTACCAATCCCTTGCTAAAGTCAGTGAACTGCTGTAAGGAGGTGTCAGTTTGATCGATTTCCATTGCTATGAGCTGTCTACGTTGCCTATTGGGTACCGTTCTACCTGTATGGAGTTGGTGTGTTCTATGATAGTCTGATGGCGCTATGTATACAGGCGGGTACAAGAAGGACAGATAGCACTGACCTGGCCAACCTCGGGGTAACCAAGTGTAAGCATTTTCCCCACATACAAAATACACATTCGGTGGCGTCAACAATGGCGGGCTACTAAATATTTTCATGCGATAAGTATAGTTACAGACACTGTCACCAACCTGAACATGCCCCATCCCCTGTACACAGAAATTGGAAGAGGTATTCAAAATGGGAATGGGTACGGTGCGTTCACTGGTAACATTTCTGACCACAAAATGCTGGAAATACTGCGAATCATTAAAATTAGCAAAATCATAGAGTTCATCTTTCAACCAAGTACTATTCTCAACCTCTGTATACATATTCATACAGGCTTCTGGATCCAACGATCCCTGTCCCCTATTTCCTTCTGGGTCAAATCCCTGATGTTTTTCAATGTATGCTAGAATCATATTATAGTCTTTCTCGGTGTATTGTTTGGGATTTTCTACATAATGATTGTACATAGCAGAAAACATTTTAAACCATGCTTCACAACTCCCTAAATAGGACCAGGGTAATGAGAGGAACAGGTCATGTTTATGCATAGAAGGAAGTTAAAAATGTGGGTGTGATTATAGACAACTCACTTACCCTTGAATCCCATGCCAAAAGAGTGGCTGGCACTTTTTACGGCCGCCTACGTTCTCTTAAGCCTATTCTTGGCTTCTTTGAACCCTTTATCCGTCAGACAATTGTTCAAGCAATGGTCTTATCCCATCTAGACTATTGAAATGCCCTTATGCTTGGTTCCAATTTGACAGTCACTAACAGATTACAAAGGGCTCAGAATGTGCCTGCCCGTACTCTGTTCGGACTGCCGAAACGTTGCCATACCTCCCAGGTTTTGCGTAGGCTGCACTGGCTGCCTGTCAAACAACGCATCCAATTTAAAACCCTTTGTCTCATTCACAAAATGCTTTACTGCCTTGGCCCCCAAATTTTGCAGGGACTCTGCTCCTTCTATATCCCGTCGCGTGCTCTTCGCTCTGCGGACCTTTCTTTGACCCGTACCATCAAGATCCGGAAGTGCAGAGCCGGGGGCCGGTCATGCAGGTATCTGGCTCCAAAACTCTGGAACTCTATCCCTCTAAGTGTGTGTACCATTACTAACCATCTACTCTTTCGAAAACACATCAAAACCTGGCTGTTTTCTTCAGTTTAGGGTTCCCCTGTGATCTGACACTCTGTCGCCTTTATTTTGGCCGTCCTGTATTTAGGCATGTCCGTAAGCGCTGAGACGCCCTGTTGTTGGGCTAGCGCTATATAAACAATTATAACATAACATAACATAACAGATGGCAGGAGCCCACAAACCCAGCAGTCGGTGATGTTGGTAGCACAGTGTGTCTGATGGAGCATTTCTACAAATACATTTCTCGCATAAGTCTGGTGATGCCGTTCTTTGTGGGGTGCTAAGGTGAACATAAAATGTTCAGGTGGGGCAACAGTAGAAGGTAGAAAAGTTTGCAAGGGGTATTTATGTTCTAGATATATGAATAAGCCCCTAAAAATAGAGTTATAACCAACACGAGGGCTACCTTGACCCTCGTGGTCCAAGTAGAAAACATTGGTTCATAAAATTGCAAGTATCGTGGTGCAATGGGAAGTTCTTCTTCCAGTACAATACGACCAAAATGGTACATTCCTAGCTAAAAGTCCAAAACTAGACTCGGGCCTAGCAGTCCGTCCTGCCAGAGGGCTCTTCTCCCTGTGTCCGTCAGAGTCTCACAGGCAGACTCCTATTGTTCATCTCAAGAAAAACAAAGCGTCGTGGTGAAAGGGATCCTGCCGTACAACCTGGTCGTTCACAAGAGTTAGTCTTTTTTTCTGAACAGAGCACAGTAACCAAAGTTCCAGCTCTCAACGAGTTCAGTCCAGTGTCTCGCTCAGCACCTCAGACCTGCAATCTAGCAAACCCTGTCTATTCAATTGAGTCTTTCCTTATCTCCTAACAGTGGGGTCTGAGGTGCCGTGATGCTTTCTTGGCCGCAGGTTGCGCACATGACCGGGAATTTCCTGATCAGAAAACAGCACAGTAGGTATCTCTCCTTCATTAGAGCTTTCGCTTGCCGGGGTATTCAAAACAGGATTCAGAGCAATTGCAGATTCAGCAGAGACCGGTTCACCAGATCTCGTCACACCCTCTTCTTGCCTTTGTTCTGTCTCGCAGGCGTCGGAAAAGGTACAAATGCAGTGGCTCTCTCGGTCTCCTGGGTCAGAATTTCCCCTGAGCATCGCTGATCATAAGGAAGCGGGAGTGGCAGCCTTTTCAGATGGGAGACATGTATCCAATGCTTTCTCCCATCCACTTTGACGGCCGTCCGGGTGGCAAGCACGATCTGGCGCGGCTCGGACCACCTTGGAGCCAGGCTGGAGTCTCGTTCGAACTTCTTGACCAGCACCCACTGGCCAGGTTGCAGTCGATGTCCGGGGCCCTCTGGCAGAGGCTGCAGTACAGATGCTACCTGCTGATGAATAGAATGGAGAACTTTAGTCAGGGCATACAGATAATCGATCAACATAGGATATTCTATATCTGAAAAGGATTGTGATCTGGGTACCCCCCATATATTAGCTGGGCGCCCGAATGTTATATCATAAGGAGAAAGACCAGAGCGAGAATGAGGGGTAACTCGCAATGACATGAGGGCCAAGGGCAAGGTGTCAGGCCATTTCAACCCCGTGCTTTCCTGAATCTAAGCCATCTTTAGTTTCAGAATCCCATTGTATTTTTCCATGAGCCCTGCTGACTGGGGGTGTCGGGCAGCGTGGAATTTTTGCTTTATCTGTAATCCATCACAAATATGCTTAACAAGGGCCCCATGGAAATGCCCCCCATTGTCTGACAAGATCAAACTGGGCAAACCATAGCGTGGTATAAACTCCTTGAGAAGAGCCTTTGCTGTGGCCAGGGCAGTGTTCTCTTTTGTGGGGTAGGCCTCGACCCATTTGCTAAAAGCACAGACCACCACTAACAAATATTTCAAATTGTTGACGCGTTCCATGTGGATATAATCCATCTGGAGCACTTCAAAGGTCAACATCGGAGGTGCAAAGTTCCCACTCAGAACATTTTCTGCTTTCCCCGGATTGTGTTGTAAACAGACCATGCAGTACTGTACTAAACCGACACCTGTCCTTTGTATGTTAGGGTTATTCCATACTGGGTATAGCAGGCCACAAATACCTTTAGCTCTTACATGGGCAGGACCGTGGGCCATAGTTGCAACGGCCTGCACCAATGCATTAGGTAGTAACCATCTCTGTTTCTCTGTCAGATCGACCCAACAATTGTTTTCGACCAATCTTCCTACTTCCTTTTCCCATCTTTCTAATTCAGCAGGGGTGGCCTCCTTTTGTAATTCTCTTACATTTTCCATAGTGTTATCGAACAATTCAGATTCCTCCACCCATCTTGCAGAGGACATTACAAACATGGCTGACATTGGAGATTGGGCTGTCTGTTTGGCCACCTGATCTGGGAAAGCATTCCCTTCCCCTACTTCATCCACCACTGCCTTATGTGCGCTGCATTTTATTATAGCTAATTTCTTGGGCAGAGTGAGGGCATCCAACAATCGTAATACCAGGGGACCATTCTGTATTTTCTGACCATGAGAGGTAAGGAAGCCCCGTTCCTTCCACAGCCGCCCAAAACTATGGGCCACACCGAAGGCGTATTGGCTGTCTTTGTAGATATTAACTTCGAGTCCTTCACTCAATTCATAGGTTCGTAATAATGCCACTAGTTCAGCAGCTTGGGCTGACCGGTGAGGTACTAGAGATGTTTCAACTACTGTCTTCAAGGTCGTAATTGCATATGCAGCTGTTGTTGTTCCATCTGCTAATTTAAAGCAGGACCCATCCACATATAACTCCCCCTGAGGGTCAGATAGAGGAATGTCGGTAAGGTCAACCCTTCCCTTTGTTTCTTCTTCAGTTCGAAATATGCAATCATATATATCATTGGTAGTTTCACTCGAAGGGAGTGGTAACAGTGTAGCTGGATTTAGCGTAGCGCTTCGTGTAATCGTGATGTGTGGAGCAAATAGTGTCAATTCATACCCAGTGAGGCGTGCACTCGTAAGATGCTGTGTCTTCGTTTTATTTAATAGTGTGTCCACAGCATGCTGCACCATCACTGTTAAATTGGAATTTAGAACGAGTCCTTCCGACTGCCGGGTGGCCACCGCTACTGCTGCAGTGGCCCTCAGGCAGCTAGGAAGTGCCCTTGCAACATTATCCATTGTGGCTGACAAGCGCAAGGTCTTTGCTTACCCCCAAATTCTTGCGTTAATACTGAAAGCGAGCAACGGTCGACCTCATGCACGTATAGTACAAAAGGTTTACGGTAATCAGGAGTACCCAGGACAGGAGCAGAACAGAGAGCAGTTTTTAAAGAGTCAAAAGAGTGCTGACATTCATCCGTCCAGGGGAGGGGTTCATGCACGTCTTTAGTGGTTAGATGCAATAAAGGCTTAGTGAGAAGAGAAAAAGTGGGTATCCATTGGCGACAGTAAGAAGTGATGCCAAGAAAAGCACAAACTTCGCGCTGCGTGCAAGGGACAGACATGTTAGAGATGGTAGTAATGCGTTCGGGAATCAATCGCCCACCCTCCTTCGACAGTAGATGACCTAGGTAGGTTACCTCCTGTCGACAGTATTGGAACTTAGACAAGGACACCTTATTCCCCTTCGCTGCTAAATGGTGCAATAATTTAACAGTGGCAGTTTTGCAACCTCCTTCTGTGTCAGAAGCGATCAACAGGTCATCCACATGCTGCAAAAGCACATTGCCCTTTGGCAAGGCCAGGTTGTCCAACAGAGTTTTAAGGGCCTGGCTATAGATACTCAGACTTTCAGTATAGCCTTGAGGTGCAAGACAGAATCTGAAGCTTCGGCCAGATAATGAGAATCCGAAGATCTGTCTGCTATCGGGATGGATAGGAATACTGAAGAAAGCATTCTTCAGATCAATGACCGAAAAATACTGACCAGTGGGCGGGATCATGGTAAGGATAGTGGTGATGTCCGTTACCACAGGATGCTGCGGTACAACAATCTTATTAACAGCTCTCGGGTCAATCACAAAACAATAGGCATCACCTTGTCGCTGTGTGGTACATCAGAACTTTTCTTTAAAATTGGGAGAATCGGGCTATTTCAAATATTAGCAGCTGTTTCTTCCACCACCCCTTTGTCAATAAGATCTTGAAGATTGAAAGCAGAGCCCGCTCACCGGCTTGTGAGATCTTATACTGCGTTATGCGTGGTAATTTTGCGCCAGTTTTTAGCGTAATATGGACTGGGGAATGTCTAACTTACCCACGTCCGCATCCTCAGTTGCCCATAGAGCAGCGTGAATGCCGTCAAACTCAGGGGGGAGAGGTTCGTTTTTAGCAAAACATTGTTTCATACAGTCAGAGTGGGGTTGTATCGTCAAATAAACCCCATCAGGGGAGCAGTATATTTTGCGTTCAACCTCTTCAGCATATATAAGCCCAACAGATTCTCCCCACAATGTGAAGTTAGCAGGAAAAGTGACTCGACAGTGGCAGGACCGATCGTGAAGGGGAGTGGTTTAGAGATGGGACTGACTACTGGGACTCCTGAAAATCCCACGGATACATTATTCTGCCCGGACAGAGCCGCCACTGGAACCAATGATTGAGCAACTGAACTATTCATTGCCCCTGTGTCAATTAGGAAATTCTCAGAAGTCCCCATCAATTCCCCGTTCACATAGGGTCCTTGTTGATTGACTGGGATTGATACTTGGCCCCTACTCTGTCCCTGACTGTCCTATGGGTGGACGTACCCATCCTGATCGTCAAATGCGTAATCATCATGATAATACTGTCTGCCTTGGTGACCATCAAAATGATTCAGTTCAGACTTGCCTGATGCTTCCTCTCTGTGCATATCACTCCGATCTGGGCCACCTCGTCCTCGTCCTCTGACTGCGCCGTTCTGGGCAAGTAATAGCGGACACTGCGCTTTCCAGTGTCTCTCCTGTTTACAATACGAACATTGGTTTATCCCTACTGTTGGAGCCCCGCCTGCGCCTCTGCCTGTTCCCGCCCCTCTGGACACGGGCCCTCTGGCTCCTCTCCCTCCTCCCTGTCCTCGGACAATTTGCTGAAGCAGCACCCGTGTTTTAAGATCCTTGGCCTTTTTATCTACTTTATCCTTGCTCTCATTTTCCCTATGCTCGTAATATTGGGCCGTACTCAGAATCACGGAGGGGGTGGAGGTAGTCCAGGTGCTTTCTGCGGCCTGAAACCTTGCAGAGATTTCCGATGCCAAGTTGGTAACAAATCTATTCACAAACAATCTAATTCCACCTTCCGTTGCCAAATCCTGTCCGCTGAAGTCAATAAAGACCCCTTCAAACCTAGTAAAGAAGTCAGACACACTTTCATCCTTTTTCTGCCTACAGGCTGTCAGTTTATCCCAGTCAACCTTCCGCGGAGGAATCAGGGTATGCATAAATGCTATTATTTTTGCTGGCAAGGAGGTAATTTCATTTCTAGGCTTATCTCCCGGTTTACGATCTCGGTCCCAACCTCTCAATTCATCCCAGGTTCCTCCTAGTTCAGCATGATCGGCGTCATGCACCTGCCGCCATATATCAACAGGAACTAGTAACCCAAAGAATAGCTCGACATCTGCCAGGGTCATCACGGCCGAGGCCGCAGCCTCAGTCAGTTCCTTGTAATAGGCGGTAGGGTTCTTGCGGGGGTCGGGAAGTTGTGATTTCAAGGTAAGAACCTCACTGTGTTTCCACGGAGTGTATACCCATTGTTCCTGGAACTGGGCGTCTACTCGAGCCCGTATTACCTGGTCAGCACCATAAGGTGCTTCAGGAATTTTGGGATGAAAAATGGGGTGTACTTCTTGCATGGGATGCTGGTAAGTCCAATTGGGGCTTTTTATGAACATTCGGCCTCGATATTTCACTAAGGTGTCGACATTCTTGTATACCTCCCGGCGGTCCATATTAAACTTGAGTCCAGTCTCGGATGGTATATAGTATTTGAGGGGCCCTCCCATCCCGGAAACATAGTTCC
This sequence comes from Lissotriton vulgaris, assembly GCF_964263255.1. Taxonomy (NCBI): domain Eukaryota; kingdom Metazoa; phylum Chordata; class Amphibia; order Caudata; family Salamandridae; genus Lissotriton; species Lissotriton vulgaris. The sequence goes on from NC_141695.1 coordinate 717,345,953, forward strand.
CAAGCCCCGATGAGGTAGCAAGACATCTGATATAGGGCATGTTGCTGCATCACCGGCTCTAAATCTTTAATAGTACTCCTTATATTAGCTACTGTATATATATCGTTCCGCATCCATCGGGCGCCCTGATCTGCGACTGCTTCTTTTTTGCCGTACTCTACAGACGCTCTGGTGAACAGTCGATTACCGCCCAGGCCTCCCGATTCCCCTTTCGGTGTTTGCCCCGGATCTCTGGGTGTTGTACTGGCTGACTGGGAGGTCCATATGGGGCTTGGAGCTGCTAATGTCACATGGGGCGATCCCGGGGGATGTCTGAGATCAGGTATGAGGGTAGCCAGGTTTCTCACTGAGGTAGGTGGGGCACGGGTAGTCCCCAGAGAGGTGAGAGGCACGTGTTCCTCTGGTGCGGAGGCTTGTGGCGTAGCCATCATCTGAAGAGGTACCGCGGGGTATATGCTTTGCGGTGCGTACGGTGGGGGAGGTCTTTTGTCTAACAAATCCTCTATTTCGTCTTCTGCTTCATTCCGCGTCACATAACTCTTATCTACTTGCAACCTAAACTGTCTATCTGCATACTCAATATTCTTTTTGGTCTTATTTTTGTCATGAGCGATGGCTTTCTGAGTTACAGTCTGCCCTTGCTGTATTTTCAGGAGTTTTTCAGACCGGATGCGTCTCCGCTTTGCCTCTTTCTGCCATTTATTAAGGGTATCAAACATGGCCTGCCTACTACGTTTAGCAAATAGGCGTTCTTGCAGGTACTGGATCTTTTTCTCGTCAAAAGACCCTGTTTTTGGCCATTGCAGCTCCACATTGTCCTTGGTATACTTGTGCCACAAGGTATTAAATAGGAGGGGTCCTATCCAGTGCTTACAATACATATCATGGCTGGGAGTCCCCTCCGGAGGGGCCGGCTGGCTTTCATCCAACCTCGTGCTCCCGCGGTGAACACAGCCAAAGCATAGTTTACTAAAGCACGGCATTGCCCCTGTCTACCTAAATTAAGCTGAAAACGAATCAAGAATCGTTAAGCATTACACTCATACACATGGCCATGTCTTCATTCGAATCCACTCTTTCACAAATTAAGTAACCGCAGCGCGAAAACAAACCTTCAATTTACATCAACATAAAAGACAAAAACGAAAACACAGATATTTGCAAACAAAAGGTGGAGTCCATCGACTCCCACCTATGGAGAACCTTTTCCAAACCTTCAAAGCTCAAAAATGCCTCTGTACAACAGTCTTGTCCCTAGACTACCTAGAGATAGCCACACAGGCTTCTAAACCACAGACCGATCTACAGGCCATCCAACAGCATTCATGGTTCACCTCCCGAACTATTCTGGCTAAGCCCGGTTTTTCAAGCGCCGCTCCAGATCTGTCCGAGTGCTACCCAATCTCAACTGCCGGCGTTCCCGAGAGCAGTCCGGCCTGGTGGAAAACCGAGATTCACACCTAGGCGTCTGGTCTCTATCTCTAGTTACTTTCACCAACCAAAACAGGGGCGTCCGCACCTGCAGGTTCAATGCTGCCCCGTCAGACCCCCTTTTCCAAAGTTCTCCGTGACCGAGGGTCACCCCATGCCAAGTCTTAAATCCAAAATTCAGAAAGATATCCAACACAAGACAAGACAAGACACTCACCTGGTGCACGCAGGTCTGATTGTACGTTCTTCATTGCCAACTCCCGTTAATGCCAACATGGCTGGTTCTCGGGTTACACCCGAAGGACTCCGGCATGGGGTCACTAGCAGCTGGGGTTTTCGCGATCGGGAGAGCGGAGCAGACCCCAAATTCTTTGGTCTTTTCTTCGACCCCGATCAAAATTGCCACTTTCAATGTCCCGCCTCTTTTCTCATTACAGAGGGACGACCCCAACAGGGAGTCCCGGCGGAGTCGCCAACTGAGGTACCGAAAATTATTTATCACATCCCAATTAGAGTCATACTTGCAACTAGTCCCATACCCATTACCAATAATCAGTCAGTTGGCAGTGTAGAAGGTCCAATCGTTTATAACAAACAAACTCTGCCAGAGGAGCTCCTTGCGACCTAACCCACACGAGGTCCGCCAAGAAGACTGCTGGCATATTGTCAGAACATCACATATATACTGTTACATTTCGAAACCGTTACCCAAGATGGAAAAATACAAGTTGGTACAGGTTGGTGAAGAGGGAAAGACCATATATGGGAGACAAACCGCTCTTGGTTTAGCTCATCTTATATTAGCAAGGTCGTGCGGGTGACTCCCTTTTGCTAACTCCGAGAGAGTCGGTACCGCACCCCCAGGAATGTGCTTATCCAGCCTCCTCCTTCTACCTATAACCTTGACAGGCCTAACGAGCAGAGACAGCAGTTTGCAACAGTTGAGCTATATCTCAAGGGAACGGCTTCGGTGAAATGCAAGGATAGGGCTTGCTAATGTAGAGCCCGAGCGAGGCCACAAAATGGCGTCGGTCGTGTCAAGCAAGTACAAAAACGTGTAATGTGGTGTATGGTAATTCCTAAATTTCTTTTCGCATGTATATTAGTATTTGCGTGCTTTTAGTAATTATTCCAGATGCATCACGCTAACTTTCAAACAACGGTTATATGGCTCATGGGACCGAAAGTAAATTCTGGTTCCTCAGGGTAAAATGTGAAAATATCTCAATAAAGATTTTTTTTTAAAAGAGCCTGTGTGGTATGCACTTGTAGTACACAAACTTTCAACCGTTTTTTTAAATGGGAGAAATTTAAAGTGCAGAGAATGTTTGGCCAAAGTATTTATTATATGGAATGTTTTTCTGCACTTTAAATTAATCCCATTTAAAATATTGACTGCATTTTTCAGTTTTAAATATGGCACTGGGTCTACCAGCCACTATGAGCAAAATGTGAGCTGTGTGTAAAGGTGACACTTTGAAATGGGAGAAAATTAAACTGAAGAGTTAATTTTATGCTGATATGATTTCCATAAAATTACTCTTTTAAGTTTTCTACCATTTCCAAGTGTCATATTTGCAATCTGCAGGCATCTTTCTCCCAGTGGCCTGTAGAAATGGTGCCATATTTATAACAGGAAAATACAGCCATTTGTTCGGAGGAATTTAGAGTGAAAAACTTGCTTCATATAACATTAAGACTTAATTGAAAGTGGAGAAAAACGTTAAGACTTCAAGCCTCTTCTTCTATGGATTAGAGGGAAGAATCAAGATACTTTGCGAACTCTGTGATCGTTTGTGAAACTGAGGAATCGGAGACTACCGGGAGGGATTTCCCTTGTGGTAACCATGTGCAGGGGTGGCCCTCCCACACAGCCTGATCCCTTGTTTGCAGTGCACCAGAGGAACCCTTGCAACCTTACAGCAGATGTGAGGACCCACCGTCGATGCTGTCGCTGTCCTGTATACCTTCATGGGAGAGTGGCGTATGGGACCTGAAACTGCTGCGACCGGACAGGCCAACCACCAGGTCTGAACCAGGTGATCCCGCTGCCCCCTGCTCTAAGGCCCTCCTCACTCTGCCAGACCTCACTGCACTGGTCTGTGGCCTGCAGCGCTCTGAACCAGAGGTTGGCCGCGGCTGGGTGAATGAAGGTGGTGGATTCTCCTGTTAAGGGCTCGCTCCTCCATCCCTTGCAGACTTCCGCACCCTCCTGCTTTCAGCGTCATGCCACAATGCGGCCACCCCAAGGCACCAGCAATCGGAACGTGTGTCCCTTAGATTGCCACAGGCAGAGGGAGGGGATGGCAGTGCTCCGCTGCCCCTTTGCCCTTGGTGCCCCCGCCTCACTTGGCTGATCCCAAGTGAACTCATCCTTTGCCACTGGTCCCGATGTGTCCTACCTCCATGGAACCCGGAATGTGACCAATGGGACCTCCTGCCGCTGCCGTACACGAGCTATTGTCCAACTGTCCCTGCCTGAATTCCAAGTTGTGGAGCAGGGCTCTTGTGCTGTGAGAGTCTACCAGATCAGCCTGTGAAAACTTTGCTTCTACACTTCTTAATGCATGCATATGGCCTAGCACTCTGCTTTCCTTCTATGCATTCCAGTTCTGTTGAGGTTGAGTGGTCTTCCACATTGAAATTGTCTGAATTCACTCACATTGAGACACAAGGGCCTCATTCCCAAAACGGCGGACCTGTTCCTAAGTAAAAGAACATGAAATAAGACTACTGACATGCAGTTTGCAGAAAAGTAAAGGATTATTCGCCCAACATTAAACTGGATCCCAGAGCTTCTAAGTAGCGTCCATCTTGAAATGGTGCTATTGTGATCCCTACCTTGACTTGTATATCTTCTGTTTGCCCTAACTATGCAACCTTTCTCAATGCCTCTCATGGTCTTGCCATATCACCATTGCTTCAGGGCTTGAACTACATTTTCCTCACACCCACCACACCTCCCCTGTCAGTACTTCATCACTAGTAACATCTCCTTATGTTGTGGCGTCTATTTGTAACTGGAACTCTGAACCCCTAAACTCCTATTGCACTGACACGAAAAATAAATAGGACACTGTCCATAACAATAAGTCAGAAACACTCGTCCCTACTTGTTTACATCACCCCTTCTTCTTCTAGCTTTAGTTGCATCACACTCAGATATGGATCCTAATTCACCCAGAGCAGCTGACACCATTTTGGAGCCGTCAGGCCGAACGCTTATAAAATGAAGTACTCTCCTAATATAACAAAAAACACATCCAAGAACTCAAAATAATTCACTCCTCGAATCTCACCCAGAAAAACTAATCTCGGACCCCTACCTATTCTCGAATAAAAGAACCATAATAAGTGACCTTATCTTCTACACGAACGGATGAGCACAATGAAGGATAGCCCTGTTTTCTTGGCTTGTGATCACTACATCCAGGAAAACTCCTCATGGTCTAAGACTCTCGGTAGCCCCCTTATCTGTTTGCAGAGCAGAAGCCACAAACTCTTTTTATAGCAATGGGATTATCCTCATCCAATCATTAGACTGCAACCTAGAAATATTTGAGAAGCTTTTCCCTTTCATCGAAAACACTGTGACTTGTACTAAATCCACCTCCTCCCAAGGCTGTCCGAGCTCTGCATGCAAACTACAGGATCCCCAAGTATTGTCCTTGCATATTCTCTCCCACCCCTTACTATCTCCTGCTCCTCCTTGGTGATCAGCATTCACAACACTAACTCTATACCACCACCTTACCTGTCCGAGTCCCCCTTCCATCAGTCGTCAAACTATACTACATTCGCACCACACTTCTAGAGCAGGTCAGAGTTACAAAGCAACGGAAGTAACACCTTCACCCCGACTATACCACAGACCCTCCCTATAGCTCAATCAATGACCCTCCCTCAGCCCGAACTCCTAAACCCACCTAGCAACATGACTCCTATAACCACAGCACTCACACTTGTCCAGCTCTCAAGCTCTCCACCTCCACCTCTCGAGCTTACCTCCATCTCCAACCCGTCCTCCCCTGGTTCTTCCTGGTCAGCAGTATTCCAACACCATAGTCTTGAACACACCCCAATCTCCTTGCCCCCTTCTACTAAACTTGAGAACTTGCTTTCACACTTCATTAGAATCCAGACTTGATGAGATTGCACTAGACCTACAATAACGTAAGGCTGACTTACAAAGCACAATATACATCACCTCAGAGCTGGTGAACAATTGGTGGCCAAACAGGACTCAGAGAATGACTAGTCATAGCCATGATCAATCCAGCAACTTCCGCCCCTAGGCTTCCATCACCTCCCCCAACCAACATGATCTCCCCAACCTCGACATCTCCTCACCTGAGATGGAGAACTATACGATACCCCAACGCCCCCACTCAGCCGATTAGACTGCAGGATCCACTATCCTGCAGGTATATTCACTTCCTCTTCCTGTCATATAATTCAACATACTCTGTTAACACACACCATCTGGGTCAACTCCACACAATTCCTTTGGACCCACACAGAGAACCTAGGCCCAATTCCTGAGCCGTAAAGGAGTACAACCGTAAACGAGTTACCTTCGCACAGACTGCCCCAGCTGACTCCAAACCTCATCTCAAATGCATGCTACTCAATTGCAGATCGCAGTCATACATGCAGCGGACATCTCTGACCTCATCCTCACACACAAGCATGACCTCTTAATCCTGACTGAAACTTGGCTAAATGATTCCCCTACACCTATCATTGACATACTAGTTCCCCTTAACCACAACATCATTAGATTAGTTCTAGTAGACCAGGTAAAGGTATCGCCTACATACACCTTAACAGCCTCCCAATGAAACAGATATAGTCCCCAGTTCTATCCTCATGCGAATACTTATGCATCGATTGTATATGTAACAACAGGCCACTATTCAAACTGCACGCGATCTACCACCAGGAGATAACATTTATTTCATAAAGCAAATGATGGTAGTTATCTCAACTAACGTGGGACAACAATGCACCCAGATCTTCCATGGAGATTTCAACCTCCACTGAAATGACCTCAATGACCCTGCAGTTAACAGCCTTAAAACCTTCTAGCTTACCTAAACCTGATCCAAATCTGCGACAGTCCTACACACAAAAAAGGATCAACCTTCGACCTTAAGCTGGAATCGATCATTCCTTGTGACTGGACAGACCATCACTGCTTGACCTTCCTCATCACAGATTCTGTGAGAACAAATATGGCGCAACTCAAGAAACCCAAACATTGGAAAAGGAGCATGCGAAACATCAACCTAAATTAACTGACATCCCTCAGCAATAACATCTTGCCTCCTCCTGTGGACATGTCCGATGTCCTTGACCTAACCCCTCCTAGACATGCAAGTGGTCTTTGTCCCACCCGACCTGAGTACCTTTCACTTTTATTGAGTACACTGGGAAACCACATATGGTGCAAACAGGCTGCAGTTTATTATATATTGCGTAACACATGGTTTATCACAACACGTTACTTGTTTGTTATAATACAAAGCATAAACGGACAGTATTTAAACAACCATTGTCCTTACTAATTTTTTAACAGCATTACTTGTCTCAGCCTTGTGCTATTGCCCCTTAGCAGGTGTGTTTGTGGCTTCTATGCTTCCCTTGCGTCCGCAATCTGTGTGGGTGGCCGTCATGGCCAGCCCTGACTGCAAGTGCCATGTCCCCTTAAACCTGACCCTTTGCTGACCAAATGCTTGCTTTCAGTACCCCTGGCGTGAGGCATCCCAAGGGCACTGTTTGGGCCACTCTTTGACCTTTTCTGACCAACCACCTGCTTTCCAGTGCCTCTGCTGTGAGACATCCTAAGGACACTTTTTGAGCCACTCTTTGACCCTTGCTGGCCAATCACCTGCTCACAGTACCCCTGCCATGATGCATCCCAAGAACACTGTTTGAGACACTTTTTCTACTGGGCTACTGATCTTTTTTGTTTGTCTTTGCATGTTGTCTCTACCATGCTGCCAGTGGTTCCTTGATCATCGGCAGCTCCTCCTTCATCCGTTAGTCTACCAGATCCCTTGCTGCTCTAGCACCCCAACTATATTGATAAGGAACATATCCCTGGTCAGGTGTACCCCTTCTGCCTCGTAGACGTTAGCCTCGTGAGGCTCATCTGACCATGTCTGATGAATCCCCAGCTGTTCGCCCTGCAGGCTTTTGCCATGGAGATGTCCTGCTTCCGCCTAGACCTCTCCACAGCCCCGTAATCTAGCACCCCCTTCCATTTGCGCCACACTAGGATCTCTGTCCTTATGGCGTCTTCTGGGCAGACCAATCTGGCATTGTCTGTGAGCCAGCTAGCTTGGCTCCACAATGTCTTTCCACCCCAAGCCAGCCAGATCATTGCCTCCCCGGTGTACTGGTACCATGTCCGGTATTCATTCCTACTGCTGCCTCAGTTAGCCTCCTCTCAAGCCTGGGCGCTACAACCAGGTTACTCCTGTGTTGTGCAGCCCTATCCCTTTGTACTCCTGCCGCAACAATGCCCACTGCCATGTTCTTGCGAAGGAGGAGTGGTCCATAATCCTGACTCTACGCTGGCCGCCTGGTGGTCCTACTGAAAGGAAACCCTCAACAGATACCTCCGTGCCGAATGTAGCCTTCTTTAAGTAATCACACTTGCAGCATGCGGGGCAGAAGTCGCTGTCCAAGAGGTAATGCAGGCATAGCTGAGCATTGACTCAGCACCTCTCGGGAGGGGCGGAACTTGATGCCATAATCGCACGATTAACTGTCCGAAACATATGTTTACACTTGCTGGTGTCAGTGCCATCCTGCATACCGCAAGCAGTATCTCTAGAGTTAGGTGCTGCCCTTTGGCTACTGCAATGCTCTTGTGTTGCCACATAAGGCTGTCCTTCTCCATACACACTGCAACGTGCCCTTGGGCTGACCATTCCACTATCATCTGACTTCTAGATTAGTTCTGACCCAGCCACTCCCTCACCATTCACACCCCTGAGAGAACAGTCTGCTGCCTCCCCCACTCGTGATATCTTTGATCCGTCACAATTGTTCAGTGCCTGCGATTTCTCTGACCAACTAGTCACATGTACTTTAGACAGCTGACCTAATATTCTAATAGCCTTAAACTAAATGAGCTAGGTCTTGTTTGCTGGCTATAATATTCTCATCTACCCTTTTAATTCTATACACATCCTCTCCCTCGTGGGTGCACTGTCAACTAAATACTTCCCAAATTGCTTCTTAGTCTGTGTTGCATCCCCGCAATACCATCCCCATGGTTATGTATATCACTCAGTGGTAAACCAATTACAAACAGCCTGGAACATGACTGGCTTGTGGAGGACAATTCAACATGGAAGTTCCCAAAGATGCAAGTCCTCGTTCGTCTGGTGGCGGTGGGGTGAGAGGTGAGGGGGGTAGGGGAGGGGAGGGATCAAGGGTCAAACCACTTGTTAATACTTGATATTTTTTCTAGCAGGTGCTGTAGCCCGAAAGAGAAGAAATCCTACTCTATTTCTCACACTACCCAATAAGGTGTAAACTCTCTTCCAGAGCTCCCGCACAGCTCACTCTGCCATATGACTGTACCATCCTTTCGGAGGACTGTGCACTAACCATATTGTGGAGGCAGACACTTGCTTGTGACCTCAACTGCCATTTCCTGATTTGCATATTGTGTTGGCTAGGGGCACCGGTCTCCACCTGCTTACAGCCGATGCTGGGCCCTGTAGGTTTTACATGCCCAATTGTGACAACTTTAATGCAGAGCTACTCGTTGCATCTAGTCATCAGTGCTGACTGTCTGATGAGCTGATTAACTCAATTGAATATAAAAACAAAACCCTATCTCTAAAGCTAATACATTACTTGATTTGGCGACTCTGGGCACATTTCTCCCTGCTTTAATTGTGCTATGTGGTAGTGAGTACCTTTATTCACTGAATGCGTCAGTCTGCATACAACACGTCTTCCTAATGCGCTCTATGTAAAAGCCTTGCTTTAGAAGTACCAGCACCTTACTGTTGGAACCACAGAAATTCTATAAAAAGAAAACTTACAACCGTGCCTTCTTGTGTATTGCCCAAAGAATTTGGAACTTTTTGCCCCTGAAATCAGACTGCATCCCTCAACTGCATCATTCAAAAGGGAAGTTAAAGTACTATTGATGAACAAACTTTTGCCTTAGAACCCAGGTACTCTGCTCTCCGGCCCGACATGGCACGTTGCCTAAACCCATTTTTAATACTCACCTGTTACGGTCATGTTTTTTGACTTGTCTGATTATTCATTTAGGTGGCCCCTGCCCCAGCTGGGGAGTTAGTTGCTGCATCCTGTATCGGTCTCGATTATGTTGTTTGCCCTGCATGTTGTTTTCTTTCTTATCATTTGTAAAGTGCTCTGATACTCTTATGGGTCATATTTGTGCTACATAGAACTTTAAATAAATGTTTCATAGAAATATTTTTCTTCACTTTACATTTCTCTACATAATTGCCGGATTTTTCAGTTATATATGGGGCACAGTGCTTACTGGCCTCCTGGAGCAAGAGGCGTGCTGTTTGTAAATGTGAGAGTTTGAAATGGGAGAAAATTAAAATGGAAGAGTATGCTTAATCAATGAGTTAACTTTTAATTTTCCTTCATTTAAAAGTATTCAGAGACATCATTTCGTTCTCGCACTCCAATATTGAGTTGACAAGGACTTTTACTTAAGAGCACATACCAGAGTGTACAGTTCTTCATCTGTGCCCCAACCTAGATTCTAAATCTGATTGAGCAATACTCATTATCAGGCCCTGCTATCTGCAGCCTGATAATGATAATGTAAAATTAACACAACTTTCCCCTAGCTTAAAAAATATAATGTGACCCCCCCGCTTATTTAAAAATCAACTCAAGGCTGCGAGCTACTCTGAAGGAGTCTACGAGCTACTTGTAGCTTGCGATCGACTGGTTAGAGATACCTGATCTAATCAGACAGTTTTAAAATTAAACCCAGCATCTGGTGGCACTAAGTGTTGATTTTTCTGTCTCTAGATCAGACAGCTTGTAGAAGTGAAGTGGCTTTTTGAGTGAGACGTTTTTCAGGGGTGTTTATTCCATAGAGAAGTGCAACAATACCATAGCCTCAAACCTGTTTACAATCCGTAGATGGCTTTACATTTTCTTCGCAAATGCAGACGAAATGGTAGGCCCTTTAACCATGAAGGTCTGTTAAGTTTCCCATTGTTGAAATGCTGCTGGGCAATGCAATCACTGCAAATCAGATTGTCTTACTTGAACGCCCTGGCCCTTTTGTCATGGTATGTTTTATTACTGTACCTTTCTAATATTTCGTAGTTAGCTTATTCCTTAATCATAAGACTCACCGGAGTATTTCTGTCCTATTTTCTTTTTTACTTTTTATTTATTCAGATGCAGGTCATTCAACATAAGGAAGATGTTTTGAGAACAGCATTGATATCGAAGGATCGTAACCTTGCAAAGCTCTTCGAGCAGGGTACCATGGGAGAGAAACGGCTGCTCAGTGAGGCTTTTCACTCAGACAGTGATCTCTTCAAGCCTGTAATCATACATTCAAATTCTGACTGGATTCCCTCTCATTCTGAGCCTACCCAGGACTTCCAGCAGTTTTATGAGGACCCTTGCCGATGCACACCGAGCTCCAACAAGAGCATCATCTACGTGCAACCCATTGGTAATCTTCTCAAATTAAGAGTTTGTTTAGTAAATGTTCTCTTTCAGGAACAAAGTGCACATTGTAAGCAGATTGGGCTTCCAGAAACGACATGTCTTGAACAGTTCAGTTGTTTTAAACAATATCTACTGAGACCTTGAGTAACACATTTTTCCAAGCAAATGTAGATTTCAACACCCTTACTTTATGAGTTTGCAATCACCTTATTAAAGTCCCACCTGGGCATTATTCTCTTGCCATTTTGTTTCTATTATACAGCCAGAGGTTAAAAGAAGTTCATAGCTGCGTGGTCCTGCTCACTTTTACATATTGCAAAAAACACAGTTGATGGACACAATGTAGAACAATGTCATACATTCACCCCAGTACAAGGATCTGGGCCTAAATCCATCGTTTTTTTGCACTCCACACCACCCTGGGTTAGACACTGGCTATATGCAAATCAGCTCCGACCCTGTGCCTCATGGGAACAGTCCAGTCCGAACTACCAAGCCATGTCTTTCCCAGACCGGAATCAAGCATCCGAGGACCGGTTTCTGGCGATCAGCCTTCATCAGCCTGGATAGCTTGACTCCAGTGGTGTGGAGAGCGTGGGACTCACGTCTGAGTATACCCAGCACACTCGGGGTGAAAATTGCAAAAAACACAGTTGATGGACAGAATGTAGAACAATGTCATACATTCACCCCAGTACAAGGATCTGGGCCTAAATCCATCGTTTTCTTGCACTCCACACCACCCTGGGTTAGACACTGGCTATATGCAAATCAGCTCTGACCCTGTGCCTCATGGGAACACTCCAGCCCGAACTAAAAAGCCATGTCTTTCCCAGACCGGAATCAAGCATCCGAGGACCGGTTTCTGGCTATCAGCCTTCATCAGCCTGGATAGCTTGACTCCAGTGGTGTGGAGAGCCTGGGACTCACGTCTGAGTATACCCAGCACACTCGGGGTGAAAATTGCAAAAAACACAGTTGATGGACAGAATGTAGAACAATGTCATACATTCACCCCAGTGCAAGGATCCGGGCCTAAATCCATCGTTTTTTTGCACTCCACACCACCCTCGGTTAGACACTGGCTATATGCAAATCAGCTCTGACCCTGTGCCTCATGGGAACAGTCTAGCCCGACCTACCAAGCCATGTCTTTCCCAGACCGGAATCAAGCATCCAAGGACCGGTTTCTGGCTATCAGCCTTCATTCAGCCTGGGTAGCTTGACTCCAGTGGTTTGGAGAGCCTGGGACTCACGTCTGAGTATACCCAGCACACTCAGGGTGAAAATTGCAAAAAACACAGTTGATGGACAGAATGTAGAACAATGTCATACATTCACCCCAGTACAAGGATCTGGGCCTAAATCCATCGTTTTTTTGCACTCCATACCACCCTGGGTTAGACACTGGCTATATGCAAATCAGCTCTGACCCTGTGCCTCATGGGAACAGTCCAGTCCGAACTACCAAGCCATGTCTTTCCCAGACCGGAATCAAGCATCCAAGGACCAGTTTCTGGCTATCAGCCTTCATCAGCCTGGATAGCTTGACTCCAGTGGTGTGGAGAGCCTGGGACTCACGTCTGAGTATACCCAGCACACTCTGGGTGAAAATTGCAAAAAACACAGTTGATGGACAGAATGTAGAACAATGTCATACATTCACCCCAGTACAAAGATCTGGGCCTAAATCAATCGTTTTTTTGCACTCCACACCACCCTGGGTTAGACACTGGCTATATGCAAATCAGCTCTGACCCTGTGCCTCATGGGAACAGTCCAGTCCGATCTACCAAGCCATGTCTTTCCCAGACCGGAATCAAGTATCCAAGGACCAATTTCTGGCTATCAGCCTTCATCAGCCTGGATAGCTTGACTCCAGTGGTGTGGAGAGCCTGGGACTCACGTCTGAGTATACCCAGCACACTCGGGGTGAAAATTGCAAAAAACGCATTTGATGGACAGAATGTAGAACAATGTCATACATTCACCCCAGTACAAGGATCTGGACCTAAATCCATCGGTTTTTTGCACTCCACACCACCCTGGGTTAGACACTGGCTATATGCAAATCAGCTCTGACCCTGTGCCTCATGGGAACAGTCCAGTCCGAACTACCAAGCCATGTCTTTCCCAGACCGGAATCAAGCATCCAAGGACCGGTTTCTGGCTATCAGCCTTCATCAGCCTGGATAGCTTGACTCCAGTGGTGTGGAGAGCCTGGGACTCACGTCTGAGTATACCCAGCACACTCGGGGTGAAAATTGCAAAAAACACAGTTGATGGACAGAATGTAGAACAATGTCATACATTCACCCCAGTACAAGGATCTGGGCCTAAATACATCGTTTTTTTGCACTCCACACCACCCTGGGTTAGACACTGGCTATACGCAAATCAGCTCTGACCCTGTGCCTCATGGGAACAGCCCAGTCCGAACTACCAAGCCATGTCTTTCCCAGACCGGAATCAAGCATCCAAGGACCGGTTTCTGGCTATCAGCCTCCATCAGCCTGGATAGCTTGACTCCAGTGGTGTGGAGAGCCTGGGACTCACGTCTGAGTATACCCAGCACACTCGGGGTGAAAATTGCAAAAAACACAGTTGATGGACAGAATGTAGAACAATGTAATACATTCACCCCAGTACAAGGATCTGGGACTAAATCCATCGTTTTTTTGCACTCCACACCACCCTGGGTTAGACACTGGCTATATGCAAATCAGCTCTGACCCTGTGCCTCATGGGAACAGTCCAGTCCTCACTACCAAGCCATGTCTTTCCCAGACCGGAATCAAGAATCCAAGGACCGATTTCTGGCTATCAGCCTTCATTCAGCCTGGATAGCTTGACTCCAGTGGTGTGGAGAGCCTGGGACTCACGTCTGAATATACCCAGCACACTCGGGGTGAAAATTGCAAAAAACACAGTTGATGGACAGAATGTAGAACAATGTCATACATTCACCCCAGTACAAGGATCTGGGCCTAAATCCATCGTTTTTTTGCACTCCACACCACCCTGGGTTAGACACTGGCTATATGCAAATCAGCTCTGACCCTGTGCCTCATGGGAACAGTCCAGTCCGAACTACCAAGCCTTGTCTTTCCCAGACCGGAATCAAGCATCCAAGGACCGGTTTCTGGCTATCAGCCTTCATTCAGCCTGGATAGCTTGACTCCAGTGGTGTGGAGAGCCTGGGGCTCACGTCTCAGCATACCCAGCCCACTCGGGGTGAAAATTGCAAAAAACACAGTTGATGGACAGAATGTAGAACAATGTCATACATTCACCCCAGTACAAGGATCTGGGCCTAAATCCATTGTTTTTTTGCACTCCACACCACCCCGGGTTAGACACTGGCTATATGCAAATCAGCTCTGACCCTGTGCCTCATGGGAACAGTCCAGTCCGAACTACCAAGCCATGTCTTTCCCAGACCGGAATCAAGCATCCAAGGACCGGTTTCTGGCTATCAGCTTTCATTCAGCCTGGATAGCTTGACTCCAGTGGTGTGGAGAGCCTAAGGACTCACGTCTGAGTATATCCAGCACACTCGGGGTGAAAATTGCAAAAAACACAGTTGATGGACAGAATGTGGAACAATGTCATACATTCACCCCAGTACAAGGATCTGGGCCTAAATCCATCGTTTTTTTGCACTCCACACCACCCTGGGTTAGACACTGGCTATATGCAAATCAGCTCTGACCCTGTGCCTCATGGGAACAGTCCAGTCCGAACTACCAAGCCATGTCTTTCCCAGACCGGAATCAAGCATCCAAGGACCGGTTTCTGGCTATCAGCCTTCATCAGCCTGGATAGCTTGACTCCAGTGGTGTGGAGAGCCTGGGACTCACGTCTGAGTATACCCAGCGCACTCGGGGTGAAAATTGCAAAAACCACATTTGATGGACAGAATGTAGAACAATGTCATACATTCACCCCAGTACAAGGATCTGGGCCTAAATCCATCGTTTTTTTGCACTCCACACCACCCTGGGTTAGTCACTGGCTATATGCAAATCAGCTCTGACCCTGTGCCTCATGGGAACAGTCCAGTCCGAACTACCAAACCATGTCTTTCCCAGACCGGAATCAAGCATCCAAGGACCGGTTTCTGGCTATCAGCCTTCATCAGCCTGGATAGCTTGACTCCAGTGGTGTGGAGAGCCTGGGACTCACGTCTGAGTATACCCAGCACACTCTGGGTGAAAATTGCAAAAAACACAGTTGATGGACAGAATGTAGAACAATGTCATACATTCACCCCAGTACAAGGATCTGGGCCTAAATCCATCGTTTTTTTGCACTCCACACCACCCTGGGTTAGACACTGGCTATATGCAAATCAGCTCTGACCCTGTGCCTCATGGGAACAGTCCAGTCCGATCTACCAAGCCATGTCTTTCCCAGACCGGAATCAAGTATCCAAGGACCAATTTCTGGCTATCAGCCTTCATCAGCCTGGATAGCTTGACTCCAGTGGTGTGGAGAGCCTGGGACTCACGTCTGAGTATACCCAGCACACTCGGGGTGAAAATTGCAAAAAACGCATTTGATGGACAGAATGTAGAACAATGTCATACATTCACCCCAGTACAAGGATCTGGACCTAAATCCATCGTTTTTTTGCACTCCACACCACCCTGGGTTAGACACTGGCTATATGCAAATCAGCTCTGACCCTGTGCCTCATGGGAACAGTCCAGTCCGAACTACCAAGCCATGTCTTTCCCAGACCGGAATCAAGCATCCAAGGACCGGTTTCTGGCTATCAGCCTTCATCAGCCTGGATAGCTTGACTCCAGTGGTGTGGAGAGCCTGGGACTCACGTCTGAGTATACCCAGCACACTCGGGGTGAAAATTGCAAAAAACACAGTTGATGGACAGAATGTAGAACAATGTCATACATTCACCCCAGTACAAGGATCTGGGCCTAAATACATCGTTTTTTTGCACTCCACACCACCCTGGGTTAGACACTGGCTATACGCAAATCAGCTCTGACCCTGTGCCTCATGGGAACAGCCCAGTCCGAACTACCAAGCCATGTCTTTCCCAGACCGGAATCAAGCATCCAAGGACCGGTTTCTGGCTATCAGCCTCCATCAGCCTGGATAGCTTGACTCCAGTGGTGTGGAGAGCCTGGGACTCACGTCTGAGTATACCCAGCACACTCGGGGTGAAAATTGCAAAAAACACAGTTGATGGACAGAATGTAGAACAATGTAATACATTCACCCCAGTACAAGGATCTGGGACTAAATCCATCGTTTTTTTGCACTCCACACCACCCTGGGTTAGACACTGGCTATATGCAAATCAGCTCTGACCCTGTGCCTCATGGGAACAGTCCAGTCCTCACTACCAAGCCATGTCTTTCCCAGACCGGAATCAAGAATCCAAGGACCGATTTCTGGCTATCAGCCTTCATTCAGCCTGGATAGCTTGACTCCAGTGGTGTGGAGAGCCTGGGACTCACGTCTGAATATACCCAGCACACTCGGGGTGAAAATTGCAAAAAACACAGTTGATGGACAGAATGTAGAACAATGTCATACATTCACCCCAGTACAAGGATCTGGGCCTAAATCCATCGTTTTTTTGCACTCCACACCACCCTGGGTTAGACACTGGCTATATGCAAATCAGCTCTGACCCTGTGCCTCATGGGAACAGTCCAGTCCGAACTACCAAGCCTTGTCTTTCCCAGACCGGAATCAAGCATCCAAGGACCGGTTTCTGGCTATCAGCCTTCATTCAGCCTGGATAGCTTGACTCCAGTGGTGTGGAGAGCCTGGGGCTCACGTCTGAGCATACCCAGCCCACTCGGGGTGAAAATTGCAAAAAACACAGTTGATGGACAGAATGTAGAACAATGTCATACATTCACCCCAGTACAAGGATCTGGGCCTAAATCCATTGTTTTTTTGCACTCCACACCACCCCGGGTTAGACACTGGCTATATGCAAATCAGCTCTGACCCTGTGCCTCATGGGAACAGTCCAGTCCGAACTACCAAGCCATGTCTTTCCCAGACCGGAATCAAGCATCCAAGGACCGGTTTCTGGCTATCAGCTTTCATTCAGCCTGGATAGCTTGACTCCAGTGGTGTGGAGAGCCTAAGGACTCACGTCTGAGTATATCCAGCACACTCGGGGTGAAAATTGCAAAAAACACAGTTGATGGACAGAATGTGGAACAATGTCATACATTCACCCCAGTACAAGGATCTGGGCCTAAATCCATCGTTTTTTTGCACTCCACACCACCCTGGGTTAGACACTGGCTATATGCAAATCAGCTCTGACCCTGTGCCTCATGGGAACAGTCCAGTCCGAACTACCAAGCCATGTCTTTCCCAGACCGGAATCAAGCATCCAAGGACCGGTTTCTGGCTATCAGCCTTCATCAGCCTGGATAGCTTGACTCCAGTGGTGTGGAGAGCCTGGGACTCACGTCTGAGTATACCCAGCGCACTCGGGGTGAAAATTGCAAAAACCACATTTGATGGACAGAATGTAGAACAATGTCATACATTCACCCCAGTACAAGGATCTGGGCCTAAATCCATCGTTTTTTTTGCACTCCACACCACCCTGGGTTAGTCACTGGCTATATGCAAATCAGCTCTGACCCTGTGCCTCATGGGAACAGTCCAGTCCGAACTACCAAACCATGTCTTTCCCAGACCGGAATCAAGCATCCAAGGACCGGTTTCTGGCTATCAGCCTTCATCAGCCTGGATAGCTTGACTCCAGTGGTGTGGAGAGCCTGGGACTCACGTCTGAGTATACCCAGCACACTCTGGGTGAAAATTGCAAAAAACACAGTTGATGGACAGAATGTAGAACAATGTCATACATTCACCCCAGTACAAGGATCTGGGCCTAAATCCATCGTTTTTTTGCACTCCACACCACCCTGGGTTAGACACTGGCTATATGCAAATCAGCTCTGACCCTGTGCCTCATGGGAACAGTCCAGTCCGAACTACCAAGCCTTGTCTTTCCCAGACCGGAATCAAGCATCCAAGGACCGGTTTCTGGCTATCAGCCTTCATTCAGCCTGGATAGCTTGACTCCAGTGGTGTGGAGAGCCTGGGGCTCACGTCTGAGCATACCCAGCCCACTCGGGGTGAAAATTGCAAAAAACACAGTTGATGGACAGAATGTAGAACAATGTCATACATTCACCCCAGTACAAGGATCTGGGCCTAAATCCATTGTTTTTTTGCACTCCACACCACCCCGGGTTAGACACTGGCTATATGCAAATCAGCTCTGACCCTGTGCCTCATGGGAACAGTCCAGTCCGAACTACCAAGCCATGTCTTTCCCAGACCGGAATCAAGCATCCAAGGACCGGTTTCTGGCTATCAGCCTTCATCAGCCTGGATAGCTTGACTCCAGTGGTGTGGAGAGCCTGGGACTCACGTCTGAGTATACCCAGCGCACTCGGGGTGAAAATTGCAAAAACCACATTTGATGGACAGAATGTAGAACAATGTCATACATTCACCCCAGTACAAGGATCTGGGCCTAAATCCATCGTTTTTTTGCACTCCACACCACCCTGGGTTAGTCACTGGCTATATGCAAATCAGCTCTGACCCTGTGCCTCATGGGAACAGTCCAGTCCGAACTACCAAACCATGTCTTTCCCAGACCGGAATCAAGCATCCAAGGACCGGTTTCTGGCTATCAGCCTTCATCAGCCTGGATAGCTTGACTCCAGTGGTGTGGAGAGCCTGGGACTCACGTCTGAGTATACCCAGCACACTCTGGGTGAAAATTGCAAAAAACACAGTTGATGGACAGAATGTAGAACAATGTCATACATTCACCCCAGTACAAGGATCTGGGCCTAAATCCATCGTTTTTTTGCACTCCACACCACCCTGGGTTAGACACTGGCTATATGCAAATCAGCTCTGACCCTGTGCCTCATGGGAACAGTCCAGTCCGAACAGGGGCACAGGGTCAGAGCTGATTTGAGGATGACAATGAGGAAGAAAACGAATACTTCTACACAACTTGGGCCCTGAGGGAATAAGAGTGTTCTCGAACATAGTGCCTGCGCCTTGGCAAGCAGCTGACGATGACGTCTTCAAGCATGCTTTGGAAGACCTAGACACTCACTACCACTCAGCAGTGTGTGTTTCCATTGATCGTTTCAACTTTCAACAGAGGAAGCAAGGAGAAGGAGAGTCCATATACGACTATGTTGCGGCCTTAAGCAGACTAGCGATCACTTGCAAGTATGGGACACTCCAGGATGACTTTATCAAGGATCAGATCGTAATGCACACTACCAACAAGACCGTTCAGGACAAGTTGTGGGCACACGGAGAAGCGACGGTAAAGGAGGTGATCGCAATGGTGAAGAAAGCTGAGCTCTCAAAACAATGCGCCGAAGCGGCAAAAAGAGAGCATGCGCAGAGGATCATGGTCAACAAGGTGGATGATGCAGAGTCCGCAGGAAGACATAAAATGGCGCCTGGAGACGGCAGAGGAACGAGCAGATGGGCGGGAAAGCCTGGACAATCTGGAAAGCAGTTCATGGACAACAAGTCCTCATGCTACAGATGCAGAAGCACAACGCACGCGGCACAAGACAAGCGCTGCCCGGCTTTCCGCGCGAAATGCATGTTCTGCGGACTGATAGGACATTACGAGAAAGTTTGTCGAAGGAAAGGGAAGAAATCTGTGGTAAAGTTTATAGCACAATCGCAACCAGAAGAAGAAGCGGGAGAAGAATCGGACGAAGATGATTTGGTGTTGTGCATCGAAGAGCAAGTGTTGTTAATAGATAGCAAACGCTCCGATAAACCCCGAGCGGACAAGCTGATTGGGGGAGTAAAGATCAGAATTGCGATAGACTCAGAATCCCCGTATACCATAGTCCAGAGATCAGTGTGGGAAGATGAGTTCCAGCCCAGCCTAGGCCCCAAATTAGAACCACCGGACATACGACCAGTATCGTATACGAGCAACTCGATCCCCATGGTGGGCTACAGAAGCCTGAAGTTTGAATTCCGGGGAAGAACGGCAGTATGCAAGTTGTACGTAGCAGAGAAAGGTCCCTCGGTGTTAGGATGAAGGGTTTAAGGTGATATTGGAATTAAACTAGATCCCGGAGGAACGGAACAAGTACTGCTTACGGACGGCGAAAATTGGCAGGACCTGGAAAAAGTGAAGAGGGACTTCCCCAGAGTGTTCGGTGGAAAGGTTGGCAAGTTGGAGAAATTCATGCATAAGATGTCTGTCGCGTGAAATATCTTCTTCCGTTTTGCTGATATCGATATCAATGCAGGACTGCATTGATATCGATATCAGCAAAACGGAAGAAGATATCAATGCAGGACTGCATTGATATCGATATCAGCAAAACGGAAGAAGATATTTGACGCAACAGTTATTGCGAGTGAGACATATCGTTACCCAATTGAAAAGGGGAACTTGGCATTACAATCTACACCCTGACTCCCACGGGAGGACAGAGCTAGAAGGTTCAATACATAGAACGGTGGCTCCTCCTGGCAGCTAAAGACACGGCAAATATAGAGCCTTATTAAGGTAGAAAAGGAGAGTATCAAACCTCGTACCGTAGAAATCTTGATAAACTGGTCTGGAAGTCAAGGAAATTTAACAAACCCATGACTTTGGAGACAGAGCAACTTTGCGTATATTGAATGAGCAAAGCACCAAGAGTCCAAATTTCAAAAAAGGACTTATCATAGAACCAAGTAGTTCCATCCAGGGGGATAATAAATTCAACTGGACCAACAAGAATCAGTCCTGATGAAGGCATACTAGAAAAAGCCGAAACGCCGCGTCGACCTTTTGATTCTGTGACCTTTTTATTGTATTTTAATAACATTGTGATGATCATGTACATTGTGTAATGGTTTTAATGTATTCTTTTTTATAACATTGTATTGTGTAATAAAACTTGTATTTTGTTACCGAACCAAAGTAGTGATATGTTCTCAATCAGAAAAAAACGTTTATTTGTTTAATAATTTGTTTAATAAATTGTCAATTTTTTGTTGCAAGGAAATACGTAAGATTAGTTATAGACAACCGAACCAACTCCTTTGATTTGTCGTTTCCCCTGAAAATTCTATCTTGATAACATTGATACAATCTTCTACCACAAGGAAATATATACATATATGTTCATTGTCTCACGAATAAGTGTGTAGCTTTTGCCTTCTTCATGGAAAACATGCCCCTCTAAGAAATGATAAATGACCCTAGGGTGTTAAAGGGGATACCCATTAGTCCTACACTAAAACAAGGCATCATCTAAACTGTCCAACGAACCCGGACGTTTGTTTCTCTTTCCTAAATGTTTCCCCACCGTCCTCTACAAAGCTAGAGTGGGGTCCTCCTATTTGTTTATCCATTTCATGAAAGACAATGTAATTTGGAGAGAAAAGACTATCACTAACAAATGGTCACCTGCAGTAGTCCAGCATAATCTGGAGAAGGCCCAAAAGGTGTGCACGGAACATTACAATAGGCGAAGGAATGTAAAAGAAACAACTTTGGAAAGAGGGGAATGGGTGAGAATCAAGCTGGCGGCATTGAGAAAGAAAGGAGAGAGCAAGTACAGCCCACTCCTGAAAGTGGAAGAAGTGTATGATCGAGCTGCGTTGCTCAGTGACGGAAAAATGTGGTCCCAAGATCGCATGGCAAAAATCAATAAAATTGTGCAGTGGCCAGTAGAGGAAGGAAGTGACCAACAGGAGCAAATGCAGAGGAGTGGAGCAGAAGGAATGACGGAAAGAGGCGAAGACCAGGAAGGAGAAGGAGAGCACGGAGAGAGAGAAAATCTGGGGATACCGAGTGTGGGGAAGGCACCAGTAGAAAGGTGTGAACTGAGTTGGCGTAGAGATGGAGTGGTGAGTCCCGCATCTGAAGGGGTCCGAGAAACCTCCACACCGGTAAGAAGTACACGTGCTGGAAGAGTGGTGGTCAGACCCGCACACCTCAGAGACTTTGTAGTAGAAGACTGTTTAACTATGCAGCATAGTTATCGTGTGTATGAAAAAAGGGAGATTTGTAGTGTGCGCTGTAGCTCTTCGGTGTGCGCGTGACGTCGCACGCCGCGCGTCACTAGCGAGAGCTATGCGCTCGCGCGAACGGCGGTTTGCGCGTCAGAGCGAGACGGAGCGCGAAACGAGTAAGACGCCCGGCGCTCTTCCTGTAGTTAATTTAAATAAATAAACCCACGTCTTCTGCCACAGATTCAGCGAGTGTGTGTCATCATTTGGGGTGAGGCTAACAACATTTCATATATGTTTGCTATAAAGTTAAGCCTGTCACAAGATGGCCCCCAATAGTGAGGCGTAAGGTGATGGTGACATCAGTGCATCACTGACGGTTGTGCGCAGGTGGCCTTTGCTTGCGTTTGTGCCTGTCACCCGGCTGGCTTGCCATTGCTCGCGCAGGCCCCTCACGGCATCGGCTCGCTGCAGCACAGCTGCTCTGAGGTGGGTGCCCTACCACGCAAGCTCACACTTTAGAGCCAGCGCATCTGTAGCACTGACCTGATAAGTGGTTGTAAAATATGTCATCCGTGACCCGGGCACAGTGTCCCAATCTAGGCCGCTGTTCAGCAAGGCGCGTGGGCCACAGAGCCCGGGAGGGAGGGGAACTAAGGCACCGTAAAAGGAGAGGAGCTAGATGTGGGAGGGCATACTCTGCCTGGCGGGGATTGGGGAATGAGACATGGACGCATGATGAGACGCAGGGTCATGGGTAGTTATGGAGGCACCATTGCAAACTGAGAGAGAGATCTTCAATCTGAGGGTATGGAACAAGGCCGTGTGGTGGGTAAAGGAGAATGGCGACCAAACATACTTGGACAAGGGCAGCATCAACTGTGTACAATGTAGGGAAACAGGAAAGGGAAATGGCGATTGAATGGAATAAAAACACCAGGGCTCCTGAGGAGGGCTCATAAACCAAGAAAAAGAAGTTCCAAAATTGGTCATAAATTGAGGGATAGTGTACTCGGTCCTTGCTCATGTGGAGGGGTAAACAGAGGAAGCAGCATGACAAATACATGCCATGGACAAATAAGGAGAAAGAATAAGAGCGCGACAATGGATCCGGCAAATAGGTAGCCTGTGGTTGGGCTGAAGCTCACATAGTACATACAGCATATCTCTTCAAGATGGGACATGCTGTGTCTACAGCTGAGACCTAAAAAAGACTGTGATGCATCCAGCACTAATGCATTTTCGTTTTTAAAGCGCATTAGCCCCGGCTGCTTCATAGCGCTTTTTTTAATTTGTTTTAGGCACACAACAAAACATCTATGCTGCTGTACAAAGCTAATAGATGCCATGGTGAAGACCTATTGACTTTGCCAATAGCTGTTTGTATTTTGTCGTACAAATTGTATAGGCAAAAAATTTAGTTTAACTTGAATAAGGCTGAAATTTAGCAGCTATTTATGGGAAAAGTAATCATTAAGATGTACATAATTTCTTCTATTTAGGAAATGTTCAGATTATTTTTAACGAAAAAATCTGTAATCAATATTTTTTTTAAATTATATTACAAATTTGTGCCTGCATTCTTCTCAGCGGGACACCCATTTAAGACGTGTTTGCTCCTTCCAAACGACTATGTATCATACTTGCTCAATGCTCACTTTTATTCCACTCAAAGTCTGCTATAACATCAAACACATCCACAACAGGGATCAACAATCCATTCTAGTAACTCCATAGCATTAATTTCACCACCAGAACCCCATTTCACCACCAGGAACTGTTAAACAGTGCCAAATCAGTTAATTTGTTCCTCTAGCTAGTAACGTGCAACAATTAAGTGATTCCTCTATATCTTGTGTGCATGATGGATTGATACATTTGCAGCATACTGTATTCTCCAATGAAAACCAGTTGTTTGTGAATTATTTTCTGCCTAGGCACCTACAAAGTTTTATTTTTTTATTTTTTTGTAAGCTTGGGGTATTTGTTTTGTTTGTAAGTCTTAGTAGGAGTTTCTCTGATGCATGCAGTGCGCTGATCACTTCCCCATGAAGAAATTGTGATTAAAGTTTTATTTTAGGTCTGCCTTAACAGTGCAGCTGTCTGCTGATCCATTGTTACAAATCCCTTAAAATATACACAGCCACCGGGGGGCGTGGCTTGCGCGCCGCTACAGTATGGCGTGTCGCGCTTGAGCTCCGGGGTGAGTTGGTCCCGTAGAGCGTTTCTTTCCGCTCCTTCGTGCCCTTCTGACCGGAAAAATCACTCGACAGCAGCGGAACATGTGGTGACCTTCACGACGCTGTTTTTTCCGCGCTGTCAGCCGCCGAAGAGATGCTTTCTGAATCATCCCCCACAGGCGCTCGCATTCCTGAAGAGAGACCGCCATTTTGTCGCGCATGACGTCCCTGTCATCGGACTTCTGAGGTGCCGCCGGGGATACAAACTTGCAGTGTTCAGCGCTCGGCTAAGGGTCTCTACACAAGACGTCTGACATGGTAACATTTATGCTTTTTTCTTGATGTTACTTTCCTACTTCTTGGCTGGTTTTTTGAGCTGCTCGCTTTTATTTTTCTCTCACATTCTTCATGGAGGTGTCCATATCGCTTCATTGAGGAGATTTCCTGCGCAACTCTGCTCATATTTAAACAGCTACTTTAGCTCTGCGTATTTTGAGTGTGAACTGCCTCTTTTTTTTTTCACTAAATCTGCATACTTTGCGCAACTTTGGTGTTCTAGCCTATTCCTGTGGTATTCTCTTAGGCTCCTGCTACGACACTGTCATTATGAATCGGTCCTCGAACAGCAAAGACTCTAAGGACCTGGGCGCATCTTTAAAAAGACTTAAATCAGTCTCTCCGACGCCTGAATCTCCTCAGGCAGACACTGCTTCCACATTAGACACCATTTTGGCGCGCCTTAATGAAGTTCATGATATTGCGCAGTCCACTAAAACTAATACTGACCTACTACAAGTGGAAGTGTCTGCTATCAGGAATGACTTTAAAGCCCTTTCTCTTCGTGTATCAGCGACAGAAACACGAATAAGTTCCGCAGAGGATGGTATGCGAAACCAATCCAGGTCCCTTTCTCAACTGGAGCGTTCTATGGCGGCGATGCGCAGAGACCTCACGGAGCAGGAGGACCGTAATAGGAGATCTAATCTGCGTATTTTTGGCCTACCGGAGGACTCAGAGAAATCATCCTCCTCTATGATTGAGTTCCTATCTCATTGGATCCCGGATACACTCCAACTATCTTTCCACAGAGATTTTGAGATTGAAAGAGCACACCGTGTTCCAACGTTTCGTTCTAAGGCAGCCACCCAGCCAAGAGCAATTATTTTTAAGCCCTTACGACATCAACACACTGAGCTGATTCTGTCTCATATGCGCAAGATTAAACAACTCAACTGGGAGGGTCATCGCATATCCATTTCCCAAGACTTTGCCAGAGACACAGTCATAAGACGGAAAGGTTTCTTGAATCTTCGGAAACGTCTCACCGACTTGGGCATTCCTTTTTCCTTTTCAGGTCCATCCAAGTTTCGCATCACTTATAAAGGACGTTCCAGGATCTTCGATGAACCGGCAGACTTGACAACGTTCTTAGACAACCAGGAGGAAATAGAAATGGAGATTCAGAGAGCAACTTCGCAAGCTCATGGGGCCTCAGGAACCTGATTTGTTTCTCTCTATTTATGGTTGTGATGTTTTCAAGATAGATTCCTCTTCTTTCTTTCTAGTTATGCTTACATGCTGATTTGATCCACTGCTATTATACGTTCTGTCTCTTTTCTCTTCTCCATACTACTCTTGAATTTCTCCTTCTCTCTCATTTCCGACCTTTCCGCCTCTTTCTCTTGTCTATCCTTCGAGAAGACTTTTTTCAGCTCCTTTCGATTCTTTCTTATTTCTTTCATACCCGGCTTATCTGGCCTCTTTAATTGTTTGTACCTCTTTCTTCTTTCCTTCTTTTCTTTCTCTTAACTATTTTAGTTACGGTGTGTTTCATTTATACTGTTGCTATTTCCAATTACATGGTACCTGCCTTGTTATAAGTTATTGGTTGCAGATTTCTTGCGTGTAATTAATATATTTTTACTTCTTTCACTAGCACTTTCTCTCCTATTTACCTTATAACTAGGTATCATTCTAGTATGGCGGGGTAGAATTCTCCTTATTCTTTCTGCTCCTTTTCATCTTCCCTCTCTGTTTCTTCCTCGTCTTTACATGCTCCTCTCGTACACCTCTCTTTTTCCTTCTACGATTCCACTTTATAGTATAGGTATTTGCCAGTGTTTTTTTATTATTAATATGCGGTTTCGGTGCATATTTGTCACTGTATTTATGAAATGTTACTCATTATTTAGGTTGTTGCGTGCATACTTAAGCTTTTATTGCATTTTATACTATTGTTAGTCAATATATAATCTTGTTCACGCTGTGATATCGCTAGTCTACTTTGAAATGTATTTTTCCTCTTATAGCAACTTCATACTTCATTATCAAAATGTATTTCCATTAATTTGGTCTTTTTCTTCCTATTGTTATTTATCTTACTGATTGTTGTTTTTCCTAATAATGGGCTGTTTCTCAGTACCAACTTTTGCTCTTAATACGGATCTCCTACTCGCCTTTTCCACGTTCTCCCTTGCATGATATGGGTCTCTTTTAGACCTCCCCCTCTGCCTCTTCTCTTTCTCTTTTCTTGTCTTTCTTCTCTTCTGGCCTTTCTTTTTTCCTGGTTCTCCCACATGGATGTTCCCGTAACATCTATTCTGCTCAATGGTTGGTCTACTATATTTTTGATCCCCGCTCTTTGTCTGTCATCAATGTTGTCTCCGTTGGTATCCCCTTTTGTTATATGCCAGGTTTAAATGTATTATCCCTTAATGTTAAGGGTTTGAATCACCCAGTGAAACGATCTAAAATCTTAGATTACTGTAAGTCGCTCTCGGCAGACTTAGTCCTATTTCAAGAATCTAAGATTACTAGTAGAGAAGCTGTATTTTTAAAGAAAGAATGGGTGTCGGATGTGTCTTGTTCAGATGCTTCTGGTAAACGCAATGGTGTGCTCACGTTAGTTTCGAGGAATTCAGGTTTAGCAATTATCTCTTCTGAGCATGATTCTGAGGGTCGCTGGCTTTTATCTAAATTGTCGGATGGACAACATGATTTGTTTGTTATGAATATATATGCTCCGAATGTTGATGACCCAGCGTTTTGGAAATCCATTTCTAAAAAATTGCATGACACCCCACATGCTGGCAATCTCATTGTTGGTGGCGATTTTAACTTACCAATGGATCCTTTATTGGACAGAAATTCTGCATTTCAGTTTCGTCCGCCCAAAGCACACAAACAGATGGTTAACATGTGTTCCATTGCTCAATTGCATGATATTTGGCGTCTCCATAATCCCACTGGCAGTGACTTTTCTTTCTTTTCCTCCCCTCATTCCTCATTCTCTCGTATTGATTATCTCCTGGTTCACTCTTCTCTTGTCTCAGCTTCTTCTTCTCCGCTTATACATCCCATTGTCATCTCTGATCATGCTGCGGTCACTTTTACGCTCTTGACCTTTGCGCCGAAACCACATGGTCGTTCCTGGAGACTTAATACAGAAGTGTTACATGACTCTTCCCAGGTGGACAAATTTTCAACGGATATAAACACTTTTTTCCGTGAAAATGAGGATTCTGTATCGTCTCCAATAACTTTATGGGACTCTTTTAAGTGTACTTTCCGGGGCCAAGTTATTGCATGCATGTCCAAACGTAACTTGGCGATTAAAAGAGAACTTACTGACATATCTTCTAAAATCAAAGCTCTGGAGGCCTCCTTTAGACATACCAAAGATCCGACTACCCTGCAACAAATTAAACTCCTAAAATACAAATATAATACAATTGTCACTAAAAGAGCTCATATTGGTTTCCAGGCGCAAAAGTCCAAGAAGTTACTTTTAAAGAATCGGGCTGGGAAACTTTTGGCTGCCACCTTAAAATTCCAAGATTCTTCCTATAAGTCCTCACAGATCTCTTCTATTAAAGATCACACTGGCTCTAAAAAATTCCAAACTGAGGAAATTCTTGAAGTTTTTCGCGATTTCTATAACAAATTATACACCCCCTCTAACCAAGCTTCTTTTGACAAGTGCCAAGATTTTTTGAAATCAATTCCGATTCAATCAGTCTCAGAAGAAGATCGCTCTACTCTGAATGAACCTATCTCACCTGAGGAAATAGCGGATGCTATCAAGGCCACCCGTTCGGGGAAAGCACCCGGTCCAGACGGATACCCGATATTATTTTATAAAACCTTTCTACCGTTGCTTGTTTCTAAGTTACAAGCTGTCTTTGACGCTTTTGTTCGTAATGGTTCTGTTTCTGGTACGGCTGCTGAAGCAACCATGGTCGTGATCCCGAAAGAGGGGAAAGACCATTCGGACCCTAAGAATTTCCGCCCTATTTCGCTTCTTAATATGGAAGCGAAGATTTTTGCTAAAATCTTGGCTAAACGTCTAGAATCTTTTATTCCCAATCTAGTTCATCCTTCCCAAACTGGTTTTGTTAAGGGTAGATTGGCAAGAGACAATATCCGCACTTTCTGTCATATTATTGGGGCGACTAAGCGATCCCAATTACCTGCTGCGGCCTTGGCCCTCGATGCGGAAAAGGCCTTCGATAAGGTCTCTTGGCCTTTCCTTCGAGCTGTCTTATGTGCACATAACCTTGGGGACTCTTTTATTAACATGGTAATGTCTTTATATTCCCAACCTAAAGCTAATATTAGGGTTAATGGTTCTACATCCTCTTCTTTTAATCTTTGCCAGGGCACGAGACAAGGGTGTCCCTTATCCCCTCTCTTGTTTCTGTTATCTATTGATCCTCTCCTTCGGCTGATTGATTTACACCCTGATATCAAAGGATTTTCTTTTGGCCCTCATTGTCTTAAAACTGCTGCCTACGCTGACGATGTTCTCATTTTCTCAGATGATATAGCGTTGGCCATCCCTGCTATCTCTGACACCATTTCTTTGTTCTCTAAGGTATCCGGATACACTCTAAACAAAGATAAGACAGAAATGTTCCCTTTAAATGCCTACTGTTTTCCTGCTCATATGGGTTCGGCTGGCTTTAAGTGGCAATCTACCCATCTAAAATATCTGGGCATCTATTTCTGTTCCACGCTACATGCCACGGTTGCCTATAATGAATCTCAAACTCTTACTAAAGTTCGTCGTCTTCTGGATACATGGTCTCCGAAACATATTTAGTGGTGGGGTCGCCTACAAACCCTTAAAATGATGATCACGCCGATTATCAATTTTGTCTCATCCATGATTCCGATGAAATTTTCCGACTCTTTTTTTCGGGAAATCGATGGTATCACCACCAAATTTCTTTGGAACGGCAAACGCGCTCGGTTAGCATATACATATTTACGTAGACCTTGTGATATGGGGGGTTGTAACTTCCCGGATTGGGAAAAATACCAGACTGCTTTTCTGGCCTCTCAAGGGGCCTTATGGTTTTCTTCCCCATCCCGTCATATTCCTTTATGGCTACTCATAGAACAGGATTTAGCTGCACCTCTACCACTTGCCTCTCTTTGTACTACTTCCACTCTGCACATTCTGTTTTCCCGCTCTATAATTATTGATACAATTGTCGCAATTAAGAGAGTGGACAGGAAGTTGGCATTTCCTCTGCACAAAACTAGATGGTCTTCCATTTGGCGTAATTCCAAAATTAAACTTAATATCACTCCCAACCTCATGTCTTACTGGGCTACGAAAGGTATCTCTCTTGTACACCATCTGTATAGTGACTCTGGTGAGACCTTACCCTTTTCTACCTTAGCGCTCAAACACTCTTTAACTAATCTAGACTTCTATACCTTTCTTAAAATCAAGGTTGCCATCTCAAAAACTCGTCTTCACCCCTCCTCCCCCACTATCTCGCTGTTTTGTATGTGGCTCAAAACGGGTCATGTTGCCTCCCACATATATAAGTTTCTATCTTCTACTTCGCTTCCTGATCAGACGGTTGCACAGCAAAAATGGTAGCGTAATTTTGATCACAATATTACGGATCACTTATCATCTGAAGCTTGGCAGTCCATTAGCAAATTTGCGCTCCGTAACAAAATAGCTCCTTCCCTAATTCAGTCCAAGTTTTTCTCGATCAACCTACTCCATTGGACACCTGTACGTCTTCATTCCCTCAACCTTAAAGAGGATGACCTCTGCTGGAGTTGTGGCCTAGAGGCGGGTGATTTCCCTCATATGTTCTATAACTGCTCCTTACTTAAACCTTTCTGGGACCTTATTCAGCAACATTTGTCTCTTATCTTTGACATTGAGCTCCAGCTCTCTTTTCCTTTAGTTATATTAGGTCCCTGGGCTGCTCCTACGCCCCTTCCCCTTGATCTGTTGCAATTACAGCTGTTAGACCTTCTTTTATCTGTTGCGGTCAAGGTTATCCTTATGGAATGGAAATCTTTCTCGTCAGTCTCCTACCATACGTGGTGGGCATGGGTTTCCTTCCTACGCAGTGCTCACACCTCAGTAGATCTAGCACACCTGTCGCCTTCCATTTCGAGTGGGGTTTGTGCATCCCTGGATGACTATATGGAACTCTCCTCGCAAGGTGTAGTCCCTCGATTTCCTGTTGTTCTGTCTACTTAATTTTTGTCTGCTAGTTACGTTACATTGGATTATTCCTGTGGGATTCCTTCTTTCTTTTTCCTTCTTTCCTGTCCTCTCCTCCCGTTCTTTCTTTCTGCTGCTATTTTCCTTTCTTTCCTTCTTTCTTCCTTTTGCTCTTATTATCCTCCCCTGCCCCTATCCTCTTCTCAGAGGCTGATACGTTCTGCGTTCTAACTGATATACTCCTTTATTGGCTCATATTATTAACTCCATATTGATTGCCTTTTTTCCAATTTTATCTACATCAAGTTTAGTTACTGATCAAATGATACCCATGCTTGTTTTCATGTTCTACTCATGTTGGAATGTATCACCTCTTTGTATTTTGACTGCTATTATTTGGACCCTTACTTCTCTCAATAAAATCTTGTTGAAATCAAAAAAAAAAAAATATATATATACACAGCCACCCAGAGGAGTATTTATCTTTCAACTCATACTGTTGGCTGTTTGGTGTATCATTCAGCTTGATAGGAAGTGCTTCCAATGGAAAACAAGCATTGGCAAAGCAAATATGTCTCACCTATACAAGAGTCATTGGCTTTGACAATTTTGTTTAGCAACGCTGTACGGCAACATTGCTAAAAGTCAAGGAAAAAAAGCACTATGACGCAGTCGGCACTAACTGCATCACAGCACCTTTTTTCTTTAATTTCAGCCAAGCTCCACAGCAGACGTGCTGCTGGACAACATGGCTAATAAAAATTGCCTTTGCATATGACAGCAATGTCACCACAAGTCTTATAGCTTCATGCAGTAACAGTAGTTAAAAGTACAGCTTTAATTACTAGACTCAAGCAGTGGCCATGGTTTTATCTCTCCCACCTGACCTTTTTGCATACACTTTTCTGCGCCATGTGAGAATCCAGCTCTCCTGATTGTCAGACATGGCACCACGAGTGGGGTCTCACTCTCCAGAGGAAAGAAGAGGATATGGATGATGTGCTGTTGCAGCCAGAGCCCTGTCTTTGGAACTGTGAAACAAAGTTTGAGTCTCAGCATTGACGCAACATCTTGTGATTCTGGGCAAATCACTCCCCACGTGCCTTATTTGGCGGTTCGTCCATTGTGGGCGTTGGAGCGTTGCCCCACTAGCCAGACGACCGTCACTGCGCATTCGCGCGCGCACCAAAGTACAATTCTGAATCTTCTCAATCATGATGACACAATACCGGGAATACCCGACTGCCTAAAAAACGAATGTGACCTTTAGCAATGTAACAGTTTTTTGTGAAAGGCACTGCAATACCTTTGCGTCACGTTTGTCCTATATAAAACAGTGAAAACGCATAGGGGAGGGGATCACCGTGTAGAGTGCCACCAGGCCTCTATTCTGTTACGTTGCAACCTGCACCTTGAGGGCCAGGCTTGGCGTGAAAGCTAAAAATAAAGGGGCTAGTGGTCGCTTGTGGCCACAGTCGTAATGCAGATTTAGAGCGCGTGTGTATTCCTTTATATTGTATCGCCTGCGCATAGGGCAGAGCATCATTCACCAGGCCTCGCACACAACCCTGGCAATGAGAATTGTTGGCTTTACTCGCGTGCTGGAACACCCAGCTACTGCCTGGACTCGAACTGGGTGGAGAGCAACCATGAGGTGACCTGGCAGCGAGGGAGCTATGTTGTTATCCGCCAGCTAGCCTGCTGAATGTACACTCTCCTGTAAGGGGAGTGGAGACTTTCCCTGGCCTCACCTGCTGCTGACCGGTACGGTGTGCCCGTCTTCGGCTGCATTCATGGTTCTCCGCATGTGCAGCGAGGCCCGCTGCAGAGATTGCAAGTGCCTGCAGCGCCACCAGGCTGCCGCTCACCCAGCAACGCATACAGTCATCGGAGTGCTGACGATAAAAGGTGCTCGGCGAACAAAGTGGCCCTGAGGGAGCGAAGGACGTGCCACGTGTTTGGATGTATCAAATGTATATGGCCTGGTAAAAGAACCAGGACACCAGTACACACTACTCAATTTAGTTGATCATTAGTAAATTTTTTTAATTTTCACAAAAAATCAACAGAAAGCATCAGTACATTCTTATTCCAATTTCATTTGTTATAAAGGAGATTTTTTGTCAACATATAAAATGCTGTCTACATGCATTTTTCATACAGCTCTATGTCAATACATTTCATCTACACCCAATGCATTTCGGGGCGCGAGCCCCTTCGTCAGGGGTCTGTGTGCAAAGAAAAGAAAAGAAAGGAGTTTCATTACTATTGATGCAAAAATTTATCAGATAATAGATCTCTGTGCTGTGTGCATTCCTTACCGCTGATGAAATTGAGTATGTAAGTTACAATGATCCAAATGATGTAAACGTATCCTGAGTAGGAGAAAAATTAGGGTCTTGTTTTAGATATATATGGTTGTTTTGTGATACATATTATGTGAGGGTTCTCTATATAAAATGCCATGTTACCTTTTTAGTTGTCTGCATTGAATCTGCAATACAAGGAAGATACCAGGGGAAGTTTTTACGTTATTACCCGGAAACATAGTTATTCAGCGTTTAATTTAAGTGCAAAATGTCGCTCACCTTATTTATATTGTCATTAGGTCAAGAGCCTATACGGAAGAAGAGGAGACTATAATAAATAACGTGCAATGCGAATTATTGCTTTTACTAAGTTGTTCTCTGATGTTTAGAGGAGGCGTTTACCTGTGAGTCTTATGCGGTGAAAATCGGACTCATCAAGTGCTCAAGTTATCGGTAAACCTGTCGAAAAAACGACACACCGTCAAACGCTGGCCAGCGCATAAAAATTATGGTGGAATGGTGGTTACAAGTGGCTAAAAATAGCTTATTGCTGTCCTTACCGGAGCGGAGTTCTTTAGCGGTCCGTCGCGGCTTGTCTCCCGATTGTTTGAGTGCAAGCGCTAAGTCCTTTGTCTATTATTATTAAAGCTACGCGTGTAGCTGTCAAAGACGGGTTATCGCCGTGTTTGAGTATTGTATATTATTATGTCCTTGGTTGTATCTATCACGAGCGTAGACCTTTAATATTTATTAACTATGTCAGGGAATGATGTAGTATTCTGGCATTTATTGTAAGTCATCAGGGGTCTACTGTTTCCGACTTAATAATAACTGCCGCCATCTTAGAGTGGTGAAGGGAACGGTTTTACTTAATGTGCAGTCAGTAGATACACAATTGCACTTGTCTATATTTTAATGTTGAGAGATGGGAAATTTCTATAATTGTGGCGATAACAAAGTAATGAGAAAAATAAAAGAAATTCAGAGAGTTATTAAATATTTTTTATGTGGGTGATTTAGAGTACATATTCTGCAGATCGTGGAAATAAATGCTTGCTGTATTTTCATGTGCTTGTGAAACTTGGATTTCACTAGATGCTATTCACATAATTGGGTTCAATTAGCGGTTGTTCCTGCCTATTTCTATTCTATTTTTGACTCATGTTCTGAAAGACCCTGCACTATTACATACATTTGTGAAGGCTTGTAGTATATCTCTTGTGTTGGGATTCGTTTGTGTTACATAGTCATAAAGATATGTTGTTATAGCCTTGAAAGTGTGGATATGGCAACTCCTATTTTATCCTGTTTATGAATTCATGGTTCTAGCCATTTTTGTGTGTGTATATGAATTCTAAAGTGATGTTTATACTACTGGAGCACAGCGGATTTTGGAAGTGTGTGTTTCTACAGAAAACAGATGAGATCCAGCTTGTCATTTAGCCCATTCGGGATGAGGGTTTGAAGCCTACGAATCCAGAATGTCTCTCTTTGTAGAAGGATTCTAGCGTTGTCCATTCCTAACCTTTTTGGAACGATTTCGATGATTTGGAATCTTAGTTGGGCTATAGAATGTCCTGATTCAATCCAGTGTTTCGCCATCGTTGGGCTAAATGACAAGCTGGATCTCATCTGTTTTCTGTAGAAACACACACTTCCAAAATCCGCTGTGCTCCAGTAGTATAAACATCACTTTAGAATTCATATACACACACAAAAATGGCTAGAACCATGAATTCATAAACAGGATAAAATAGGAGTTGCCATATCCACACTTTCAAGGCTATAACAACATATCTTTATGACTATGTAACACAAACGAATCCCAACACAAGAGATATACTACAAGCCTTCACAAATGTATGTAATAGTGCAGGGTCTTTCAGAACATGAGTCAAAAATAGAATGGAAATAGGCAGGAACAACCGCTAATTGAACCCAATTATGTGAATAGCATCTAGTGAAATCCAAGTTTCACAAGCACATGAAAATACAGCAAGCATTTATTTCCACGATCTGCAGAATATGTACTCTAAATCACCCACATAAAAAATATTTAATAACTCTCTGAATTTCTTTTATTTTTCTTATTACTTTGTTATCGCCACAATTATAGAAATTTCCCATCTCTCAACATTAAAATATAGACAAGTGCAATTGTGTATCTACTGACTGCACATTAAGTAAAACCGTTCCCTTCACCACTCTAAGATGGCGGCAGTTATTATTAAGTCGGAAACAGTAGACCCCTGATGACTTACAATAAATGCCAGAATACTACATCATTCCCTGACATAGTTAATAAATATTAAAGGTCTACGCTCGTGATAGATACAACCAAGGACATAATAATATACAATACTCAAACACGGCGATAACCCGTCTTTGACAGCTACACGCGTAGCTTTAATAATAATAGACAAAGGACTTAGCGCTTGCACTCAAACAATCGGGAGACAAGCCGCGACGGACCGCTAAAGAACTCCGCTCCGGTAAGGACAGCAATAAGCTATTTTTAGCCACTTGTAACCATCATTCCACCATAATTTTTATGCGCTGGCCAGCGTTTGACGGTGTGTCGTTTTTTCGACAGGTTTGCCGATAACTTGAGCACTTGATGAGTCCGATTTTCACCGCATAAGACTCACAGGTAAACGCCTCCTCTAAACATCAGAGAACAACTTAGTAAAAGCAATAATTCGCATTGCACGTTATTTATTATAGTCTCCTCTTCTTCCGTATAGGCTCTTGACCTAATGAGAATATAAATAAGGTGAGCGACATTTTGCGCTTAAATTAAACGCTGAATAACTTTATGTTTCCGGGTAATAACGTAAAAACTTCCCCTGGTATCTTCCTTTTATTGCAGATTCAATGCAGACAACTAAAAAGGTAACATGGCATTTTATATAGAGAACCCTCACATAATATGTATCACAAAACAACCATATATATCTAAAACAAGACCCTAATTTTTCTCCTACTCAGGATACGTTTACATCATTTGGATCATTGTAACTTACATACTCAATTTCATCAGCGGTAAGGAATGCACACAGCACAGAGATCTATTATCTGATAAATTTTTGCATCAATAGTAATGAAACTCCTTTCTTTTCTTTTCTTTGCACACAGACCCCTGACGAAGGGGCTCGCGCCCCGAAATGCATTGGGTGTAGATGAAATGTATTGACATAGAGCTGTATGAAAAATGCATGTAGACAGCATTTTATATGTTGACAAAAAATCTGCTTTATAACAAATGAAATTGGAATAAGAATGTACTGATGCTTTCTGTTGATTTTTTGTGAAAATTAAAAAAATGTACTAATGATCAACTAAATTGAGTAGTGCGTACTGGTGTCCTGGTTCTTTTACCAGGCCATATACATTTGATACTTTATAGTTTGCAGGCTACATACCGGTACAGCACACATATCGAACAAACGCTTTAAGATTTATTCAATCAGAGTGCAGCTACCCCCCTATATTCATCACGTGTTTGGATGTGGCACACATGAGGTCTACTGGTAAAGCTGGGACAGCCCTGGCGTGGGATATGCATGGACTCGTGTATGTGAAAAGACTATGACGGGACTGTGGACATCAAGTTGCAGTACTTGTCCTCAAACGAGTACTGGGTATTTTGTCTGATAAAACTGTTCATCATAACATTCTGTACTGTATCATTTTAGTCCTAAGAACATGTCCTGGGCAAAATCTTTGTCTACCTAGATTATCAAATCATCAAATTTTCTCTCATATCCCAACGTTGTTACATCTTTAGTATCATATTAAAGAACTTATGAGGATAACGTGGAGCCTGTCTATTTTGTTACTGTGCCTGAGTGATGGAACAAATGAGAGGGTGCATCACATAAAATGTATGTCTATCATGCGGCTTATATGATTAGATAGTGTAAGCGTGTCTATAACAAGGAACATCTTTTACTTTAATTTTATTCATAATTTCATTTGTCAATTGAGTTGTAATTTTGATTTGTTATTTCAGCTGTAACTTCATTTCATGTCATCTTGTTTCTTTCATTTTCACTATTGTTCTCGTTTTGGAAAACCCAATAAAAATTATTTGAGAAAAAAAAGAGTACTGGGTATTACGTATTAGGATAATTAGTGAACCATCAAAACAAGTATTTGTAGCCCAGGAGTCACCGACAGAATGTGAGACTGTGCATGCGATTGCACCAGTGAGTTAGCCCATTCTAGTAGCAGTAAGGCCAAGTTACAGGTCCACAGAGCCTTGGAGGGGGCGAGAGTCATGCCCATATGTCACCTGTGCCCATCACGACGACGGAACAGATGGCAGCTCCAGCTCCGTAGCCTCTAGCCACATATTCACGCGCATTGGTGGCAGCGTTACCACCATTCAGTGAACTTGCTGACCCAGTAACAGATGCACCTAAATGGCGCTCCTGAATCTGGTGCCTTCAGCATTACTTTCTTGCCATCCGCGAAACCGATGGAGCAGTGAAGGGATCTCTGCTGATACATTTTTGGGGACAGAGCTATATGACATATTTGAGTTCCTGCCTAACAAAGGGGGAGTCAATGACTTTGATGCAGCTGTGGCTGCCTTGATTAGGCATTTTGATCCACAGCTGAATCATGAATATGAGTGTTTCAAACTACGCCAAGCCCGGCATGCGGAGGAAGAATCTGTTGACATGTTCTATGTGCAGCTCCAAAAGTTGACAAGCACATGCGGGAACATAGACCAACCGAAAGAAATCTGTGCCCAGAAAATTCGAGGCTGACAGTCAGCGGTGCTCATATGCCTCATGTTGAGGCATCTAAGCATCTCCGTGGATGGTATCATAGTCCTAGTCCACGTACATTAACTGTTAAACAGCAATGCAGACAATATAGAGGTAGCCCTAAGAAGGAGCGCCTCACCAGGAAGGGCCCCAAAACTGGTTAAGGTGAAGGAAGGAAGGGCCGATGCGATCCAGAGATGCCAGGGGCCTACCTGCCCGTCGGGCGTGTTGAAACTACAGGGAAGACTATGTGGAAGCTGTGGACTGGAGCATTGGATACAGAATGTCTGCCCTTCAAGAGGGCGAACCTGCTCCAACTATGGAAAAATGAATTTGCCAAGGCGTGTAGAGGTGAGCTGCTAGGGACTCCGAGAGGGTACCCAAGCAGAACATCTGCAGCTCTGAGCCAACTGTCTCTTGAGGAGGGAAGAGAAGATATGCCTGACGTGGCACTCCAGGTGGTCCAATGGATGATGAAGAAGATGATTATGTGTTCGTGGTACTGTTCACTGTGAAGGAGGGCAACTAGAAACAGCACCCTCCCATGTGTACTGTGGAGATTGGGGGCACTTTCATAACTGCCTTAATAGACTCTGGGGCATCTGTGAACCTCATGGACTCAGCGCAGTTTGATAAGATCGTACTGCTCCACTATCTAGCTGCCAACAAGGCATGAATCTAGGGTTATGCATACACCGAGCCACTACCTCTGAAAGGAACCGTAGAAGTGGTGAGTGAAGATTCCACATCATGGAGGGAGAAACAGGCACGCTATTGTGGTGCCATGTTGCGGAAAACCTAGGACTGGTGTTTTTTGCAAAAGAGGTGCACGTATCACATGCCGTGGAGATGATGCAAGAGTTTCCCCAACTGTTTATCAGCCTTGGTCGGCTCAAGGGCAAACACAAAGCCGTTCGACGGACGGTGCTGTTCCTTCGATGGGGCCTGTGTCACCTGAGGCAGCAGATGGAGAGAGAACTCTTTGGCCTGAAGCAAAAAGGGTCATGAAGAAAGTCACAGCCCCACACCCTGCTGTCCCTGTTTGTCATCACGCCTAAGCAACCTGGAGCCATCAGACTGTGTGTTGATATTAGGTTCTTGAACAAAGCCATCTGGCGGGAGTGACACCTCACACAGACCATGGGTGACCTTGTGGCATACCGGAATGGTGCTAAATGATTTTCAAAGCTCGATATGAATGCGGGCTGTTTCAGCTGGAGGTGGAGCCTGCCAGTAGCTATATCACCATGTTTTCCACCCACATAGGCCTCAGGATGTACTGGAGGCTCAATTTTGGCATCTCGTCAGCTGTAGGGGTGTCCTCCATTGGGGAGACCCTCTCAGGGCTGGTCGGGTGCTCATCATAAGTGATGACATTCTGATCATCTCTGAGAGTCTGGAAGATCACCATGTGTGGCTAAGAACCATGCTGCAGTGGCTGACAGAGTGTTGACTGACACTGCACCAGAATAAGTGTTTGTTCAATCAAAACTCCATCGAGTAATTTGGCTACATCCTCCCAAGGGATGGCCTGAGGGTGGACCTGAGAAAGGTTGAGGTCATCCAAAAAGTGACCATTCTGCAATATGTCCCTTGAAGGTGCTACGACCAATTATGGAAACAGTCATTCCTGCCATGACCGAAATCTGCAACTCTATGTTCAGCACTGGCATCTTCCCAGAGACACTGAAAAAGACCTTAATAAAACCTCTCCTTAAGAAGCCCACCCTTGATAAGGAAGAACTGAAAAATTATCGTCCTATCGCTAGTCTCCCATTGATGGCAAAAATAGTGGAGAAAATAATGAACCTCCAACTTTCCTCCTTTATTGAGGAACACAAACTCTTGGACGAATCACAGTTCGGGTTCCGTCAATTTCACGGCACTGAGACTGCTCTGATCAAAGCGGCGGACGACATAAGATCCATCCGGGACGCTGGAGGTACAGCTGTTCTCATCCTGTTGGACTTATCGGCAGCCTTCGACACGGTCGACCATACCGCCCTGGTCGACCGTGTCGAGAGCATAGGAATCCGAGGCAATGCTAGGAGTCTCCTTGCCTCCTTCCTGGCAAACAGATCGCAGGTCATTACTGTCGGACCTTTTGAATCCTCCCCTCTGTCACTACCATGTGGAGTTCCTCAAGGCTCATCCCTAAGTCCGACACTATTTAACATTTATGTGTCGGACCTTGCCAAAGTCATCAGGGCACACGGGATGAGCCTTACGTCCTATGCAGACGACACTCAACTGGTCCTCGCAGTCAAGAATGACGGTCCCAAAAAAGCCAACAACTTTAACCAAGGCATGTTGGCTATTGGAAGTTGGATGGCTCAAAACTGCCTGAAACTAAACTCTGATAAGTCGGAGGTTGTAATCTTTGGCAACCTATCCCCGCAGTGGTCCCCCCTCTGGTGGCCATCATCTATGGGCCAACCTCCGGACCCGGCCAACAAGGTGAGGAATCTGGGAGTCATTTTTGACGACCACCTAAACTTTCTTCCACACGCTAACCAAATCTCCTCCTCAGCCTTCCATAATCTGCGGCTCATTAAGAAAATCCTGCCTTTCTTACCTGAAAGTGCCGGAAAAACGCTGGTGAGCTCCCTCGTCTTGTCGACCCTAGATTATTGCAACGCTCTGTTTCTAGGTGCCCAGGAGAGAGTGCTTTGGAAAATGCAGGCCATTCAGAATGCTGCCGCCAGGCTCTTAGGGTGCATTCCCAAACATCATTCGGCCGCACTCACCATAAGACAGCTGCACTGGCTACCAGTGAGAAAGAGAATTATGTTTAAGTCTCTTTGCCTGGTATACAAGGCTCTGAACAGTGTTGGACCCGCATTCTTTGTCCAAAACCTTATCCCCTACTGTCCTCCAAGAACGCTACGCTCATCCAATCAGCATGAGTTGGTGGTACCTCGAACCAAATCTGTTTCATGGGGGGACAGAAGATTCATGGTAGCCGCACCTAAACTGTGGAACACATTACCACAATCGATCAGAATCAGCTCCTCCCTCTGGATGTTCCGCAAGCAACTTAAAACTTGGCTTTTTAACCAATGAACTTCTGCCCCATGAGGGTTAAAACACTGCAGCAACTCTAGCGCCGAGATGCCCATGGGCCTTCGTTCGCGCTCTACAGATGCTTTTATGAAAAAAAAAAAAAAATATGCAACAGAAGTTTGGAGCTTTGTAGGCATGGCAGTGCAATGTATTCAGTTAATCCCCATCCTGGCCACCTTATCAGAGCCACTGAGGTTCCTCACATGAGCAGACACCCCATGGGAATGGGGGCCACAAGCGGACAAGGCTTTTAGACAGGTGAAACAAGTTCTCCTTGATGACACCACAATGGCATATTTTGATTGTCATTGACGCAAGCCCTGTTTGGTTGGGAGCGATGCTCCTACAAGAGAAAGCTGAATTCTCATGGGGCCCCATCACCTACATGAGCAGGGCGCTCTCTGACAGAGAGATCCACTACGCTCAAATTGAGCGGGAAGGGTTGGTCATCTGGTTGTCGTGTTACCACCTCCACTTGTACCTGTGTGGGCATCGATTCAGGGTGGTCCCCAACCACAAACCATTGGTCTCTTTGTTTGAGGGATCTAACCGGCTGACCCCTCCGATGATTGAGCAATGGGCTGTACAGCTCCAGCCGTACTCTTTCAAAGTGATATATCTCCCTCAAGCAAACGACACCGCAGGTTACTTGTCCCGGCACCCATCCACGCCAGAGGGTTGAGAACAAGCAGACAATGGAGAGGGTGCTGAGGAGTTTGTACAGATGGTAGTACATGAAGCGTGCCCAAAAACTCTTTCCATGCAGGAGATGCATGAACCTACAGCACTGAATCAGAGCCTTATAAAGACCAAAGAGGAGCTTTCCAGGAAACCATAGAAACACTTCCTCTTCGGAGCCAAAAGGCTGATGCAAGTCGAGCAAATCCACAGGAACCAGCTTTGACGAGTGAAGGATGAGCTAAGTACCAGCAAAGGAGGTTTGCTTCTCAGTGGTCAGCAGATTGTGGCTGTCAAGGAGCCTCTGGGCCCCCGAGATTGACCTAGCCCACCAAGGACACCAGGGTGTGGTCAAGACAAAGGCACTTTTGAAGGGCAAGGTGTGGTTCCCCAGGATGGACACTCAAGGTACAGAATAGTTGCACACCTTCTCTTCTAGGTGTGCAACTTCCATTCCTGTGCAATAACTATTCGATACCCACCACT
This sequence comes from Lissotriton vulgaris, assembly GCF_964263255.1. Taxonomy (NCBI): domain Eukaryota; kingdom Metazoa; phylum Chordata; class Amphibia; order Caudata; family Salamandridae; genus Lissotriton; species Lissotriton vulgaris. The sequence continues at coordinate 717,388,071 of NC_141695.1, forward strand.
GGCCCCTGTGATCACATTAGAGCCAAGCCTGAGGCCATAGTCAAAGGCGGGCATGGACTCTGGAAGTTTCCAGTATTGCAGCCTTACGGCCATGCTCATTCACTCCCATTCAAAGTTCCCCATGGTAGAGATGGTGCAGTCCACTGTGGTTTCCAGAGTCAAACCAATGTTGGAGAAAGTATTTGCTCTATTTGGTCTGCCAGAGGAGCTGAAAAGAGACAATGGACCCCCGTTTCAGGGGCAGGAGTTCCAACAGTATCTTGTTTCCGTGGCAATATGACACCGGAAAGTGACGCCGCAAGGTCCCCAAGGAAGCTGGAAAGTTTAGCTTTTCATGAGGACTTTGAACCGGGCCCTTAGAATTAGGGTCAAACAAGAAGATGATGCTAAACCACTTTCTCTTCAAGAATACATGTTTTTTATAGAAGCACAGCTGGTCCAGTGCTCCCATCTTTCCACCAAAAAGTAACCATAAACGGTTTAAGGATAGAACATCCACAGATGAGGTATATCATCAACATTCAAATATGACTACAGCCTATCCATCAGAGAAAGCAGTTCAGCGCTCTGCAATGGGGCAATAAGCGCTATTTAAATAATATGAATCCAACACAACTGGAGAGAAGGGATGTCTTCCTGCTGTGGCACTAAACACGATTTTCATGCCATGTAGTGGCTCGTGCACACCGTGTATATGCGTGACTGGGTGAGATATATGCTTCACCACTTTCCCTACACTATACCTCTTCTGTCTGCAGCTGTGTCCCAGTATATGGCCTGAGATAGTTGTGTCACAGCTTAAGTAGAGAGTGCAGGCCACTCCCCCAAATACCAGCCATTATAGCTGCCAACTGTCCCGTTTTCTCCAGGACAGTCCCGGCAAGTGGGAGACTGTCCTCAATCAATCAAACAGATTTGTATAGTGCACTACTCGCCCGCTAGGATCTCAAGGCGCTGGGAGGAGGGGGAGTCGCTACTGCTCGAACAGCCAGGTCTTGAGTTGTTTCCTGAAGGAGAGATGGTCCTGGGTCAGCCGTAGGTGGGTGGGGAGGGAGTTCCATGTCTTGGCCGCCAGGTAGGAGAAGGATCTTCCGGCGGTGGCTTTACGAATTCGTGGGATGGTGGCGAGGGCGAGGCTGGCGGATCGGAGTGAAGAACCGGGTTTTAGAACCCAGCAGCACCAGGGGAAACGCCCGATGTCTTTGGGTTCACCTGTCTTAGAATACAGAGACACGGGATACTTCTCGGTGACGTCAAAGACCAAGTTTATTGGCTGCAACCAGGAACAGAGGTCTACGAAGCACAACATGGGTGGTTCGCTAGAGACTGCACACCTTCATAGAGCGGAGCATCGTATTTTATGCTAAAATTCACATTCCTGGCTAGCATCAGTTACATACAAACAGATCAATCAGATGATGACATTTCAAACATATCGCATGACGACAAACCCACTTTCCGTTGTCCAGCACACCAGAAATGACTAAGCAAAGTCCAACATTCCTGCTCGGACAGGCCGGACGGACCCATAATAAAAGACCTCAACCCAAATCAATAATTAAGCCATAAAGGAAGGAACAGAAGCAGATGAGAAGCAAGATAGAAGGGTGTGTGCATGTACCATAAACTCAGCAATGTCCTGCTCTTTGATCTCTATCTGACCAGCTGCCTAACAAGGAACTGGCTCAACGAGGTCAGCCTCGGGCAAAGGAGTCAGCTCGTTCAGGTCACACAGACGTCCGCTAAAGGTGTACGTGTCCCAAAGACTCGTTCGGCCGTAGTCATCATCCTATGTGAGGGCAACCACAAAATGGCTGCCGTACACAAAATGGAACCCAAACGTTCGAACGAAATCCCTGAATACGTAGTGTTTCCATTGATCGATTATGGCGAAAACACTCGTACATGCCGCACTCTTCATTTGCGGTCCGCTGATACCAAAATCGTCTTTATCCGACGACCTTTATTGAACGGGTTTAGAATCACGGAACCTCAGACCCTCCTTTTGCCCTTACATAGGCAACAAACCCAAACCCATGTCAATCTGAATCCAGGTCTATATTCATCAGATCATCAAGATGTTGCTGTAGCATCATCCTAGTACTTAGCAACTCTCTCTGGACAGGTCTCCTTGCACACGAAGTAGCACAAAGGCCACAAATAGCAGGAGCACACTGTACGCAAAGACAGAACAGGAAAAGGGTAGCTAAGATCATCCCAATGACCATCAGAATATTCCATCCTCACGTGGATAACAATCCATAAAACCATCCCATCAACGACCAATCTCCTTCGACTATATGTACAGACTCAGAGAGCTTATGTAGCCTGGAAGTGGCCTGGAAAACTGTCGGAGCGTTGTCTGGAATGAAAACGCAGCAGCTAGATTGAATCAATTTACATACCCCTCCTCTATCTGCAAGTATGACATCTAACGCAATTCTGTTCTGAAGAGTCATAAGGCGATCCGACTGAAGCTCAGCAGTCAAGTTACTAAGGGCACCGGCAGTTTCGACTATGGTGGACTCAACCACTCTAGTCAACTGTCGAATATTCCTGCTATTAGCCATAGGTCCCCAGAACGGCAGAAAACCCTTCAAAAAATCTCCCAATTCTTGTCCTGCGGTATCTTCCTTACTGAAGAAACCTCTAGCAACTCTCTTCTTTTGGTAATCTGCCGCAGCTGCAAATGTGGGAGGCAACAGGAACGAAACAAAACATGTGCCCGAGAAGTCAGGGGGCAACCATGTGTACGCTTTATCGTAACAGATGAAATAGGTACCCTTAGCTGCTAGGAACGCTGGGGAAGTCTGAGACGCAAAAACATACGTCTCAGGGCAAACACTCTTCCCTAACTGAGCTCTCGGATTCTTGCCATTACCTTGCAGACAATACTGACCCTGATGGGGCACTGTCCAAATCGGAGGGGATTTCTTCGCTCGCTGGTTAACACTCAGACTAACTCCATATCCAGTAACGTTCCATCCAATGTATGCTTGTGTCTCATCTCTCGGGATAGTCTCATAGGAACTAATTCCCCATATCATGTCAACTATACCCTTGACCAGAGCACTAGTCTTCGGACTATCTTTCACGGAACGTTGGGGATAGACTCCATGAGAATAAATGAACATCGTTCTGTATGCCCAGACAGAATCATTGTAGCTGAAAGGCAAAACCAGGTAAGGAATACCTTTATCGGTAGTATGGGGCATAAGGCCACACACCCAACAATTTGTCGTGTTCATTACTAGCTGGTGTTGGTGCAGGAGCTGAACAAAGGAATTGTTAGCAAATTCCAGTCTTCTAACAGTTTCATGTTCGGGCAGAGGGTGAAAAGAATGTGAAAAAACAGTAGGAGGAGGCATAGGCTGCATAGTGGGCACGAACGTCACTTGAAAAGAGAATGTCACATATCCAATTAAAAACATCATTAAGCTAAACAACATGAACAAACACAATATTAAATAACGTTTTCTGCTCATAACTGTACATATTTTGCTCTTGAAGCTTATTCTTTCAACGGGTCTCTCCATCTCGAAAAACTCCATCCTCTAATCGTGCTGCTCGCGGCAGTAGGGTGTTCCGTGCTAAGGAATGCGTCTGTCAGTCCAGGGAAACGCCCTCAGACCAACCAGAACCGTCGACCTAATGTCTTCGGCTTGCACTCCAAAGACTTAACACCGCGACCCTACAGCTGAACCCGGATGGTGGTTCGAAAAACAAAAATCAAAAATAGTTCCTCGGAGGAGAGCTTAACCTACAAAATTCAGAAAAGAAAGAATTGATCATTTTATTTGTCCAGCGACTCTCGGTCACAAATTATAACGCTCTTTGCCAGGCAATGTCTGTTCTCGGAATAAGAGCTCAGGTTCAGAAGTGTCCAAACGATTCGACGGAGGCACAGCTTCTTGCAGAAGATCGTCGCTTTCTCGCTCAGTGTTCGTTCCAATCAAACGGACATCGCTAAATGGCAGAAAACGAGGCACGGTCTCAGTTTCAGAATCAGGAAGTCCTCTCTGGACCCACCGGTCGTACGGCAGAGGCAAAGGGGCCTCTTACAATGTACACCGTGGATCCAGTTTTTTTTACCGTGCACTCATACTGCGGAACGGGTAGCCAAAAGAACTAAGTAGGGGCCGATCCAGCGGGGCTGCTCGTTCTTGGTCCGCTGGAAATTTTTCACTAACACCCATGAGCCAGGTTCGATGGCGTGTCCTGGATCTTCAGAAGCTTGTGGCAGTGTATCATGAACCTGTTGGTGCAAAACACGCAATTTAGCCGTCAATTCGTACAGGTAATCAAGCAATACAGGATGTTCTATCTCGCTAAATTTTGTCGGCCGCGGCACTCCCCAAATATTTGCCGGGCGACCAAACACCACCTCATAAGGACTAAGTCCCATTCGTGAATGCACAGTCATTCTAGTGGGCAAAAGGGCTAATAGCAAGGCATCTGGCCATTGTAAACCAAAGCTCGCCTGAATCTTGGCTAGTTTTAGCTTAAGGGTGCCATTGTAGCATTCGACTAATCCAGCTGATTGGGGGTGATTTGCAGCGTGGAACTTCTGCCTTATTCCTAATCCATCACACACTCTCTTCATCACTTGACCCACAAATTCACTCCCATTGTCACTCCAGATCATTCTCGGCAAACCATACCTAGGGAAATATTCCTTAATAAGGGCTTTCGCTGTGGACAAGGCAGTGTTATCTTTCAAAGAGTAAGCTTCCACCCATCTCGAAAAAGAGCAAACAACCACTAACACATATTTCAGGTTGTTGCACCTCTCCATGTGGATGAAATCTAGCTGCAAAGCCTCGAACTGATACGTTGGAGGAGCAAAATGACCAGCTGGAGTTGGAGTTCCCTTACCAGGATTGTACATCAGACACACCATACAGTTCTTAACCAAATTTTCTGCACACTTAGGAATACCAGCATTCTGCCATACTGGAGCTAACAACTTGCAAATCCCTTTCACACTGATATGAGCCATTCCATGAGCCATCGTACCCACTGGAAGTACATATGCATCGGGTAACAACCATCTCTGATGCTCTGATAATTCAATCCAACAACCATTCGAATCCAATTTACCCTTGCTTTCTCTCCATTCATTCAACTCTTTCTCTGTAGCTTCAGGTTGGATGGATTTCACACTCTCAATCATATCTTCACACATACTTCTATCCGGAACCCATCTTGCCGGACCCGCAACATACATTCGACTCATCACACCTCTCGCAGTTTCTTTCACAACTTCATCTGCAAACGCATTACCACGACCAACATCATCAGTAACTTTCTTATGCGCACTGCATTTCACAATCGCAACTTGCAACGGCAAAGTAAGAGATTCAAGAAGTTCATTCACCAACTGACCATGCTGAATCTTAGTTCCATGCGAAGTCAGGAACCCACGCTCTTTCCACAAACGCCCAAAACTATGAGCCACACCAAACACGTACTGGCTATCAGTGTACACGGTCACTTGTTTTCCTTTCGACAACACACACGCTCTCGTCAATGCAAGCAACTCTGCTGCTTGCGCTGAATTATGTGGGATACGTGCAGCTTCAACAATCGTATACAAAGTCGTAACAGCATATGCCGCAGTCGTATCACCATTCGGAAGCTTGAAGCACGAACCATCAACCCATAAGGTACCATCAGACTCTGCAAGAGGAGTATCCCTAAGGTCTATCCTCCCTTTCGTTTCTTCCTCTGTCCTAAGGAAGCAATCATGCTGTTCAACAACATCTGTCTCAACCGAAATCGGCAACAACGTAGCTGGATTCAACGTGTAGCATCTCTTTATATGCACATGACTCGCTAACAGTGTCAATTCGTAACCCGACAACCGAGCACGAGTTAAGTGCTGTGTCTTGGTGCGATTCAACAAGATATCCACTGCATGTGGAACCATCACAATCCGTGTATTGTCCATCACCAAACCAACAGACTGTCAAATCGAAACAGCCGCTGCTGCTGTAGCTCTCAAACAACTCGGCAAAGCTCTAGCTACCGGATCCAAAGTCGACGAAAAATAAGCACATGGACGTTGCTTATCGCCGAACTGCTGAGTCAAAACTGACAATGCACATCCCTCTCTCTCGTGGACATACAATGTAAAAGGCTTACTGTAGTCGGGAGTACCCAACACAGGAGCCGAACACAACGCATCGGTCAATTCTGGAAAGCTCCTCTGACATTCGTCAGTCCAAGGAATAGGATTTGGAGTATCCTTAACAGTAAGAGCTATCAAAGGTTTCGCAAGCAATGAAAAATTAGGGATCCACTGTCTACAGTACGGCGTAATACCCAGAAAAGCACGTACTTCTCTTTGTGTCATAGGCTAACTCATTTTCGCAATAGCTTGAATTCTTTCTGGGGTCAGTTTCCTTCCCTCCTTCGATAAGAGGTGACCTAAGTAGGTAGCTTCTTGTCGACAATATTGCAACTTCGAAAGAGACATCTTATTATGGAAATCAGACAAATGACGTAACAACGACAAAGTAGCCTCTCTACAAATCTCTTCATTGTCAGCAGCAACTAATAGATCGTCAACATACTGGATAAGAGCAGCACCATCAGGTAAAACAATCAAATCAAGTTGTGTTTTCAAAGCCTGACTATAAATCGATGGACTCTCACAATAGCCTTGAGGAGCGCGCTTAAACCGGAAACTTCGGCCTCCTAAAGAGAAGCCAAAAATATCCCTACTCTCCACGGCAATCTGGATGCTGAAGAAAGCATTCTTCAAGTCAATCACCGAAAACCACGTGGCTGAAGCCGGAATCAAAGTCAGTAAAGCGGTGATATCAGGCACAACAGGAAACTGCGGAACTACAATCTTATTCACCTCGCGAAGATCGATCACAAACCTATATACAGGAGGCTGTGAAGAATCAGGTCTTTTCAAAACAGCTAAAACCGGACTATTGCACACTTTTCCTCTTGTTTTCTCAATCAAATCATAGATGATCGCCAAAAGTGCTCTTTCACCATCACTGGAAATCCGATATTGGGGAATACGTGGCAATCTAGCATTTGCTTTCAACGTCACAACATATGGAGGAATCTCCAGGAGACCCACATCATTAGGACCAGTAGCCCAAAGAGAATCAGGGAGAGAAGACAATTCTGGTGGAAGTTTATCTTTAGATAAATACATCGGCGAGATCACTCTCTTACCCTTACCCAATGTAAGGTGTACTCCCGAAGGAGAACAATATAGCGTCGCATACAATCTCTTCAACAAGTCTAATCCCAACAAGTTCTCACCACAACCTGTCGTCAGAATAAGGGGTGCTTCAAATTCACAAGGTCCAACAGAAATAGACAACAGACTAGAAATCTGATTAGTAACCGGGGTGCCAGAAAAACCTACTGAAACATACGTTAAGCCAGACAAAGGTGCGCAAGGGAGTTTAGAGTGCATGATAGAACTCTTCGCAGCACCAGTATCCAACAGAAAAGGCTCTGACACACCTGATGCAATCACTTCAACATAAGGTCTACTCTGATCTACTGGAACTGAAACAACTCCTTCTCTTTGTCTATGGCTGTCCTAGCAATCATTACCATCCACATCCTCACCTTCGACATAGTAATCGTCCATATAGTACTGAGACGTCCTACCAGATTCACTATTCTACTGATCAAAGCTATTCATAGAATTCTGTGGAGGCAAAGGACGCGCATTTTGACCACGACCTCTACCTCTAGGAGCTTGCTGAACACCTCGACCTCTCACACCAGAAGCACCATTCGTGCGCTGTAACAGAACCGGACAACTACTCTTGAAATGACCCTCTTCTTTGCAATACGCACACTGATTAGGCCCTACGGGAATACGCTGTTGAGAAGACTCGAACCTTTGCCAGTTTCTCTGATATTGCTGAGGTTGCTGATAATCGTGCTGATTATTACGAGGCGGATAAGCTTGCTGTAGAAGAACTTTAGTCTTCAATTCCTTAGTCTTCCTATCCGCTTTCTCTTTCTCATCCTTATCTCTATTCTCGTAGTACTGGGCAGTAGCCAAAATCTGCTCTGACGACGAGACAGCCGAAGCACTGTCAGAATCCTTCAACTTATTTCACAACTCGGGAAGCCAATTATGCACAAACTTGTCAACGAACAACCGTTGACCACCTTCCGTACTCATGTCCTGACCACTATGGTCGATAAACGTCTCTTCGAACCTAGTGAAAAAGTCAGACACACTTTCGTCTTTCTTCTGCTTGCACGCAGACAATTTGTCCCAATTAACACGCATAGCAGGCATCAAAGTCTTCATATAATCAATAATCCTACCAGAGAGGTCAGCAGTCACGTCCTCTGGTTTAGCACCACCAACTTGTCTAGCATCTGCGGCCCTAAGATTATTCCATGTATCACCTAATTCCTGTGCATGATCCGTATGACGAATCAATCCCCATAAAGGCTGTGGAACTACATTTCCAAACAACATGTCTATATCAGCCAAATTCATAATGCATGATCCTGCAGTCTGAGATAATTCCTTAAAGTACCCTGCAGGATTCTTACGTGGATCAGGCAAAGTCTGCTTAAGGGCTAAAACTTCAGCACGCTTCCATGGAACATGTACCCAAACACACTGAAAATGTGGCTGAACAGGTGGAACAGCATTTGCATCACCCGGTCTCCAAACCGGGGGAACCTCTCGCATCGGATATTGTCGCGCCTTTCTCCTAACTGAAGAATCAGGCTCAAACAGTCGCTGAGAAGGAGATTCACTCCTAAACGACAACAACGTCGCAACTGCTTTCTCAACCTCAAGACCTCAATAGAGTTCCCCTCGCAAACTCAGACCATATACGGTACAACTCAGGCGGAGCTTGTCCTAACTCACCATCTTCCCATTGTTCACGAAGGAAAGAACACATCATATCAAAAACATATCTCTGTGCCGGTGCTCCCCATTGACAGACAACATCCATAACACAGTCGAGACTATAGTGCAAAGGGTACGTAACCCATTTACGCGCTAAGTGATCCAACACTGTCCGTTCATCGGGACCAGGCAATTGGCTACGCAATTGCTCACGTTCTGGAACATACCCAATGACCCAAAAAGAGGAGAAAAGAGACCAGCAACAGTATCGGTCATTCTCTGTCGAGCAGAAGGAGAAGTTGACAAAAGAACAGGAGACAAAGCAGAATGAGAGGAAACCAAAGTCGGAACAGTAGCAGAAGGAACAGGCAATAAAGGCGTAGGAGTAGCAGACGAAGGAGGTAGAAAAGGCAGCGGCCCTTGAGGAGGTTGCGCCAAAGGAACAGGAGCCAACGGAAGAGGAGCTGGCTGTTGAGGAATCACAGGTGGCAAAGCAACCAGAGGTTGCGCAACTACAGCAGGCGGAGGTGCTGTAGCACTCGGCACATAAGGGGGTGGCGAACTCAATAGGTGCAACATTAAAGGATCTTTCGCAAGATCTTTTTTTTCTTCCTGCTGTTGAGGCGGCAAAGCTGGATAGCACTTGTCTACCGCCAGTTTACGTTGCCTAAGCAACTGTTCGCTTTCTTGTTCTTCTTCATTATCCCTAAACTGTATAGCAGCTTGCACCATTGACATACATTTTTCTCTCTCATTTCGCTTCGCTAACTTAATTTCTTTCTGTTTGGCTTCCTTTCGCCATAAGCGGAAAGAGTCAAACATTGCCGGCCGGGCTTTCTTCTTGAACAGTTTAACTTCGAGATTGTCTAAAATCTCTGTTTCAAAGCTACCATAAAGGGGCCACCGTAGGACACCGTCTTTCCTGGTATACCTAATCCATACTTCATTATACGTGATGGGGCCCACTCCATGTTTTATATAGAGCTCATAGGTCGGAGTTCCAATCGGAGGAACCGGACACAAATCCTTCAATCGGGAATCCCTATTACAACCACAACAAAATATCTTTCCAAGTCTGCTAAGACCAGGCATCTTCGCTCTCTAGTCTAGCTTCAAACTTCAAGGGAATATCAAAGGCGATAGTCTTGCGAATACACAAGTCCCTCGGCTTTGAGGCCTGCAGGTCTCAAATCAAAGAATCCCAAGGGGATACCAAAACAAAACTAAGGACTGGGAGACGCTCCACTCATACTTAGCTGAAATGTCGATGGCATCGCCAGAAGACCCGTCTATCGTCTTGCTTTACAAATCGTCTAATGGCTCCAAGATAGGGCGACAGTCAGGGCAGCAGTCCTTCGTAGCCGTCGGAAAGCGGGGAACCTCGCAGCAAAGACTTTCGGACCACGACGACATACAGGGGTCGATGAAGTGGCAGGCCTTCCTCCAGAATTATCACACGAAGCTCCTCACGATCTTCAGGCTTGGACCGGTACAGCTGAAGTCGCCCCACATTGGGCGCCAACTGAAGAACCGGGTTTTACTACCCAGCGGCGCCAGGGGAAACGCCCGATGTCTTCAGGTTCACCTGTCTTAGAATACAGAGACACGGGATACTTCTCAGTGACGTCAAAGACCAAGTTTATTGGCTGCAACCAGGAACAGAGGTCTACGAAGCACAACACTGGTGGTTCACTAGAGACTGCACACCTTCATAGAGCGGAGCATCGTCTTTTATGCTAAAGTTCACATTCCTGGCTAGCATCAGTTACATACAAACGGATCAATCAGATGATGACATTTCAAACATATCGCATGACGACAAACCCACTTTACGTTGTCCAGCCCACCAGAAATGATTAAGCAAAGTCCATCATTCCTGCTCGGACAGGCCGGACGGACCCATAATAAAAGACCTCAACCCAAATCAATAATTAAGCCATAAAGGAAGGAACAGAAGCAGATGAGAAGCAAGATAGAAGGGTGTGTGCATGTACCATGAACTCAGCAATGTCCTGCTCTTTGATCTCTATCTGACCAGCTGCCTAACAAGGAACTGGCTCAACGAGGCCAGCCTCAGGCAAAGGAATCTGCTCTTTCAGGTCACACAGAAGTATGCGAAAGGTGTACGTGTCCCAAAGACTCGTTCGGCCGTAGTCATCGGACTATGTGAGGGCAACCACAAAACGGCTGCCGTACACAAAATGGAACCCGAAGGTTCGAACGAAATCCCTGAATACGTAGTGTTTCCATTGATCGATTATGGCAAAAACACTCGTACATGCCGCACTCGTCATTTGCGGTCCGCTGATACCAAAATCGTCATTATCCGACAACCTTTATTGAACGGGTCCAGAATCACGGAACCTCAGGAGCTGGCGGGTGGGTGTGTAGAATGTAAGGCGGCTGTTGAGGTATTTGGGGCCCATGTCGTGGAGAGCTTTGTGTGCGTGGGTGAGGAGTCTGAACGTGATCCTCTTGCTGACGGGGAGCCAGTGCAGGTCTTTCAGATGGGCAGAGATGTGGCAGTGACGGGGGATGTTCAGGATGAGTCATGCAGAAGCGTTCTGTATGCGCTGGAGCGTAGAGGGTGTTCCCGTAGTCCAGTCGGCTGGTGACGAGGGCCTGGGTGACCGTCTTCCTGGTTTCGGTGGGGATCCACCGGAAGATCTTCCGGAGCATGCGCAGGGTGTTGAAACAGGATGACGAGACGGCGTTGACTTGCTTGGTCATCGTGAGGGGGGAGTTCAGGATGAAGCCCAGGTTGCGTGCATGGTCCATTGGATTGGGGCGGTGCCCAGGGCAGGGTGCCACCAGGAGTCGTCCCAGGCAGAGGGGGATGGTCCCAGGATGAGGACTTCCGTCTTGTCTGAGTTCAGTTTCAGACGGCTGAGCTTCATCCATTCTGCGACGTCTTTCATTCCATCCTGGAGGCTGGCTCTGGCGGTGGCGGGGTCGTTGGTGAGGGAGAGGATCAGCTGGGTGTCGTCAGCGTAGGAGATGATGTTTAGGTTGTGTTGGCGTGCGATGGCTGCGAGGGGCCTCATGTAGACGTTGAAGAGGGTGGGGCTGAGCAAGGATCCTTGCGGAACGCCGCAGATGACTTTAGTGGCTGTGAATCGGAACGGGGGGAGGCAGACTCTCTGGGTTCTTCCGGCGAGGAACGAGATGATCCACTCCAGGGCCGTTACTTGGATTCCGGTGTTGCTGAGGCGCTGTATGAGGGTGCGGTGGCATACGGTGTCGAAGGCTGCTGAGAGGTCCAGGAGGATGAGGGCAGCTGTTTCCCCGTTGTCGAGCAGGGACCTGATGTCGTTAGTAGCCGCGATGAGGGCGGTCTCGGTGCTGTGGTTTGCTCGGAAACCGGACTGAGAGGGGTCGAGGGATCCGTTTGTTTAGAGGAAGGCGGAGAGTTGTTTGTTGAGGGTTTTCTCGATGACTTTGGCAGGAAAAGGGAGGAGCGAGATGGGGCGGAAGTTCTTGAGTTCCGTGGGGTCGGCGGTGGGTTTCTTCAGGAGGGCGCTGAGCTCGGCATGTTTCCAGCTCTCCGGGAAGGTGGCGGATGTGAAGGAGCTGTTAATGATGTCCCGGAGTTGGGGTGCCATGATGGAGTCGGCTTTGTTGAAGATGTGGTGTGGACAGGGGTCGGTTGGGGAGCCGGAGTGGATGGTGTTCATCGTGCGGGTGGTGTCTTCGGTGCTGACCGAGGTCCAGGTGCAGAGGGTGGTGGTGGGGGGCGCTGGTTCGGTGGTTGGGTGCGTGGTCTGTGCGCCGAAGCTGTTGTGTATGTCGACGATCTTGCGGTGAAAGAACGAGGCGAGTGAGTCGCAGAGGTCTTGCGAGGATGTGATGTCGTTGTTGCAGGCACTGGGGTTGGAGAGCTCTTTAACGATTCTGAAGAGTTCCTTGCTGTTGTGGGTGTTGTTGTCCAGTCGCTCTTTGAATGTTGTCCTTTTGGTGGTGCGGATCAGCTGGTGGTGTTTGCGGGTGGCGTTCTTGTGGGCTGTCATGTTTTCTGTTGTCTGGTCGTGGCGCCAGGCTTTCTCGAGGGTGCGGCAGGTTTTCTTGGCGTTTTTGAGGTCGTTGGTGAACCACGAGGCTTTTTTGCTGCCGGGTCTGCTGGGAGGGTTCTTTAGTGGTGCGAGGTCATCTGCGCAGTTGGTGAGCCACTGTGTGAGGTTGCGGGCTGCTTCGTTGGGGTCCGTCGTGTTGGTGGGAGGGTTCTGGCTGAGGGAGGTGGTGAGCTGGTCGGTGGTGATCTTGCTCCAGCTTCTGCGGGGAACCTGTTGCGGGTGGTGGTCGGTCGTGGTTCTCTTGAAGTTGAAGTGGACGCAGCTGTGATCTGTCCAGTGTAGTCCGGTGGAGTGGCTGAAGGAGATGTGCTTGCTGGAGGAGAAGATGGGGTTAAGCTGTGGCCGGCGTAGTGGGTGGGGGTGTTCACCAGTTGCTTGAGTCCGAGGTTGTCTAGCAGGGCGGCGGTGTTGCTGTCATTGTTCTTCAGGTGGAAGTTGAGGTACCCTAGGAGGATGTAGTCTGAGGAGGTTAGGGCGTACGGGCTGACGAAGTGGGCAGCCCTGCTGTCTCAGGCCAGACCTAAAAAGAGACTATTTTATATCTTAAAGTGCACTCAATCATCACACTGTTTGTCACATTTAGTTTTTTTCTACTGTGTGCATTATACACTGAAATCAATCATTCTTTCTTTCATACTTTTGCCCAGAATCAGCATAGCTGGTAAATCGGACTTTAACATTCTATACAGTAAATGTGTATAAAATGCATGCACACAACGTTTATGCATATCTTTGCTTGCATGTGTTAGCACATTAAAGCCAATTAAAACCAACTGACTTTGCCATGCTGGTTTTACATTGAAAAGTACACGCTCAGAACTTTTAATATTTTAGGGATCAATGGAAAAGTATGTTAGGGAAATGGGAGTGGAGACCAGGAAATGATGCTCTGGTTATCTTCTAACCTACGTTGCGGTGTGCCTTACTTTTTCATGCCTGTACATCTTTTCATTTATGTACATATTTTCATGTCTGTCCATCTTAAATGTTGAACACGTACAACACTGTGCCTCATCCAGAAAATTGTACCTTTATCCTTCAAACATGTGACATTATTGATCACAAAACAATTTTTTAAAATCTAAAATCACTGACTGAATTGAAATTCCCACAATAATCAAGTACCTCTTTTGTAAAATTAGTTGTTTTTCCTCAATTAAACACCACTTTTTCAGTGGCTTTAATGCATTCTAAAATACTCCTGCGCGGAAATACAATATAACTATTTTAAACATCTTTGAATGAATGGCTATTTGTTCATTGAAGGATAGAATCAGCAAAACTGATGGAAAAAGTAAATGTAGAGATCTAGAAACCAACTTATGGATTGTTTTTTTACTTGACTCACTTGACAACTAATGATTTTACCAGCAACAGGGCACCTCATCCTAAAATAGTGCGGCTTACTGGAGTACGAGAACCCTTGTTAGATCCTCGCAATTGCAGCTTAGTAACAACTGTATCAAGGACAAACAGTTTAAAAAAGAGAATGGCACCATGTCCTTTAAGACGTATCTTCAGTACAGCGCAAGTACTCAGGTCCTGCCCCAACCAATGTGGAGCCACAGTCAATTATCCATGTCGAAACTCGCCTATGTCCTCAAACTAAAACTCTACTTTATCGAGCAAACACTTAAGTACCTCCAGGTTATGCAGTCAAGCACTGGTTCACCTTGCTCTCCAAGCATAAAGGATACTTGCTCATCTACTGAAAACAAGAAATTAAGCTGATCTTAAATTTTTGACTTCTGTTATAAACTTACCATTCTTTGTGATATACGGTGAGTAGTAGCTCATGCGGATGGCTGAGGAACTTTAAAGAACGGTACATTACTTAAACCCTAGAGTCTATAAAAAACATAGGTTTCTACCTACAAAGGGGAAACAACAAAGCCATCCACTTTACAAGTATTTATCGGTGGGAAGTACCTTACATCAATAGCCTGGTAATCCATGAGATGTGTATCCTATTGAAACGTGCCCCTTATTATAATAAATCAAGACAATGTACCCCAAACAAAAAATGTTGCACTCTCAGATGGAAATGCTAACATAGGAGGGTTTTCAACATAATCCCATCCCATGTTTTGCACCACAGAACTTTGAGCTGGGTCTTTATTAGATTTCTTTACACACAGTGAGGGTTGTAGGCTATTATCTGAGATTACAACAGACTGAAAGTTACATGTATCTTTTTATTTCCTTGCATATATAGGTTCTTTTGGGGACTCCAAAGTTTCAACAGAAGAATTCATTGGGTGGTTGAAGGATTACTGCGAGTCCTTTTATTACGGACTGAGAGTAAGGATCCTGGAACCCGTGTCTGTAAAGGATGCAGAATGTGTGTTCCGAGTCAACGAGTGCACTCAGAATCTACAGATTCATGCAGGTATTTGTGGAGGCGAAACTTCATTTCCATTTTATTTTTTATGAGGGTGAACTGTTGTGTTGGTTGAGTAAAAGAGAAAGGAGTGTTTTTGATTTTGACAAAGTGTTATGCTTTTGTTGAACAAAAAACGTCTGTGCACATAGCAGTCGAATTCTATCAAAGTCTTTAAGCGTGGGTGCTCCCTTGTTTCTGGACAAAGCTATACCTCTCCAAAGAGCTTTAATGAGAGCAAAACATGTTTATTCATTCATTTCAGGTTGGCTTGGATGGTATTTTACTAATCCAAACCTGTAATACTGTGCCTAGAATGGTAAAAGGCTTTGGCCATTTTATAGCTCAGGCAAGCTGTGCTAATCCTATGCTTAAAGGCTTAAAGACTTTGAAAAGCAGACATTTGAGGCGAGCAAATTTAGAGTGTCGCTAGTGCTGAGAGTGCTTTATATAAGAGCTGCTTTCCACCTAAACTTGAGAACTACCCAGAGTTCTCTGCTTCTTTTTTGCATAATTTATGTGTCACTCTATGCCTAAGAGGGTTCTGTTTTTACTTATACTGGTGCTGCCTTGTGTCTGGACAAAGCTATACCTCTCTGAAGCGCTCTAATGAGAGCAAAACACGTGTCAAGGGTTGCTTTTATTCATTTCAGGTTGACTTGGATGATATTTTTCTAATCCAAAGCTGTAATACTGTGCCTGGAATGGTAAAAGGCTTTGGCCATTTTACAGCTCGGCAAGGATAGCACTGTGCTAATCCTATGCTTAAAGACTTTGCTGTGGAAATGGTAAAAGACTTCGTCCCTTTCTCTCTCGGTGTGGATGGCACTGTGCTTATCCTATGCTTAAAGACTTTGATAGAAAAGCAGACATTTGAGGTGAGCAAATTTAGTGTGTCGCTGGTGTTGAGAGTGCTTTATATTAAAGCTGCTTTCCACCTACATTTGAGATCTACACAGAGTTCTCTTCTTCTTTTTTGTGTGTATATATTTGCTCAGGGATTTGATAAGTTCCTAATATAAATATGATGTTGTCTCTTGATCTCGTCAGCGTTGCACTTTTGTTGCTGCTTACTTTGCACATATATCTGCACAACTTTATTGCACTTTTTTCCACTTTATTGCTGCTTGGCTGTATTTTGCACATGAAGATTGTAAATATTGACTAATTCTTGACATGTAACATATGTATATAAGACCCTTCCAGTTTTAGAGTCTTAAGGTATAGTTATAAAAATGTATTTATACAGTTATTATCTATCTAACCTGACATGCATATGTAATAATAGTTAGACATCGCTTTAACATTTATTTTAAAATATATGTCATTATTTTTTGTCGATTTGTTGCATAAGTCGTTATATTGGGATTTATCCTGTTATATTTTACAGTTCTAATTGTGCCAAATTCCTTGCTGCTTAAACTACAAGTAGTAGTATTTCTTCACTTTTTATTTTATATCACATGATTTGTGATGTCACTAGAAGTGGGTGTTAACACGATTGAGCAAATATAAAATAGCATTTCATTTGTGACAATGTTACAGCGTGAACAAGGGCGTGTTAGCCTGAAACGCGTAGCTGTTCTCTGTGTTGTTGCTACAATAAACTACCTTTGCTGATTCCTGTGGTCCGTCTCCCTCGTTTGCCGGCGCTGTGTCTGTAACGCTGTGAGATCTGAGGAGGAGCCTGTATTATATATATATATATATATATATATATATATATATATATATATATATATATATATATATGTGGGGCTGCAACATAGTTAGTACAGGGGTGGCTGTTATTAACAGTTGAGTGATGCAAATAGTGATGATTGATGGGAGTGAGAGTCCCACTTTTGATTGATGTGTAATCTGACAGTGTCTTTTGGATATATTTTGATATATTTTACAGAGAAAGGGATGCTTGGGATAATCTGTCAAGTATTAGTGCTGGGATTGAGATGTAATAGTGGCTGCTGGTCAAAATTTGATACCCTGGAAAAAGAAGGGGGTGCTCAGAATGATCTATCAAGTATTTGGTTCATAACAGTTGTGATCCCCTCTACAAACCAGTGGTAAACTAGATAGCATAAACATTTAGATAAACATGCTCAGAAAATGTCATGGTTTGAAAGTTGGGGATTAAAAATTCAAAAGGCCGATCTGGAGGGATAATAGAGCATACCACTAGTGTGACTCCTCTGCACAGATGGTAACTGTGTAGAGATAAAATTGCAAAAAGAGTCTTACTCTTGTGGAGTAAGATGGAGACCACAGATATAAATAAGCGGTGGTAAACCAGAACTTCCCAACATTATCTGAGCTTAGTATATTCTCCTATTACAAGATGAGTTTCCAGCAAGACCACAACCCCGATCTCATGGTGGTCGATAAAGGACAGGATCATATTGCCTGTGATGTTGATGTTGTGAAAGACCTGGAGACTAATCTTGAAAGAGAATAGAGAGGAACAATGAGTATCAGCATGCTCACCAGGGTGAGGAATCTGCTTAAAATTGCCTCTATGTTAGACTCTGAAGACCTAAGTCCCTTACGAGCATGGATGTGTGCACCATAAATGTAAATCAACATAAACCCCTTTATCAATGCTTCCTTCCAGGACATGCACCACACAAGGTGCAACATTTGAAACATCCCATCAAACTGGAAACAAGATGAAACATAACTGTTGTAGTTAGAGGGCAGAATCCTCATACAAGAGCCTAGAGCCACTCAGGTAGGACCTTTATTTAATGTTAGGCCCTTAGCTTACATCAACAGCCGGTAGGCCCAGTTAGGGCTTCATCCAGCTGTCCCTATTTTATAGCTTCCACGCCAGACCACACACCAACATTTAGTTACATCATTCATTTTCAACATTCCAGAAACCATCTTAGACATACAGGAAATGGTGATTCACAGGATGATACACCCCCCCATTCTCACAAACAGAAAAAAAATGAACAGCCATTCCCTGGACTATAAAGTACATGGACAGTCATTCAGAATCACACTATCTCCGATACTTACCCAACACACAACCTGTTAAACTCCCCAATACCCACATAGTCACACATAGATAGCAAATAATAGTCTGAGAAACAGGTAATACATTAGGCTCTCCACACCTCATATCTAACGCGGAAACGACTCAACAAATAGGTTGAAACTACCTTTGCACAACGGTCCAGAACCAATAATGTGCAATTCTGACAACCTCTCTAGACATGCCTGCACACTCACAATGATACCATAGAAAAATTATGCTTGGAGAATATGTAGTCCTGGGCACCCAGTCACACAAGAGCCGAAGCATGAACCCTTCTTTCGACCAAGGGTTTCCCCACCACCTCTAAATGAATGCATTCAAGGCACAAAAAAAAAAAGGGAACCTCCGTGCAAAATTTCCTCGGCTAGACTTCAACACAACCCTTGTCATCACAACTGCACTCATCCATCATGTCCCCAGACATCCCTTTACTAAACTACACAGCACAACATTCTGCATCTTCCACAGACAGCACACATATTTACACCAGGACAATACATCGTAACACTCACACAAAACAGCAGCCCAGAACTTCAACACACCCAGACCCAGTCACACTAGCTGGCCAAACCAAAATGGCCCATTCCCTGACCAAAGAAAGCACTTAATCTGCACCCACTACCATGCCCTCTGGAGACTCCACCACAAGAAGTTGTGACATCCTCCGCACATAATGATGACATCCTCCAGTAGTTGCATACTTAAAATTACATACAACAGTCAAAAGTAGAGAAGTCCAATAATACAACCATTGACACTAGACCACATCAGCAGGTATAAAAGTACTCACCTACAACACATTAAAGCTACATGCAACACTACCATTCAAACACATTAAGCAACTCATTTATTTACAAACTGAATAAAATGCACCGCAAGACAATCACAAAAATACTCAGCCTGCTGTACCATACTTGTGACTAATCTCCCCATTTCTGCGGAAAGTTGACTAGTCCCAGAGCACTCTCATTTGAAACTTGTGGCTATCACCCACAATTCCAAGGGTTACAACACTTTCCCACATTTTCACTCAATGAGTTACTTCTCCGTGCAGCCTCTCGCAACATGATATTTCTTTTCTCCCACACCACACTCATCACTTGCTCCCCATGCAACTCATCTCAACAGGGTACTACAGTTCCCCAACTTTGCATACCATGGGATACTCCCCATAAAATGTCTAGAGACTGGGTACAGCTCTTTCCCCCTTTACACACACGCATACACAAGTGTACTACACCAGTGTCTCTCATAATGGGATACTGCTTTACTCTACATCGACTTGAACATGCATAAGCTTCACATATCTGCACAGCAACACGCAGAGGGGTATTACTCTCTTTTCCCCAAACGGCTAGCTAGACTTCACATGGAGTTGAAAGTTAATGCTCACATATTACCCCCACAACAACCTACAGGTGCCTTATATAAAAAATGTTCACTTGTCTTGCAACACTAAGCATGGTACACACCATGATCATAACATAAACTGCAACGCCCAAGCTACAGAAGTCCACTTACTTGGAAAATTACTAACCCAACATATGCGTTCCATTAGGTTGTATATGGCACATGTCAAAATGCAGGAATCACCAACCAAACATTCCCCCAACCAAATGAACCTCACAGTTAGTGGGACACATGGCACATTTCTTAACCAAGGCACATAGACTATTATGAACGCCATGTAACCCCACTGATGAATTACCTGAATATCACATTTTAACATTACAATTTGAGAAATGCCAGACAGTGGTTATTTTGGCTTCCGAAGACTTCAGAACACATTATACTCTCAAACAACACAGTATCTTTTCCATCGCCAGTCTCCTTGATGATCGTTTTACTTCTCCTTCTAAATTATCCAGGGTCATTGGGTAGCCTTTCTTTAGTGTCTCCAAACGTGTTTCAATCGAAAATCATCTTACCACCCTCCTTCATGAGGTCAAAGTCTAAATAGCCAGTTCCTCTCCTCTGACACCCTGATCTGAAATCCAAGACTTTAGTGATGCCCTGTGATGAGCAAACGGTGCTGTTGAGCCCCCCTGAACACCAGAACTTCTTCCTTCAGCACCATCAGGCTCCCACCAGAGAGAAAAGTCCCCATTTACATGGTGCTGAATATTGTCACAAGACCTCTGTCCATTGCCTTGACCACGGGGCTAGCAGGGCTCACGTCATCTCGTCTGGTCGCTCCATGCTGGGTGCCATAAAATATGCGGACTGCACACAGGACCCACTAGAGGCATGGACTAGTCTGAGCCACAGTCAACGTAATTCAGTGATCCTATTGTGCACTCTCCATTGCTTCACTTTGTTTCACCTTCACCGTTGAGTGTATTACTGCTTGCTGCTCCATTGGTCGTTTTAGAGTAATGCTTACTGTAAGGACATTTCCTACTGTCTCAACATAACTGTGTTGACATTGTCTAATTCGCATTGCACTTACGCTGAGGACCATACACAGGGACATTTCCCCTCAGTTTAAAATTCCCCAAGGTAGCTCTTTTTCTTTGCAGACCTTCCCACCCTGCTCACGTGGATCCTCCTGCCCTGTGGCTTGAGTACACACCACTTGCCTTTTGGATCTTAAAAATGCAAAGTGGTAGAATAAGGTGTATTAAAGAAAACGTGCACAGCTATACAGAGAAGGCTCCTCACCCAACCAAAACTCCTTTCTAACTGCCACACAGGAATAACCCTCACTGTGAAGCCCATATATGCACCTAATAAGAACACACAACACTTCCCCCTTATTTATAAATAAATACTGATAACAAACATAAATTACATGTTAGAAGTTCTGCAGAATAACAATTACAATCCATACGTATGTGTCTAAATAAGTAAACCTATATGCAATAAGGAATGGGGAAAAATGGAAAAGTGAACATTTATAAACCCTATACACTAAATAGCATAGTGATGAATGATGGTGAAATATATATAACATTAATGTAAGAGGCCACGACTCAAGTAATCTTTGAATCTGAACGGTTTGTCTAGGCATCTACCAAACCATCTGCTGCTTTCCCTCTGCATCCCACTCTCAGCATGATCATTGTATTGTATTGTATTGATAATCTACCCCAGTGTCAGACTGCACCAAGACAGATGGAAGCTGAGGTGAGTGCAATGTCACATTCTCCTTTCCTCTTACAAAACCAGGATTGTTTTCCTCAACATTAGTATCATCCTGTGATAGCCAATCGCTACTTGGACTTCCAGTAATTGTTCCCTTAACCACACCATCCTTACACACAGAAATTCGACTCAAATGCCATATTTTATTATCATTCAGAAGAATTGAGTTGCTAAATAATCTTATCCACCCATTTGGGCTTTGAAAATTGACTTTCTCCTTTCACAACCAACCCCGGTTTCTTCACATTCACATAATCGCCAACTTTTATAGCATTTTGTTTGCACCTGTATTTATTATCAAATACACCTTGTACACATTTTGAGCATTCACTATTTTTTTCCTTAACCAACTCAGGTGACCATTGTATTCTCCTGCACTCTGGCGTCCAGCCTAAATCATGTTCAGTAGCTGCCACCCTACCTCTCATGAGTTCAAAAGGCTGTGTCCTGTGATTGCACAAGGGGTTACCCTGTGTTCCCACACCATACACTTAACCTTTCTTCACCAACTCACATTCACATTCATAGCAAGCTACATGGTACCATTAATCACATGGTTAAAGCGCTTCACAACACCATTAACCACAAGGTGGTATATAGATGTAGTTCTATGAGTGATCCCACTCCTCTTTACAAAAGACGTAAAGACATTAGACATAAATTGAGGCACATTGTCACTCAGAATGATTTTAGTTAACCCTTCTTTCCCAAATACTCTATCCAGACATGTCACAATTGCTTCGGAATCTGCTTTTGAAACAATTTCAATCTCAGGCCACTTTGAGAAATGAATAATCTATCATAACAATGAGAAATTTCTGTTTGTTATTCTCCTTTACGGGTCCCATGATATCTGATTCAACCTTCTCCCATGGCATGCTAGGCGCGCTCATTAGACATAAAGAGGATTTCAAGGTAACTGGAGCTTTGTCTGCATCGTTGCTCAACAAGCAGTCCCTTACACATATTTTAATATTTATATCCATACCAGGCTACCAATACAAATGTTTTACCCTACATTTGGTTTTTACAATCTTTAAGTGTCCCTCTTGGCACTTTTTCAAAAGCTTCTCCTTGAGATTCAGATGGAGTAACAGTTTACCATTCATTTGATTTTCTCTTTAAAGATGTAAAGTGCTTGCTGCAACTCTTAAAAGACTTTAACATCCTAGCTGAACTGTTTTTTCTCTGGCCACCCGTCAACAATCCATTTTCCAACTTCTTTCAAAACCGTATCCTTCTCCTGCTCACTCATTCATTCTTCTTGTAAAGTGCCATTCTCATGGTCCAACAAGAACTTTCTCATTTCGTGGAAAGCCATGACATCCTTCATCCTCTACAATCTGGCTTTTGACCTAAGCACTCCACTGAAACGGCTCTTATGGAATTAACTGATATGATCAAATTCATTCTAGATGAAGGAAAGAACGCCGTCCTGATATTGCTTGACTTATCGGCGGCATTCAATACCATCTCCCATAATATACTCATTGATAGATTGAAAGGAAACGGTATTACGGATAGAGCTCTCGATTGGATCAGGTCCTTCCTCTTGGAGAGGACTCAAATTATATCATTAGGATCGTTTTCCTCTAAAGAGAAACAAATTAATGCGGGAGTCCCTCAGGGTTCGATTTTGAGTCCCCTTTTGTTTAATATATATATGGCGCCCCTCATCACCCTTATAGAATCACATGGTATGCGCGTCACATCATATGCTTATGATACGCAACTGGTTGTTTCTCTGGACAAAAATTCTATTAGAGCAGAACAAAACTTCCAAATCTGCCTGACAGAGATTTTCCAGTGGATGGAAAATAACCATCTAAAATAAAATTCAAGCAAAACAGAAATTCTGCCTATGGGACAAACCAGCGAGTTCAGCCCCAGCAAATGGTGGCCTGCTGGTACCACCCAGCCTCCTGTCTCGGTGGAGTCGGCACGGAATCTGGGTATTCTCTATGATTCCTCTCTTTCTTTTGACCTCCATTTAAGAAACATGGGAGGCTGCTGCTTTAACATCATAAAAAGTTTGAAGAAATGTTTTGATTTTCTCCAGATTGAAGCCAGAAAGTCGGCTGCAGTCTCTCTTATACTTTCTCGCCTCGATTACTGCAACGGGCTGATGGCAGGGGCTAAGAAACAAACCCTAAAGAAGTTACAGAGCGTCCAGATTGCAGCAGCGCG